>NW_027526445.1:18557394-19300895 GCF_048455015.1 Haemaphysalis longicornis
ACAGCGTCTGCTTGCCGTGAATTCGGAGAAATTTATCTTAGAATGAAGTTTTCGGACTGAGAAACCAGTTGATTCTATCAGAGTCCACGTACCTACCACCTATGCAATTTTGCCTCGATCATCATCATCAACAGCCAACCCATGCCTAGTGCAGGCCCAAAGCCTCTACCATTCACTTCTCAGTATAGAAATGCGAAACATTGTTTTCACGTTGTGGTGCCTCGTCTAATAATGTTGTAGTTTTATTCGAAGATAGCTGACGCCTAATTTTAAAATCCCACAGCGGTTCTATGGAAAAGAATATTGATATGATTTTATACGTAATCGAGGCGAAACGTTGGAAGGGTTGCTCCGTAAAGCCGGAGCTAAATACGTATTTTGTAGCATACAATATCCGCACAACCTTATATTACCTCTTTCTGTCCGTGTTAAAGATACACATATCAAATTTTTGCAGATATGACTGGTAGTATAGCAGCACACCGGTGCCATGTTTGAGCAAATGCGTGATCTTTTAAATAATGCCGTACAAAGGGTACCCTAATGCTTGTGTGATACTTTTACGCAGGTGTAACTACTACGAAATAAACCGATAAATGCAGGCTGGTGCGCCAAGCTCGAGTTTTTCCGTCACCTCATCTATCGTAAAAGTATGCAAAGACTTCAAATCCACACTAGCCATCCTGTCGTCTATTCTATTTTATATACCCCCCAGTGTATGTGATATTTGCCTCTTGCACTTAAATAAACAGGTTCCATTTGGCTGCGGTCAAAGAATTAGAAAACATTACGGCGATATTCCCGACGCGATCATGGCTCGCTTATTTTCAGTACTTCGAACGAGCAATCAAACAAATTGGGAAATGCTAAAAAAACTTTGATCAGAGCTACTCATAGTTCTGAACGAAAAAAAAAGATTATAAAAAACAGTTGTTTCTTTTACAAAAAGAAACCTCGTCCTCCTGTCAGTGTAGTTTTCAAAGCGCCTTTTCTGAAGGTCGGACCTAAACCGGAAAGCCAATAGAATTATCGTAAAAAATAACCTTCCCTCTTTTGGAAAACTGCCATACCTGAAACAGCCACTTTGTGAAACATCCACTTTTTCAGCCGGTTTCGACAACGGTCATTTGACTGTCAACTATAAGCAATAGATGTGAGTGAGCCTATCACAGCAGGAGGTTCCCGTTCGAACACATTCCCATTTCAATTCTACCGCCTGTTTCCTCCCGTTTTACCCAAGAGCAAAACGACCTTCCCCTTTCGTCGTATTCTGTTCCAGCTATTCCCAATCACACCCATTTAGATTGAAATGTTTAGATTGTTTCTCCCGTTTCTATCCAATACAAAACGACCTTCACTTTTCGTATTGTCCCATTTAGCTATTAGGCCTCGGTCCTAAGTTGCTTCTCCCCTAGAATATTAATATGGGAGGAACATCCTGGCCAATCAATCTTTCGTTGCGCCACGTTACCTCGGTCGACGATCGGCCGGTCACCGTGTGAATGTATTGTGTACAAAGAATCGTTCGCACTTTCGTCAGGAGCAACAAATGCGCTGCTAACTGCTCTTGTTTTTGCTGCAACAGAAATTGGTCAATACCAATGAAAAGAGCGACGTCAGCGTCGCGATAAGACCGATACGGCGGCGACTAGATTAACAGGAACCGCGTCGAGTTTGCACCTCCAGTTGCAAGTTTCAATAGCCCTGAAGGCTTTCTTTAGTAATTGTCCACAGGCTGTACTTTCCTATGTGAGTCTTGGTGATTTTTTTGTATGTTCTTGTGTTACATAGCCCTCGTCTGTAGTCACTCGCCTAGGTAAAAAATTTGCCCTCGTTCCTGTAGTTACCCGCAAGATAGTTTCAAGAAACACATGCTGTGCCTACTGCACCTCTTACTTGTGGCCTACTGTAGAACTTTCAAATATATTTTTCTTTTTATAAGTTTCTTATTTCAAGATTCCTTCTTTTAAAGGGTATTGCTGTGTCCTGGTGTGAGAACAGGGGCCAACGCAGAGTCTCGGTGCGCCTTCCCGCCAACGTCCACGGGAATACAGCTAGGCCATGGTTTTGTTAGCTCAGTCTTTATTTCTCTAGGATGTAGGCAAATACATTTGAAACAAACTTTTCAAAATTGACATTTATGTCGCGCCGTCCCAGTCTTCACAAAGAAGTGATTCGCGGGGGTGCAGAGATTCTCTTAAGGGAACTGGTCTTCTGATGTTACAGAATGCTCATTAGCATCATCCTTATTATGTGGTCACTAAGCGCTTCAAACATTATAAATTGATTGTATGGTGTAATAGCAAATATATATATATATATATATATATATATATATATATATATATATATTATATATATATATATATATATATATATATATATATATATATATATATATATATATATTTATTTATTTATAAATACTGCAATCCCTGATAGGGATTTTAGCAGGTGGGTTACAGTGCATAAAAAGGATATACGGTTCACAACAATTGCACAATTCAACACAGATGAAACGGCTCTTCTTCTCGGGTACAAAAAGTTGTTACAAATATTATCACACACAAATTCAGATTCGTATACAATATATATATATATACATATATATATATATATATATATATATATATATATATATGTATATTTATATATAAATAGGTTTTCTTCACTCGCGGGTCACGCCTGTAGGCACCCATGTTCCTCACCATCACTGGTTACATCGGGCTCCGCGGGATCGCGGTATTTCTTCGTGCTAGGGGCATGATGTGCCTTGGAGTTTCCAAACTCTACCCCACGGAACGAAACTAATACCTCGACTCCGTTGCGAGTGCGAATAATAACATTTCTGTTGACACAAGCATTGAAAATGGGGTTGAACGAAGCAGCTGACGCAAGGCGGTGTTTTTTGTTTGTTCGGCATGCGGGTGCAGTGGCGCAATCTAAGCAATGTCCGTGGTGCTTCGGCCACGCCAGGGGACGTTTGCAGTGTTGCCAAGCAAGAAAATCAAAAGGTAAATTTTCAATGAATGCCGTGTATAGGGTAGTGCACACTAAAACACTAAAAAACCCAAACATTAAATCACAAAAAAACACGGGATGAACGGCTTTCAGCTCACTTGCGCAAATAGCCAACTATGTGGGTACCATATTCCTAGAACATGATCGAGGTGTGGCTTACACCGTCATCTTGATAAAGGCTAATGTAGAAGTCTTCTTACTACCGAGCCTTCAGATTTCTGTGCTTGAACAGCACCTCGGTATCAACGAAACTGGGTTCGAATCCACACTTTTGCAATGTGCAGGCAAATTGGCATACATGCAATTTTAATCGTTCCTGCGTGCTGAGCTAGTCCTATAGTTCGGCCGCCCCTCCGTCTCCACCACGTACTCTCTTTTACAGGACAACGGGGATGGCAGGCGGTGTGGCAGATTGTTAATTGATTGATTGATTGTAGCGTGTAACGCACTTCTGCAAAACAGGCGATAATGCGCGCCGTAGTGTAGGGCTCCGGATAAATTTTGACCAAATGGGACTCTTTAACGTGAGGCGAAATGTCGTACACACTGGCGTTTTTGCTTTTTACCTCCATCAGAAAAGCGGCCGCCGCGGCCGGGAATTGAACCCGCGACCTCCTGCGGTAGGGCAGACGGACCACTAGCTAACTTTAAGACTAGGTGTTCGGGCACGGACGATGGAAAAATGCCCCTATCCCAATTTTGCTGCACATTGCAAGAAGTGGGAATGCGAACCCAATTTCGTTGATCCCGAGGTTTTCTTCTACCACAGAAATGAATATGTGCGGAATATAGGAGAAGCGAGAAGGAGAATATAGGAGAATAGCCTATGTTAAGATGACTGCGGAGGGCAGACATCGATGACGCGCTACGAAAGTAAGCCCAAATGATCGACAATATGCTAAGGTGAGCTGCATTAGTCCCCATAGTCCCTATGAGCACGTCTGCACTTGACTGGAAATTTTCTTTGGGTATCTACTCTAGGTGAGTCTGCGCTTGTGTTGTGCGTCCCGTTCTTTTGCATTCTGGGTTGTTTTTTCCGCATATGTATATACAGGTTCTTTATGGTAACTTGAACCAGAGTTTAAAATCTGCTGATGCTCTATGAGGTGGCGCGACCAAATGAATCTTGGTGAGTTTCAAATGAGTGTGTCAGGCTGTTTTTTTTTTTCAATTTTGCTTAATAAAATAATAAGTCAAGATTGATCAGCCAACTTCTGAAGTAAACAAGATAGAAAAACAATTTCAGTTAGAGAGTTGCAGAGCGGCTTGAAACGCTTTCGAATGAACCGTTTGTGTCTTTCTATCTGTTAAGTAGCAGTGTTTTTCAGATAACTAATGATGCTGCGAAATAAAAAAACAACCACCTGACAATCTTTCTTGCCGGTCGTAATTCCATTGCTCCCAAACGTTCACCGCACACTGCATTATAGGCGCCCTGTTGCTTAAAGGGGCCATTATATTTATACCTTATTATTTTTTATATTTTATTCTACATAGGTCTTGCTGCTTACTCTCCAGCAGCATTTTTAACCACTACCCTCTCTTCCACAACCCATACCTTTCTTATCCGACTTGACTGTGTGGCTGTCATTCACAGCAGACTATCTTCTATGAAAGAATGAGCTGAACTTGATCTACTAACACGACTTCTACTAACCCCAGGACAATGTTGATTATGTTTCCACTGCCTGTATATTTATACCTTGTGGGGACCAGGGTTCCGGCCGCAAGGCTAGCTCGGCTGAACTCCGCCACGGACCGCCGACCGGCGTAGCGGCAGAGAACAGCAAGGAACACACAAACACAGCGAAACGGCCAAATACTCGTTTATTGGCGTGCCACCAAATCACGTAGCCGACTCTCGCTCGTCCCGACGCAGCCGTCCGGCGAGGATCAGGAGGCAGGCGCAAGGGGGTAGACAAAGGAAGGTGGGGAAGCCGGATCTCCGGTACTCCCGTCTCTCCTCGTTGACCGCTGGGACCCAAGAGGCCCTTCCTCCGTCCCGCGCACCGAGACCGGCCCCCCGGGGCCCCGAAGAGCCGGTCACGTGACGAGCGACGGCCACGCCACCGCCGCCACGACGGGAGCGCCGCTCCGCCAAGGAGAGAGAAGGAGCCTTCCCCCCTCGCCTCGGCGGCGGGCGGCGAGGAATAGGGAACGTGCCAGGACTCTGGGTTCCCACTTCCCTCCCCCCTTTGACCGAAGCCCCTCGGACTCGAGGGTTCTGGTCGGCAGTGGTCTCACCGCTTGTTGCGCTGCATCGTCCACTCCTCGGGGTTCAAACAGTACAAAGCCGCACCTGCGCAACTGCGCTTCAGTCCACAATGCACCGCACGTCGCCGCCACATAGTTCGCCACAATCCGCCGGTTGACCCGCTTTCGTCCTTCTGCACTCAAAGCCGGCCGCGAGCGCTGTCCGCCGGCTCATGGTCCCCAGGCCCCGCCGGCGAAGTAGGCTGGGCCGTTTGAAGACAGGGCCCGGGCAGCAGGCTGCTCCCAGGCGGCCACCAGCCGCAGCGGCTCGCCCCGCGCACACGGTGCGTTTGCTTGCCGCACCGCCGGTGGCTTCCACTGCTTGCGGGTCAGAGGTGACGATCCCAGCCGACTGGACCCGAGCAGAAGGCCGCGTTGTGGTGCTGCCTCCCTGGTGGCTGGCTAGCCAAGCGCCGGCGATGGCTGCCGCTCGGCACACCTCCGGCGGGCGCCTCCTCCAGCAGGGGGCGGGGCGCGATCAGCTGACCGCAGGAGCCGGCCCGCCGCGCAGCTCGCTCGCTGTACGGGCGGCAGGGTGCTGCTTCGGCGTAAACAGCCGCTCGGCTCTCGTTCCCCCAGGTAGAGTGAACCCAGGGTAGCGGCTGGCTGGCTCTCAGCAGGCCTGGCAGGCTGGCGTCGTGGACCCTGGGCGTGCGGGCTTGAACCCTCAGAAGATCGTGGCCCACCCGGTGAGCGGATTCGCCGATTGCGGGTGTTGTAGCGGTGCGTCGGGAGTCTTCCCTCCGCGCCTCCCTCGAGCTGGCGGTCTCGCGCGCCCGAGGTTGGGGCGTCGGCAGTATCTTCCCTCCGAAAGTACTGCTTCAGCTCGCCCACGTGAATGGGGCCGCTGATTCGACCCGAAATCGGGTCTCTCAGCTTGTAGTTAAGCCGCGAGAGCTTCTCGGCGACCACGAACGGTCCGACCCATCGGGGTGCGAGACCGGCCGCGAACCCCGCGCTAGCGTCGCTTAGCGCGTGGTTCCGTTTCAAGACAGTGTCGCCCGCCTGGTACGCCACGTCTCGATGAGGTCGGTCATAGGCCGCCTTCTGGTCGGCCCTGGCCTTACCGCGACTGCGGTTTGCCTCATTGATGGCGCCCGCCAACCGCTCGCGCAAGCGCCGTGCGTAAGCCGCGTCTGCTGCTTTCGCGGGGACTCCGTTCGGCCGTCGGGCCAGAACCGTATCCGTCGGCGTGTTCAGCTCTCTGCCGAACATCAGGAACGCTGGCGTGAAACCCGTACAGCGATTCACGCTTGAGCTCAAGTGCTCTTCCCAGTCTTTTTGCCGTCTGGCATATGCTCCGAGCAGTGGCTTGTCGTCACGACTGCGGCGCTCCGTCATGTTCGACTGGGGATGATAGCACGATGTTGTTTGCTGCCTGACACCCATGGCCGCACACGCTTCACGAAACAGTCTTGATGTGGAATACGTGGCGTTGTCGGTAATCAGCCTCTCCGGGAATCCGTAGTGACAGAACACTTCGGACAGCTTTTGCAGGATCTCTTGTGCTGTCGCTTTGAGCAGCGGATAGAGTTCAGCGATTCCACTGAAGTGGCTTGTCCCCGCGAGTACAAACTTGTACCCTCTCTTGCTGCGCGGCAGCGGGCCCATCAGATCGCACGCCAGGATCTCCCAAGGCCTTGTGCTCACGATAGGCTGTAGCAAGCCCGGCGCCTTACCGCCTCACGCTTTGCGCTCTTGGCAGACGTGGCGTGTGCGTACGCAGCTACATACTTGTGCCTTCATGCCGGGCCAGGTAGCATACCGACAAAGCTTCCGCCATGTCTTTGGCGCGCTACCGTGACCGTCTGCGTCGTGGTAGTGCTGCAAAACAGCACACCTGAGCTTGCGCGGGATCACGGCCTTAAAACACTCGTCTGAGTCGTTTTTACCGGGCACGTACTTCAGCAGAGCCCCGTCGGCGTCAAGCAGGTAACTCTCCAGCTCACTCGCACCAATACCAGCTGCATTAGAGCTCGCGCCAGCTGCAATACCAGCAGCTTCCCGGCGCCTGTTATTCTCCGGTGTTCGATTTGCCTGAGGGTCCGTCTCTTCACTAAGACTGGCTATCACCTCTCGACAAAGCAAGTCCTCCTGCTGAGCCTCGAGTAGCTCCTCCCGACTTAACGCAACCTCGAGAGGAAGTCTTCCCCCGACGAGGTGCACGTGCGCTGAGCGTTCGGTGGACGGGGAGTCCCGCGCATTGCGCTCCTCCCGCGCCGAGAGAGTTTGCTGGTTCTCCGCTTCCTCCTCGGCTTCTCCGGCCGGTTGGGTGTCGTTTACCGGCGCCCGTGACAGCGCGTCGGCAACCACGTTCGAGGCGCCTTTGCGATAGCGTACTTCGTACTCAAAGCGTTGCATTGTCAGGGCCCATCGCGCGAGCCTCCCGCAGGGCTCGCGGAGGCGGGAAAGCCATGTCAGGGCCATGTGATCGGTCTCGATCGTGAATTTGACCCCCTCTACGTACATCTCAAACTTGCGAAGTGCGTAGATTATGGCCAGATACTCCTTCCCGGTGACCGAGTAGTTTCGCTCTGCTGGTGTCAGCGCACGGCTCGCAAAAGCCACGGGTCGCAGTTGTTCTCCGTCCGCCTGGAGGAGAACTGCCCCTACGCCGAGGTCACTCGCATCCGTCTGGTAAACGCACGGCCTGTTCAGATCCGGCAGTTTCAGCGATGCAGTGTCTGCGACAGCTTTCGCCAGCTGGCGTAGGCTGCGTTCCTGCTCCTCTCCCCACTCCTAAGGGGCGGATTTCCTCAACAGTCTTGTCAAGGGTGCTTGCAGGCGCACGCAAGTGGCGATAAACTGGCGGTAGAAGCCGATCATCCCTAGGAAGCGCCGGACTCCGGCGACATCCTTCGGCGTGGGAAACTCCAAGATCGCCCGAAGTTTCTCGGGATCGGGGGACACCTGTCCGCGTTCGATCCGATAGCCGAGCAGGCTCACCTGAGCGCTGCATATTTGATATTTGCGCGTTGGCAGGATTGATGGTGATGCCAGCCGCCCGGAGTTTTCCTAGGACGTCTTTCAGGTGGCACAGGTGCTCTTCGAAGGTGCGGGAGTAGACGACGATGTCGTCTAAATAGGCGAGGGCGTGCTGCCACTTTGCCTCACCGAGCACCCGGTCGATCAAGCGTTGGAATGTGCTGGGACTCCCGCACAAACCGAAGGGCATGCGTACGAACTCGTACAGCCCCCGATGGCAAGTGAACGCAGTCTTGCATTCATCGCCGGGACGCATCTCGACCTGAAGGTACCCCTTGCTGGCGTTAAGTATAGAGAAATACTTCGCGCCACCAAGATTCGCGACGATCTCTCCTACGCTCGGGAAGGGGTACGCATCCTTTTTCGTGACTGCATTCAGCCACCGGTAGTCCACGCATAAAGGCCAACTACCGTCTTTCTTTCGAACGAGCACCACTGGGAACCCCCAAGGACTCGTCGAGCGGCGGATAATGCCTGCTTTCAGCAGTTCCTCCAGCGCCTCATCATGTCCTGCCGTTTGGCGGGGCTGACGGGACGGGGGTTGCATTTCCATGGTTGAGCATCGCCGGTGTCTATGCAGTGCTGCACCAAGTTGCTGCAGCCTGCTTGCTCAGTGAATATCTCGCCGAAGTCGCCTAACAACGACAAGACGCGGTCACGCTGCGCCGCTGTCAGCTCGCTAGCGTCTGCTAGGAGCGCGCGCAATTTCTCGTCCCGGCCACGGGGTGGAGAGCGTGCGGCGCAGGAGAAATCAGCCGCGGCGGCAACAACGACCGGGCTCCGGGGTTGCTGCGCGCGCCGGCTACCGGCTGCGCCAGAAACGACTGCTTCTCTTCGCGCGGGGGAGTGGGACGTTTCGGCCGCCTGCATGCTCAGCGGTCTCGCTGCAAACGGCGGCTCGGCGAACGATTTGAGCGGCGAAAGCGGGTTCCCCCGATTGCCTCCGTTGCCCGTGTCGAGAACAGGCCCAGTCTTGGGCATGAAGTCTCTCCCCCTCTGCTCGCATAGCGGCCTCGCTGCGAGCGGAGGCTCGGCGAACGGTTTGAGCGGCGAAAACGGGTTCTCCCGATAGCCTCCATTGCCGATGTCGACGACAAGTCCAGTCTTGGACTTGAAGTCTCTTCCCAAAATGACTGGGACCGTGAGTCCGGGCAAGTGAACCAAACGCATTCGCCGCACACGCTGGCCCCAGCGCACGACGAGGCGTACGTCACCGCCTGATGTTGCATCACCACACGCCAGCTGAAGCGGCAACTTCCGCGCGCGCAGCCGAATGGCTTTGCGCTCGAGATGGGAAACGGCCTCGTCCCTTATTAATGAAGTGCTTGCCCCGGTGTCCAGCAGTGCCTTAAACTCTCGCCCCGCGACGGCGAGGTCGAGAAAGGGCGCCGGCACATTTTTCGGGACTCCGACTCTGCACGCGGTGGGAGCGGTGGCGATGCTTGCCTCTCGGGCGCTTCGATCCGCCGCCGGTGGGCTCACCGACGGCTGAGCCCGTTTCCCTGCTCGACTGGGCAGAATCGCGCAATGTGACCGACCTGGCGACATTTGTAGCAGCGGACGGGGCTCCGTGCTGCGTGACGCGATGATTGAGGCTGCTCGGGCGCTCCGCGACCGCCTGGCCGCATACGGTTCTCCGGGAGCAAGTTGTGAGCGGGTGCAGGCAACTGCGGCAGCGCCGATCCCGTGTAGGGACGCCCGGCTGGGCGCTCGTTCGCCGGCCGATCGTCCAACCGGTTTGCTCTGTGCTCTGCACGCGGGGCTGGCCAGGAATTCGGCCGTGTCGCCTCCGCGTAGCGCAAACCATACGAGTAGGGGTCCAGGGCTCTGGCCCCAAGATCGAGCGTCTCTCGCTGGCTGGGTATCAACGTAGAGCCGGGCTCGGCCCGTCCGCTGCCTGTAACGCCGCGCCAAGCACAGCTTGGTTCCAGTGTTTCCAACGGAGGCGGCGGTGGCCGATACGCGCGTGCAGCCGCGACAGCTGCTTGCGCGCGGCGAGCTTCGGTCGCCAGCTCGTTGAGGTCCCTACAACTGCAGTTCCTCAAGTACAAGGCAAAGGTGGGGTGGCATTGCCTGACGACTTGATCGACCCGCTCCGGGCTCGGGGCATTTGGGTCGGCGTACTCGTAAAGTTCTTGCATCGCACGAACGTACTCGACGAGCGATTCATCCGGGGCTTGGGTGCGCATTTCCAACTCCCTACGCATTCTTGGTAGGTAGTCGATGGGCAGGGATTCTTCCCTGAACATCGTTCGAAAGTCGTCCATCGTGCGTGCCGTATGGCCTATCATCCGATACCACCGGGCGGCCTGGTCGACTAGGGCTGCGGGCAGGACTCTGCACAGCACCGCGCTCTCGCTGATGCCGGTCGCCTGCTCGTAACGGTTCAAAGCCAGCAGGAAAGCGTTGGCGCTCGACTGATCGCCGTAACTGCTGTACGTCGGCACCGGTAGCTGCACCCTGGGCTCGGGTGAGCGCGCCGCCTGCAACGCCTGCTGCATAGCGCTTGCGAGAGCGTTCGCGATGGAAGCTGCGTCGGCAGACATTCCTCCGCTTACGGGCGTCTGCGAGCCGACTGGCACGAGAGGCGCGCTGTTTGGGGCTTCCGCGTCAGCGTAGGCCCGGCACCTGGAGTATGAACGCGCGGCGTCGCCTGACGAAGAGCGCTCGTGGAATCCGGAGCCTTCCGGGATTCCCGTTGCTGCGCAAGCCGCGGCTGCGGTTGCGTAAGGGCCGTGGAGAAGGGGGACCCGAGCCGCGTCGGCGGCTGCGGAGGACGCTGTTGATGCAGGGCATCGCTGGGGCTCCCTGGCATGACCACAAAGGTCGGCCAACAGTATCAAATCCGCCAACTCATAGTCGTGTGACATGTTCCTTTCGAGCTAGCGTACCTAGAATTCGACTGAAGACGAGTCCCACGTTGGTGCGCCAAAAATGTGGGGACCCGAGCCGGCGGACAGCGCACGCGGCCGGTTCCTTGGGGGCCTTGCCAGCTCTCTGGGGTAGGACCCCACGCTAGCTCCCGGCGTGTCAACCACGCGGGCTCCCATGGCTACGGCAGCCCAGCTAGGTTCGCCGATACGAGAACACAGTAGAGAGTAGTGCCGAAGCACAGCCGTTTATTTGGGGAATCCCAAAGCATGCGAGCACAAGGCTCGACGGCGTTCACGAATCACGCCGTCCGGGTCGTGACCGCGAACGGGAGGCAGGCACTCACGGCGCGCGACAAACAAAGCTCCCACCTGAGACACAAGTATCCATCACCGCCGCCATGTTCCGCCGATCTCGTCCCGACCGGGTCTCCGACGAGACTCTCCCGACTCCCAACGCGCACGCTCGCGCCGCCCGCGCCCGCGCGCCTATCCCCGCACACATCGGTGGCGCCATCTCTCGGGGGACGCCGACGAACCAGCGGAGCGCCGGACCGGCCTCAGCGCACAAGCGTCTCTCTCGAAGCGCGCGCTGGCTCGGGATCGCAGGTCGCGGTTCTCCACGATTCCCACACTCCTTCCCCTAAAACTGGACGCCACTTGAGCTCGAGTGACGTCACGTTGCACCACACTCGTCACGACGTCTCAAGTCAGCAAAACAGCCACCGAACGCCACTCCACACCAAAGTTCGCCACACGATGCCGCCGTCGCGATGCTCGCCTCACAAACCCGCAAACACATTGCAATGGTTCCAAGTCTCTCGCGGTTGGGCAGCACAGCAGGTTGGCAGGCCCGGGGGTACCCTGCAGCCGCAGCCGACGAACGCCGGGGTCGCGCCATGATGCGACCCCCACTCCTAGCTCGGCAACAGGAACGGCCGCGCCCACTGCGGCTGCCCGAAGGCTCGCGCCGCTCGCGTAGGCGCCAAATCCCGCCGCCTCCTGGGTTCCGTGGCCGCTTCGGCCGCAGGTCCTCCCGAACGGTTGGCTGCCGCCCGGCAGGCCGGAGCAGCAACTGGCGGTAGCTCCGCGGGCCGCGCTCGGTCCCGCCGGTGGTTCAGCAGGCCATCCTCGCTGTCCGTGGCAGTGGTGACTGGCGTGGCTCCCGGTTGTATCCGTTAGCAGGTCTCGCTCTCACCGTCCAGTTTAAACGATTCCCAAACTTGACGTGGGGAGCAGTGGGACTCCGCAATCTCCTGTGACTGGCCGGAAACTTTATCGACGATCTCGCCAAATAGGGTAACAAAGATGCCCGAGGGTGCCCCCTTGCACGTTCGCTTGCTCGCGGAATCACGAGTCCGGCAACTGTGCCCCAGCAGCCACCCCCGCCTGGAGGCAGCTCGCCTGACTATTACGGGGGGTCAGCATCGAAACACACGTCCGAGTAATTTCGGCTTGGTGCGTTGGTCGGCAAAGCAGCGTCAGCATCAAGCAGGCGGGGCTCCTGCAACTCACTCGCAGCAATACAAGCTGCCGTAGAGCCAGCGCTAACCGCAATACCAGCGGCTTACAAGCGCAAATCACCGGTATAGGTCGCCTGAGAGTCCGTCTCTTACTAAGACTGGCGATCTCTCGCTACCAACGAGCCCGCTGCCGAGCCGCGCGAAGCTCTTACTGCCTAAATGCAATCTCGAGCGGAGACTTCACGGCATCGAGACGCACGCACTCCGGAACCGCGGAGACAACGGTCCCATTGCTCCCGCTTCCCCCCGCAGCGAGAGGAGACTGATTCTTCAGCGATCCCCCTCGCTCTTTGTCAGGGGTCAAATCGGCAAACACTCCGCCTCGGACTCGAAGCGCAGTAGCGGCGGGCTCATCGTGCGGCTTGTAAACTCCCAAACACCTCACCCTCGCTCGGTAGTGTCCGCCGCGCCTGCGGGAAACTTCAACCCGCGCCGCCGGCGCGACTGCACGGGGACGGCGATACGAGGAAGGCGACCCGCCGCCATGTTGGAACAAGGCCAACGCACCTGCCGTCTCGCAAGCGGGCCGCGACTGCGGTTCTCGGAGGTATCCTACTGACTCACCACCTGGTGCGTGTAGGAAGTTGCCGTCACGGCTGTATCGGGCATCATAACTGTCTGCCTGCAACCGGCTGGCGCGAGGCGTTTCGTCCGAAGTCTTCCGGACAAAGGGTAGCGGGCTACGACTGCAGCAACGCATTTCTCGGGGAGCTAGCAACCTCGAATTCGTCAGAATACGAGCCCCACGTTGGGCGCCATGTGGGATATACGAGGTGTTCCTCGGGGGCCTTGCCAGCTCTCTGGGGTAGGCCCCCACGCTAGCTCCCGGCGTGTCAACCACGCGGGCTCCCATGGCTGCGGCAGCCCAGCGAGGTTCGCCGATACGAGAACACAGTAGAGAGTAGTGCCGAAGCACAGCCGTTTATTTGGGGAATCCCAAAGCATGCGAGCACAAGGCTCGACGGCGTTCACGAATCACGCCGTCCGGGTCGTGACCGCGAACGGGAGGCCGGCACTCACAGCGCGCGACGAACAAAGCTCCCACCTCAGACACAAGTATCCATCACCGCCGCCATGTTGCGCCGATCTCGTCCCGACCGGGTCTCCGACGAGACTCTCCCGACTCCCGACGCGCACGCTCGCGCCGCCCGCGCCCGCTCGCCTATCCCCGCACACATCGGTGGCGCCATCTCTCGGGGGACGCCGACGAACCCGCGGAGTGCCGGACCGGCCTCAGTGCACAAGCGTCTCTCCCGAAGCGCGTGCTGGCTCGGGATCGCAGGTCGCTGTTCTCCACGATTCCCACAACCTTCATAATATTTATATTTTATTTGACATAGGTGTTGCTGCTTTCTCACAGGCATCATTTTTTGCCACTTCCCCCCTCTTCTGCCACCCCTAACTTTCTTATCAGAGATGATTGTGCGGGTTCCATTCGTAGCAGACTATTTTCAATGAAGGAATAAGCTGAGCTTGATCTACTAACCCGACCTTTCCTGGGAGAGGAATATGGTCCTCATATTTTATTTGCCAGTTATATTTTTTATCTTCACATGTTTCTTTATTTTTTGACATAGGATTTGCTTCTTCCTCTGCGGTAGAGTTTTTTGCCTCTTTCCCCCCATCTCCCAGAATCCCCATTTTTTATGCCACTAGAGAGTGTGCTGCCATTCGCATGAATGTAAATTTTAGAAAGAATAAGCGGATCTTGATCTACTAACGCTGCCTTTCTTTGAAGAGGAATATGGCCATTATATTAAACTCACGTTTATATTTATATCTTATCAATTATTATTTATTGACAGGCGTTGCTGTTTCCTCTGCAGCAGAATTTTATGTCCCTTTCCTCCCTCTTCCACATCCTACCTTTTGTTGCACAACTTGACGG
The DNA here is from genome assembly GCF_048455015.1 of Haemaphysalis longicornis. Classification (NCBI taxonomy): domain Eukaryota; kingdom Metazoa; phylum Arthropoda; class Arachnida; order Ixodida; family Ixodidae; genus Haemaphysalis; species Haemaphysalis longicornis. The sequence continues at coordinate 18,571,935 of NW_027526445.1, forward strand.
TGTGGCTGCTCTTTGCCGTAGTCTATCTTTATACGAAAGAATATTATGATTTTAACTACTAACTGTGATAACTTCGACACGGTAGTCATGACGAAGAATCAGCCTTTATTCTGCGCTGACCAACACATATATAGGACCGGCGTGACGTCACCGGCTGGAACAGATAACAGCCAGGCGGCTAAACACACAGGGAAACCAACCGCGTCCAGCGCTATCGCCGCTCCTTGACCGTCGCTGTGACGTTACCACATTTCGTCCCTCCTTAAATTAGGGAATCATTTCACCTGCGGAAGTCCTCATGTCGGAAACGGTCTGGTAGCTTCCGCACCCTTGTGCTACGCCGGGGCGCTGTGGTATATGCACTCTCCGGCGAACTTGCCACTACCGTGGAAGAGGAAGTCACGTAGAGGTGTGCCGGAGCCTCAGGAGCCGTTGTGGCTTCGACTGCAGCAGGGTCACTCTGTTCACTCTCCGGCGTACGTGGAACCGGAGGCGAGGGGGCTGCAGTCGCGTGGTCCGGGCTCAAGGGCACAGGGTTGCAAGAGGAGGATGCTCTGGTGGACGGATGCGAATTTTCGGTATCTCCTTGTCGCACGCTCTTGCAGTGTCCGCATGTTGAGACCGCAGGTGATCAGCATGTACAAACCAGAACTGGTTGTGAACTTTCACCACATAGGTCACCGCACTGACCACCTGATTCACCACTGCTTCCTGCCACGACACGTGTTCTCCGCGCACTGTTTTCACGTAGACGCGGTCACCCATACGAAACACACGTTCCTCACTACGCCCTTTATCACACTCTTCTTTCACATGCTCTTGTTTATCCCGCATAGCATGCCCAAAATCAGGTTACAACACAGAAAGTTTTGTGCGCGGTTGCTTTTTCAAAAACAACTGAGCCGGCGAGTGTCCTGTGACACTGCTGGGAGTGTTGCGATACGCACAAAGAAATTTGTCAACGCGTTCTTGGAATGAGCTACGGCTATCCAAAGCGTTCTCTTCAAGCACTTGTTTAAGCAAGGCTCGCTTGATCATCTGCACCATGCGTTCGGCTGCGCCATTCGATGCAGCATGATAAGGGGGAATGCGAACGTGTTTCACACCATTAGCTGCCAAGAAGTCCGCAAATTCGATGGACGTGAACGTGGTCCGTTATCGCTTACTAATGTTTCTGGGAGTCTGCACCTCGAATTTTTTCAATGGTCTTAGTGGCAGTTGTGGGAGTCATAGGCCACACTTCCACCCATTTTGAGTACGCTTCGACTAAGATCAAAAACACGTTCGCATCCTTTGCAGCAAAATCCACATGCACTGGCGACCAACATTTTGCTGGGTACGACCATGGGTGCAACGGTACCGGTTGCGTGGAGGGCTGAACTGCCTGACATACGGTGGACATACGTTTCAATGGCCTGGTCCATTCTCGGCCACCAAACAAAATTTCTTGCTAGCATTTTCATGCGGCTGGCCCCCGGGTGCTCTTCGTGTAACAGGTCTAGCACACGATCCCGCAGGGCGTCGGGAATAATAACTCTCAAACCCCACGTTACACAGCCCTGTTTAAGCGACAGTTCCCACCGCCTGACGTAGTAAGGCTTCAAATCATCTACGCATTCGCTAGGCCAGCCATTCATTGTGAATTCGGCCACGCGAGACAAGGTCAGGTTCCTTTTTGAGGCCTTCGCTATCACTCCCGCGATTAACGGAAGGCGCTCAAAAATGGCCAAACATTCAGATGGCTCTTCTGTGCTGTCATCTGCGCGTGGGAGCCTCGAGAGAGCATCCACCACTTCTACATTTTTCCCGCGTCGATACTTCAGCACATACTTGTAAGCCGCAAGCGTCATCGCCCACTGTTGCATGCGTGCTGCTGCTATGCTAGGCACTGGTTTATCTTGTCCTAGAATGCCCAAGAGTGGCAGGTGGTCTGTGTACAGAGTGAACGACTTTCCGTATAGATACTGATGAAATTTTCTTACACCGAAAATCAAGGCAAGAGCCTCGCGTTCACACTGCGCATAGTTATTTTCTGCCATAGTTAGCGTTCGCGAAGCATACGCGATCGGCCGTTCGCCTTCAGCAGTCTCGTGAATGATAACTGCACCGAGCCCGTAGGCTAATGCGTCACACAACAAGCCTATCGGCTTTCCTACAACGTAGAATGTTAAGACGCGGGAGCTTGTGAGCAGCCGCTTCGTCGCGGCGAAAGCCTCTCTGCATACCTTCGTCCAAGACTCTTTTTTAGGAGCCTATACAGTGGTTCTGCGGCTGTCGAGTCATTGTTGAGAAATTTCAGATAGAAATTTAACATTCCCAAGTACGCCTTTAGTTACGTCTTGGTGGTAGGCTCAGGGGCCTGCAACATTGCCTTTTTCTTTGTGTCGGTAGGGTAGATTCCCTCTGCGTTTACGGTGTGACCCAAGTACGTTACGGAATCCTAGAAAAAGCGACATTTGCCTTCATTTAACGTGATATTGTAATCACGGAACCTTGCCAAGACCCGTTCGAGTGTCTTTTGGCAATCAGCGGAGTCCGCACCTGACACTATGCCGTCGTCTATGTAACATCCGACATTCACTATGCCACGCAAGACTCTATCCATTAGAGCCTGAAAAATTTCGGGCGCACGGGCCACGCCATACGGAAGGAGCTGGAACACGAACAGACCTAAGCTTGCGTTAATTGTCAACAATGGTCTGGATTCGGGACTGAGAGGCACTTGTTTATGCGCAGACGACAAATCTAGAATGCAGAATACCTTACCATTTGCAATGCTCGAGTACAAATCCACTGATCTCGGCAGGGTGTAATGATCGGTTTTTAACACCGGGTTGATCGTTATTTTGTATTCTCTGCATATTCTGTAACTACCATCATTTTTCTGAATATTCACGATTAGAGTTGCCCAATCACTGCGAGGAACTTGCTTTATTGTGCGCTTCTCCACCATGCTCCTTAGCTGTTTTTCTATTGGGCTCTCGTATTGCGAAAGGAACAGGTCTTGCACAGCAAAACACAGGTGTGCAACCTGTCTGGAGAAGAACTTTCGCTTCAATCCCTCGTATCTCGCCAAGTTCGCTCGAGAAAACAGTAGGAAATTTTTTTTCAGTGCCTGGACCCTGTCTTCGCAGGTTATTTTCCCGAATCCTCGCCAGTCCAGCTAGAGCCTTTCTAGCCAATTGCGGCCCAGCAACACGGGAAGTCGTCTGCCTTCGTCTTTCACTACAACTGGCAATGTCACTCTCTGGTTGTTGTGGTGATGATGATGGTTGGATGTTTATGGCGCAAGGCCAACTGGGGCAAAGAGCGCCAAAACAATAGTCATATATGAGGGTGAAACCTTAACCACTAAGTAAAGTCAGCAAAAACAAAAGTAAAATCACAAAACGACAATGGGCATGGCTGGTGTATAAGGCCAGATTTCATTATGCATGATAGGAAATGAGGTGTAAAAACTTGACTTCTGACAAATACTCAAACACACGTTTCACTGAAACAATGGCATCGTCACCTAGAAAAAACGATAGATGTAGGGGAATATGTTGTCTGTAGAGTGGAATATGTTGTCTGTAGAGTTCTCTGAAGTGTTTGTGTCGTGTGGTGTGAAGTGCCTTGCATGTGGTTAGTATGTGCACTACGGATAGGGCCTCTCCGCATCTGCTGCACTGGGGTCTAGAAGATACGAGTGGGTTGCATGGGTGTGCCCTATCTACACAGCTTACCCAAGGCCACTTCTGTGTGTCTGTAATGTGAGTCAGTTGTGTATGGTCCCAAGTGTGGCTTTATTACGTGTAGTTTGTTATCTGTCTGTTCATTCCACTGTGCTTGCCATTTACTACGAAGGTATTATCGAATTTGTGGCTTAACGTCACTCTGTGGTAGTATGGTTACATCAACTGTGTTTCTGACTGCAGCAACTGCGGCCTTCTGATCCGCAACCTCATTGCCAGCAATTCCAGCATGGCCTGGAACCCAGCACAACCCCAGTACAAGTTTTTGGGCATATATAGACATGATAGTGTTGAAAACCATATGGACAATTCTGTTTCTGCATGGCTTGTATGATGCCAATGCGCGCACAACGCTCAAGGAATCTGTATATATGATGGACTTCGAGATTTTGTGTTGAAAAATGTGTTGTGCAATGAGTTAGATGCCATATGCTTCAGCTGAGTAAATTGTGGTGTATGTGCCCATGGTTCTGCATGCGTCAAAGTTTGGTCCATGAGCAGCGCAAGACACTATGGTTGAGTTTTTGATGCTTCACTATAAAACTCTGCACATTGATACTTGTACTGCAGGGAGAAGAAGTGCTGCAAAATTGAAGTTTGTGGTACCCTGGTTTTATCAATATTCATGAAAGACAAGTCACAACACACAGGTTGAAAATGCCAGGGTGGTAAAACATCAGTAAAAGAAGATGTGTAAATGTCTGAAAAGGAGATGTTGAAATCCGAAGCTTCCTGTCTCACTCTAAGTGAGAATGGGAAAGGAACGGACGGGCGATTTACAAACACTAGTGATGTGGATGCATCATTAAAAAAATTTAAAGGATGGTTATTCACCGATGAAATTTTGAAAGCGTAGAGAAAGTCCATGTACATTCGTTGGTCCTCAAGGCACCATTTGTTACATTCAACGTATAGACTCTTTAACGGGCTAGTGTAGAACGCACCCGACGCAAGGCGGAGGCCCAAGTGGAGTACTGGGTCAAGCATTTTTAGTGCGGTTTTTGATGCCGACCCATACACGACGCTGCCGTAGTCTAACCGGGACCCGACTAAGGCGGTAAAGACCCAGAAAAGTAGTTCTTTGTCTGCCCCATAGGATTGGTGGGAGAGGACCTTGAGAATGTTTAGTGTTTTGAGGCATTTATGTTTAAGTGCTTTGACATGAGGTATGAACGTGAGCTTGTTATCAAATATGACACCTAAAAACTTGTGCTCCCTTTTAACAGGAATAGATGCACGGCCAAGAGCAATCTCATCGTCCGCACTAAGCCCGCACTTGTGGGAGAACAGAACACAAGTACTTTTGCCCGGTTTCAGTTTAAAACCGTTAAGGTCCGCACATGCAGCAAGCTTCTTAACACCGAGCTGTACTTGACGTTCGCAAATTGACAGGCTACACGATTTAAAAGATATTTGAACATCGTCTACATAGATGGAACAGGAAATGGTTGGTGGCAATGCCTTTCGGAGGGAGTTTATCTTAACTATAAAGAATGTGCAGCTTAGAACTCCACCTTGCGGCACACCATTTTCCTGCACATATATCCCGGACAGGGATCGCTCAACCTTAACACGAAATGTCCTCGTGGACATTTAGCTAGAAATGGTATTTAACATGTTACCTGACACACCAAAGGACTTACGGTCGCTAAGAATGCCATATCGCCAGGCTGTGTCGTAAGCCTTTTCAAGATCAAAGAATACCGTAAGGCAGAACTGCTTATGAGCAAATGCATCTTTTATGAAGGACTCCAACGCAACAAGTTGATCGTTGGTGGATCGCCCCACCCTAAAGGCTGCCTGGCAGCTCTCGAGAAGACCGTTGTACTCGAGGAAGTACATGAGCCTCCGATTTATCATCTTCTCGAGCAGCTTGCACCGGCAGCTTGTCAGAGCGATGGGACGATAACTGGCGGGAGAGGAAGGGTCCTTCCCTTCCTTCAGGAACGCCACTACTATGGCCTCCCTCCAAGAGTGTGGAATCTGCCCCGAAAGCCATATTTTATTATATAGGTGTAGGAGTGTTTCAAGAGTGTCTAGGTGTAGGTGTTGTATTATGGTGTATATAATCTTATCTGCCCCTGGAGCTGAAAATTTACATGTGCTCAGGGCAACCCTCAACTCATAGAGTGTAAATTCAGAATTGTAACCAGATTTTGACCTGTTATTGTCATGGAAGGACTTCTTTTCACAAGTATTTTTATGTTTTAGGAAAGTGTTTGTGTAGTGTGCACAGCTGGAAACGTGTTGGAAATCTTCTGCAAGGGTGTTAGCCTGGTCTTCTAGTGTTTCCCCTGTTGTACTGACCAGGGGCAGGCTGTGTGTCTGTTGTCCTTTAAGGTTACGTATTCGTGTCCAGACTTTGTGAGTGTCGGTGTATGAGTTGATGGAAGTGAGGAAGGCGCGCCAACTCTACCTTTTCGCCTCACGATGCACACGCTTTCCGAGAGCCTTTGCCCGTTTAAAGGAAATGTTATTATCTGGCCTGGGGTACCGGCGAAGGACACCCCACGCCTTGTTCTGGGCCTCTCGCACCCGCCTACAGTCTTCGTTCCACCAGGGCCTCCTTTTGTTGCGGGACGCACTAGAGGCCTGGGGCATAGACTTTCCGGCGGCGTCGAGTATGTGTGCCGTGACGAGTTGGGCTGCTTCCTCCACGTGTTGGTATTTTATGGTTATGTGGTGTAGTTTATATGTTTCTGTGAATGTACTCCCGTTTGCTTTTGATTCATTAAACCTGTTATGGGAAGATGGACTGCGTGGGCCTTTACCTATGTACGTTAGGGAAGTGGGGAAATGGTCACTACCATATGCGTCTGTGCCCCCACCCCACTCAAGACATGGAAAGAGAACTGCGGAACCAATAGCCAAGTCAAGATGCGAGTATGTATTGTGTCCTAAGTTATGGTATGTAGGCTGTTTTTTGTTGAAAAGGCATGCTCCGGAGGAGGTAAGAAACTTCTCTATCAGGCGACCTCGGGCATCCGTTCTGTAGGAGCCCCAAAGAGAGTTGTGCGCATTAAGGTCGCCTGTTAGTATGTAAGGTTCGGGCAGCTGGTCAACAAGTGCCTCGAAATCAGAGCTCAGAAGTGCAAAATCAGGAGGAATGTAAATGGAGCATACCGTTATCAACCTACTAAATATTATCGTACGGATTGCTACAGCCTCAAGGACAGTGTTCAAAGTGACAGGGTGGCAGGCTAAGGATTTCTGGGCGACAATTGCCACACCTTCTGAAGAGTGTGTGCAGCCAACCCTGTCATTTCTGAATACCATGTACCTATTTAGGAAATTTGTTTGTTTAAAATTGAGGTGGGTTTCCTGGTGGTTTTCCGTGGGGCCCCTGGCAATTGACACAGTTGAAACTGTGGGATGACAAACTGTGGGTTTGTCCTCTCTACGTATGTTTATGCGTCTGACCCCTGTTACGCCCTGACCTCGACGGCCCTCCAGCAGATCGGCTCCAGTTTCGTTCAGTAGATCGGGATCGGCGATCACGCCCTGAGGGCTGTTTAAGCGGCGGTGGGGTGTGACCCTGATGTCAAGATCAGCGATTCGGGTCTGGCTCAAGAATTTTTCTGCCTGCTGCTGCTTGGTGACTTCAACCAGCAATTGCCCAGTTCTTTGTTTCTTGGCTTTGTACGCCTCACCAATTATACTCCTCAGGAACTTCGATACCAAGAAGACAGACAATGAAGAGACAGATCTTTCTGTGTCAGTTGACTCAACTACAAGAAAACGGGAATAGTTGTTTACGGTTCTTGGTAAGACAGTTGTTGAAAGAGGTGGAAATGAAACTTCGGTGCGGTCCCTTTTCGGAGGCCGATCACGTTTGGAGGGGGGAGGTTTGAAAATGTCATATAGCATAGTATAAAAGCAGAGAGACGGGGGTACTTTTTCCTTTGAGCTTACCCTGGTAGTCAAAGAGGTCCCGGAGCTCCCTGCCTGGTAGACAGGCAGGGAGCCCATCGGCCGGAGCTTGACCAAGGCTCCGACGGCCACCGTTTACGGCTTCTACCCTTCACCTTTAAACACCTCGCCACGGTTGGACATGACTTATGTTGGGAGCTCGGGGTCCGCGGTGTCGCTGCTCACCGTCACCATGAATACTCAAGGTGCCCCGTGCGGGGCTGGTTGTTGTGGTGGACAGCTACTTCACACTGTACCTTTAGCTGCAGCTGCTCTCCCGTATAAGTGCGCAACGATACTTGAGACGGCGTGCACCTTACGTGCGGAAAAGTCGCCATGTACACGCTTCCTGGAACTATCGTCACAGCTGCGCCTGTGCCAATCTGCATCTGCAGCGGTCTGCCTTCTACCACCCCGATGACCTCGTAAGAGGAATGCGCCATGTTGACAAAATGATATACTTCCTGCTCACAATCTTCCTCCCAACATTCTACCGCGTGAGTTTGTTTGCTTCGTCTAGGCTCATTTCGACACAGATTCTGCAAATTCCCTAGCTTGTCGCACCGGCGGCACCTAAACTCTTTGTACCATGACTTGCTTGCAGGGTGGTTCTTGCCACATCGCTCGCATTGAATGTTCGGACGAGACTGACTAGGCTTACTAGTAGCGTCGCAGCCCTCCCTATTCTCCCTTTGCCGACTCTTCAGTGGATGTATGTTGGCATCCGTAGCCTTCATTATGCCGAGTCTCGGGCTGCTAACTCTCGGCCCAAAGCAATTTGGCATGCATTATCGAACTTCAAATTTTCCTCGGCGAATAGCACACGCTGAGTGTCATCATTTCTTACCCCTTCCACAAGCCTGTCTCGCAAAGCATCATTCAAAAACTCGCCGAAATCGCATTTCCTGGCTAGGTGCTTCAGTTCTACAATAACATCGTCGACACTTTCCTGTTCATGTTGAAGACGCCTATTGAATTTGCACCGTTCAGCAATCAGTGAACTCGAAGGACTGTAATGCGCCTGAAGCACCTGTTTCACCTCTGCAAATGTTTTGTTCGCAGGCGCGTCTGGCACAACCAAACTTCTGAGCACTTCAAATGCTTCTGCGCCAATTGCAGTCAGAAACACGGGCAGAACTTTTTCCTGTATTACATCATTGGCAATTACGAAAAGTTTGAAGCGCTCAAGGTACGAGTCAAAGTTCTGAGTTCTCGGATCAAACTCGACTAACTTGCCCAAATACGACATTTTGCAGATGCAAGGCACTCAAAAAGTCTGCGTTTGACGGCGTGGCTTGCTAAGTTGCATCATGGCGGAGTTGGCGCGTTGTGGTGACAAGGGGCGTTTCTTGACGGTCCGTCGAAGAACCCGTTGCCGGAGTGCTGGCGTAATCCCAAAGAAGGTACAGCATTTCCTCCGTCGCTCCGTCGGCTCGCAGTGCTTGGCTGCCTGCTCACTTGTTACTGGGACACTTTCTTCTTAGGCTACGCGGGGCGTCGACCATCCTCGTCGCCACATGTGATAACTTCGACACGGTAGTCATGACGAAGAGTCATCCTTGATTCTGCGCTGACCAACGCATATATATATAGGACAGGCGTGACGTCACCGGCCGGAACAGATAATAGCCAGGCGGCTAAACACACAGGGAAACTAACAGCGTCCGGCGCTGTCACCGCTCCTTGGCCGACTCTATCACGTTACAACACTAATACAACCTGTTGTGTAGAGGACTGTTTTCATTATGTTTTACTCGCCTGTATATTTATATACTCATATTTTAATATTGTAATGCACATAGTTCTTGCTGCTTTTTCTGCAGGAGCATTTCTTCTACTTTCTCCTCTTCCCGAACCCTCCGTTGTTATCCTACTTGACTGTGTGGCTGCCATTTGCAGCAGTTCATCTTTTTACGAAAGAATAATCTGATCTTGATCTTCTAATCCGAACTTTTCTGGGAGAAGACTATAGTCAGATTTTTTTTGCCTTTATATCTATATTTTCAAATTTTTAATATATTAATTGACACTGGTGTTGCTGCTTCCTCTGCAGCGAGAGTTTCGCCTTTTCAACCTCTTCTCCAACCCCCGCCTTCTTTTTTTGTCACTTGACTGTGTGGCTGCCATGCGAAGCAGTTTTTTTTATTCTTGCGAAAGAATGAGATGATTTTGATCTACTAACTCAACCTTTGTGGAGGACTATGGGCGATGAATTTCTTGCTTATGATGTTTATACCTCTATATTTTTTATATTTCAATTGACACAGCTGCGGTTACTTGCTGAACAGCCACAATTTTAGCCTATTTTCTACCTCTATTCCAACCTCCCCCTTTTTCACCCCCATCGACTGTGTGGCTGCTGTTTGCAGGGGTCCATCTTTTTACAAAAAATGAGGTTATCTTGATCTACTAACCAGAACTTTTCTGGGAGAGGGCTATGGTGATTTTTTTATTGCCTATTGAATCTACACCTTCATATTTTCAATGTTTCCACTTCCCCTCTTACCCAACCCCTACCCTTCTTATCCGACCTGACTATGCGTCTTCTACGAAAGAGTAAGCTGAACTTGATCTACTAACGCCACCTTTCTTGCGACAGGACTTTGGTCATTGTGTTTTTATTGTCTGGTACATTTATATACTTATAGTTTTGATATTTTAATCGACATAGGTGTTACGGCTTCGTCGGCAGATGAATGTTTTGCCGCGTTTCCCCCTCTTCCCAAACTCCCGATTTCTTTTTATGCCACTTCACCCTGTGGCTGCCATTCGTAGCAGTCTATTTTTTTACGAAATAATAAGATGATTTTGAGCTAGTATTGCAACCTTTTGTGGGAAAGGACAATAGTCATGTTTTCTTTGCTTATGATAAATGTAGCTCTACATTTTTAATATTTCAATTGACACAGGTATAGCTACTTGCTCTACAGGAGCATTTTTGCTCGTTTCCCCCTCTACCCAAACCGCCCATTTTCACCCCACTTGATTCTGTGGCTGCCATTCGCAGCAGTCTATTTACCTTAGAATAAGGTGATCTTGATTTATTAACCCACCCCCCGGGGCACCTTGAGTAATCTTGGTGACTTTATTGGCGACACCGTGGACCCCGAGCCCCCATACATTAAGTTTTGATCAACCGTAAGCGATGTGTTTTAAGGTGAAGGGTAGAAACCTGAAACAGTGGCCGTCGGAGACCAGGTCAAGCTTCGGCGGATGGGCTCCCAGTCTGTTTATTACGCAAGAAGCGCCTGGAACTCTCTCGGTATCAGGGTAACCCGAGCGAAGAAAGTACCTCGTCCACTGCTTCTTTTTATGGCATATGGTAAATCAACACGCCCCCCCCCCCCCCTAACAAACAAGATCGGACCCTGAAAAGGGTCAGACCCGAAATATCTTTTTCACCTCTTCCTTCCATCAACCCCCCGAAATTTGATAGCTGATAGTAGATAGTAGAGTCCGGTACAAATGATAGTAGATAGTAGAGTATGTAGAGTAGAGTCCGTTTTGATAGTAGAGTCCGTTGACAAATCCAAGCCTCTTTCTTCACTATCCGTATTCCTTGAATCCAAGTTTCTTGAAGCTATCCTTGGCAAGAGAGACAATGCCAAAAAACTAAGAACTGTTGAGGTGTTAGTTCAGGTCAACATGCAGCAGCAAGCCAAAACTACCATCAGCCAAACCCGCATGGCAGATCTGGATATCAGAGGCACACCCCATCCCAGCCTCAACGACTCCCAGGGTGTGATATCTGAGCCAGATCTTCTAACCGAGACATAGAATGATCTGCTCGAAAGCCTAAGATACCAAGGCGTCACAGCAGTAAGGCGCATCGGCATTAGGAGAGACAACTAAGAAGTAGCCACCAAACACGTGATACTGAATTTTGACCGCTGCAGTCTGCCCGAGAATGTCAACGCAGGTTTAGTTCGTTGTTTTGTGCGGCCGTACATCACGAACCCGCAGTGCTGTTTCAACTGCCAGCGGTTCCGGCATGGTACCAACTACTGTCACGGATGAACATGTGCCACATTTGCCCAGCATGATCTTCTATTCGACAACTGCACTATAACCAACTTTACCTGCACGAATTACCAGGGTCCACACGTAGCATACTTTCGCCCTTGTGAAAAGTTTCAACTAGAGAAAAATTCAATAACCTACAGGTAACAAAAAACATCGCCTTCGGAGAGCCGCGGAAGTGGTTCGCCTCTTTCCCCCTGGGAAGGTACGCCGGCGCAGCTCACCGGGTGCTGATCGGCGTCTGGTTTCGGGAGAACACAGTACCGGGAGTAGGGTTTTGTACCTCCGGAGACCCCCCCACCCCTCGGATGGCCTCAGGAACCGAAATCCACCTACGGTCAGCTGGCTGAGCCAGCAACAGCTCTGGTGGCAAGAGCCACCGTCGGGCACGATGGCCCTCCGGCACTTCCTTCGTCACCCTCCCTGCTTCCACTGGATCATGCGGACGGGATGGACACCGGGCGCTCCGCATTAGCTCCCACGCCTGCCGCACCGCCCATGCCACCTGTGGTGCTCCTGACCCTTTCAGCGTCCGCGGCTGAGGACATCTGAGGATGAGATGGACGTGGCACCGCTCATGTTAGTGTCGCCGCGGAAGGAACGGGTTCCTGCACCCAACCCTTTAGAGGGGCCAGAAATGCCCCCTTCGAGAGTCCAGGCTCCGAAAGATGACAGTTAAGCGACACACTCTAGTAGGTCCGAGCTCTTCATAATGGGAAGAGAAAACATAATCCAATATAACTGCAGATGCCTTCATAAAAATCTTGATGATGTGTACGAAATACTGCATGCTAATCAGCCAAGGGTATAGTGTGTTCGGGAAACACATTTTAATACCAAGCACACAAATTTCTTGAATAGTTATCTAGTATACAGAATGGACACAGATGGCTGCACACTCTTGTGGCAGTGTGGCTATAATCGCCGGAAAACCTTAGCATGCAACCCTGTCACTTTGCACACTTGCCTGGAGGCTGTAGCAATTCTAAAAATTATATTTATTATGCTGATAATGGTATGCTTCAAATACATTCCAACTCATCTTGAACTTTCTAGCTCTGATTGCGAGGCGCGGCTGACCAGCTGCCCGAACACTACATCATCATTGGCGACCTTAATGCGCACAATTATTTTTGGGTCTTTTCTGGCACGATTTCCCGAGGTCGCCAGATAGAGAAGTTTTTAGCATCCTATTGAGCGTGCCTTTTCAACAAGAAATACCCTACATGCCATAACATAGGACACACCACACACACATTTGTTGTATTGGCTATTGGCTCCGCAGTTCTCTTTCCTTGTCTGGGTGGGGGTGTGGCCACTGACTCATACGGCAGTGACCACTTCACAACCTCACTAACAGTTGTAGGTAAAGATCCATGAAGTACATCTTCCAAGAGCAGATTGAATAAAGCAAGAGCTGACTGGAATATACACAGACATCCAAACTACACCGTACATTTATAAGACACTTACACGTTGATTAAGATGCCCAACTCCTTATGGCATACGTCCTCGACGCTGCCGAAAATTCTATTCCCCACGCCTCTGGTGCCCCACGCAACCAGAGGAGGCCGTGGTGAAATGAGGACTGTAGGCGTGCGAGAGAGGCCCAGAACAAGGCGTAGGGTATTTTTCTTTGGTACAGCACGCCGGTTAACCTTTTATTGTTGAAAAGGGCAAAGGCGAGGGCGAAACGTGTGCGCCGGGGGCCAAACAAGATAGTTGGCGCTCATTCATAACATCCATAAACTCATACACCGACACTCACAAAGTCTGGACACAAATACGCAAACTTAAAGGGCAACAGACACACAGCCTGCCCTTTGTTCGTACAACCGGGGACGCACTGGAATACCAGGCTCACACGCTCGCACAACACTTCCAACACGTGTCCAGCTCAGCACTTTACACTAACAATTTCATGCAACACAAAACATCTGTAGAGAAAAAGCCCGTACATGACAAATATAAATAAAAACTTCTTACAACTCTGAATTTACTATTTATGAGTTGATGGCTGCCCTGAGCACGTGCAAACCTTCAGCTCCAGGCGCAGATAAGATGACATATACCATGCTACCACACCTAAACCCAGACACTCTTGAGACACTCGTTCACCTACACAACAAAACATGGCTTTCGGGGCAGATTCCCAGTTCATAGAGGGACGCCATTGTAGTGGCTTTCCCGAAGGAAGGAAAGGAACCTTCCTCTCTCGCTAGCTATCGACCCATTGCCCTGACCGACTGCCTGTGCAAGATTCTCAGGAAGATGATCAACAGGAGACTCATGTACTTGGAGTACAACGGTCTATTCGAGATCTGCCGGGCCGGCTTAAGGGCACGGAGATCCACCAACAATAAACTGGTTGCTTTGGAATCGTATATCAAGGATGCCTGCGTTCACAAACATTTCTGTGTTACTGTATTTTTCGACATCGAGATTGCCCATGACACCGCTTGGCCTTACGGCATACTTAGTGACCTGAAGTCAATAGGTGTGTTGGGCAACATGTTGAACATCCTTTGTAGTTTAATGACGGAGAGAACCTTTCGTGTGACAGTGGGTTCCGCACTGTAAAATAATATTTTGCAAGAAAATGGCGTGCCGCAAGGTGGAGTGTCGATGTGAACTCTTTTCATAGTTAAGATGAAGCATACTGGGAAAGCATTCTCACCTCAATATCTTATTCCATGTATATATAGGACGTCCACATTTTCTTGAAATCATGTAATATGTCCATCTGCGAACGTCAGGTCAAGCTTTTTGTCAACAAACTGGTGGGGTGGGCAGACAAGAATGGTTTTAAATTGAATCCTGCAAAAAGCTTCAGCGTTGTGTTGTCCAGGAAGCGTGGGGTCCACCCGGACCCAGACATCACTTTAAACAGCGTGTCAATTCCTGTGAAGGAGGAGCACAAGTTTATTGTATTTTATTGGATGAACAGCTTACATTCATTCCGCGTATCAAACAGCTGAATGCAAACGATAAAAACAATAAACATTGTTAAGGTCCTCTCACAACAATCTTATCAGGCCGACAAAAAACTCCTGCTGCGCCTATACATAGCCTTGGTGGGGTCTTAGCTTTACTACTGCAGTGTCGTGTATGGGTCGGCTACAAAAACAGCACTGAAAATGCTCGACCCAGTGCTGCGTCTTGTTCTTCGCCGCTGCAGCGGCGGTTCCCACACTAGCGCTGTCGAGGGTGTGTATGTCGAGTGGGACAAATTGTAGCTAAGGCATCATCGGGAGTATGTTGACTTAGTGTAAGCATCTAAAATCGTGTCTCTCACCAAGCATTCTTTCAATCATATGATCAACGATGCATCAGACTTGCAACACCTTTTTAACAGAGCATGTATATCATTACCTCGAGGAGGCTTACATGGAGGTGGCTTTTGCGCCTAATATCCCCCTTTAAGACGCACACAAGACACTCATTCATGATTTAATTCCACCATGACATCTTCGTCCTATATCGAGCGACCAGTCATTCACGCATTTAAAACAATAGGGTACCCAGGAGTACAAATCTGCAGCACTTCTTGTTCCTGAAGGATAAGTGTACGTGCGCAGAATTCTTCAGCGGCGCGTCGAAAACTGCTTCTACCATGTCTTGTGCAGCACACAGACCAAATTTAAGCGTTTCTAAAACAATGAATTTTCATAGCAGTATTTACATGGCAGAAGAGTAAGGCATCTTACTCATTTCAAATCACATCATCAAACATAAAATTCCCAAGTACATTGTGTGCACAGATTCTCTAAGCTGTGTGCAGGCACTATCATCATTAAGGTCTTCTAAAAAATTTGGGATCAATGTTCATTACAGGTACTAATGACTGGATATGCTTCATATTTTAAAAATGTCTATGCTGGGTAAGAAGTCACATTTGGATCCCTGGCAATGAGACCGCGGTTCAAATGGCTGGTGCAGCTGCTTTCATGACCATAGTTCACATGACAACAGTACCTAACACCGATCTCAAGACACACGTCAGACGACAGCTTCATGACACACGGCGACTACAATGACGCAACAAACAGACAACAAACTACACATAATAAAACCACAATTGGGACGCTACAGAACTGACTCACACAGCAGGTACACTGAAGTGACCCTGGCTAGACTGTGGATAAGCCACACGCATGTAATCCTCTCCCACCTGCTCACTGGATCTTCGCGACCCATGTGTAGCAGAGTGGAAGGGACCTATCGTAGTCCACATAATATTCATTTGCAAGGCACTTGACAAAGCACGACATAAACATTCTGATTAATAAGACGACACATCCACTGCACCTGTCATACTTTTTTGCCTATGAACCAGTGTTTTCTGGTCAACACGGTCTTCAGTTTTTAGCCGAGGTAAAATTTTTGCAGTTGTTGTCATATCACATGCGATCATCCTGGCCGTATACACAAGCCATCTCCATTCTGTTTTTTTTTTGCGTTATTTTTACATTTAGTCACCGGTATAAGTATTTACAGTCTCATAAACCGTTAAATAACTTCTTCTCGGGTGCTCTTCGCCCTTGTTGGCCTTGCACGCTTCAACACCAACAATCATCATCATCATCATCATCATCATCAATCATCATCATCATCAATTGGTTATACATTTACACCTTAATATTTTTAGTATTTTAATTACCTGAGGCTTTGCTGCTTCATCTGCAGCATCATATTTTGCTTTTTCCACCCTATTGCCTAACACCTCTTTCTATGCCACTTGACTGTGTGGCTGCCATTCGTAGCAATCTACCTCTTACGAAAGAATTACATCATCTTGATCTACTAACCAAAACATTTCTAGGAGAAGACTATACTTATATGTTTCAATCGCCTTGATATTTATATCTTCATATTTAATTATTGTAATTGGTATAGGTCTTGCTGCCTCTTCTGCAGCAGCATTTTTTCTACTTTTGCCTGTCCTCCAACCGACTTTTGTTTTCCTACTTGACTGTGTGGTAGCTATCTGCAGAAGTTCATACTTTTATGAATAAATAGGGTGATGTTGATTTATTAACCCGACCTTTTCTAGGAGAGGACAATGGGTATTATCTTTTTATTGCCTATTATAATTTTACCTTCATATTTTTAATATTTCCAAATTACATAGGTGTTTCTGCTTCCTCTCCAGCAGTGTTTCTAACCCCTACCCTCTCTTCCCCAACCCATACCTTTCTTATCCGACTTGACTTTGTGGCTGCCATTCGCAGCAGACTATTCATCCTCATGAAAGAATAAGCTGAACTTGATCTACTAACCCGACATTTCCTGGAAAAGGACTGTGGTTATAATGTTTTATTGACTATTAAAATTATATCTTCTCATTTACAATATTTTAAATGACGTAGGTGTTGCCACTTCCTCTCCAGCAGGATATTTCGCCTCTTCCTCACCTATTCCGCCACCCCTACCTTCTCTTACCCATTTGATTTTGGGGCTGCCCTTCGCAGCAGTGTATTTCTTATGTAAGAATAAGCTGAAATTGGTGTAATAACCCCACCTTTCATGGGAGAGGACTATGGTCAGTATGTGTTAATTGCCTTTTTATTAATATATTCATATTTTATTTTCTAAAGTGGCATAGGTGTTGCTGAATCCTTTAGAGGAACATTTTTGCCTCTCTTCTTGTGTTCCCCAACCCCCTTTTATTGCCAACTTGACCTTGTGCTGCTATTTGCAGCATTTCATCTTTTTACGAAAAGATTACCTGATCTTGATCAACTAACCCGCACTTTTCAAGGAGAGGATAATGTAATTATGTTTAATAGCCAAATAAAATTACAACTTCATACTTTTAATATTTTATTGATATAAGAGTTGCTGCTTCCTCTCCAGCAGAATATTTTAGCAATTCCGACTTCTTCCGCAATCCATATTTTTCTTATCCGACATTACAGTGTCTCCCACGACAGAATAGGCTGAGCTTGATCTGCTGACCCACCTTTCCTGCGAGAAGACTATGGTCATTGTATTTTAATTTCCAATTATATTTAAATACTCATAGGTTTGATATTTCATTTGACATAGGATTTGCGGCTTCCTCTGCAGCCGCATTTTTAGCCTTTTCCCACCCTCTTGCCCAACCCCTACCTTTTCTTATCTCACTTCATAGTGTGGCTGCCACTCGCACCAGTATATCTTTTTACATAAGAATCAAATTGATCTTGAACTACTAAATTGAGCTTTCGTGGAAGATGTCAATGGTGATTATGTTTATTGCCTAGTGTATATATATCCTCATATTTTATTATTTTACTTACATAGGTGATGCTGCTTCCTCTGCAGAAACATTTTTCTCTTTTTCCCCCTCTAAATAAACCCTAGTTTTTTATCCCACTTGTCTGCGTGGCTGCAATTCGCAGCACTCTATTTTTTCTACTAAAGAAACGGCTGATCATGATTAGCTAACCCGTCCTCTTCTGGGAGGGGACTATGGTAATTAGGCTTTATTTGCTAATTTATTTATGTTTTCTTATTTTTCATATTTTAATTGACACATGTGTGGATGCTTCCTCTGCGGAAGCATTTTTGCCTACTTCCACCTTCTTGCCCATCCCCCAACGTTTTCCCCTTGAGTGTGTGGACGCTATTTTGAACAGTCTTTTTACGAAAGAATGAGCTGACCTTGATAAACTAACCCGACCTCTCCTGGGAGAGGACAAGCGTCATTACTTCTTAATTGCCCATTATATTTATATCTTCATATATTTAACATTTTCTTTGAAATAGGTGTTGCTGCCTGCTCTGCAGTAGCATTTTCTTTTCTTGGAGATGACTATGGTCATTGTATTTGAATTGACTATTATATTTGTATCTTCATGTTTTTATATTTTATTGACAGTGGTATTGCTGCTTCCTCTGCAGCAGAATTTTTTGCATCTTGCCCGCTCTCCCTCATCCCCCACAATTTTATTCGGTTTGACTGCGTGGCTTACATAAGTAGCAAACTTTTTTTTTACTTTTTACTAAAGGATAATGTGATCTCTAACTACTTAGACGACCTTTTGCGGGACAGGACTATCGTCATTATCTTTTATTTACTTATTATTTATATCCCTTTACATTTTTATACTAATTCGACATAGGTGTTGCTGCTTCCTTTGAAGCAGAGTGTTTCCTCTAACCCCCCTCTAATGACCCCCCCCTTTTATCGCACTTGACGGTGTTGCTGCCATTTGTAGCATACTATTTTTCTTTTAACGAAAGATCAGACGATTTTGAACTACTCATGCAACCCTTTTGTGAGGGGACTGTGGTTATTAGTTTTTACATGCATAGTATATTTATAGCCCTATATTTTATTGCTTCAATTGATAGAGGTCTATCTGCTTGCTCTGCGGCTGCATTTCTTGCCTCTCTCCACTCTACCAAACCCGCTTTATTTTGCCCTACGTGACAGTTTGGCAGCCATTCGTAAGAGTCTATCTTTTTACCAATGAATAAGCTGATTTTGATGTACACACTGATGTTTTCTTGGAGAGCACTATGGTCAGTATGTTTTATTGCTTATTTTATAATTATCTTCCCATTTTTAATATTTTTATTTAGAAAGGTGTTGCTGCTTCCTCACAAGTAGCGTTTTATGCCTCTATCCCCACTCTTCGCAAACCCCTACCTTTTGTTATGCAACCTTACTGTCTAGCTGCTATTTGCAGCAGTCCATCTTTTTATGAAAGAATAAGCTTGTCTTGATCTAGTAACTCAAAATTTTGTCGAACACAATATTCATGTTTTATTCGCATTTATATTTATATCCTCATATTTGAATTATTTTAATTGACATGGGTCTTGCCGCTTCCACTATGGCAGCATTTTGTGCCGCTTTCACTCTCTTTCCCAACCTCCCTTTTATTTATCCGATTTGATGGTGTGGTTGCTACTCGTAGCAATCCATCTTTCTATCCAAGAATAATTTGATGTGGATCTACTAACCAGAACTTTTCTAGAAGAGGAATGTGGGGATTATTTTTACTGCCGAATATATACACCTTCTTATTTCAAATATTTTAATTGACATAGGTGTTGTTGCTTTCTGTCCAGCAGACCTTTTGCCTCTCTGCCCCTGTTCCCAACGCCGCTTTTGTTATCAAACTTCACGGTGTGTGTGCTATTTGCAGGAGTCCAGCTTTTTATGAATGAATAGGCGAAGCTCATCTTATATTCCGACCTTTTCTCGGGGAGGACTACGGTGAATATGTTTTAATTGCCTATTAAAATTATATATTCCTATTTTAATATTTATTTGACATAGGTATTACTGCTTCCTCTGCAGCTACATTTTTTCCTTCTTTCTCTCTCTTCAATATTGTCCCTGTGTTATCCAACTTGACTGTGTGGCTGGTATTTGCAGCACTCTATCTTTTCACGAAAGAAAAAGTTGATCTTCATCTACTAACCTGAACGCTTCTTGGAGAAGACTATACCCATATGCTTTATTCGCCTTTATAGATATATATCTTCATATTTTTAATATTTTAATTGATATAGGTGTTCCTCCTTCCTCAGCTGAAGCATGATTTTTTGCCTTTTTTCTCCTGCAGCATAACCTTCTGTTGTTATGTGACATGACGAAGTGGCTACTATTTGCAGCAGTGAATCCTTTTAAGAAACAATGAGCTGATCTTGGTCTACTAACCCGAACTTTTTTGCAAGAGGAAAATGGTGATTATGTTTTATTGCCTTCATATTTCTACCTTCATATTTTAAATATCTTAATTAACATAGGTGTTGCTTCTTCCTCTTCAGCAGAATTTTTTCCACTTCCCCCATCTTGCCCAACCCCTACCTCTCTTATCTGACTTGACTGTGTGGCGGCCATCCACCGCAGACAACTTATCTTCTACGAAAGAATGAGCTGAACTTAATCTACTAACCTGACATTTCCTGGCAGAGGACTATGGTCCTTATTTTTTATTTGCCTGTTATATTTATATCTTCAAAGGTTCAATAGTTTCATTGACATAATTGTTGCGGCCTCCTCTGCAGCAGATTTTCTTAGCTCCTTCCCCCCTCTTCTCGAACCCCCAAATTTTGTCTCACCTGACTGTGTGGCTGTCACTTGCAGTAGTGTATTTCTCTTTTTTCGAAACAATAGGTGAGATCACGGTCTACTAACCCGTATATTTCGTTGAGAGCACTATGGTAATTATGTTGTATAGCCTATTAAAATAACATATTCATATTTTAATATTTTATTTTACTTAGGTGTTGCTGCTTCCTCTGCGGTATAGTTTTTGCCTCTTTTCCTCCTCTTCAAAACCCCTACCTTTTCTTACCCCACTTAACTGTAAGGCTGCCATTCGTGGCAGGCAATTTATATTTTAGGAAAGGATAAGCTGATCTGGAAATACTAACCCGACCTTTTGTGGGAGAGCAATATGATTATGTTTTATTTCCTTATTATGTATCTACCTTTATAATTTTTCAAATTTGATGCTGCTACCTCTGCAGAAGAATTTTTTTTGCCTTTTTTCACTCTTCCTGATCCCCCATCTCATCTTATCCCAAATGACTCTATAGCTGCCATTCCCAGAATGGAATTTATATTAAACGAACGAATAGGCTGACGTTGATATGCTAACCCGACCTCTAATGAGTGAATACTACGGTCATTATGTTTTCAGCTGCTCTATATATTTATATCTTCACATTTTATTTTTTTAATGGGCATAGGTGTTGGTGCTTTCTCTGCAGCAAAACTTTTCCCCTTTTTCCCTTTTTCCCATCCCCCAACTTTTTCGTCCTAGTTGACTCTGTGACTGCCATTCCTACCAGTATACTTTTTAACGAAAGAATAAGCTGACCTTGAACTAATACCCCATCTTTTCTGGGGAGACAACTCCAGCCTTTATGTCTTATTTGCTTAGTATTTATTTATACACTTTGATATTTTTAATATTTTTATTCAAACAGGTGTTTATTCTTCTTCTGCAGAAACATTTTCTGCCTGCCTCCCCTACAATCCCGAACCCCTAGCTCCTATTTAGCTACTTGACTGTGTGTCTGGCATTGACATAAGTCTCTCTTTTGCAGTGTCTAGAGTTACGTCCAACATAACCGAAAATTAAAAAAAACTAGAGTTACATCGACGGAAATTTTAGCCAATCTCTACAGTTACGTGCGGCGGAAGCCATAATTGAAAGCTAGAGTTGCGTCCGACAGAACTTTTCTCAAGCCTGGAGCATGAGAAACAACCTAGATATCATTATATCTTCTTTGAAACAATTAAACCTGATCTTGATCTGGTGTGCTTTCCAGAAACTTGGTTGACTAAAAATGATGCGATTCCACTCTTTAGTGGATACCGATCTAAACACCTTTTCAGACAGAACAGGAAGGGGGCGGGAGTTGCAATTTAACTTAAAAAATCTATAGCGTATACGGTCATTGACGACTTTTGTAGGAGTAACAACGATGTTGAGTGCTTAACAATTCGTTTGGGAAAGACCACAGTCTGTGGTCTATCGACCACCAAATGGTGACCGGCAAAGCTTAAGTATTTTTCTTGAACGACTCCTTCAGTTTGGTAGCAGTAATAACAACTGCTGTATTATAATGGGGGATATCAATATAGACATGAGTTCAGTGGATACGTGGTCTCTGGAAATAAAAAAACGTACTGGCATGCCATGCATACAAAAATCTCGTAGAACTACCGACCAGGGCATCTTCTATTAGTGTTACCCTGCTAGATATCTGTCTTTTTAATATCAACATCGAAGAGATTTAGGCTGGCCTGCTTTCCGCCAGCACGCCAGCCGAGTGATATGTTTTGGTCGTATTTGACAAATTTCGGCAGTGCTAAAGCTTGTTTCTTTCGCACCGATCTTGGAGGCGAGGCAAATTATGCTAATAGTGCAAGTGGTGTAACCAAAGCTCCCTTATTTAGGCCAAAAAAAGCTATCGCGCTTCATCGTTCCTCCTATGCAAGGTACGGTAGCCGCAAATGAAATTGAATGCACCGCTAGATTTCTGGCGTTCATAAACTTTGTTCGTTACGCACCGATCTTGCAAACAAGCCCATCATTGTATTACTACAAGCAACGTAGGCAGAGCTCCCGTATTTAAATCACAAAAAGCTATCCCAAACCCCCGATCTCACCGATGAAAGCCAAGCTAGCAACGAAAGAATGCGCACTTCCGAACAGACGTTAAAAATAATTGTTTTCTGCGAACGTAATGACCCCCAAACAAGGAAATGGACATGGAATCCGGACGATGTCGTATGCTTTCGGGGGCTTTCCGGCGCTGCGTGGACGCTGATATCTGGCGAGTACCATAGACATCGGCGTAGCTGCCGCGTCAGGTCACGTCGCCGGGCATTTTCCGGACGCCCTCAACGCTGGGCGATGTCGACGCACGAAAGCGCGGAAAATAGGCTGAACGTGGTTGTGGCCTCAGAAAAAACCGCAGAAGTACGGCGCCCACAACCCAACGGCAGCTGCATTTCCACCGTAGACCCTGAAATTGCCCTAAATGCCGTAATCTAGATTGTCGGTACAATTACTGTTTTCTTTAAAAATACACACGCTCAAGCTATTTTTGTATACAATTGGCAACTAATATCTGTATTTACCAATAACTTGGGCATATATTTCGCAACGCGTTTTATCAAGTTGGGTGTCTTTAAGGAACTAGTTTTTCTCTCGGACGAACAAGAGACAGGAAAGTAGTTGGGCGGCGAGTCCGACCGGTTGACAGCTGTATTTGCTGCACTCCTTATCGATGCGCGTGCCAGTGGTTGGTGACGGCACGGGTGTGCGCGCCTTCAACATTAGTTATTTCGGTGATTTGCCTACCATCGAATTATTCACCGGGCGAAGAAATACTGCCAAGTAGTGAAGATAAGTAAGTACTAGTGAACCTCATTTTCCAAACGTATGTATTTAACGTAGCGGAGTTGCTCTCGAACTTCGGTCGACGTAAGTGGTTAGCCCTAACTTTTTGAGTGACTCGCTTTGTGCGTTGCGCAGATTTGTCGGTAGACCTTTGTACCTGGCTTATGCGTGTAACACGAATCAATTCTGGCGCAATATCTAGCCCTGTTTTTGGTGAAGTGTTTGTTCTGTCCTGTTTTTCTATCCGTATATTTTAACATGAAATGAAATACCAGAAGCTGGAGAGTGTGAATATAAGTGCGTGTGTGAATATAGGCGTGTATCCGTTACACGCACATCATGTACTTCTAACGTGATATTATGAACTCTTGGTTTTTGTTTAGCTTCTGCAGAGGCCATTTTTTTGTAATAATATTTTTGTGTTAAAAAACGTCCACAATTAATTAAATGATTGCCGTGCGTGTAACATTGAAATAAAATAATAAATCGAGTGATTTCCGATCGTACAGCATTAGATTAAAATGCCATCTGGATGCTTTTTCGCGTTTCGATTCAGTGTTCAATCTTCTGGAACGATCAGTTTGGTCGTTACATGTTGAAATGAACAAGGTGTAGGCAACCCGAATTTATTTGTAATGTCAGACCTACACGCATGTCGTAACTGGTACAATTGCATGAGCAGCGCTGGTTGCGCTTCGTACTCTTACTACAGCATCGGAAACATAAATAAACCGTTCAGAACCAAGTAAAAATATTAAGAAATGGCTGTGAAGTTGCTGTTACTTATGGAATTTTCAGCCAAATAAATTTGTTATGTGTAACACACCTTGGTGAGCAGAGTAACAGCATATTAGATTTCGCAGGTTTAAGGCAGAGTATGATCCTGGTATCTGCCCTGTCGTTTGCTAATAACTTACATGTCGCAGGCTGCTGACTAGTGCAACTTAGACTATGTGTGAATGTGATTGTGCTGTAAAACGTTCTTGCACTACTTTGATTATTCGTGCTGTACAACGTGTACTTCAACTAAAAATGTAGCCTAACAGGACAAACGAACAAGACAACATGACGAGTTTTTTAGAGGTGTGCGTTTTGAAGGTTTAGGTATGCATATATACCAACTATCCGACCTCGCCATTCTGCTGCAGGAAGTATATTCTGTGGCAGTGACGCTGTCCGGATTTGTGCATGTTTCCTTTTGCCACATTTTGTGGACATGGCTTCATCCGTGTAAATATTGTCACTTCAATCCACCAAGCGGTTAAGATAGACAGAGAAAAACATTTTGCAAGTTCTGATGGGACCTGTAGCTTGGTTAAAATGTCCTCAGAGTCCCCATTCACGACATATAGTTCCTATATATGGTGGTACCTCACATTAGATGTCATAGTAAAATTAAAGTTTGCCTTGGTAGTGCCAATTCCGAGATTAAAATATATCCACTCCGCCCTCTTCTCGTCCCTTAATGTTACACGCATCTTCTAGCGTTTTATTGCCTGCGAAGTAGTCCTTAATTTAGGTTAGACCCTTTACTTGAGCCTGGAAGTTTCAGCCCCGTAGGTGAGTACCGGTAGGATGCAGCTGTCAAGCACTGTATTTTTAAGGGACAATGGTAGGCGACCATTCTGTATTATAGCAGTACCAAATAGCTGTATTAACAACACATATTTTCCTGTACCCATGCCTAGATTGATGAACCGGCTTGCAAGGGAGGTGCTACTGTAACACTCTGTACAAGGCGCCTGCTCAAGCTACTGTTGACAGTAAACTTGCACAATGAATGAATGAATGAATTTATGGTCAAGAAAGAGGAAAGGAAAGACCACCAGCAGGCGTAAATTGTCACACCTAGGGGTGGACACCGGAACGCCTGCTGGTGTGGGGGTTGGGGCAGAGGATGACAGATTCATAGAGAGGAGAGACAGATGATAGAGGTGACATGTTTACAGAACACAGGGGAGGGAGGGGCATATTTACAAGTTAACACACACTCCCACACCCACACAAAGTCTGGAGCAAGGAAAAAAAAAGAAAAAAAGAACTCGTAAAAGTTCACACAGTCACTGTGCCAGAGAGTCAAGTGCCAGGCGGAGCCCTGAGGCATCCAGGTAGCCGCCCAGTCCCTCGTGGACGCTGTCCCTCTCCCTGGTGTTGCCCGGCGGCCATAGTAGCTCGTCTAGCGGCCGAGCCCTTCCTCCCAGGGCGGCCAGCAGTTCCGGCCTCCCTGCCGCATACTCGGGGCACTCGAAGAGCAGGCGCGGCAGGGACTGGACAGGTGCGCGGCAGTGCCGGCAGGCAGGGCTGTCGGCCAGCCCCAGGCGGTGCTTTCATTCCGCCGTCCACACCGCCCCCAAGCGGAGGCTCAGGATTGACGAACGCAGCTGTCGGGGCAGCCGTGCAGCCCGCACAGGTGGTGGGGCCTCTCCAGCAGCCAGCCGTGGGTCCGGGTGCTGTGCCCGCAGGTGCCGCTGTATAAGCAGGCGGGAGTCGTCCGCCGCTGCCTGGGCATCCGCGGCCGCGGGCGTCAGCTCGTGGGCCTCGGCGGCCAGCTCATCCGCCCGCTCGTTTCCCTCGAGCCCGATGTGGCCGGGCACCCACTGCAGCCGCAGCCGGGCACCCCTGCCTGCCAGCCGCTCCGCCTTCTCGCGCACTCATCGAACCAGAGGGGAGTGCGGGTCGGCCTCCCGGATGCGCAGCAGAACCACCCGGGAGTCGCACAGCAGGGCGCAGCGCTCGGGTGCGCTCTCCAGCTGCAGCAGCAGGTCCAGGCCCAGCTGGACCCCCACCAGCTCTGCCGTGGCCGAGGATGCGGCGTAGTGCAGCCGGGCCTGCCGGGTGGCCTCCCCCAGCACGGCGGCCGCTGTAGCGGAGCCCTGCCGCTGCCGCACAGAGCCATCCGAGTACGCCAGGGTGTGACCCTCCAGGTCTTCCCAGGCGACGGCCCGGGCCGGCGGCAGCAACCCGCAGTGGGGCGTGCGCCGCTTGCTGCGCAGGCCTGGAATCTCCAGGTGCAGCTCGGCCGCCAGGTCCGGAGGGCGGCTGGAGGGCCCCAAGTCTGTGGTGCCCACCACCTGCTCGTACCGGGCCACCATGCGCCCCATGCGTGTGTGCCGGTGGGTGCGCAGCCGCTGTAGCAGGGGGCCGCCCCCCTCGGCTCGGCGCAGCCGGTCAATGTGGCCCAGGGCCCTCTGCTCGGCCGTTATCTCCAGCGTCCACACCCCTGCCTCAGCCAGCGTCCTGTCGCACTGCGAGTTTCGGGGCAGGCCCAGGCAGGCGCGGACGCCCTTTCGATGGTCGCCCTCCAGCTGCCGCCAGTTGGGTCTCCGCAGGGTGACCAGCGGCAGCGCGTACATCAGTAGCCCCACGGCCGAGGCGCTGCACAGCCGCAGGGCTGTCTTCTGGGAGCAGCCTTTGTCCCGGGCGACCATCTTCCGCACGGCCGAGGTGGCCAGCTGTGCCCTGGCACGTAGCTCCTTGGCGGCCTGGCGGAAGTCCACCCTGTGGTCCAGGGTGAGCCCCAGGTAGCTCACCCTGGTCTTCCACTCCAGCTCCTCGCCGTCTATGCGGAGTTTCTTCGTCCGTCCGCGGGCGGCTGCGCTCGGGTGCACAAGCATGGCCTCTGTCTTTGCAGTCGACAGCTGCAGGCCGACACCTTCAAGCTCGCTTGCACCGCATCCATAGCCGCCTGCAGCTGCTGCACGACCGCTCTGCCGTCTCCTTTCGGTCCAAGCACCCACAGGGCAATGTCGTCGGCGTACACCGACATGTGTACCCTGTGCCCCCCCCCCCTCTGGGCAGGCAGCCTGGCAGGGCTGCCATCACCAGGTTGAAGAGGAAGGGGCTGATGACGGAGCCTTGTGGGGTGCCGATATCCACTGGCCGAGGTGCCGACAAGACGGTCCCCACCTGCACCTGCGCTGTCCGGCCCGTTAGGAACGCCTCGACGAAGCCCCGCAGCTTCCCCGCAAAGCCAGCCTCCTCCATGGCCAAGGAGATGGCGGGGTTATCGGAAGCGCCCTTCACATCGAGCAGCACCAGGGCAGCCACCTGCCTGGTGGCACGGGCGTGTTCCAGGGCCGCCACCACGTCAGTGATGGAGTCGGTCGCCGCTCGGTGCTTCCGAAACCCCGTGAGCTGCTCCGGGATAGCCTCTTCCTCCACCACGATGACCTCCATCCTGCGCAGCGCCACCCGCTCCAGCAGCTTGCACCCGCAGGAGGTGAGGGCGACGGGACGATATGCCGTGACCGCCCAAAGGCCCTTCCCCGGCTTGAGGATGGGCCTCAGGATGGCGAGCCGCCACTCGGGCGGCAGCTGCCCCGTCTCCCAGATGCGGTTGTAGGCCACCAGGAGCTTGCCGAACCCCACCTCGTCCAGGTTGCGGATCATCTGGTAGGTGAGGCCGTCTGCCCCTGGCGCCGATTTGCGCTTGCAGCTTCGGATGGCACTGCGGAGTTCGCCCTCCGTGATGGGGGCGTCGTTGAGCGGGTGACGTCCCTCGGGCTCCTCCAGCGCAGCCGCAGGCCTTGGTTCCGTCCGGTGCTGTGGCAGGAACTGATCCGCAAAGAGTTCGGCCAGCTCCCCAAAGCTTGCCTGCTTGTGGATGGCCAGGGCGGCCAGAGGGTTGCGGTTTATCCGGGGCTTCAAGATGGAGCGGAAGATGCCCCAGAGTCGACGGCAGCGCAGGTCTGCCTCCGAGCTGACACACAGCTCGGCCCACCGTTGCCGGTTGAGGCGGTGGGCATGTCGTCGGCAGGCAGCATCCACGCGACGGTACTCCGTCCAGTCTGCCCTGTCCCCCGAGCGCTGCGCCCTCCGCTCCGCCCGGTTCCGTACCGCCCGCAGCTGCAGCAGCTTCAGGTCTGGCATGGTGGTGGTCCCCTCGGCGAAGGTGCAGCTCCGCGTGGCTCGCCTGGCGCAGCAAACCAAGTCCCGGAACATCTCTGCTCCCTCCCCCAGCTCCTCCTCAGCAAGGCAGCGCCGGGACTGGTTCCAGTGGGTGATGTGGTGCAGTGCGGGCCGTCTGGCCGGCTTCCCGGGTGGTGCAATGTGCAGTGGGTAATGGTCGGAGCCCCGTGTGCTGGGCTCGCGCCTCCAGGTGGCCTCAACCCCGGCTGACACCAGGCTGAGGTCGATGGCAGTGGCAGTGCGACTGCCACGCCTAAAGGTGCACTTTCCGGTGTTCAGCGCAGTGAGGTTGAGGCGCAGCATGGTGTCCCACAGCTGCTCTCCCCGCGTGTCGATCCTGCCATCTCCCCAAGCAGTGTGGTGGGTGTTGAAATCACCACAGAGGAGATGGCGGTCTGCGCATAGAGACACCAGCTGATCCAGGAGGCCCGAGTCCCAGCTCTGGCATGGACGCACATAGACACTGCACACAGTAATGTCACCACCCGTGCCTAGCCGTAATGTCACTGCCACGCACTCTTGCACAGTTGTTGTCACCCCACTGGTGTCCAGCACCACGTGCTGCACGCAGTCGCGCACGAACACGGACGCGCGCGAGGGTCCTAGAGGATGGGCTGGCTCGCTGCACGCCACCAACGAGCACTGCGCGTTGTCGCAGGCCGTGAGACTGTGGTAGCCCGTATATCCAGGCAGCCTCAGCTCCGAGCCTTCTCCCGCACGCACGTAGCTCTCCTGCAGTGCTACCACGTCGGGCCCGTGCTGCAGCAGATATGCGCTCAGTTCTGCGTGACGGGGGCGAAGCGCGTTCACGTTCCACTGCAGCACAGTGGGCGCTTGAGGCTGCGTGCGGCGGCTCCTAGCCATGGCGGTGCTCGGGGTGCTGATGTCCCTGCGCAGCCTGGGCGCACAGGGGACGCAGGTGAGAGTCCGCAGGCAGCAACTCCCCCAGGGTGCGAAGCACGAGCGTCAGGCCCTCCTGCTGCTGCCGTCGACTCCATCGTCCTCGTTTCGGCCGCGCAGATGCTGCCTGGATGCTGCCGGGAGCTGCCTGGTCTTTGTTCTGCTGCTGGGCCACCACTCCGCGTCGGCTGTTGCCGTCGCTGCTGTCCGGGTGCTGCTGCGTCGTAACCGCCATGGCAAGGGCTAGCCCGGGGTGTGCCGCCGCTGGCAGTGCTGCGCGAACTGCGACGCGAGAGGCAGGCGCCTGCGCCCGCGCCAGCGCTGCACATACGCGGCGCTCCTCCTGCCAGAGCGGGCACGAATGGTCCAGCACTGCGTGAGGACCCCCGCAATTTGAGCAGGAGGGCTTCTCGCCCTGCAGTCTGCCCTCATATGGGGGCCCCCACATCGCCAGCACCTCCTCTTCTCCTGGTTTTGGGAAACGAAAAGCACGCTTTTTTTGCATCTGCGAGTGGCATCCTGAATTGTGTGTAAATAGATATCTTCGTGTTGTTACAGACATCAAATTCTTTTACCAGACAATGTATACGGCCCAGATTTTGATTGTCAATCACATATTGCGCAACTATCAGCTTTGTAGAAAACCTCCGGCTTCTAAGTTTTTATTGCTTGAAGAGGTCTTAAATTTCTTTCAGCCTTTCGACCATGAAATTTTTACTCACTTTCCAACCAATCCGGTCTGCAACGATTTTGGGAGTTTCTGGCACTACAACGAAGAACGCAAACTGTTCAACAATACCTACCATAACTGATGATGGAGGCATGCACCATTGAACCGCCACTGAATCATTTCCGTGGTTTCATGCGTCTTTATTTTGTGTTATTGTTCTTTGAGCGTATCACTTGGTGTGAATCATGTAGTCATTTAAATCTGTCTTGTAACTAATATTTATTCATTTCCATGTTCGCCGTTTTTTCGTTTGTTCGCAAATCATATCACTTTTTGTGAAATATTGAAATATTGTAACTTTTTATTGTTTTCCTAACCAG
The DNA here is from genome assembly GCF_048455015.1 of Haemaphysalis longicornis. Classification (NCBI taxonomy): domain Eukaryota; kingdom Metazoa; phylum Arthropoda; class Arachnida; order Ixodida; family Ixodidae; genus Haemaphysalis; species Haemaphysalis longicornis. The sequence goes on from NW_027526445.1 coordinate 18,602,314, forward strand.
ACTTCAATGCGTTGTTTCTAAAGTTTTTGGTTGTTTTATTGTAGTCCTGCCATATGAATAAGTGGGAATCATTTCATCACGTGAATTTCTACTGCTCTTGTAACCGCAGTACAGACTTTTCTGTATACACAGCTTTTCTATAGTTCATACCATTTCCCTAGATGTTGGTGTTTTTAAAGTAGCGTAAATTTGTATGGCACTCACAACCAACACTCAACACCGCTTCCGTGTTTCCAAGGCGCTTTTGTTTTATTGTTCCCCAAAATTTCACTACATGTGAAATAATAATATTTCGTAATATTGCTCTGTTTTTGTAACCACCAATAAATCAATATCTTTGTTTTCATACTTTTCTAGCGTTGTTTTTCACAAATTTCACTTAATGTGACATATTTCAAGTTGCATAACTATTCTGTGCTTGTACCTGGGGTTTACATGTTTGCTTTTGTTCCTATTTTTTGTGAACCTTTCTGCTGTGTGTGACTTATGTGTGTGACTGTGTGTGATTTGTACTATTCTCGTAATTGTACAAATGCGTACCCTATGGGCCCGGACAGATAGGAACCAAAATAAAGTGGTTGTGTTGCAAAAGCATATTACATAATTTGGAAGTCACTATAAACTGTGTTACCTGAACACTTTTGTGTTTTATGTGTACTTTGAAAGCGTTCTTACTACCAAGCTGCAGGTACTTATAGCTAGAAGGGGCGACTGTCATTTCACTTAGTTAAATTTTTTAATCGTTTCTGTGATAGTTTATTTGCACAAGGCCTGTACAGCCGTGCTATGAGGTACAATTTGATGGCGCTACTGTGGTTGCCTTAGTGTCAAGGGCGCTTGTGCTGATCAGGACTGAGTTGCTGTTACTTACTGCCTCTTTTTGATGCCACATTTCTTGTTTCGAGCTGTGCTTTGTGTGCTTCAGCAAGAGTGTGTGGTCTGCTTGGCACTTCATATATGAGACTTCATGCAGTATGCAGCACTTCAAAATTTGAAGCACATTAATCTAGAAACCAGGTTCCAAGTAACAGCAAACAGTGCTGAATAGTTAAAAGACATGTATTTGAAGTTTAAATGCCCACAACACGTAGGCCATCTTGGAATGGCGGATGGCCCCAAACTCCACAATATTGTATAAAGAATGTAAATTTCAAGCATACAGGTTCATCTCAACAATATCATACACATCTACACGAGTCATGAATATAACAAACTAATGCTTGTGCCAAAGACAAGAAAACAATGTAGAACAGACATCTATATACGTCTTGCATGTGTACCACTACAATATCCATAAGATGTACAACTAAGAGAAAGTCCCGTAAACAGCATTTAAAATTCCCAGAGAGGTCTATTCTACCTTACCCTTAGTGTGATTTGGATAGGTTTTTTGCAGTTGTAGCAACGTTGAATAAAAGTAATTTCGACCCGAACGGTACGTCACCTGGACATCTGCAATGTCGATTGCTGACGTCTCCAGGATATCTGCACGACGTAACTTGGCTTCTTGGGCTTGTACAGCGAGCCTAATCCGTTGAAGCCCAGCGTTTTTAACTTTTGCATAGTCTAACGACTCTGTTGCAGTCATTCAGCCGATAACTGAAAGTTCCTCCCAAGGCAAGCACATACTAATGGCAACGGCCCTTTTGTCTTGGGACTAACGCTCAACCGCTGCTACGCGCTCGAACCTTTGAAGATAGGCGTGAAAATTGTCTCGCCTCTCATCGAACAAGAATAGCAGTTTCAGTGGATTGATCACAAGTGTTTTTCGGCTGGCGCTACTCTCTCCAGTAACTACTGGAATGTTTTGTGCCCCTTCCTGAGTGAGCATCTTAGCATGGTCAGTGCCAACTTCCTTCCGTCGGCTTCCTTTCTCCTTTCCTCTGCTTCTCTAAGGGCCTCTCACGGCTGCCTCCTCAGCCCTCTCCTCCGCACACGTGGTTTCAATCCACCCCTGAAGGTCCGGTCCCGAGAATCTCAGCTGTGAACCTATTACCATTAACTTGTACGAAATCCACCTTGCAAATGTCAAATCACTCGTAAGCACACAACATTCAAGCGATTCCCATAGAAATGTATGATAGGGTCCTGGAAGGCCCGGTACCTAATGTAATGATTGGGCATGATCACTTGACAGAAATGGAGTGCTCCTTTTGCAGTCGAGTAGGAGACATTACATTTACAGACGTCACAGGATAGATTTGAATACACGACGAAAGGTTACACACCAAAACGTTTGAAGAGAATTGGCTAAAGGGATCAACGCATGTGGGACGTTTCACTGCCCACAACTACAAGGTCAGCGAAAATCCCCGCATAAACGTCCACAGAACAGAACACGCCCAGGGTCACTCCTATGAAGACGCGGGTGCCGAAGCCATGCTTGTAGCGCTGTTTGCGTAGTCGAGGTTGACTTCAGAGGTTGCGACGCTGGAGAGAAGCTCAGTCAGGTCATTCGAAGGTCTAAATACCGCCTCGCGCCCGGTCACGCGTCGTTCGGTCCCCCGGTGCCCGGTAGACGGTAGCGCAGACCTAGCCCGTCCTGTCGACGACGCCCAGGGCCTTGGCTGCGAGGCCCGGAACCGTGGCAGAGGCTGGTGATGATCTTGCCCCGCTGTGGTACGTAGACCGCAAGTCTTACGCAGGTTTTCAATGTGCTGCGCCCCGTTGCATCCGCCTTGTCTAGTTATGGCTCGGTCTCGCCGCTCTGACTCTGCCCGTGCCTCGTGCCACCTCTTCTTTCTCTCCCTCAACCGCAACCACTTAATCTTCTGAGCTTCTTGGCGTCGAATGTGTGCTTTTCCCCTTAACGGGTATGAACCATCACACCCTCCTCCAGATACCTACCTTTTCTAATCCCACTTGACTGTGTGGCTGCTATTCGCAGAAGGCTATCTTTTACGAATGAATAAGCTTATCTTTATCAGCTAATCCTAACTCTCCTGGGAGAGGACATTTGTAGTTATGTTTTTTTTGCTTTTATATTCATATCTTCATTTTTAATTATTTTATAGGACGCATGTGCTGCTGCTTCCTCGGCAGCAGGATGCCTTACACCTTCCCCCTCTTGCCCAACCCCGACCTTTTCCTCAATCTTGTGTATGTGGGTGCCATTCGCAACGGGTATTTACAAAAGAATAAGCTGATTTTCAGCTACTTACCCAAATATAACTGCGACAGAACAATGGTGTTTATGTTTTCGTTTAGTATTATATTTATATCTTCCTAATTTTTTTTTCAATGGACACAGGTGGTTCCGCTTTCTGTGCAGCAGTATTTTTCCCTCTTTTCGTAATACCCAAACCCCTTCTTTATCCCACTAGACTATCTGGCTGCCCTTTGCGGCAGTGTATATTTTTCCGAAATAAGACGCTGATATTGATCTACTAACCTGAGCTTGCCTGGGAGAGGACTATGGTCACTATGTTTCATTTTAATGTTATATGTACATCTTATTATTTTAAATGTTTTATTGGCACAGGTGTCATTGCTTTCTCGGCAGAACAAGTACAGTCAAACCCGGCTATAACGAACCCGGATAGAGCAAATTATACTATATATCGAACAAAAATATTTCAGTTACGGAAATACTTGGGAAACATATTCCTTATAACGAATTTCACATCCGATATATCGAACTCTGCGCGCCGAAAATGGCCGCCGAAACGCACGGTCTCGGAGCGGCGATTGGGATGCGGATTTGCCGCGACCGCAGAGCAAGTGTTGCGACTAAGATATTGCGCCTCGCACGGACGACGTGACGCCAGACACTTTCCGCAACTGTTTCTAACGCGCGGGACTCACGACGGAACCCGTGAAGTCAGCGAGTCCGGACCAAGACAGCAGCATCGGTGAACTGCGGGAAGAGCTCCCCCATGTTCCCGATGATGTCTCGAGTGAAAGCCATCCAACGCTTATAATGAGGTGCTTTCGGTAGTAGATGTGCTCGGCCAATGCGTCTTAGAGTTTGGAGGACGCGGACTCGAATTGGTGTAACAATGTTTCGTGTAGAGAATGCTATGCTAGTTAAAGCCGCCAAAACAAAATTGAAAACAAAAATCACCGCTTTTTTTGCGAATTTGGCAGTTCAGGCGGAAAGTAGCTTTATTGCTTGGAATAAATGGGTTATTTTTGGTATGGTACTGGCTACTTTAGTGTGTTTGTTTCTGCATGAGGGGATGGTGGAATTGGGGAGGGCGAGAAGGGGGGGGGGGGGCTCCCGCGGATTGCGAACTTGTAACAATAAGTTCGTTATAGGCGGGTTCGGCTATATTGAACTAATGGATATATGGAACTAATCCCGGTGCATATTGCAATTCGCTATAAACGGGTTTGACTGTATTGGCCTGTTCGCCCCTATTTCGCCCATAACAGCTTTTTTTATTCCATTTGTTTCCGGCATTAGTAGCAGACCAATTTTTTTCATAGAAGAATAGGCTGATCTTGAACTACTAACCCTACCTTTTCTGGGAGACGACTATCGTCATGTTTTATTTCCCTATTAATTATATACCTTTATATCTCTGATATGTTTCGACATAGGTCCTCCTGCTACCTCTGCACTAGAATATTTGCCTCTTTTCCCACTCCTCTCCTCGGCTATCTTTTGTTATCCCACTTGACAGTGTGGCTGCCATTCGCAGCAGTGTATTGATATTTTATGAAAGTATAAGCTGATCTGGATCTGCTAACCCGACGTCTAATTGCAGAAGACTATGGCCAACATGTCTTAAGCACCATTATATTTACATCTGCATAATTTTAAAAGTCTATTTGACACAGGTGTTAGTGCTTGCGATGCAGCAGAACTTTTTTCCTCTGGCCCTTTTTCCTATCCCCATCTTTTAATGTCGTACTTGACTCAGTGACCGTTATTCGTAGCAGTCCACTTTTCTTTTACAAAACAATAAGCTGATCTTGAACTACTAAACCGACATTTCTCGGGAGAGTCCTATGGTCAATAAGCTTTATTTGCTTATTATATATATATATATATATTATGTATATATAATTATATATATATTTTTTGTGACACCGGTGTTGCTGCTTCCTCTTCAGACACATTTTCTGCCTTTTTTCCCTGTCTTCCCCAATCCCTACCTCCTCTTAACGCACTTCACTGTGTGGTTGCCATTGGCAGCAGTCTATTTCTCTTTTGCAGAGTTTAGAGTTGCGTCCAACGTAACACAAAATTTAAAACTAGAATTACACCATGCAGAACTATAGCCAGACTGTAGAGTTACGTCGCACGGAACCAATGATTGCAAAGTACAGTTACATCCGACGGAACTTAAGGTCAATGTTTTGAGTTACGTCCAGCGTAATATCAAGCAGAAAAATTGTGTGGCTAACCACACCAGCTACCACTACGCTCTATATGTGTAATCTATACGCAGCAATATTGAATTGATCGCTTGTATGATAAATGACGCCGAATTCGGAAACACAAATGCTGCTGCGTTACGGCCAAACCGGTTCTGAATGAGTATGTCATCGGTAACATGTTTGACACCACCGGCTCCCCGTCGCTCGTGTCGCCTCGAACGTGATAATAGCGCACTCACTTCTGCAGCGGTGTGCGTTCGAATCCCAGTTGGGTTTATGGAGTTTTATAATAAAAACTTTTTCTGTACTAGTCCACGTACACTTCTTTCCATATCTAGCACATGCAAGCAAAGCAGAAGACGGAAATCACTAATTTAGAACCATACGGTTTTCATTAGTCAGCCAGATCAATTGACCAAAATTAATCGGCATATTTGTTTTCTGGGACGAAAAAAAGCACTAGCGGGACATTCACTTTATTATCGCCAATCAATAATTTATTATTAGGGGTAGGCTATTGTTCAATTAGGCTTTCTAATAATGGATTACTGATTTAGTAGCGAATAATAGTTTTAACCGGTTTAACCAGGTGAGAAAATCAACAATATTTCATCGACAACTCTTAGACTTTTATATGAAGTCTTCTTGTTCGTGAGATCTGAACTCTTGTATCTTCATTCCACAGGGCAAAATCTGCAAAGAATACAAATATACACGGCACAGAAAGCGAGTGGGGAACTATATATACCGGTTTGCTGTTGTATGTAGAGTTTCTGTAGAACGCAAGCCGCGATTTATCCGCTCCATCGGCACTCACGACGGGTGCTGATTTTTCTGATTCTAGAAACGTGTGTGTGACGAACTAGTTGGTAAGCGCCTCACCCGCATCATTCGCAGACGATGTCCTACTTACCTCATCTGGAATGTGTGTGGGCAAGTGTATGAGCACATTGATCTTAATAATGCTGGGAAGCGCTCTAGTCGCTCGACTTGACCAGACGTGCCCCGCATGAGCTCCGAAATTTGTCGAGTGTTGAGCCGAAATCCTCGTCTTGTACCCCGAAGGCCAGCGACAGCGGACGCCGGAGGGTGTAAGGAACGATTGGAAAACGTTTTTTTGGACATTCCTGCACTGTTCTGGTGGTAAACCAAGCTCGTTCGTTCGCCACGCCGAAGGTAGGCTTAGCCGCTACGCCTAGCTCCCCACAACCACCGTGGCTACGGAAGTCGTCGTAGCCGGTGAGAACATCGATCCCACCGAGCTCCACCAAGGCGGCTGGACGGACATTCGCCGCCGACAATGAACCTACCTCGACGCCAGAAATGGTTCCTTGCGAGCACCCACCTCGAACAACCAACAAATGAACCTAGACGCTCGCAACCGCTCTGCGCGGCGCAACCCGGCGGCATCGCCGCTTCCCGACACGGACATCAAGATGGTTCTCCAACCGAAAGGGGGACTCAATCTCAGGTTAGTGGCTCAAGCCTCTTTTGCGGATGCCATTTTTAAAAAACTCAACCTCCCTCAGAACCCGGTAGACCAAATACGGGTCCAACACGTGGCCAACTACCTGCTGATAAGTACCCCCTCGGAAGAACGCATACAAACATACTCGGCCATCCAATCACCCGCGTTCAAAGGACAGTAATACGAAGTCCTTGCGCATGTTTCCGCTCCTGCCAACACGGCAACTGGAGTGATTTTCAATATCCTCGATGACGACACACCCGAAGAAGTTTTCCGACGCGTGAGCGACTACAATCCCGATGTGCAGATCCTCGTTGCGAAACGGTCCAGAACCTCCAATAACGCCCAGGTCCTGTTTAATGGCACCCGGGTCCCTCTCTGGATCCGTTACCGAGCCGCGATGTACCGGTGTAAGCCCTTTCGACAGAAAACGGAGGCGTGCACCGCGTGCTGGCAGCCGGGGCACCGCCAAGATGTATGCCCCAACGCAAAGCCACCCACAAGGTGCCCCAAGTGTGGAACCCCTAACTCCGATGACAATTACACGTGTCTCCCCAAATGCATCGTTTGCGGAGGCCCACACATCACTGGTGCTACAGACTGTCCCCACCGCTTCCAACCCCGCAGACGCCCCCAAACCTATGCTCAAGCTTTAAACCCCGAGAAAGACCAGCAGGACGCCCAACCCTCCAAGCAAGAATCATCCAAAGAACCCAGAGGAGGGAAACGTCTGGCCACTGTTCACCAACCCCCTTCCAGCCAAAAGAAATCACCTGGAGGACCCCAAGTACCCAAGAAACAGTCCACACAATCATCTCAAGAGAGGTTGCCAAGCGGCGACAAAAAGGTGGGCGTCTCTAGGGCTCCCTCTCACTGCTCATCTTCCCTGCACCAACCCCCTCTTCGTCTCCCTCCCCTGACATAATAAGAGAGCTCGCTAGCATCAGAGTGGAGATTAACCTGCTCAGACAGGAGAATTTTGCTTTAAGTCAGGAAAACAAAGCCGTGAAATCGAAAATCAAAGCCCGCACTCTAGCAGAAGCGAACACAAACACCCCCTTAAACATACGCAGGGCAGTCTGTGAGACCTCTCAAGCCGAAGCTGAGAACGCCATGCATGACGAGCAGCATAATAAAAGAATCACTGCCCTTGAAGCCAGCGTCTCGTCAACCTGGAAGCTCTTGGACGAGCAGAACAATGAATTTGCCGAGCTTCAACAACTCCACCAAACTCAGCAGGCTAATATGTTAGCTCTTCAATCTTATCTCCAAGGTAGCATAGAAAACCTCCGCGCTTAACTGCTCTCGTACATAGGATACGTTCTCAAAAGCGTCAACAACCTGTCTGGGCACGTTCCCCAAATTGGCACCCAATATGAACCTGTCGTCCAATAGTTGCTCCGCGGCCGTCCGAGTCTGGCAGTGGAACTGTATGGGCTTTAGCAGAAAACGAAGCAACTTTCAGTTACACATCCAGTCCGTGGAAACCACTCCACACATTATAGCCCTCCAGGAGCCGGACAAGGCAGTTAAGCTGACCGGTTACAAAGCATTCGAAAACGAAGCGAATCCAAAAACAGCCGTACTAATCCAAAGAAACATTCCAGCGTATACAACCCTATTCGAAATTGTAGAAATCCCCCACGATCTAATCACGGTGCTTCGCACAAAAAGGGGAGGATACAAACTTCTCATGCTGAATATATATAGTAACCCTCGGGTGCAGAATTACAGATTCAATCTAGATTCAATACAGATTCAACAGATTCAATACAGAAGCCGGCCCCAACGCCCTAATTGTTAAGGGTGACTTTGATGCACCGCACACGGCGTGGGGTTGCGCACCGCACCAAGCGCAGATCTATCATTTTACATTAGAATCAGACCCCCAATGCTCCAACCCGAATTGGCAACAGTGATCAAAAAGATTCCACAATAGATCTCACCTTTACACTCCATAATAAAAATGCCAGATGGAGCATTACTGATAGCACACTTGGAAGTGATAATTTAATCATACAAACTGAGCTCACCCTTGCCCACACCATTAGAACTCACCCCCGCCAGCAGCTCCTCACAAACTGGGATGAGTTCAGAAGTTGTCGAGCAGCCCACAAAGAAGCATCAGTAGCCTATAACCCACTAGATCTGCAAAGGTGGGTAAAGCAACTCATTACGGACACGCGAGCCGTAACCAAAGCAGTCGACCCAGACATACCATCAGAGACCATAGATACTCATCTGCAACACCTGTGGAACGCGTATAAGAGCATACGAAAACGTTGGAGACGAAACAAACATAACCACAGGTTGCGCCGTAAACTCGCGGAACTGGAAGCGAACATTGAAAAAAACACACTGCGACTTTCTAATGATCAGTGGGGCGAAATCTGCGACCCGGTGCGTGGCAATCTGGGGATGAAACGTACATGGCATCTTCTCAAACATCTCCTGAGCCCGAACCAGTCAAAAACAGATGAAGCCATCGTCTCACTGGTATCATCCAAGGATTCCCAGGCACGGATGCAGACCCAGTTAATAAGATCAAGGACCGTATTTGCCCAAAGGCCCTAGCAATTTTCTCCTCCCATACATCTGTCTTCCAAATTTGTATATGGACAGGGAAATATCTGAGGCAGAAGTACGAGAAGCCATACTCAAGTTGCGATCGGGCTCGGCACTGTGCCCTTATCAGGTAACCAACAAAACGCTGAAGAATCTCGAGGGCCACTCCATCACAACTATTACAGCCTACTTCAAACATTATTGGGAACAGCGCACGCTGCCACAATGCTGGAAACATGATAAAATCACATTTATTCCCAAACCAGGAAAACCGCGTGCTTTGCCACACCTCCGGCCCATTTCCCTCACCTCGTGCCCGGGAAAGCTGTTTGAGCATATGATACATGCACGCTTGGTTTCCCACATTCAAAATTTCTACCCCTTCACCCACTCCACGATCGGTTTCTGTTCGGGCCTGTCCACGCAGGACATCCTCCTTCAAATCTCCCGCGAAGTAATAATCCCCAAAACAACTTGGACATGGCGGCTATCCTTGCCTTAGATTTGACCAGAGCCTTTGATAACGTGTTCCACGACGCCATAAAGACTGGACCTGAATACACCAGCCCGGGGCTTTGCACGTGCAACTATATACGCAGTTTCTTGTCCAATTGAAGCGCCATCCTCCAGATCGGTGGCATTACCTCCGACACGGTCTATCTCCCCTCCAAAGTAACGCTTCAAGGAGCGGTACTACCTCCCTTGTTGTTTAATTTGGCCACACTTAACATCCCCCGCCGTCTTGAGCAAATTCCTAGTCTTAAATTCAGCCTTTACGCCGACGACATCACACTGTGGGTCTATGGCGGAAGCGACTCCAATTTAGAGGAGACCCTACAGGAGGAAGTTCAGACAGTTCTAGAGGAAGCCGCCAAAGCGGAGATCGCTTGCTCCCCCAGTAAGTCCGAACTTCTCCTGCTGCAACCAAAAAGGAGATCTAAAGTATCACCCGACATTAGAGTTCAAATAGAAAAGAACCCGATTCCAGAGGTCTCTACCCTTACATTCCTAGAGATGCTTATCCAAAATAATCGGACTAACACACAATTCGTCCAGAAATTAAAACAACACGTTATTCAAACTATAGGACTCATCAGACGAATCTCCAACCGCCGCGGGGGTCTCAATGAAGAAGAGAGGATCAGGCTGATCCAAGCTTTTATTATCAGCAGGATCACGTACTCCCTCCCCTACCTAAACCCGACTGCCACTGAATTAGACAAGGTCAATCGGCTCATCACAATGGCATACAAATCTGTCCTCCACCTCCCCCTTAACACACCTACTGCCAGATTTGAAAGTCTTGGTGTGCACAATACGGCAGAGGAGATTGTTGAAGCCCACCTTTCCAATCAGGTCGTCCGCTTGTCTAAAACTCCCACTGGAACCAATGTTCTCACGCGGCTAGGTATAGGTCGTATTGACTGCCCTGAGGCTTAAATTCCCCTGGCTTCTGAAACCCATGCAAAGCTTATCATTAAACCAATACCCCGCAACATGCATCCCATATACCACGCGAGCCGCAGGGAACAGAGAGCACGAGCTCTCCAAAAACGACTCCCGGCTCGACCCGACGTGGTCCATATGGATCCTGCAAAATATAAACACCGCGCCGCATTCACCATTGCAGTTTTAAACGACCCGGATAATCCCCCTCTGGACTTTCTAATCTTAAGTACTCCCCATCCCGCCACGGCGGAAGAGGCGGGAAAAGCTTTAGCCCTCTCCCAAAGGCCGACCCCCTATGTAATAATCTCCGATTCTAAAGTGGCCATTCAAAATGTTGCCAACGGCCATGTTTCACCACAGGCATCCAAAATTCTCCGACGCCACCCACCCGACTCCCCGGTAGAAATTGTCTGGACTCCGGCGCACGCTGGCCTCGCGGGTAAGGAGGCTGCCCACAATACAGCTCGAGGGCTCGCAATCCGAGACGGGGTAAGCCTCGAACCCCATTACGGAGCCAGATCCGCCAGAGACAGTCGTCTTACGTACAAAGAAATAACCGTTCATTACCCCCTTGACCGCCGTAGGTACACCGCGGCTCACGTCAACCTAATTCCGAAGAACACACGTGGCGCCTCCTTCAGACGAACACGCTCCCTAATCCCGTTATACTCAACCGAATCAACCCTTCACTATACCCTTCCCCTGAATGCCCTGCATGTGTAGCCCTCGCCACCCTTCCCCACATCTTCTGGGGGTGCCCTAAAGATCCCATTCCCTAAGTTCCTCTGATGAGCAGTGGGAGGAGGCGCTGGGGAGCTCAGACCTAGAGGTACAAACCTCCTTGGTCACTAGAGCTGCCAAAGTCGCCGCCCGGCACAAGCCAGAGCCAACAACGGCCCCTTATGCCATATAAACTAAAAAAAGTGTTTTCTCTCTCTCTCTCTTATTATTGCTCCCAGGTAATTATTTTTGGTCAGTTGTTGTGCAATGGTTTAATTATTGTCCCATGATGACGGCGATGGGAGCAGTCTGCATTAAATTTAACCTAACCGGCCAAACCGCTTCCGCTCACTGACTAGCCAGAGTCAGAACTAGTAATAACCAGTGACTCTGGTAGTGTTACGAATCGGCCAGCAGCACGTGTTTTCCCGCATCAGCGACCACGTGGGAATCGACCATGTGCGCCCGCGTGTCGGTGAATCGTACTTTCGTGTCTGGCCATGCCGGGTCAATCACCTCGCTTTGCAACGTGCTTCCGGCAGCGGCCAGCGCCACACCCTTCAGGCACCTGCGCGTCGGAGAGTCCCGCCTTGACCTTCCCGGCTCAGACGTTTCGCTATCGGCACGATCAGCAGGTGACAGCGCGACCCCTGCACCTTTCAAGGACACTCTCCCCCCCCCCCCCGTCTCCAGACGCCACGAGGGGCGAAGCCATGACTCGCGAACTATGCAGTGTGTGTGTGTGTTTGTGATGTTCGTGGCGTGTTACTCTTGGGGGCGTTTTTTGGGTATAAAAGAAGCAGCACAAACGCTGATAATCATTCCTGTCTGAGCAGCGAATCCATGCGGTCGCTCTGCTCGTGTCCTGTAGTGTAACCTCGCCCGTCGGGGCATTGTATGTTTTTTTGGCCTCGGCTCACCTCTCGCTATGAAGTAAACAGTTACGTTATCCTACTGCTCTGGACTTCTTCACGGCTGCAACACCGGCTGGCCGCTCGCTTCATACACGCTACCCATCGTATGTTGGAGGCCACGGAGAAAGGATCGGGTTGCCCCCGCCCGGTTGCAACAACAGGTGGCAGCGGTGGGATGACAACTTCGCGACACCTGGAGCATGCGGTGCGAGACCCAACACCACGGACGTCACGGCGGTCAAGGGGGAGTGCGGGACTTTTCTTCACTGAGTTTTACCAGGCTTCTGAGGATAGCTGGTAGGGCGCGTGTTTTTGTCGCGTGGGTTATTCGCACAAAACATTTTTTTGGGAGCAGTGGGAAAGCAGTACTCTAGACCGGCCATGAATTTGAAAGCGTTGAAAAAACCGCAGTTGTCGGATCTTGCAAAAAAGTTGCGCTTGGATGTTCCGGACGCGCTGAGAAAGCCAGAGCTGATGGAGGCTATACTCGCTGTTGGGGCTGACGATGACGAGCTGTCCGAGTGCATTGAGACGACGAATGACAGGGAGACCGCTAAACGTCAGGCTGCAGAGGCTGAGCGCCAGCGTGAGGAGCTCGAGAGGCAGAAACAGGAACGCGAGGAGAAAAAGCGAGAACAAGAGCTCGAGAGGCAGACGCAGGAACAACAGGAGGAACACCCAGTCTTGTACGCAAGTCGTAAGCTGACGATTCGCGAAGAAGCGTACAGCGCCTTCGAAAAAGAGTGTGCGTGTCTCGTATGGGCGGTGCAAAAACTGGCCTGTTACCTCGCGTGCTCGAAGTTTATAGTAGAGACCGACCACTGCCCTCTCACGTGGCTGCACACGATGTCCTCAAAGAACGGTCGCCTCCTACGCTGGAGTCTGGCTCTGCATCAGTATACGTTTGAAGTGCGGTACAAAAAGGGGAAACTGAATGGCAATGCTGATGGCTTAAGTCGGAGTCCTTAAGGCAAGATGTGGCCTGCTGACGCCTGACTTTCTCAAATTTCTTTGTTTTTCCTGAAGCAGGTTTCGCCCTTTACGATCACGTTTTTTTTGTGTGTGTGGGACATTTCTAATCGCGCGAAATGTCACATTTCAGGTTTGTGCACTTGTCTAAAGTACTGTTGGGCTAAAATATAACTAGTGTAGTTAGTTATTGGCGTATTTTTTCGCACCTAAAAGCCTGGTAGATCTTCAGTGTGGATTTGTCTTCGCGCTTGCCGGCTTTGCGGTTGAGTCTTGCTGTGTTGTTCTGTTGCTTGCCTGACCAATCCAGAGACGTTCTTGGGGAGCCACTTCTCGTCCAATGATCGGCCCTGTGAAGCTCCAGCACGGTGTCGTACAGCCCAGGCCTGGAGTCGAGCGTCTGCTGAGCACTTCCCTGCGAAAGCATCCCTCCGGACAACGGTTGAAGACGATTATCCATCGGGATCTCGGACCCCCGGCGGATAAGCTGTTACGAATCGGCCAGCAACACGTGTTTTCCCGCATCAGCGACCACGTGGGAATCGACCATGTGCGCCCGCGTGTCGGTGAATCGTACATTCGTGTCTGGCCATGCCGGGTCAATCACCTCGCTTTGCAACGTGCTTCCGGCAGCTGCCAGCGCCACACCCTTCAGGCACCTGCCCGTCGGAGAGTCCTGCCTTGACCCTCCCAGCTCAGACGTTTCGCTATCGGCACTATCAGCAGGTGATAGCGCGACCCCGGCACCTTTCAAGGACACTCTCCCCCCCCGTCTCCAGACGCCACGAGGGGCGAAGCAATGACTCGCGAACTATGGAGTGTGTGTGTGTGTTTGTGATGTTCGTGGCGTGTTACTCTTGGGGGCGTTTTTTGGGTATAAAAGCAGCAGCACAAACGCTGATAATCATTCCTGTCTGAGCAGCGAATCCATGCGGTCGCTCTGCTCGTGTTCTGTATTGTAACCTCGCCCGTCGGGGCATTGTGTGTTTTTTTGGCTTCGGCCCACCTCTCGCTATGAAGTAAACAGTTACGTTCGCCTATCAGCTCTGGACGTCATTCCGCCTGCAGTCTGCCTTCGCGGTGGCAACAGCAGTCAGTGAGCGGAAGCGGTTTGGGCGGTAGGGTAAAAATCAAGACAGACTGCTCGCATCTTGTACAGCAATCCTCGCTTGTGTCGTTTCGAAACTGCAAACGCATCAGTCTGTCTGGATTTTACCCAACCGGACAAACCGCTTCCGCTCACTGACTAGTCAGAGTCGTTATTGATAATCACAGTGACTCTGGCTAGTCAGTGATTGGAAGCGGTTTTGACAGTGAGGTAAACTTGACTGCTCCCATCGCCGCCATAATGCGACACTATTTATTCCGTTGCCCGATGTCTGCCAAAGGAACATAACCGAAGAATCGATGGATAAGCCCAGCCAAATAATCGGGTTATAATATTCACCGACGCCTTGCAGTTACTAATACTTTGTTAAAAGACTCTTGACCCATGTAAATTTGTCGCCAGAAACCGCAGGCGGTACAAACTAGAACTGCGCCCACCGCACGAGTTTCAGTTCAAGTAATTCCTGTCTTCTCATTTGCTTGCATGTGTTGGAATTCGAAAGATGTGTACGTGGAATAGTACGGAAAAATTTGAATCCTTTAATTAGGAAACAACTCCATCAACCCCTCTTGGATTCGAACTATCATCCCTGCAGTAGTGGGGGCACTTGTATGACGTTCCTAAACACTAGGCCGATAAGGAGCCAGCGCTGTCGAGCATGTTACGTATGATTTAATCATTCTAAACTGGTTTGGCCGTATAGCAGCAGCATTTGTGTTTCCGAATTTGTCGTCATTTATTGAAAAAACGACCATTTAAATAATGCTTCGTATAGATAACACATATAGAGCGTTACGATAGCTGGTGCGGTTAGCCATCAATTTTTTTGTGCGTTACGTTATACCATACGTAACTGTAGTTTACAATTCTGGGTTCCGTAGGACGTAACTCTAGAAACGGCTTAAAGTTATGTCGGACGTAACTGTATTTTTTCATTTTGGGTTCGGTCGGATATAACTCTAGACACTGCGCTTCTCTTTTTATGGAAAGTTAGGCAAATATTGATCTAATAACACGACCTTTCCTTGGAGACAACGCTAAACATTATGTATAATTTCCGAAATATATACATATACAAATGCTTTTCATGTTTTACTTGACATAGATATTGCTGCTTGATCTGCCGGTGATTTTCAGCCTGTTTCCCCTCTACCGAAACCCCCACCCTTTTTTACCATACTCGCCTGCGTGGCTGCCATTCGCAGCAGTCTACCTTTTTATGAAAGAATAAGATTATCTTAAACTACTGACCTAACCTTTCCTTGGAGAAGACTATGGCCATTAGGTTAAATTACGTATTATATTTATATATTTCGGTTTTTAATATTTTTATTGCCAAAGTTGCTGCTTCGT
This sequence comes from Haemaphysalis longicornis, assembly GCF_048455015.1. NCBI lineage: Eukaryota > Metazoa > Arthropoda > Arachnida > Ixodida > Ixodidae > Haemaphysalis > Haemaphysalis longicornis. The sequence goes on from NW_027526445.1 coordinate 18,618,185, forward strand.
CTGCAGCGGTATTTTTACCACTTTCCCCCTCTACCCCCCTTTCTTTTTTTATTCCACTTGACTGTGTGGCTGCCATTCGCTGTAGGGTATTTATATTTTACAAAAGAATGAGCTGATCTAGAACTATTTACCCGACCTTTTTTTCGGGAACTATGGTCGCTATGTTTTAATTGCCTAATATAATTATATCTGTATAATTTTATTATTTTGATTCATAAAGGTGTTGCTGCTTCTTCTGAAGCTGAATTACGCGCCTCTTCGCGTCTTCCTCATGCCCCACCTTTGTTATCCCACTTGACTGTGTGGCTGCCATTCGTGCAAGACTATTATTATTTTAGGAAATACTAATCTGATCACGATACGCTAACCCGACTTCTCTCGATAGAGGACTATGGTAATTATGTTTCGTTTGCTATTATATTAATGTCTTCATATTTTTATTACTTTCATTGACACGTGTGAAACTGCTTGCTTTGCAGCAGCATTTTTCGCCTCTTTCGAGCCTCTTAAGCAACCCCTACCTGTCCTTAACCAACATGACAGTGTGGCTGACCTTCGCAACAGTTTATCTTTTTCCGAAAAATTACCCGACTTTGATCTACTAACCTGAGCTTTTCTTGGAACGGAATATCGTCATTATTTTTCTATTGTATTCACATATTTATATATTTAGTATTTATTCGGCATAGGTGTTACGGCTACCGCTGCAGCAGAATTTTTCGCCTCTTTCCTCACTCCTCACTACCCCCTTTTTTATCCTACTTGACTGTATGGCTGCCAGTTTATTTTTATTTTTAGGAAAGAATAAGCTAATTGTGAACTACTAACCCTACCTTTCGTAGGAAAGGACTATGATCGTAATGTTTTATTTTTTATTGTATTTATAAATCTACATTTTTAATATTTCAATTGACAACAGTGTGGCTGGTTTCTCTGTAGCAGCTTTTTGCCTCTTTCTTGTCTGCTACCAAACCCCTTCATTTTCTTAACCCACTTGATGTGTGGCTTTTATTCGTAGCAGTTTATTTCTCTTGAATATGCTGATATTGACCTACTAACCTGATCTTGTCTGGGACAGGACAATGATTATTACGTTTTTACTTGCTATTATATGTATATCTTTATATCTTAAATATTTTAATTGACATATGGGTCGGTGCTTTCTCTGAAGCAGTATATTCTGCCTCTTCCCCCCTCTGTAATGATTAATCCGGATCACGCGACGGAAATGGGATGCTCCTTGTGGAGACGGGGCGGAGACATTTTGATTACAGACTGCCCAGGACAGATTTGAATCAACGATGAAAGGTTACACACTAAAATTTAGACGAGAATTAGCTAAAGGGAACTACCCAGGTGGCCGGGTCTGCAAGGTGCGCGAACGTCCCCGCATAAATGTCCTGAGAAAGTAACACGCTCACGGTCAGTCGTATGAGGATGCGGGTAGCGACGTCTCCTTTGTAGCGGTGCTTGCGCAATCGTGGTTGACTTCGCAGGTTGCGACGCTGCAGAGAAGCTCAGCCGGGTCAGTTTAAGGGCTTGATCCGGCCTTGCGCCTGGTAACGCGCCCTTCTGCGCCCCGGAGCCCGGTATTCGGGAGCGTAGGCCCATCCGGGCTGTAGACGACGCCAAGGGCCTTTACGGCGACGCCCGGAACAGTGCCGTAGGCAGGCGATGGCCTTGCCTCGGTGTGTGATGTAGGCAGGACGTCTTACTCATTTATCCAATGTGCCGTACCCCGTTCTACCCGCTTTGTCTCGTTGTGGCTCGGTCTCGCTTGATCTGAGTCTGACCGTGCCTCGTGCCACATGTTCTTCCTCTACTCAGCTGCAACTGCTTGCTCTTGGGAACTTCTTCTTGGGACATTTTTTGCGTCATTTCCCCTGCACCAAAACACGCCTTTTTCACCATACTTGATTATGTGGCTGCCATTCGCAACAGTGCATTTATATTTTTAGGAAAGAACAAGGTGATCATGATGTACTAACCCGATCATTTCAGGGAGATGACACTGGTCATTATGTTTTATTTGCCAATTATAAATAAAAATCTTATTTTAATTTTTTCAATACACTTATGTGTTGCTGCCAGTCGTGGCAGTCTAGCTTTTATTAAGGAATAAGCTGATATTCATCTACTTTCCCGAAATTTACTGGATAGGAATATGGTCAATATGTTTTGCTTGCCTATAATATTTTTATCACCGTATTTTAAATATTTCAATTCACATAGGTTTCCCTACTCCTCTGCAGCAGCATTTTGACCACTTCCCCCCCATCTATGGTCATGATGTCGAAACTACCTAATATATTCACATCTTGGTATTTTTAATATTTTATTTGACATTGTAGTTGCTGCTTCCTATGCTGAGCCTGTTTTCCTACGTCTTCTTTTGGGGACGTTGGAACCGTTTTTCTCTGCAGACTTACTGACCCGGTATCCCATTTATTGTTATTATGACGGAAAGAGATACGTGTCAAGGCCAAATCTCTACATACCTCCAAAACCAGTTGTGCATGTTAAGTATGGCAGACCCATTTCTTGTCACAGGTTATGACCAGGTAACAGAGTATTTGTCTCCAAAAAAACCAAGCCAATGTTTTGCTTTTATTATTGATGTTACCCATTCATTATACTCCATTCCTCACGAAAAGCTTACGTCTTGTGTGAAGCAGTGTATTGCAAAACAAAACCACGGGCTGCGGTTTGTTAGTTAAGAGGTGTGGCATTTACCTGTCAAGTTTCTTGGAACTCTTTAAGCTTCTATCTGAAGTCTATACTTGTAGCCTAGGGTGTAAGTGTCTACATTAAAATAGGGCGTTTGTATTGGTTCTCGTGTGGCTCCCGTCTTGAGTAACGTTTTTCTCGGAAACATGAACATCGTTCTTCAGAGAAAGCTGAAAAATGTGATTGTGAAAGCCTTTAGGTTGTTGGAGGATTACCTTCCGGTTGTTCGTCCCAGTAACGTTAAGCAAAGAATGTCTTACATCCTCTATAGAATTGAGGTAAATGCACACGGTCTGGTTTCAATCACCCAAGTTCCCAAAGAACGTGTTATTCAGTTTTTGGATTTGTCACTCAATTTTCAGGGTGAGGACATGTGATGTACCTACTCGTCAAGGTCAATGAAGCATTGTTAGGTTTTTCGTATTTTCCCTCTAAGGTGGTAAAGTTGGGTTTCACCGTTAACAGCCTGCATTCTTCTTTAACGAAGTCGTGCGTACACAGCATGTTTGCCACTTCCGCCTGCCATGTTACTGGAATAAAACAGGCAGGATTCCCGGAACATGCGCTTGTTTCTGCGGCTATCAAAGTTCTCTGAAAATTAAAAAATCCAGAAAGTCAAGGCAGGCAAAGGAAAAAAGTAAAGCGTTTTGCTGTTGTCCCATATATGCACATAACTTCGCCCAGGGTGAAAGGATACCTGACAGGTTCAACGAGGACGTGGTTTTTTAAGCAAAAAAAAAGTTAGAAAAGGTGTCTCCTGCGATTCACAGGCAGTCAGGCAACAGCAAGAAAAGAGGGTCTTCGTACAAAAAAAGACCAATCACAGTTTCTTCAATGCAAAACGAACGTTGTGTACTGCATTCCCTTGTCGTGTGATAAGATTTATATTGGACAGACGAGCCGGTGCAAAAATGAGTGCTTGCGAGAACATCACAAGTTAAAAGGCAAACCCAGGTTCCAACATTCGTCGCAATGCTCTAACCATGGTTGTTGCCCCACGTTGAACCACACAGGTGTTCTGTTTCGACACATTGACACACTCACAAGAGAAATTTAGGAAGCCTTCTTGATAAAAATGAATTCTGACGGTTGCATTAGCTCGCCCTGGGTGTCATTGGTGGATATTGAAGTTGCTTATCTCAATAGTACTTGGGCTTCAGTATCGGTGTAGTGGAGAGTGTGTTTCCTCCGTGGTTTACGTGACGACTGTGTTTAGTGCCCCGGCTGAAGACTTTATATGTTTTCCTTCTTTTCAATAAAACATCAGTTGTTAGTAGTCCTTGTGTTGTGTACACCTCTCTCATGTAGTTGAACTTGCGCTGGTTAATGATGTATCTATTAGAACTTACTATTTTCCACCACAACGGTTTCCCAGACCCTGCAAGATAGACTAAGCCTTTGCCGAGTGTGCGCCCGGTCGCTCCCGAGAGTTATGGATATCATCTTTTCATCTCTATGTAGGCTAGTGTGCCAAAACAGTGAGCAGTGCGTGAGAGATGCATCCCGACGGGGTAGTGTGCTAGCTAGAACGATTCCTTCGATTCCCTTGGTGTGATTTTCTGCAATTTTTATATTGCTGGCTAGTTTGCTCTATTTGATTTCAACAAAGCGGGCTCATCGCAATGTTTGTTTATTGGTTTTATTTTTGTTAACAACAATTTCTCACCTACATTCAGGTCGCAAGCTTCTTACAAACGAATATTGTCACCAAAACACTGCTGACAAGCCTATATGTGGAGCTTTGTAGCTGCAGAGAAGCAAGTTTAGTGCAGCTTGATTTTCATGTCGGTGATGTGGCGCAAATGTTGGTGTAAATTGAGGAAAATTGAAAAAAAATGAAAGATGGTGGTTTTCTATTGCCTTCTAAATATACCAAAACGCAGTTACTAACTGCAGTACTCTGGTTTTCCATAATGGAACCGTCTTGACCATTTCAATTGAAATTGCCACAGAGACGAGAGAATGAGAGGAGAAGAAAACTAAAGGGATCAAAACAACTATATTGTGTAAATATGAATAACAGTGTCACAACAGGTGAATTTTCGTATATGCAGTTTTGAAATTTTTCATCAAAGGAGTTCACTCTGCAAGCCAGTCACTAATATGCTCAATTATTTGTGGCTATGCAACCTTTCTACATAAGCTAAATAAGGTGATAGCTGCGAAAGTTTTTGTTTCACAAAAATAAAAAAGAAACACGTACCTTGAGACGCAGCCACAAAAGGAACTGCCTCTGAGAATATTTTTAGGTTGACAAAATTTTTTAGACAGTAATTTCACGTATGTTAACCCATGTGCAAAAAAGGTCGACATAAAATTTGTCAACAAGTGTCGTTTTCTAGACGCGACTGTTACAGTTTGTCAAAGCACCCTGGAAAAATACTTCAGAACTTCTCGAAAGCGCAAGGCGAAGGTAAAAACTTCTGAACTGCGCACCATGAAGGATGACCTGCTCATCAAATTGCGTACTGCACGTTCTAAGTTTTACTGCCAAACGCTTTCAACTTTCCTGAAGGAATCGCCTCAGAAATTTTGGCGCTTTTTATCAGACACTAAGCGGCAGACAGAACAGCTCAAGATTAATGGGAAAACTACCACTGTTCTCCAAGAGATTACAAATGAATTTATTTCCACGTTTTTTCAGTCTTTCTCGCAACCAGCATTCCTCTGTACCCAAAATGAATCTTGCGGATCGCCAACACGCATTCCAATTTTTGATGTGGTATTACACCAAGAAGGCATATTCGCACTTCTTTTAAATCTTGATGTAAAAAAGTCATGCGGCGCGGATGGCATACCAAACATCTTTCTAAAACGATATTCTGAAATACTTTCGCACTACCTCTATGTACTTTTTGAGGCATCGCTCAGGCAGAGCACTTTGCCACATGACTGGTTGACAGCGAAGGTAATTCCCATACCCAAATCAGATGACATATTAAACGCAAAAAACTACAGGCCAATTTCATTGATTAGTACCTGCTGCAAAATATTGGAACATATAATAGCTAGCCACATATCGAATCACCTTGAGCATACCAACTTTTTTGTTGAGTACCAACATGGATTTAGGCGCAAGGTATCCACAGTAACACAATTAGTAACTGTCATTCATGACTTCCCAACCGCAATTGATAATCATCAACAAATAGATGCGGTATTTTTAGACCTGTGAAAGGCATTTGACCGAGTGCCGCACAATTTACTTCTGGCTAGACTAACAGAGATTGGTTTACCCGACATTATAGTTCGATGGATAAAGGCTTACCTTGAAAACCGTACCCAGTTTGTGGAATGCGACGGTGTTAGGTCGGATAGTCTACGTGTCTTGTCAGGAGTGCCGCAGGGTTCAGTGTTGGGACCCTTGCTCTTCTTAGTGTACATCAATTATATTGCAAAAGATATTGGTGACGGTGTAAAGGTCAAATTGTTTGCAGATGATTGTGTTGTTTACTCCGTTATCAAGAGTGGGTCTTGTCAGGCTGCACTGAATGAAAATGTTTTTAAACTCGTGGACTGGTGCGATAAGAGGGGAATGGAAATTAATTTTTCAAAATCAGTTTCGATGGTATTTACAACAAAAAAGAATCCGTTTATTCACACTTATGTTATTAAAAACCGTGATCTCGAAGTTGTAACGTCTGTGAAATACTTGGGCTTAACAATTACTAATAATCTGAAATGGAATGCGCATGTTGATAATATTTGCAACAAAGCCTTTCAGAATCTATGCTTCTTGAGAAGAAAACTGAAAGGATGTCCTTCTAATATTAAATTAGAAGCTTATCGCACCTTGGTTCGCCCAGTCCTCGAGTACTCATCAATAGTTTGGGATCCGTTTCATGCCAAGAATATTACAAAGATTGAACGTATCCAGCGTCTTGCTGCACGGTTCATTTTGTCCGACTACAGAACATCGTCATCAGTAACAAATATGATAAAGAAACTCGCCTTGCCGTCACTTCAACTCCGCCGCCAGGTCACGCGCCTCAAATTTTTTTATCTACTGTACGACAATAAAACCGGCCTGTTACGCGAAGATTATCTGCTTCCCGCACCACAAAGGTCATCGAGGATCAATCACAGCAAGACCATAAGCCCGTACTTCGCCCGCACTAAAATATTTCAGAAGTCTTTTTTTCCTAACACCATAGAACAATGGATCTGTTTGCCCCTCTCGATTGTGGAATGTACAAGTGTTGGTGCATTTGAACATGCATTGTATAATCACCTTTTGTAACCCTCTCCTGCTTGGGCAGCGATGCTGCCTGCAGTATTTCTAAATAAATAAATAAATAAATAAATAAATGTAACTCTGTAGAGCCCATAAAACCCATTGTGGGTAATTCTTAAGGCAGCCGTGCATGCATTCCCGGATATCTTTAAGTGAATCAAAGTCCACTCCTTTCATGATTAGGATGTCTCTGCTGAGCTTCAAAATTACAGTGGGTGTTAAATATGTGTGTACAAATACCAAAATAAATCCGTCTCACGTTTAAAAGCTGTACTTTCAAAACAAAAGAAACAATTGCAAAGTTCGAGTGTTTATTCTGTCAAAGCTACACCTGCCGTCTGAGTGATGTATAATGGGGGTTTCTGGATTCACTGAGAACCCCGGGAGACATCCAACTTATACCTACATCTCAACGCACAGACATTCTTGTTTGTCGCTTCAACTACATAAGCGACTGCTGTGGCTGCGATCAGGCGTGCAGGTTGGCCTTTGGAGTGCAATGCCCTTGAAAACATTGGCCGCAGCTAGTTTGACAAAACATATTCTCTCGACTTCCAACTATTCCTTCGAAGACGAAGGAATAGGTAAATACAAGGAAAAGAATAGCAACTTTCTCTTCGTCTCCGAACACACGTGGTTTGTCGCCGATGTACCTAATTTTAAACACGCGCATATTCCCCAGTAATAATAAGAGACAGTTTTAATGTTCACAAACTTTTATCATAAGCGCTGGCTGAGAATGATGACATGCTGCTCACCACGCCTCACACACGACAAGCATGTAGCAGGCATGGGTGCCATGGTATTACTTTTGCCTTCTCTCACAACCATTACACACTATACGACAGCAGCTTTGAATGCAATTTTTTTATTCAAGCCATAATCGTTCCAAGCAATGCAAAAAGATCACAGCGTATGAGGTAAAAGACTTGAGAAAGCTAAGACGTCGGTATCTTTTATCTTCGCTTGGCCTTTGAAGTAGGAGTACGTTTAGAGCTCTTGCTACCACTAGGGTGTGGCAAATAGTTTTGGGTGTACTTGGGATATAGCATTTTTGGAGGGTTCTATAAAAGACGCCAGCGGTACAATCTCTCAAAGTGATGGACTCTGCAGTAGTATCGCCGAGCAATCTTTAGGACAACAATATTTCTCCCAAAACTGTTTCATTTTATGACGTAAGCAGCATTTTTAAGGTAGCGGTGCGTGACTGATGACGCCTCGATTCGGTTTTGGCGACGTGGGTGAAGTCTTGTTGGCCTGATGACTGTAAGTCTTCGAAGCAGCGCCATGCCCACAGTCGTGCAGACCAAACTAGGCTCCATTCTTTGTTGCGTTGCTGTGATTATACATTGCGATTTTATTTATATGTTTCTAAAACCACTCAGCCCGAATACACGGTGTCACCGCCAGGTGTTAATATTGCTTCCACAAAAAATGCTGCGTTCACATGCATCCCCATCACCATGCGAATGGCTACGATTGTAGCCGACTAGCTGCTTGGGGCAGAATTTACTTATTTGAACAATGCTGTGGCAGTCGAAGGTAATCTTTCGCTTAGGTCATGCGGCGACAACCGTCCGATAACCATGCAGTACTGACCACAAGATAAACGATTCATGATTGCAGCGAGAACGGTTCTGCCAATGGGATTTCCGCAGAAACTTCAAGCTCTATATAGCGAAGCTGTTAGAGTTGAACGACACTCCGTCATTTAATTTAACCGTGATGACGCCTGGTGTTGTGCTGGGGCGGTGGGGGAATTAAGCCCATTATAGGAATACTTGCAATTGATCAGTCGCTTGGACATAAAACATATGTTCATAAAACTTCAAGATATGAAGAGTGAAATCACTACTGTGATTTCAATGCTATTAATGGTATATAAACTAAGTCTGCAGGTTCCTCAGTAAAACTGTTGTGCCAGAAAGTGTAGCACGTGATGTCTTGGGCACATCTCTCGCACTGATTTTGGGTGTGCTTTTAGGAAAAGTAGACAGCTGGGTTTACCGACCATGTGCTGTCATGGAATCGCCGTATTACAGATTGGGCAACGCTGTTCACACAGGGTGCAGGCACCAGCGGCTTGGTCAACTTCATCTTGTACCATGTCTTGTGTACATAGACTGGTTTACAAGGCTGCACATTGGGCGACCGTGAACGCCTGCAACGTAGAAACTTTCCGCGAGAAATTCAAACCATTGCTGATCTCTAGAAAGTATTGCAGGTCCCTTTGAACTACAGAGGTCATCGAAAGTCAGCGGGCGTGTTCCAGCAATTGGTGGCGGATTCACCAGTAGCGGGCAGGCCCGTCTAACCTGGCAAGGTTATTTTTACCCTTAGCAAACCATGGAAGAAAAAAACACCACTCCATTTTTATGGACGTGGGGAACCTATTAAAATAGGTTACCGTCGAGTGCCGCAGATGTTCGTGAAAAATGTGGTGACTTCTAAAGCATCCAGATAAACAAACTGGGACTGCATATGGCAGCCATCCAGGTAGCATTTTAAATCAGAAAGAGCATAATGCGACCCCTTCGTAAAAAGTTATAAATGAAGTAAATGACCGCAATACACCATAAGCTTCAAGCCCAGTTATCATCTGTCTGCTGAAGCTGCGAAAGAGGCAAAGCTGGTGGCGAGAAAAAACGGAGAAGCGGTTCGTCGTAAGTTTAGTATACCCGAATATTGACGGCGGTCTCCACGTATACCACTACGCTCCAAAAAGCGTCTTGAGATGCTTTGTGTATTGAAGGCTTGGCATAAACTTAGTACATTCGCCAGGGTGGTACGGTTTGCAGTAGTAGCTAAGTGATATGTTATTTTACCGCTATCGGAATAAACAAAAAAAAGAAATAGTTGTAAATGGCGCCGAAAGTAGTCTTGTTATGATTCGTGAGGTATTTAATGACATGGAACTCTGGTTTATTTGCAGGTAAGCTAAAGATTAGTATATCTATGTAAATTTAAGAAGTGCTTGAAAAGACAAAATATTATCGTTTATTATAATGATGGCGTTTCAATTAAAAATTCTCTAAGAAACACTTTGTGTGGGATTGCATTAGAAACTTTGAACAAATGATATGTGTGACATCATCTCTAACACCAAAAAAATTACCAACCCATCCAACAAATAGTTGAGGTAGCAGCAATATGTAAAAAGCGTTGACTGTTGATGGAAACTGCGTAAAGTCGAAAATTAAGAATTGTTCTTAATTTTATTGCGTGGTAATTGCTAACTTCAAACATATATTATTGCATTCATCTTGTAAAGGAAACAAATAAAAGTGAACATACTTGCGGGTCACCTTCATCTGAGAGAAAAATAAAAGAGCGAGGCAATTGAGTCCTATCCTGCCAATCACTGCACGTGGCATAAACTCTGGAGGGTTTTACATTCCTTGTGGTGTGTCGGCTATCACTTATACTGGTGTTAAAATCTACTAAATTATGTAAGCCGGTTGGGAATTTTTAACCTGTCTCAAAATCTCTACCGTTGGAAATATTTAATTATCATCAAAGATATATTATGTGGATTTGATATCAAAAATTCAATAAAAAGGGAAGCACTAGTAGACACGTTTGCAAAATTAGAGGCCCAATGTACACTGCTATACGACACACTGCTGCTCCTACAATATTAGTTTTACACAAGCTGCTCTTAGGTTAATGATGAGAATTCGTTTCTGGCAAGTTGCATTGTGATAATTTGAAGAATAACCTATTGCTTGATTACATTAGTATAGAGACAGGAAGGCAACATAATGTTTGGCTATTAGGAGGGACGATGGGAGTTACGTGTGTGTAGTCACGTCTTCAACAAACACGTTTGGTGCTGGTCCTGTTATCCGCCTGCTTGCGCCTTAGCTTAGCCACGCAGGGCATAATTTTTACATCGGGTAATCACTTTGGAATAATAGTGATGCAGCAAAAATTGATTTAAAAAGAGCATTTTAGGAAGCAAACATGGTGGCAAGAACAAATACAGGATTGCTGTAATTTAAAGCGGACCACTTGATTTGATTGATCATTTCGCTTGATCGCATTGCGTTTACATAAAGGGATCTAATATACCGTGTATAGGTAAAGGCAATTACGAGAGTCTTTTTTCTCAAACAAAGTTGCACACCTCACAGTAGTACGTGTAGGTTAGCACAATTGTGCCTGCGGGTACATGTGGGCTGCTGAGTTAGGCTCGAAGCATGGCAGACGGAACGACACGAGTCGCTCATCTGCTCACGACTCATCGACTGAGCCTCAGTGCTTTTACCTGTTTTTCACCAAGAGAAGCGTGTCCAAATGAACTAGACTCAGACCTATTGCTTTTAGGATGAACCCATCCACACATACATGTGTGCACACAATTGAAAAAAAAACTACCATCTTAAACCTCACTCCGGCATTTTCTGCATTCAGCCTTTTTAGTGGTCTGGACTACAATAAAGTACTACATACAAACGAGATCCTGATATTTGAACGCGTAACTTTTTCACACCGTAAATTAAGACGGAAGCCATTGTTCCGAGAACCAGCTAACCCAGTAATTTCTGTGTGCAAGCGCGCCTAGCCATATTTCGGCATCACCCGCATAATGACTACAGAGCCATAACTGAAGCACGAAACATTGAATGTTCGACAGTGTACACTGTCCAATGCTACATTTTTTCTGGTGCTATCAACAGTTATTCACTGTCGGGAGCTTGTAACCATTGGTTAAGATCATAGTGGAGCAGATATACAAAGTAACCCCTCCCCGTATTTCTTTTTCACTTGCTAATAATGAATGACGTGTATGACAAGGTGTTTGGCAATATCTATTTAGTCATAAGACCAAACATCAAGGTAATGCTAGAAAGTAAACATGTGCGTAGCACCAAACTAAGAAATGCACACACGACACAGTTCGAATTTATCTGACATCTTTATGATGTACGTAAACAAATGATATTTAAGTGCAGTAAAAGCGCATCACTCAAGGAGAAGCTACCACTGACAGTGCAACCAACTCTTGAAAGTGTTTTTTCGGAGAAGCGCAAAAAACCACAAGGTATATCGCACCTGCACAAAAAACCTACTGTAGTCGCTGGCTTAAGTGGCACCTCATGTTGGCCCGAAAGTACTGCTTCAGCTAAAGGTTACACCACCTAAATGGAAATGGTTTTGTAATACAGTGCGTATCCGCGCAAATCTTCTTTAATCGGTTGCAAAAACGGCTTCTTCTGCATTACTGCCAACCAGTTCCGTTAAATCTAAAAATAATCACAGCCTTGAATCTCAAATATTTATGCCTTTAAATTGCTAAAGATTCCAAGATTGGGGCAGCAAACACTCTATTTTTGTGCTGATGCATTCAAAAAAACCACTTTCATTTTAATATGTTGACCTATTGACTAACGCCTTCACAATAACCCTTCTCCGCGCCTTCCCAATTTAGTTTTGTAAAGCAGCTGATCGTGCGCTACTGTAACCCCCTTATGGCGCGGTGTTTTTAGTGGTGCCTAACAAGTGGCGAGGTTTTAAAGACAGCAATATTAGCGGTTGTAAGCAAGGGATATTGTTCAGGCGGGGTCACGCCCTGCGTGATAAGCAGCCGTAAAAATGCGACGCTGACATTGAACGTGCATATAGGCAGGCGTATGGTAAGGTCATTATGATTATTGTGGGAGTACATACATTTCGGACGTCTTTTAAGTGGTCTCTGCACTGGGAAAGTAACATTTTTCCTCTACTGTAGCTTCTCAGTATCTGTAGCACGTGCGGCAAAAATACATTATCCCTGTCCCCTCCCCTCACAATGTGGTTGGTCGCGTGTCCGTCTGTTTCTACCACACTTACCGCTAATTTTTGACATTTAGCTTCCTTTGAGTAATCGGGATCTTCTTTTCTTCGACTTCGTGCTTCTGATGTACTGGGGCCATCCATTCCTTCATCCTTGCCATTTTGCCCTGCCGTGGCTGAGTGCCTAATGTTACATAAAGGAACGTGTTGATGCAGTTCTGCGTACGTACATTCGAGAGAAAGTTGTGCTAAGACTTAGTCATTATCTCAGAGACCATGTTGTTTCTTGTCATAATGTGGGCCGGGTGCGGTGTCAAGAGGAATCTTGGCCATTGCTACTACCGCGTATCTCGAACAAGTGAAGATGCGTTTCACAAGGAGCTGATGTGGTCATCCAGGTTTGGGCGTGGGGCTCGCAACAAATACGGCTCGCAAATATTGTTTCGCCCTGCCGTCTGTAGCCTAGAATATTCTTACTTTATGGGAAGGATTTTTTATGTGGTTCGACGGTGCGAGAAACGTTAGTGCAGAAATATACGAAACCACATTGTAGAAGCTCCGGCATTCCATTCGCCGACGCCAGACAATGCACATCACTTAGCTGACTGCTTCTACTTATTCGTAATTTGAGTTTTTGCGAATGAGAAGTTTTCTCCAATAAACATTAGTTACTTGAATAAAACCGGCGTCGTCTTTGGGTACGTGAAAATATACTTGACCAATAGGGTATGAGGAAGTTTATGGGTAATTGATTGCTGCTCTCATCGAGAAGTATTTCTTCTGTCCTGAGTGTTGCATCTTTATACGAGTCCCTTATGCAACTTTGAATTAACTTGTAATCACCAGTAGAGATTTACTGACAGACCTTTGGGAGTCAGCTGCCTCCATCACAAGAAAGGAGAATAGTTGTCATGCTTAGAAAAGAAGACTTTTTTCGGGATTTGTGGATGTTTTTCTGGGTTTACAAAATAACGTGTGCCAGAGCATAAAAAAGTGAACCCCTGGGAGAGTTATACGCATTAAGGTCACTCATCAAAGGGAGTGGTGCCAGTATCTGATCTACCAACCCATTCAAATAAGAAGTCGAGAGGCGAAAGACAGGAATAATATGAAGAGAGCACACAGGTATTAACCTAGTAATTAATATCTCTCGAATTGCGAATCCTTCAACGATGCTGTTCAACATTGTTGTATTACACGCTGGTGATTTCTGGGCAACAATCACTACACCACCAGAGGCATGTATGCAGCCTTCATGTCTTTTTTTAATACCCTGTAACAATTGGGAAGTTCGTCCTTTTACTATAAAATAGACACTCAGGTGGTTCTGAAATATTGCGGTATTACAAGCGCAAATTGTAGTATGAAGTCCAAAGGCCATGTTTGGCAACACTTGCGGCACTTACGTAACTTTACATAGGTGAACATTCAATTGAACAGTGCTTTCCCCTTCCCTGCATCCTTCTTGCCAATTTTCTTAGCCTTCTTGTATGACTTGAAAATGAGATCACGGGGCTAGAGTGTGCGACTGCATTGCTCACAGATCCTCGAACGTAATATGTCTGGCCAGCGTTTACTCGGCCGGCCACGGGTTGGTCCTCACAATCCGTCCGCTCACTTGAAAAAAATTCCAAGACCTGTTTGTGCCAGCAAGAATGTGCCTTTAGTTTCTTAGTTTGTAGACTCTCCCAAGGTTTAGGTACACCTACATCCACATAGGCGCACATACGGCGCTGCGCATACCGGAGAGCTAGTACAAATATCTGAGGTCAACTAAATAAAAACGAATAGTCAGCGAAGGTAATATAGGTTCTACGGAATGAAATAAACCAAAACGTTTATTTCCAGCGTAAAATAAAGAAGTGCGAAAGTCGTTTTTTTCTGTTTGAACTTCCCAGCAGCTGGACAACACTTATGTGATTCCGTTTCAAAAAATCAAAAGAATGCAGTCGGGAGAGATGAGATGTTTGAAGGTATTTGACGGACGCTTACTGCACGAGCTTTATTCAAGAAATAGTTATTTAAGCTGCTTGTAATGCTGAAATAAACTAAAATGGTAAACAGGCAATAAAACACATTCGTTACAATGCCGACGCTGGCAGCGCTACAGTTGCGTACTGTAAAAAAGGACCTGCCTTTATACCCTTTACACATCAGTTTTTCTTCTGTACCTGATACAGGATGCGTGCTGTTCGACATGGACTTATTGATCATCATCCACTGCTTCTAGAGCACGAGGATGGCTTGTTCAAGTGAACTTTTATAAACCTGTGTTATCGAGAAGGGGGTGAATGTTTTGTCCCCGCGAAATGACTATAACCTGTTTTGTTTTATATGAAACAGACGGTACAAAAGGTGCTCATTGCCGTGTGGTCTCAACCATAGACCTATGTTGCAATTCGCCAGATCGAATTCACGACCACACGCAATTTTCAACTTAGCTCATTGATTTCTCGGCAGTGCTTTGTATACTGAATCGCTCGTGCAACACGAGCGATTTCGCAAAACGCGCGCAGTGTAACACCGACGCTCTTGTTAGCTCTCATTGTCGCGGTGCCGACATAAGCGCCAACTGCTTCTGGGCCCATCCCCGAATCGGCCGACTCTTGGCCTGGTGCCGTGACGCCTGTAAAGATACAGCCACGAGCCCGGCAAGCTCCAAATGGGGGTGGGCGGGAGGGAAGCGCCTCGCCTATGAACATCTCCAATGATGGGGAGGGTGTTCTTCTACGGCGTACGCATCTGCTAGAGACCGTTATCATTCCAAACCGTGCTACCAGATATATCTGAGGCATTTTACCATTTAAAACACGGCATTAGCCCAGTATGCCGATTACTGCTGAATTGAAGATTCCCAGCCAACGATAACGCGGATGCCAAGCATGTTCTCTCGCCAAATCGAAAGCGAAGCTGCTTTGAATTTTAATCAAAGACCTCGCCCAATCACATGCCACATTTTACGGACGTCACTGCTCTAGTTGGTGCTTCCGCCGCAGTCCATGCATGACAGTTATTTTTCTTTCGAACTTTATAAAATAAATATCACCTTACTTCCCAGATACACGATGAAAGGCGTTTTAAGTTGAGGCAGTGTACGAACCGCATGCAAATACAGAAGCTTGAAATATTCACTTCAGTTTCTTTTTCGGACGTGTTCTTTGGATACACACCAGGCTAGTCTGAATAGAGTGTAACAAACAAACTTCATTAAGGTTTGGAAGTGGCTGTTGCAGCTTCTTTGAAGGATAGTTTCCCTTCTTGTTATAAATATTTGAAGCAAGTGGAATGTGTTTGTTGTTTTGAGTCGCTTGGTTTTTCACTCTTCGATAGCACCGCGTATTTTCACTGAACTTACCGTAATAATCAATAATGACACGAAGCGCCCGGCGCTGTAAACAACCAAGGAGCCTACGGGCAGGATCTTGACCAGGGCTCCGCTGGTCAACAATTTAGGCTCCTACTGTTCGCCTAAAAATTCCTTCCCACCGTTGCTGACAGCTGAGTAAGGGCACTTGCATTGTGCGGTGTCACCAATACCATCCCCTTGAATACAGAAGTTGCCCCAGGCGTGTCATTGCTGAACTTAGAAGTGGGGACAAACAACGTGAACAACAGTCCCTGTCGCCCAAGGGTCATTATACTTTCAGGAACACCAAGCGGGGGTTACCTTCCAGGTAATGGAGGTGACGCTATTTGACACCTTCAAGGCTAGATGCAGAATAGGGTTTACCTTGGTAAAGGGCGCCCTTTATTTAGGGACAGTGGAGCCGCTGCCTAGGCCCTGCTGACGGGTAGGAATTAAACTGGAAAAAAGAGGGATGCAAAATAAACCAGGCATTCAGGAAGAATGATGTGATGAAGATACGTTTCACCATGCCAGGCGCTAATGGTAGCGTAAAGGTTGTGTTTAGATTTGAGCGGGGGTTGCCCTCACAGACGAGACCTGGAAAACGCATAACATATATGACGCCACGCGCAAGGCCGGGGCCGAAAGAAACGTTTATGGTAGCTTTTATTTGGGGAGGGCATTTATTCTCGCAGGTGATATCGCATGGGTGGTGCTCGAATTGGGAAAGCACACATCCTCGTGTGTTTTACAATTAGAAGCACAGAGTAGTCACGTAAGGCGAACCTGTCCCGAAATCACAATAGTAATGGTATATGGAACAACTATGCCGTGGCATTGAGGCGCAACCTTGACCGCCTGCAATGTGGCGAACAACTCTGTGATCGTAGCTGTGCTTCAAAGGGAGCGTCATGCTCAGATAGATTGCAAAAGTGATTAATAATTACTTTCTTTGTCCGAAGTCGCTTCCGTCAAAGTCAATGAGTTTTGTAGAGTGGTCATTGACGCACATGGTGTAATGTGCACTCGAGTATAGGGCACCTCTTGAATACCGCCAGGGGGAGAAGTGGTAGGCTGGTAATTTTGCCGGAACATAGCTCTATGAATCTGAATGAGCCAGGATTGTTTCGTGGAGCAAGACCAGCGTTTTCAGTAGTGAATTTGAGACGCGTACCTAGTATAACTTTGTAATCGTAGAGCAATGTGGTCCCTTCCCGAAATGTTTTTCCTGCAGGGAACAACAAAATACAGGGGTTCAGTGAGGTATACGTAAAGCTTTTGTGTTAGTTTGAGAAGGAATAATACAATTTATGCGGCTATGAGAGGCTTGCGGCCTCTTGAAGGAACAAGAACAATAAGTGTTCCCTGATTTTTATTAGATTGCTCTCAAAGTCTTAGTTCGAGGTAGCGATGTGTGAGCTGATAAAGAGCGCCATCTTTCGTAAATGAGCCGATGAAGAGCTACGTTTATAATAGCTCATTGTGATGTCACTCTAAGCGCTGGACACTGATAGACGAGGGGAACGAAAGGTTTTCAAGAGATAAAATTTAGCGACACTACTGTTTAGAATAGGAGCGGGCACACTGAAACGACCGCAAATATATTGTAATATTTCAAAGCGAACGTAACTGCGGGCCAATATTTTGATGCAGAACCGTTGCTGCGATTGCTGTAAAGATTTCAAATTGCAGAGCCTATCAGTAAATATACCGAGTCACCGCTGTGGGTTGTGTGATTGGTTCTTATAATGGAAGAAGAATTTTCTCACTTGCTTTGTGGGGAATGATGATCTGGCTGAAGATCAAAGCGTATAAGGTAAAAGAGTTACAACAGCTAAGACGTCGGTATCTTTTACCTTCGCTTGGCCTTTGAAGTACGAGTACGCTTAACACTCTTGCTACGACTAGGGTGCGGCAAATAGTTTTGTGGGGTACTTGAAAACAATACCGTTTTTGGAGGTGTCTGTAAAAGACGCAAGCGGCGCAATCTCTCAAAAGGACGGACGCTGCAGCAATACCACCTAGCAATCTTTAGGACGACAATATTTCTCACATGACTGTTTCATTTTATGAAACTTGCAGCAATGTTAAGCTAACGGCGCGCGACTGATGACGCCATGATTCGCTATTGGCGACATGGGTGAAGCCTTGTTGGCCGGGTGAATGTAAATCTTCGAAGCTGGGCCATGCCCACACTCGTGTGAGAACAAATTAGGCTCCATTCTTTGTTGCGTTGCTGTGACTGTACTTCTCGATTTTATTTAGATTTTTCTAAAACCCCTCTGCCCGAATACATGGTGTGACCGCAAGGTGTTAACATTGCTGCCACAAAAATATGCTGCGTTCACATGCATCACCATCACCATGCGAGTGGCTACGATTGTGGCGGACTAGCTGCTTGGGGCAGAATTTACTTATTTGAACAATGCTGTATCGGTCGAAGGTATACTTTCGCTCAGGTGATACGGCGACAACCGTCCGATAACCATGCAGTACTGCTCACAAGACAAAGGATTCATGATTGCAGCGAGAACGCTTCTGCCAATGGGAGTTGCAGCAGGTACTTCAGACTGTATATAGGGAAGCCGTTGGAGTTCAATGGCACTTCATCATTTATTTTAACCGTGATGACGCCTGGTGATATGCTGGGGCGGTGGGGAATCAAGCCCATTATGGGAATACTTACAATTAACAGTCGTTTTGACATATTAGCATATGTTCATAAAACTTCAAGATTTGAAAGTGAAGTCCCTACTGTGATTTCAATGCTATTCAGGCTATATAAATTAAGTCTGCAGGTTACTCAGTAATACTGCTGTGCCAGCAAGTGTAGCACGTGATGTCTGGGGCACATCTTGCGCACTGAGTTTGGGTGTGGGTTTAGAAAAAGTAGACAGCTGGGTTTACCTGCCGTGTGCTGTCATGGAATCGCCGTATTTCAGATTTAGCAACGCTGTTTACACAGGGTGCAGGCAATAGCGGCTTGTTCAACTTCATCTTGTCCTATGTGTTGTGTGCATAGACTGGTTTTACCAAGCTTTACATTCGGCGAGTGTGAACGCCTGCAACGGAGAAACTTTCTGCGAGCAATTCAATGCATTGCTGATCTCCAGAGAGTCCTGGAGGTCCAGTTGAACTACATAGGTCATCGAAAGTCAGCGGGCGGGTTCCGCAATTGGTGGCGAATTCACCAGTAGCGGGCAGGCCCGTCTAACCTGGCTAGGTTAGTTTTACCCTTAGCAAACCATATAAGAAAAAACCACCACTCCATTTTCTTGCAGGTGGTCAACCTATTAAAATAGGTTACCGTCGAGTGCCGCAGATGTTCATGAAAAAGGTGGTGACTTCTAAAGCATCCAGATAAACAAACTGGGACTGCATATGGCAGCCATCCAGGTAGCATTATGAACCAGAAAGAGCATAATGCGACCCCTTCATAGGAAGGTATAGCCGAAATTAATAACCGCAATACACGATAAGGTTCTAGCTCAGTTTTCAAGTGTCGGCTGAAGCTGCGAAAGAGGTAAAGCTGGTGGCGAGAAGAAAGGGAGAAGCGGTGCGTCGTAAAGTTTTTTTACCCTAATAAGGACGGTGGTCTCCACTTATACCACTACGCTACAAAAACGTCTTGAGATGCTTTGTGTATAGAAGGCTTGACATAAACTTTGTACATGTGCCAGGGTGGTACCGTTTGCACTAGTTGCGTAATGATATGTTATTTACCCGCTATCACAGCGAACAAAAAAGGAAATATTTGTAATAGGCGCCGAAAGTAATTTAGTTATGATTCGTGAGGTATCGTAATGAAACGGAGTGGTGGTTTATTTTCAGGTAAGATAAAGACAAGTATATTTATTAAAATTTTTGAAGTGATTCAAAAGACACAATAATATTCCTTGTTGTAATGCTAGCGTTTCAATAAAAAATTCTCTAAGAAACACTTTGTGTGGGATTGCATTAGAAACTTTGAACGAATGATATCTGTGACATATACTGATTATCTAAAACCAAAAAAATTACCAACCCTTCAAACAAATGGTTGAGGGAACTGCTAAAGCTAAAAAGCGTTGACCGTTGATGGAAACTGTGTGAAGTCGAGATTTAAAAATTGCACCTAATTTGAGTGCGTGGTAAATGTTAACTCGAAACATATAGTATTCCATTTATCTTGCACAGAAAAATAAAAATGAACATACTTGCGGGTCACCTTCATCTGAGAAAAAACTGGAAGAGCGAGGCAATTAACATCCTGCTAATCACTGCACGCGCATAAAATCTCAACGGTTTTACATTCCTTGTGGTGTATCAGCTATCACTTATACTGGTGTTGAAATCTACAAAATGATGTAAACCGGTTGGAAATTTTTAACGTGCCTCATATTCTCTACAGTTTGAAAATTTTTTTATGCTAATCAAAGATATTTTTGGATTTGATATCAAAAATTCAATAAATTGGGATGCAGTCATAGACACTGTTGCAAAATTGGAGACCCGCTGCACACTGCTATACGACACACTGCTGATCTTACAATATTAAAATTTACACACACTGCTGTTAGGGTAATACTAAATATTTGTTTCTGGCTAGTTGCATTGTGATAATTTGAAGAATAACCTGTTGCTTGATTACATTAGTATACACACAGAAAGACAACAGAATGTTTGGGTATTAGGAGGGACGATGGGAGTTACGTGTGTGTAGTCACGTCTTCAACAAACACGTTTTGTGCTGATCCTGTCATCCGCCTGCTTGCGCCCGAGTTTAGCCGCGCAGGGCATAATTTTTACATCGGGTAATCACTTTGGAATCATAGTGATGCAGCAAAAATTGATTTAAAAAGTGCATTTGAGAAAGCAAGCAGGGTGGCAAGAACAAAAACAGGATTGCTGTACTTTAAAGCGGACCACTTGAATTGATTGATCGGTTCGCTCGAATCTGTTGCGGATATATAAAGGTATCTAATATACCGTGTTTAGGTAAAGGCATTTAAGAGAGACTTTTTTGTCAAACAAAGTAGCACACCTTACAGTAGTACGTGTAGGTTAGCACAATTGTTCCTGCAGGTACATTTGGGCGACTTAGGTAGGCTCGAAGCATGGCAGACGGGGTGAAACTAGTCGCTCATCTGCTCACGACCCATCGATCGAGCCCCAGTGCTTTTACCTGTTTTTCACCAAAAGAACCATGTCCAAATGAACTAGCCTCAGACCGATTGCTTTCAAGATAAACCCATCCACTCAACGTGTGTGCACTTATTGAAAAAAAAAACTACCAACCGAAACCTCCCTCTACCAATTTCTGTATCCAGGCTTTTTGGTGGTGTGGACTACAATAAAGCTCGGCCTTCAAACGAGCTCCTGACATGTTAACACGTTACTTTTTGACGCCATAAATTAAGACGGATGCCATTGCTTCGAGAACAAGCTAACCCAGTTTTATTTTGTGTGAGCGCCTAGCCATATTTCGGCATCAGCCCCATAATACTACAGAGCCGTAACTGAAGCACAAAACATTGAATGTTCTACAGTGTACACTGTCCTATGGTCAATTTTTGCTGGTGCTATCAACAGGTATTTACTGTTGGGACCATTTGCCCATTGGTTAAGGTATAGTGGAGCCGATAGATAAATTCAATGCTGCACGTATTTCTGTTTCACTTGCTAATAATGAATGACGTGTATGACAAGACGTTTTGCAATATGTATTTAGCCATAAAGACCAAACATCATGGTACTGCTAAAAAGAAAACATGTACGTGGCCACCAAACTAAGAAATGCACGCACGACACAGTTTTGATTAATCTTACATGTTTATTATATACTTAAAGAAACGATACTTAGATGATGTAAAAGCGCATCACTGAAGGAGAAGCCATCACGGACAGTGCAACCAACTCTTGAAAGTGTTGTTTCGGAGAAGTATAACACAAAACCAGCTATATCGCACCTGCACAAAAAACCTACTGTAGTAGCTGGCTTAAGTGTCACCTCACGTTAGCACGAAAGTACTGCTTCAGCTAAAGATCAGACCACAAAAATTAAAACGGTTTTGTAATACGGTGCAGATCAGCGCATATCTTCTTCAAATCGGTTGAAAAACGGCATCTTCAGCATTACTGCCTACCTATTCCATAAATTGTTAAAATAATCACAGGAATATATCTCGAAAACCTATACATTTGCAAGATTTGCAAGATTTGCACATTTGCAAATGTGCAAAATTAGGGCAGCAGACACTCTACTTTGGTGTTGCTGCATTTAGAAAACCCACTTTCTTTTCATTATGTGCACCTATAGACTAACGCCTTCACAATAGCCCTTCTCCGCGTCTTCCCAGTTTAGTTTTGTAAAGCAGCTCATCATTTGCTAGTGTCACCCCGTTCTGCCGCGGTATTTTCAGTGGGGTTTAACAAGTGGCGAGGTTTTACAGCGATATTAGTGGTTGTAAGCAAGAAATATTGTTCAGGCGGGGTCACGCCCTACGTGATAACCATCCGTAAAAATGCGACGCTAACATTGAACGCTCAAATAGACAGGTGTATGGTCAGGTCATTACGAGCATCGTGCGAGTACATACTTTTCGGACGTCTTTTAAGTGGTCTCTGCCCTGGGAAAGTAACATTTTTCCTCTACTGTAGCTTCTCTGTATGTGTAGCACGTGCGGCAAAAATATATTTACTGTAGCTTCTCTGTATGTGTAGCACGTGCGGCAAAAATATATTATTCCTGTCCCCTAAACTCACGATGTGGTTGGTCACGTCTTCATCTGTTTCTACCTAGTATTTTCACATTTAGCTTCGTTTGAGAAATCATGATCTTTTTTCTTTGAGTTCGTGCTTCTGATGTACCCTGGGGCAATCAATTCCTACATCCTTGCCCTTTTGCCCTGCAGTGGCCGAGTACCTAATGTTACATAAAGGAACGTGTGGATGCAGTTCTGTGTAAGTCCATTCGAGAGAAAGATGTGCTAAGACTCGGTCATTCTCTCAGCGACCTTGTTGTTACATTTCATAATGTGAGCGGGGTGCGGTGTCAAGAGGAATCTTGGCCATTGTTACTACTGCGTATCTCGAACACGTGAGGATGCGTTTCACAAGGAGCAGCCGCCGTCGTCTAGGTTTGAGCATGGGGCTCGCACCACATACCACTCGCAAAGATTGTTTCGCCCTGCCGTTAGTAGCCTAGAATATTCTTACTGGATGGCCAGCCTTGTTTATGTGGTTCGATGGTGCGAAAAACGTTAGTGCATAAACATACGAAACCGCAGTGCAAAAGCCCGGCATTCGATTCGCCGACGCCAGACTATGCACAACACTTTGCTGACTCCTTCTACTCATTTGTAATTTGAGTTTTTGCGAATGAGAAGTTTCCTTCAATAAACATTATAAACTCGAATAAAACCGGCGTCGTCTTTCGGTACGTGGAAATATACTTGACAAATTTGGTTTGAGAAAGTTTATGGGTAATTGATCACTGTTCTCATTGATCACTGTTCTGCGACACATAGCAACGCCGTGATACGGCACATATTGACTATCAACTCATCTTCATTATCTTCGGTTCCGCAAAATCCCCTAAACATCGCTGCCTCATAACTGCATTCCAGATACTCGGTTGTCGGATTACAGCTTCGTGTTTCTCGAGCCTTCGAATTCTTCAAATTGTGGGGGCCTTTCTTCGATGCTCGCGGTACGCTTACTCACGATCACACCAGGAGGTACGCTAGCATCAGCGCTTAGCATGGATGACTTTGACGATCCGTCAAGACAACACCCACGCCCTGACCGGCCATGCGGCCTTATCATGGACGAGACCAACTGTCACAGCGAGCCCCACAATTTGTTTGTTCGCGGAGTTGAGAAAGCTGAATATCAGATTTACAACCTTAACAGTGTGGGGTACAGTACTAGGTTAGATAGCTCTATAAAACTAATCAATGTCGTACTTTACATGGAAGACGTGGTGCAGACGTGGTTCTTGAAACATGATGATTCTTTAACTGATTGTACGTGATTCACCAGCATTCCGCGGAAAGCCTCCACACTCTTGAAAGCTGCCAAAAAATTGAATCAGCTTTTACAGAAAATTCGCAGGAGCTCCGGCATCAAACAGCAAGAACGTAATGACGTCTTACTGAAAAGTGGGGCACCGCGTGTCATAATAAGACCTTATTTCAGAAAATTACAAATACATTGCTTTCTTTGTGTTCAAGCCCTTGCTATAAAATATTTTCGATCTTCACGACGCCGTTTTAGCATGCAAGCGACTTGAAAAACTGCTGTTGCCGCTGGGTATGTGCGGAGACCGCTTACAACCGATGCCTTCGTCTTTCCGTCATTATTCAGCTCAATCGTTAGCGAAAGGTTTCCATAGCGCAAGTTCAGAAACAATTTCGGCGTTCTGCACCGGCCTTTTGGCCGTAGTGAAATCCAAGCCAAAAGCCACAAGAAAAACTAATCTTTGTCTTGAGTGAATCTTTAGGAAGAGCTTGACTCTATAAGCTACGATCCAAAGCCGAAACACTTCTGAATGAACAGAAGAAGCAGGACAGGTGCATCAACAAGAAAAAATGTCGAAGTCTACGAAATTTTAAAAGCCGTTCCGGAAGGCAACGGTCAGCCGTCGATTACCTTGACTAGCTAAGTATTTCCACACTTAGATGACACGTAAGGGTATTTTACATGCGTGTTCATGGCATTCGTGTTGGAGGCTAACCTGTCGTGCTTCTACAGGCCTGCTGCTGCACCCGTTTCTTTAGTGCTGCACACCGCCCGCATGTTTACTGCCATGGCCGCACGTAGAAACTTCTTTTACGCCTGTTACTTCGACTGCAATGCCCTCTCTCTTTCTGAGAGACGCCAGAACTCTTTCCCATACCATCAGCCTTGGTACATTATCCGGCCAGCATCACAAAATTCAAAAAAAGCCCGGAAAATTAAACTGAGCCGTTTTTGGTGGAAACTGCATCAGACAAAAAATCTCACTGCCACTATGAGTCGCATCATCGACATTTACTGGTTTATTGAGGGATTTGATGTTCAAGTCCCAGTTGCCACAGATGACAGTATTTGTGTCATTCAAAGTTTCCGGCCCTTTGGACAGTACACTGCGCGTGTTTTCATTGATGGCATTCTTCACTGAATGGATTTCGCGGCACTGTTCCCATGTGCACATCAAATCATTTTTGGTTTGAATTTTGTAACATCAGCATCTCTGATCATCACCTGTCATGAACGCCTCATTATTATCTATAATACCTTTATTGCAGCCTCTCGAAAGGAGAAATGGAACATGTGGACACAACAAATGAGTATGTTCTCTAGCCAGGAGAAAAATTATTTTATCCGTCTCGTACAATCGAGTCACCGACAGCGGTGTGTTAATGGCACAAGATAGCAATTTTTTCCTAAAAGAATTCTGATTACTACTTTTCTCGTCTTTTTATTCTGGTTTGACCTTTCTTTCGGTGGTGCTTTTATCTGAAGAAGCCATTTGACTACTGAAAAAAGCCATCTTGACTTTTGTTTTCTGCAATAAGCAATTTCTGTTCTTCCACTGCCAACGCTTTCCGCAGATGACAAGATATACAAGCCTAAGGCTCCACTTTCTGGCTTCGAGAGCACCTTAAGTTAATAGCTTCCAATTAAGCAAGAAAACCACTTGGAGCCGCTGCTGTGCAGAAACTCAGGCTTTAGATCAGCAGTAACATGCCCAAAGGCAATTTGCTTCAGTGAAAACTGATAAACATGCGCAAGAGAGATATAGTTTGTCTACATTCGGCCCCCTGGTCATGGGCAGGTATTTTGGGAAAAAAAGGGACTCGTTTTGAAGAATTTGTTGGAGAATACGGTTCCTGAACAAAATAAGAGTCAACAATGTATATTCAATGCCCTATAGTCATGGTGCTGTGGATCATTTGAAAGGTACAGAATGCTTCTCTAAGCTGCAAATCCTGTATCGGCATTCAGTTTTTCCTATACAATCCTCCTATACCTGTACAGAAGGTAGCGAATATCCCGTCTGCAAGGGCCGGCAAGAAATTCATCAATATACTGACTCCCAAGCAGCCTGTCGAAATTATAAGCAGGGGCACATCACTCCCCCAGCACTGAACGTTCTAAAAACAGATTAAGAGCTGCCCGAGATGCACTTCGCCTGGATTCCCGGATGTGCTTCCATAGACGGTAAATAAGCGGCCCACCCCGCTGCCCGCGCTTGCATATATAGAGAGATTATCAAAGACGAAATGTTCACCACTGCCATCAAAAGGAACCACTTATTCAGTATTCCGACATCATGGATCAATATAGGTGTGTCAAAAAATTCCCGCCTCATCAACCTCGGGTAAACAGGCAACAAACAGGCACTGTTCGGTGATAGCAGACACATTGCTATTACCACCGCACGCACCTCGATTCTGTATACTCTTATCTGTCCCCCTTCAATTGCAATCTCTGTGCAATGCCACACACCCTTTACAAACCGAGTATAAGAGTGCAAACCAACACCGCACCTACCACATATCTACTTCGCATTATTTGACAAGTGCATGGCTCGACCTCCCTATCTCAACCTTGAACACAAACAATTAAAGGGCCAGGGCGACGCGTCGCATCCCTGGTATCCCGCAATAAGGATGCACTCTAGATGGCGAGGGCTTGTCTCATCACCCTCTTACCTACTCACCAGCTGCATCAACCCCACTGTGTATAGGCACACATCCGGTCGTTATGAATCACAAGGCTGTGATGCCAAAAAGCTGCCAGGCACCAGAAAATTCTCAGTGATAGCTTTAAATCACCAAAGGGTATGCAAAAATTGTTATGTGTTAAAACGGCTAAAAACCATGACGCCGGAGTAGTGAAGAATACACTGTTGTACCATAGAGGTTGCCATAAGCAGCTTAACCGGATATCATGGTAACCATCGAGATAATCCCTCAAAACCTGAAACGCAGCTGCGCGACGTACTTGCCGTGTTGCTCTATATACATTCCCTGCTTATAAATCTGAAGTAAAATGTATATTAACACGCTACTACGACGTCCTGCAAGAAGGTCTGGAACTTTTTTCAGACTACGGCACAGCTGACATCATTCAACACTTTGGTCCACCCTTTTTGGCATGGTGGGACTACATATCTCGCTATGAAACCAGGTCACATGTCCTTGCAGTTGCAGAAACAGCCAGGGCAATACATTGCTACGGAGAGCACTTCATCACTTCCCTCCTCTTCTGCATAGTGCCTCGTTCAAACGCGAGCCTGGAAATCGATGCGTCGCCGTCCCACGCAAGATTTGTCAATCCCATCAAGCACCAAGGGCACGTCTTCTTTGGGGCCTTTAAATAGCCAATGTAGCCCAGGTATAAATTTTCAGTCTCAATTTCTGCATCTTACAACTTTTGTTTGTACAGTATGTCCAACACTTAGTGAAATTTTACGGGACGTCCTGTTATTGCAGTAAATATAAAAAAAAATTGTTTGTAGCAGTAGTAAGCATATTATGTAAATAAATCAGAATATCGCCAGCCTTATATGCACCCATACAAGTTATGAATGAAAACAGAAGACGAGGTATGGGCGAATATCCGGTGTTATCGAATGTTTCATAAAATTACTCTTATTCCTTGTTCGATAGAATCCGCATGCAGGTTTTGGATATTTTCAAAATATTCGGCTCTCCTGAATAGACAAACAAAACACAAAATTTTCGTTCAACACTTCCAAGGCGTGATCCGCGACTTGACACAAGACCCACCAACGTGGACAATTTTATCATCAGTGTCCCGTTGTTGCCTTCCCTTGAGGTTCCACATGTTCTCAGACGCCATCATAATTTCAAATTGAAAGGTGGAGCTCAAACAACACCGCTGACAGCATAGCGGCACCAAGGCAGTGCACTTGTATGCTCTATTCTATAGGGAATCAGCGCAATATTATTCAAAACGGCGGCTTTTAACTTGCGCTTTGGTGGACTACTGCCGCTCTTAGTAGTGGCTAGAATACTTTTAATTAAGTGTCAAGGTGCCGCTCAGAACATTGGTGACAAATGCGTGTCACTATTCTTTTTTTGCGAATACAAATTGTACATGAATGTGAACCTTGTAATATGTGTGGATCCATCGGTTCCGTAAGTATATCTTTTCAGTATCTGCTTAAAATTTAGCAAAATAAATTATAAATATGGGGCATCACTGCGTGAGGTGGGATGCACAAGTGATTTTCGACTTTGGCGCCGCTGTGCTCCCGGTCTGCAAACCCTCTGTAGTGGTGGAGGAACTATTTGAGTCAGCACCCATGGCAGAAAATGGTGGCACAATAGAAAGTTTCATTTCCGGGCGTGCACAGGACGAGTGAGAGGCTGTCCTCGACATCAGGAAATGTTTTCTGCCAGAGGCAGCTACTTATCGTGGATCATGTTTAGCAGCTAGTATTTCCTCACGAGAACGTGTGGATGCAGTAACATAAAGCTGTGCATGTTATTTATGAGTAAATATACAATTGGTAATAGTTTTACAAAACGCTGTGCATTCGTGATGTCCAATTCATAGGCGGGTCACAATTCGCTAGTTTTTCTTTGTAATTTCTGATCTGTACAATCCGGACTATTCGATTCAAAATTATTCGACCAAACCAGTATTCCCTTCGAATTCGCTTCGAAACTAAAATTAACTATTCGTCCATCCTTTTGTAAGACGACAAAAATGGAATTTATAATAGTATGGGTACCTAACTGATATTAAAGACAGTTTTCGTCGAACAAGTGGTGGAAATTTATTTTAGGTGCAGTCTTAACTAATTAAAACAAGCATTCGGCAATACCACAAAGTAATTGCCTTACTGGCCTTACGGGCGCCATTATGATTTACGAGAAGCTTTTTAAATAGGGAAGACTCCTTTAATGGCAAACCAATGCTGCGAGATGGTTTCCGAAAGAAAAAATCCTGTAAATCAACGATACCAGGTTTAGGTTCTTTTTGATGGCCCAGTATATTTAAAATACTGAAGGATTTATTAGCTTGTGAAAGCTGACTGAAGCAAATTTATAGTTACCTGTTCTTTGTATGGAACATGTGGGTTGGATATTGTCACGTAGCCAAGGACGGAGCAGTTGTTTGGAAAAGAAACAAGTTTATTGGAGCGAACTTGTGCTCCCCTAACAACTGAAAAGAATACAGAGGCGGCGAAGCAGTGGTCAACAAAGTGACGTTACGTGCGTCGGAGAGCGTCGCAGAATCGAATGCCCCGGCGTCGGCACTGCAGGCTTTTATCTTTCGGCGCGCGTGGTTCTCGAAACGTCGATCCACATCGAGAACATAGTGGATCCAAGAAGATTATTCTGGGCTGTTCACGTTAGATCGGAATGCTCTCCCTATCACAACAGATAACACATGCGGCACAGAAAGAAAGAATGGAACACGCGCTTCCCTTGGCGCAGAGATAACACAGACCGGCGCAGCCGGGCGGTAAAGGCAAAACACAAATAAACAAACCCAATGTATGGTTCGCGGCATTACCCCCCCTCTAAGAGTGCATCGACCCGATGCTAACATAAGCGACAGTCCGAACAAATGAAAATAAAAGTTCGTCATCGTCCGTAGAAAGGTTTTAAGCGAACCACGTGGACGACTTCGGGTCGCGTGCGTCGTCGTGATGTGCCGGAATCACCACTGGGGATCACTTCGTAGGTTAATTGCCCAACACGTCTTAGAATCTGGTAGGGTCCGAAATACCGTCGCAGAAGCTTTTCACTGAATCCGCGTCGTCGAATGGGAGTCCAAACCCACACACGATCCCCTGGTTGGTACTCGGCGTCTCAGCGTCGGAGGTTGTAGCGGCCGGCATCCACCAACTGCTGGTCCGTTATACGAACTCGAGGAAGCTGGCGGGCCTCCTCCGCACGTTGAAGGTATCCTTGGACGTCGGCGTTGAGGTCGTCGTCTTCTACATGCGGAAGCATGGCGTCGAGCATCGTAGTCGGTCGTCTTCCGTAGACAAGCTCGAACGGTGTCATCTGCGTAGTTTCCTGCGTCGCTGTATTGTACGCAAACGTGACATACGGGAGGACTTCGTCCCAAGTCTTACGTTCAACGTCGACGTACATGGACAGCATATCCGCAATTGTCTTGTTCAGACGTTCTGTTAGTCCGTTCGTTTGGGGGTGGTACGCCGTCGTTCTTCGGTGATCCGTGTTGCTGTAGCGTAAGATTCCTTGCATCAGCTCCGCGGTAAAGGCCG
Organism: Haemaphysalis longicornis; assembly: GCF_048455015.1. NCBI lineage: Eukaryota > Metazoa > Arthropoda > Arachnida > Ixodida > Ixodidae > Haemaphysalis > Haemaphysalis longicornis. The sequence continues at coordinate 18,648,506 of NW_027526445.1, forward strand.
TTCCGCGGTCCGTGATTAGGACTTCAGGGGCTCCATGTCGCAGCACAACTTGGTTTATAAAGAACTTGGCGACTTCTTGTGCAGTCCCCCGCGGAAGAGCGGCGGTCTCTGCGTAGCGCGTCATGTAGTCTGTCGCTACGACAATCCACTTGTTCTCCGATCGTGACGTCGGGAACGGGCCTAGAAGGTCCATTCCAATTTGTTGAAAGGGCCTCCGCGGGACGGCGATCGGTTGTAGAAGTCCGGCGCATCTTGCCGGCGTCGTTTTTCGTCGCTGGCAGTCCCGGCAACTCCGAACGTAGTGGGTGACGTCGGATGTAAGGCGGGGCCAGAAGTACTTCGCCTTAATTTTTGCAATAGTGCGAGCTGTGCCGAGATGTCCGGAAGACGGGTCGTCGTGGGACGCTTCCAAAATTTCGTCACGAAGGTCTGCGGGGATGACAAGTAGATAATTCGTTCTTGTTCCGGGGCTGAAATTCTTCTTCACGAGGACGGAGTTTCTGAGGCTGAATGCTGGTAAGTTACGCTTGAACGCTCTAGGCACGGCGACGTTACGTCCTTCGAGGTAGTCGATCATTACTCGCAAGTCGGGGTCGGCACGCTGCTGGGCGGCTAGGTCGCTCTCCGTAACAACCCCGAAGAACGCACTGTCTTCATCGGAGTCTTGTGGTGGTGGGTCGACAGGGGCGCGGGACAGGCAGTCGGCGTCGGAGTGTTTCCTGCCAGATTTGTAGACGATTGTAATGTCGAACTCTTGCAGCCGCAAACTCCACCGCCCAAGACGGCCAGAGGGGTCCTTCAAATTGGCGAGCCAACACAGCGCATGGTGGTCTGTTACAACCTTGAACGGTCTGCCATACACGTATGGGCGAAATTTTGAAATGGCCCATATAATAGCCAGGCACTCTTTTTCGGAGGCAGAGTAGTTTTTCTCCTCCTTCGACAGACCACGGCTGGCATAGGCGATTACGTTTTCGCACCCGCTTTGTTTTTGGACAAGGACGGCACCCAAGCCTATATCACTGGCGTCCGTGTGTATTTCCGTTTCGGCGTTGTCGTCGAAATGAGCGAGCACGGGCGGGCTTTGCAGGTGTTTTTGCAGCTCGCAGAATGCCTTTTCTTGGTCGTCTTCCCAGCTGAAAGCGGTGCTATCTTTCGTCAAGCGCGTGAGCGGCTCTGCAATGCGTGCGAAGTTTGCGACGAAGCGCCGGTAGTATGCGCACAGTCCAAGAAATCTGCGCACGCCCTTCTTATCTTTCGGCCTTGGGAAGTTCGCTATGGCTGAAGTTTTCGCCGGGTCAGGCAGGACTCCCGCGGCGTTGACGACATGGCCCAAAAACTTCAGTTCCTCGTACGCGAAGCGGCACTTTTCAGGCTTCAGCGTTAACCCCGACGTACGGATGGCCTCGAGTACTGACTGCAACCTTGCGAGGTGTTCGTCGAAAGTCCGGGAGAATACCACAACGTCGTCGAGGTATACGAGGCAGGTGTGCCACTTCAGGCCAGCTAGCACAGTGTCCATGACTCTTTGGAACGTTGCTGGTGCCGTGCATAGCCCAAACGGCATTACCTTGAACTCGTATAGGCCGTCCGGGGTTATGAATGCAGTCTTCTCTCGATCTCTCTCGTCCACTTCAATTTGCCAGTAGCCGGTCTTGAGGTCCATCGATGAGAAGTACCTCGCATGGCAGAGGTGGTCGAGGGCGTCGTCGATTCGTGGCAGGGGGTACACGTCCTTTTTGGTGATCTTGTTCAATCGCCGGTAGTCAACGCAGAACCTCAGTGTGCCGTCTTTTTTCTTCACGAGTACGACCGGCGCAGCCCACGGACTTTTCGATGGCTGTATAATGTCGTCGTTGAGCATGTCGTCGACTTGAGTCCGGATGGCTTCGCGCTCGTGGGAAGAGACGCGGTACGGTGACTGTCGGGTAGGTCGGGCTCCATCCTCGGTTATTATCCGGTGCTTCGCCAGAAATGTTTGACGTAACTTTGAGTTCGACGAAAAACACTCGCTGTAGCGACGCAGCAAAGCCAATAACTTGTTCCTTTCTTCTTGCGGTAGCACCGGATTCACGTCGAAGGGGTGCGGAAGCTTGAAGGTATCGTCGGGTGCGCGTTCAAAGTCGGCGACTGCTATCACGTCACTTGCTAGTTGCGTTTCTTCGACGAACGCAATTGCAGCGCCCTTGTTTAAATGCTGGTACTCCTCGGTGAAATTGGTGACCAAAACGTGGGATTTGCGATGCTTGAACCGCGCAATGCCTCTTGCGACAGACACACCGCGGTCAAGAAGCAACCTTCGGTCACTCTCCACGATAGCGTCGACGGCGGGAGCAGCACCTTCACAGTAGACGGTGATCATCAAGCTTGCGCGGGGTGGCAGGGTGACGTGATCATCGGCGATCCTTACAGCTGCACGGTGTTCGGGGTTCGATTCCGGCGTCATGGACTGGTCGGAGGAAAAAGTTATCGACTTCGTCTGGAGATCGATTATTGCGCCGTTGTCTGTCAAAAAGTCCATTCCGAGAATTACGTCGCGGGAGCAGTTGGGCAAAACGACGAACACTGCAGGGTACGTCGTGCCATCTATGGTGACGCGCGATGTGCACGTTCCACTTGGCGTCACGATGTGGCCTCCTGCTGTGCGTATGTGCGGACCGTCCCATCTGGTCATAACTTTCTTCAGCTTAGACGCAAATGGTCCGCTCATTACGGAGTAGTCGGCTCCCGTGTCTACGAGGGCGACTACATCAAAACCGTCGATGGACACCTTGACGTCGGATGCCGCCTTCCTCGAGTTCCGGGTGCGTCGGGGCGTCGCATCACGGCTTGTGCGCGTTGACGGTCGGGCACTGTGCGTCGTCGTTGTCCATGTCTTCTCAGTGGACGTCTCGGTCAGGTCGGGTAAGCGTCGCGGCGTATAGCTGTCGTCGTGTTCGGGAGTCTCATCAGGGTTAGGTCGGGTCGTCGTGATGAGGGCATGTCGTGAATCACTGTCTTCGGCACGTCCTTGCGTCGTTGGAGGGTTTCCGGTTTTTCGCCGTAGAGCAACTTCACCTCCAGAAGTTGCTGCTTTTAGTTTCCCCCGCGTGGGCTGGGGGACCTTCCACGGGCGAAGTCAGCGTTGCTACGGCGGTTCGGCGATTGGTATGGGTAGGGCGACGGCGAACGGTTGAAACGCGCTGGGCCACGGCTGGTTTCAGATAGATACTCGTCGATCTCACGTGGTCGTTGGCCAGGGAGAGGGCGAGGTGCGTCGACGGAGAAACCACGCAGTCCGAGTCTCTTGTATGGGCAGCGACGGTAAATGTGGTCGGCCTCTCCGCAGTGGTAGCACAGAGGACGGTTATCGGGAGTTCGCCATACGTCCGTCTTCCTCGGCGTCTGGTTTCGGGCTACCGGGGGTCGGGCGGGTGACAGTGGGCGGCGGTACGGCGGGGCCTCTTGACGGCGTGTTGGAGCAGGGCGGGGTCGACGAACAGCCGCGGAGTATGTCATAGCTTGTAGCTCTTGGGGTACCTCGGATGGCGTAGAGGTTCCCAACGCTTGTTGCACTTCTTCTCTAATGACGTCGGTGAGAGAAGCGACTTGGGCCTGCGGCGGCGTTGGGAGAAGTTTCTGCAGCTCCTCTCTCACTATTGCGCGGATAGTCTCGCGTAGGCTGTCGGCCGGGATCCGCGTGCTGCCAAAGTCGTTCTCATTGGCCGCGCCAACAAAGTTGCGGTCATACTGCTTAGCACGCATTTCGAGGGCTTTTTCAATGGTGCTGGCTTCGGTCACGAATTCGGCGACGGTTTTGGGCGGATTTCGGACAAGTCCAGCAAACAGTTCCTCCTTCACTCCGCGCATTAAGAAGCGCAACTTTTTTTCTTCCGTCATTTCGGGGTCCGCGCGGCGAAATAGCTGCTTCATCTCCTCAACGAAGATCACGACACCTTCGTTGGGGTGTTGCGTGCGTGTTTCCAACAAAAGGGCGGCTCTTTCTTTCCGCACGACGGTAGTGAAGGTCTTAGTGAACTCGCTTTTGAACTGAGCCCAGTTTGTCAAGGAGCTCTCGTGGTTCTCGAACCAAGTGCGAGCCGAATCTTCCAAGTAAAAGAAAACGTGCCGGAACGTTTCTGCGTCGTCCCACCTGTTGAATTTCCGGACGCGCTCCAGTTTCTCCAACCATTCTTCTGGGTCTTCTGCGGGGGCTCCTCGGAATGATGGCGGTTCCCGTGGCTGCTGCAGAACGACAGGAGGATTGGCTTGGTTGAGCATGGTGCGGGTTGCGACGTTTTTCTTCTTCGTCTTCTCCGGTAGTAGACCGAACTCGGGTGGTAAATCTTGCACGCGGAGGCTGGCTCTTGTTGGACTGGCTTGGCGGCTTCCAGAGGTTGTAGTGGGCATGAAGGGTGCGTACCCCGCACCTCCACCAGATGTCACGTAGCCAAGGACGGAGCAGTTGTTTGGAAAAGAAACAAGTTTATTGGAGCGAACTTGTGCTCCCCTAACAACTGAGAAGAATACAGAGGCGGCGAAGCAGTGGTCAACAAAGTGACGTTACGTGCGTCGGAGAGCGTCGCAGAATCGAATGCCCCGGCGTCCGCACTGCAGGCTTTTATCTTTCGGCGCGCGTGGTTCTCGAAACGTCGATCCACATCGAGAACATAGTGGATCCAAGAAGATTATTCTGGGCTGTTCACGTTAGATCGGAATGCTCTCCCTATCACAACAGATAACACATGCGGCACAGAAAGAAAGAATGGAACACGCGCTTCCCTTGGCGCAGAGATAACACAGACCGGCGCAGCCGGGCGGTAAAGGCAAAACACAAATAAACAAACCCAATGTATGGTTCGCGGCAATATGCAGTTTCCCATAATAAAAGTATAACAGTAGCTCTGAATAAATCAGTAATATAATGACATTCAGCATTCCTATCAACAACATGATCATCATCAGACAAAAGTTTCTCTATTGGTATCTGTTCTGTTACCCTAATTATCCACCGGTTGTCGGCTCGTGTCATTATATGGTCGTTACAAGTTCATTTGTTTTTTCCTTTGAACTATGATATCTCCAGTTTCAGGGTGTTCTCGGATCCAGGTAGCTAAGTTAGGGTCGCTGAGTGCTACTGATACCATTATTTGAGGAGACCCGTTGAGGAGACGTATGTTTAACGTGTAGTCGTTTTGTAAGGCGCCATGATTCAGTTACGTATTTCATTAGCGGCAATATGCTGGTGTTCAAGATTTGACTTTTGAGTAAGAAAGGTAGCTGACGTTTTATTATACGGGAGACCTTTCCGAATGTTATGCAGTGCATTACTGCCCTGCGAGGGATTTCTCTCTCGTCGTTAAGGTCAGCATTTACCAGTTTTTCGATGTAGATATATTATTTGACTGACTCTAGTATTTGGTTTCTTTATGCCGAAGAAGACGCGTTTGGCATGTTTAATACTCATTCTTTAAAGTTTATGTCAATATTTTAGCCCACGGCTGTGCTTTGTGATTGTTCTTCCTCAAGCATAGTTTGCAGTTGTCCTCCTGTATCACTCAAAAGGCATCAACAAGGCTTAACAATATAATTAAATTGAAGTGATAAATGTATGGTACCATTGCTTGTATGAGTATTCGTAACCATAAACCAATTTTGTTTGATACAATAATATTGTGTTTATCAAGTTGAGATACCTTTATCGTACTACACCTGCAAACTGGACAGCAATTGGTGTGTCACTAGCATGGTTTTGCGTGGTTATTGATGGTCCGGTATGACAATAGCAATAAACAATGAAAAAGCATGAAATAGGCTTTTCCAGTTTGATATGAAGTTGAATATATTTGCACCTATAAATAGGATCATCCAGGTCGGAATTCAACATGGGAATCAATTTTGTCGAGGCTTTTTCTCCCAAAACCTAGAAATCAGATTTATTTACAAAGGAAATTTAAGGAGTGAGTGTCGATAGTGTCTAGTCTATAAGGTCATATTGATTCGAATCTGTTTTTTGCACCTTTTTAAAGCTATTTCTATGTTCACATTGTTCAGTGTCATATCATTACAAACAGGTAATAATTACGTAGGTACATAAATATTGATAAATAAATATAAACTAGAACTGCTACTTTTCTAAACGCTTCTACTATCCCCCGAAACTTCTCATTTGGTAGAATTTTTTGTAGTATTATCACCTGCCATTCCCACAAAATACACTTGAATAGTTAAAATTGATCGTTTCGTGCGATGCAACTTCTGTGCTTAAAAGGACGACAAACTTACGCTACAATTCTGCAAACATTGAATCAGATTGGACAATCGTATAAACAAAATCTTGTCAGATTGGCGACGGCTGTTCGACATAAAATAAAGAAGCATAATATAGATAACAACGATTTCTGTAAACAAGAATGGTAAGGTATAACGGCGTTTAAAACACGCCCTCCATTCCCACACCTTGATTAACACCAACTGTAAGTCTCAAAAGATCATCCTTCGTTCGGTAATTGTCGCCTCAAATGGAAAGTGTAAATGGTTGTGTATAACCAACACCCACATAGGAACTGTGCCCACACCATGTGACCTATTGGGGTGCGACACCTATTCATAGCTCAACGCCAGCCTTACAGTTTTCGGTTAGTTTTGAGTTGTGGAGTTTTAAAATGGAGCTGCCTATACAAGGACACTTCATGAGATTGTGCGCGCGGGGGATAGTTGCATTGGTGTTGCTTCAATATTGCTGTTGGGCAAAAAAATCGCGTTTTTGGATTGTGTATAATCTGGTTGAGACGGCAGGTGTCAGGGTGAAGGTGCGGTTTTTTTTTCAATATTTTATTACTTTTTAAACTTTTATTGGTTTCACATGTCTACGCGATAGTAGTGCATATGTGCGTGGAATCTGCACAGTTTGTTAGTCTACGCTTTGTGGTCCTCTTCTTTTGTCCAGTCTTTTAGCGCAAAGTTTATTTCCAACATTTCATGAATTCCAAGATAGGGCCATTAGGTGTGTACATGAAGAAAATATATCCAATGCCAAATCTTGGAATGGCAAAATCACTCAAAGTGCAGCATTCCAGCAAAAAAATAATATTTAATAATAACGAAGTAACCATTTTTGGCGATGGTGGTAAGTACTGAATACGAAAGCGTTACTTTTTGTCGCTCTGTCTTGCAAGAAATGTTGTAGTGGCGGATAAACAGTTAGGTCGAACAAGTGGACCGTATGAAATGCGTAGAAATAGCGAATAAACATTGTAGTGCGCGAAACGAAAGTAAAATTAACAGAAAACATTCCTAATACTATTCTAACAATGTCGCAAAAACTATGGTGCCAGGCCATGAACAAGCAAGGCACACAAGTCAAGACACGAAGACTGGCTTAGGTGCACGGTGATCGCTTCGTATACTGTGAAGCACGGAGGGTTGACGAAAACTTGTACTCCAGGGATACAGTACCTCGTGGTATACAGGCATGTACAGCAAGCTCTACAGGCGATAATACATGCTTGAAAAATTGCATACTCCTTTTTGGGATATTTTCAGGAGGCATTTATTCAGACGAGGTTCTTATAGCACAATCGGTAATGGTTTCACTAAAGACACTTGAAAGTTGAAAAAGCGGGCCAAACGAGGGGAAAAGGGAAGTGAAATAAACAATACCAGAAAAAATCGAAACAAGACAAGGGAAATATATTTCATATGTTGTAACGTACTGAATACAGCCCATAAAAATTGGTTAGGTTCCACAAAAGGCATATTCAGCGTGGCGGGCAGCATTTTGACGAAGATAAGCATGACGCTCTTTTAGCGAATCCTGCGCTCGGCCCGCGTTCTAGCATTACCCTTTACCAGGAATTGCAAGTGCACGCTCGCTCCGCACCCCAGTTGCCGCAAAATAACACCTATCTGGGTAGATGCTGCAACATATTATAAATCGGGAAAAAGAATCAGATGATCGGGCGAATGAATCCGCTGATCGCCAAAAGAAGATCCAATGGTTAAGGCTATTGACGGCTTCAAAAGGCCACTACTAAGACGCTGCCAGCGCCATCCGTAACAACGTCACTTAGAAAAAATGACAGGACAAGACACGTACGAATGTCTCACTAAATATGGAAGAGTAAGCAAACGGAAGCGCTGGTCGTTGTGGCCGGTCTAGAGCACTCCGTCTTTCAGATGACCGAACCAGTGTTGATGTCGCACCACCAGCTCCCGCTGTTGCTCTCGGGATTGTTTATTGTGTCGCATTTTCGACGTTCTAGACCTTAAACCCGAGCGACAAATAACGAACACACCTTACCGGACGAGGCATTGACATCGAGGACGCTGTTCTCCTCACTGGAAGGGGCCCGTTTAGGCGGGCGTCGTCCCTGGAGGGGGCTCTTGAAATCCAGTCGCCTGGCTTCCGCGGTTCTTCAGCCGTGGGGACAGACCACCTCCACCTTCGTGCGGCTCGGGCACTTCAAAGAAGCAATCGCCGCAATCGAAATTATGCTGCTGGATGCGGTCATAACTTCTGTAGCTCTTCATGAGCCGCAGAACCGCGTCAACCTAAAGTACGAAGAAATTGAAGCGCTTCACCACCAGGTACGGAAAAGTCTCAGCGATGAAGTTTTTGAGTCAGATATGGCTGCATGCTGCGAATACGCCGACAACTGTCAAGTCCACTCATTCGCGGGTTGTTTCGGTGACTAGCTGCGCTTTTCGTCCCCAAGCAGGTCCTCCTCATTCGGTAACAGGTGATTGCCAGAACGACGCCTCGAACGCAATTCTGCGGCCACCGGTAGTAACTCCCTTGTCCCCAGCAAACACTTCACCGGGCTCCCAGAGCTGCACATTGTAACATTTTCAGGTGACTGGCGAAGCTCACAGACATTCTGGATTCATTTTAACGCTACCCTTTAGAGCAATGCGGCTTTGGCTGGAATTGAGATTCAAGTCCGTGACGTCCATGTTGACGGGGATGGTGATGGCAGCGCTGGAAGATATAAGACTCGCGGAAGCCAACTATGATGTGGCAATAAGGACCCTCACCCCCCGATTTGGACCTGCCGACATGCTTTTCCAGGACCACTTTGATAGCTTTGTACAGGTCACCACTGTGTTGAGCTCCACAGGGTTGAATGGCTCCAAAATCACTACGACGTGACATCGTTTCATGGGAACACGTAGAAGGGAGTGGAGGTAGCAGCAATGGCGTATGGGATGGTGCTTGATCATGTACTGATAAGTCCCTCCCACCAGGCCTCGAGATCCTGTATAGGCAAAGGGTGAAGAAAGAATCCTGTTTAACTGAATTTGACGGAAGAAACAGCTTGACAGAGTAGGCGAGGAAAGAGTGGCTTAGTTTAGGGTACTTTACATCTAGTTAGAGATCCAAGAAGATGGGCAGTTTTCTGCTTCGAGTGCTGGGGAAGGGTGAAAACTTCAGAGACGCGAGCTTATCCCTTCTGAACCGCATCCACCAGCGGCTATGGCCCCGCCTACTCTATTGATTGCCGTAATTGGCAACAGTACCTCAAACTGCTCGCCGGTCGTCGTGTCGGCTTTGCGCTGCATGCAACTAAAATGTGGCTGAATGTGCAGCGCCTTTGACAACAGGTGAAAAAAGCAGAATGTGGCAATCTGGCAGGCTCTCCTTCCGCCGCGGGATGAGAATACATTTCGGCCGTCGGTTCCGCGCAGCGATGAGGTTTATTTCACCTCAGAGGTCAAGACATTTCCTATGTTCTTATGTGGCGTTACACGTGAAGCACTGGTACGGGAAGGTGGGTGGTGTGAAAACAGCTTTTGGCAAAAGGGCACCCGACAGAAAAGCAGTGGCTTACCCAAACGGCCTCAACAGGGCACGGTACACACGCGCACGCCACAGATCAGCTCGGCGACTAAAGCGCTGCGGCTGAAAGGCACATCTACAAATGAGCACTCTGATAAAATGCACCGCGGCAGAAGAGAAGATTTTGTGGAACGCTTACATGTTCAAATATTTATAATTTAACGTGTGTACAAAAATTCTAGAGGCAGCAAAACGTTCCTTATAAGTTTTTCTTCACGTTCCACTGCTATTTATCCATAAAAAAATGTTTGGATTGTGTGACCTGTGAAAAATGCAAAAGCAATGCGTAAAGTGCGTTGCTTTTTACATTGTTATAGTTTATTTGTGTAGTTTCTCTGCAAAAGATATTCGCATTTTTTTCCTATGCCCTTAAATAACGTCTTTTCAATGATTTTATTCACGATGTTGATTGTATCACACAAAAAGTGCCATTTCAAGTGCATTTACAATTTAACACAGAAGATTCCTTCCTGACCAAATCACTTTGGATATCACATGTGGAATGTTCAGGAATGCATAAAAATAAATTACGTTATACAAGTTTTGTATAAAAAAATATTCAGTGACGAAAGCTAATTAGCGACGTAAGGTTAAGCAATTGCGACACCGAGTGGAAACAAACGTTCCTCAAACTAAAAAAAAATTACGCCCACCTCCCCTCGTAGGAACTCTGGTGTGATGCAACGCATCTTATGGGGGGTTCTATTGGCGTTTTCCTTCGTATTGATTACGCTTATAGCAGGGATGCTCACGCGAAGGGGAGGTGGGCGTGATTTTCCATTTTCACCATGCAGTGCACATGCAGTACACGTATGCCCAGGTACGGTCTTTATTGCAGACGACAATGAGTGCCTTGTGGTCCGTAAAGGGCACAGTTAGGGGCTCGACGATTGCATCAAGCAATTGTCGAGTACTGCGAGAGAGTGCAAGCGTAACGCGGACGACCGTCGACTGAGACCGCCGGACGTGGCATGCCGCTTTATATTCACAGCGCACGAAGGAGAGGAGAGCGCGGAGAGAGAGAGAGTACTGCACATGCCAGAGCGCGATGATGATGATGATGATGATGATTAGTGGCTTTCCCTTTAAATCAGGGCGTCGGTTGTCAGCAACTGACTTGCCTGTTTTATTACGTTTACTTGCCGTACTTCAAGCTAACCTATAGATTTGCTTCCTCCATCCTATCTCTCCCTCTTTTCTGTTTTATACTCATCGCCCCCTCCCCCCTTTTTTCTCCCCTCGCTGTTCTAAATTCTCGTCCGCATGATTGATCCGCCTGCGTACCCATCCCTTCCCTACTTTTCCTCCACCACCACTCCAGTCGCCTCTTCGTAACCTCTATGGCCTTGAAGTTGAGGTTCCCCCTCGCCCCAAATCCCAAAGCCTCCGCCAGCGTCGTTTCCCCCTCACCCCGCGGTGGCCGTATCTCTGTGCAGCTCCTGACAATATTTTCTATAGTTTCCCGATCACTGCCGCAGCATGCACACGTTTCATACTGCTGCCTGTAGCTACCCGTGTATGCCCGGGTTCTCAGGCACCCTGCCCGTGCCTCGAAGAGCAACGCACTGCCTCTCGTATTGCCATAGAATCCCTCCTTCTTAATTTCCCGTTTCTCTGCCCTGTAAGTCTCCAGGGTTTTTTTTCACTTCCATTCTCTCTGCCCACTTCGTCGTCTCTGCTGCCTTTACCTGCTTTTAAGTGTTGTGTAAACCCCGCTTTCCCCTCCCGACTTTCCGTACCGCTTGGTCAGTTGTCTGCTCCTCCGTCTCCACCGCGTGTCCCCGCTCCTCAAATACAGGTACTTAAAAACCCTCGCGGCCCATTTTTTGTCCTCCATGTCACGCAGTCGCTCCTCAAACTTTATCTTGCTGTGCGCCTCCCTCGTCTCGAAAGACGACCAGCCCATATCCCCTTGTACCGCTTCATTTGTAGTTTTACTGTGGGCCCCTCGGGCCAATCTGCCCACCGCCCTCTGATTTACTTCCAGTCCCGCTTGGGTCTCTGACTTCATGCAGAGAACCGAATTAGCGAAACTTAATCCTGGTACCAAGACCCCTTTCCAGACTACCCTTACCACCTCGTAATTTCTGTATCCTCAGAGGGCTCTATGCTTCATTATATCCGCGTTCCGTCTTCCTTTCGTCTTAAGGTGAGCCTCATGCGCCTGCGTGTAATCTTCGCTGTTGTTCAGCCATACTCCTAAATATTTATACTCTTTCACCAATGGTATTTCTACTTGCTTCACTGATACTGTTTTGTGCTCCTCACCGTCATTAAAGACCATGTTCCCCGATTTTTCTCTGCTAAAGGATAGCCCTTGGTGCGTCGCTTCTTCACCGCATATATCCATCAAGCCCTGCATACTTATCCGATTGTCCGCCATCAACAATATGTCGTCTGCATACATTAGTCCCGGAACCCGTTGTTCCACCACCTGCCCGTTTTACATGTAGGATAAGTCGAACCCCATCGTGCTGACTTCCAGCTTCCTTTCTAACCCCGTCATGTAGATCATAAACAGCAGCGGAGAGAGAGGACATCCTTGTTTCAGACCCTTGTAGGTGTATACAGGCCTATTGTATGTTACCCCCTCCCACACTATTTGCACTTGGTTCTCCCGGTATAGCTCCCTGAGTAAACTAATGAATTCTGCACCAGCTCCCTCGTCATCCAGGATACTCCAAAGCCGCTCCCTGTCTACATTATCATACGCCGCTTTATGCCCAGAAAGGCTAACCACAAAGGTCGGTTTTGCATCTTCGCCAACTCTATGCATTGGCTTACCACGAATAAGTTGTCGTCTAGTCTTCTGTCCTTTCGAAACCCATTTTGAAGCTCCCCTAATATCCTATTTTCTTCCACCCACTGCTCTAGCTCGAACTTCACTGCCTGCATTGCTAACCTGTACAGCACTGACGTGATGGTTAATGGCCTATACAAGCGTGGGTTTGTCCTGACTCCTTTGCCCTTGTACACTAAGTTCATCCTGCTCATTTGCCACGCGGCCGGTATTGCCTTTTCTTCTATCCTTGTTCTGATGGTTTGCAGTAGCTTTCCCTTGCTCTTTGGTCCTAAGTGGTTAAACAAATTCGTCGATATCCCATCCGTGCTGCCGCGGTATTCTTGGGGACCTTTTCCTCTGCTCTTTTCCATTTCAGCTTGTCCCATACTATCTCCAGACATTTCGGCCTACCCGCGGCGACATCTCTGTGTCGTAGCGGGGCCTCTTCATCCACCTTACCGAACTTCTCCGTGATGATTTCGTGCAGGTATGCTAATGCTTCCTCTCTTTTGAGCATCTGCCCCTGCTCGTTTTCTATAGTACCACCTTCTGTGGGACTCGTACGTTTCCCTAATGCCTGCACATGGTTCCAAAACCTTTTCGGCGCGTCTCTACCCCTTCCTCGTATTTGTGCTACCCATCGCTCGCCGTCCCTCTTTATTTTCACCAGCACTAATTGCTGCACTTTCTGTTTTATTTGCTTATACTGCTCCCATTCTAGGTCCAGCTCCTCCTGATGTCTCCCCATTCTCTTGGCCTGCCTGTGGTCTCTAGACGCCTGTTTACGCCTCTCTATCGCCGCCTTTATTTCTTTGTTCCACCAGCTTCTGGGTGTTTTTTTTTCCTCTCCATCAATTGGCCCCCTCTGCCTAGAATATTTTTTCCTGCATAGTCTTGATAAGCCTGTCATATTCCCACTCTTCTCCAGGATTTCTTTCTATGTCAGCCTCTATGCTTTTGGCTATATCCGCAATTTGTTTGCTGTTTAACTTTGTGCGCTGCCCCGGTCGACCCGTTTTTTCGCCCCCCAGTTTCCCAAAACTCAGGTTTATGGGCTTGTCGTCACTGCCCAGACTGTGGCCCCCTTCCTCATCTATGGTCATGCCATCCAACCATTCATAAAGTCCCTCTGAAATAAGGCAGTAGTCAATACTCGACTGTCTCCTACCACACTCCCACGTTATTTGACCCTCGCATTTTTGTTCCCTATTTACTATGATCAGCTTCTGGTACTCACACATATCTAGCATTAGATTTCCGTTGAAGTCGGTGTACCCGTCTAGATCTTCAATGTGGGCGTTCATGTCCCCTACCAATAGTACCTCGCCGGAACGTTTCAAATTTTCGATGTCCTTTTTAATACACGCCACCAGTTTTTCGTTTTGTTCTTTGCTATCCTTATCCGTCCACAGGTAAGACACCCCTAAAGCCATCTCCCTACCCTCCACTATCCCTTTCATCAACACATGTACTTTACAGTCTTCTTTCACTCTCTTCCAATTATACCCCTGCCGTACCAACATAGCTACTCCTCCGCCTTTCCCAATCCAGCCGTCCTGTTACAACCCATACATACTCCCGATTACCGGAGGTTCCTCCAAGTCCCGTACGTGCGTCTCGGTCACAGCGTATAACTGGATATCTTTCTCTTCTGGCTGCTTAGTAATCTCCATCCACTTCTCTCTTTTCCTGCCACCCTGCATGTTTATGTACGCGATATTCAGTTTCCCCCCTCTCTTCTTTACACGCCATCGTCGTCCCTTTCGTTTGCCTGCACCGATCTGCACCGACCCCACTATCTCCCTTTGCTACTTGCATTTGTCTACGCCATCTTCGCAAAGGCTTGTGGGCCCCCTAAAAAAGCCACAGTTCGCGCCGCGTGTCGTCTTCCGATGGCTGCTCCCACCTGCCCGTTGAAATGCACCCCGGCACGCTGGAAGGCCCTTTTCCGGCCCATCCATCGGACACCCCTGTTGATGTCTACGATAGCGAAACTCAGCTCCTTGCCCAGCTCCCGTATGTGTCGGTTTACCGCTACAACTTCCCTTTCCACATGTACCCCTCTCCCAATTATCTCTGGTACTGTGCTCACGATGACCTGCACAAGTGGGCACAGCTCCCGAAGTTCCTTCCCCCCGTTTCTAGCTGCTTGCGCACTTCCGCGCCCCTTCCCTGCAGAACGTCATTGGTTCCTCCTGCGATAATCACTAGGTTCTGCCCCTGCATATTTTCCCACATTTTATCCTTTGCTTTTTGTAACACTACCCTGACCGTCTGCGCCGGAACACGCCAACCTGCAATGTCTCGCCCTCTCTCACCCGGCCTCTAATCTCCATTTCTGAGTACCGCATGTTGGAGTCCCTCGCCATGATCACCATGCGCCTTTCTTCCTTTTCCTGGCTGCCCCCCGGCGCGGCCACCTGCTCCCGCACCGGCTGAGTCAGCGCCAGTCCGGGATCGTCTTCCGGCGTGGCGTCTTTGTCCTCCTCCTTTCCTTCTCGGGGTCAAGCACTGCCGACACATTTGCCTCATGACCTGCTTCATCGTTTGTTGGGATGTCACCCTTCGTCGCCATTTTCACCTTCATTTGCGCAGACCTCGCTTCGAGTGCCTTCCTCTGCTCTTTTTCATCCTTCAACTCCTCCTGTAGCTCACCTACCTGAACTCTGAGCTGCTCCTTTTTTTCCTCGAGCCGGTCGAGGCGCGACGCTAGCACACACACTCTGCACATGAAGTCCTGCCCTTCCGCGTCCTCGACCGACTCGAATCTCGTCTCCTCGAGCGGGTATTCGTGCTCGCACCCCGTGCACATTACACCCGGCTTCTTCCTCTGAGGCATAGTACTGCCCGTACAAGGCGTGCCCAACTCTGCCTTACTTCACTGCCGCGTTCTCGCTCGCTCCCTTCCAATCTAAAAGTAAGCCGCAACGTGCCATTCTTTGCTACAGCATCAATTCTTCTTTCACGAATTACCAACGCTGACAAACCGCAACGTGCAAGAACCGCGCGACACCTGTGATTCGGTCACTTCCCTACGCTAACAACTACCGCCCCTTTCAACTAACCTACATCATCTCTCTCTATAAAACATGGTCACTCTAAAAAAGAAATAATAAATTTAAAACACTTATCCGTTTTCGCCGTCGATGCCTCCGCCGTGCTCTGTACGTCCGCACATTTCGACAGCTCGAACTCGAACGTTGTTAGCATTACCTGTCACCTAGCGTGGAAGAAAGAAAGGCAGCGCCTAGCACAGCGCCGCCCACCGGCGCCTAGCAACGAAGTGAGAGCGCGCTGCGCCAACCTGCCGCTGTTTGGGTGAGAGTGTTCGCTATAGGAGAGAGGAGAGGAGGAGAGGCGCAGCTGTGCGGAAAACGCCGGACAGACACAGGAAGGACAGAGTGGTGAGCATGAGATGCGTTGCATCTAATAAAACGAAATTGAGAGGTATTGGCTGGCACTCGGTTTGTGTGGATCGGTAAAAATAACCTGAGAAGAGCAGTGAGGTCGGTTTTGGAATTGTTCATTGCGGTGCGACGTTTGACGTCTCTTCCGTGCTTGGAGAGTGCTTGTTAGCAACAGAAATCACTTTAAATTGCCACATTTTGCACACAGTGGCACCGAAACTGAAAGTAGCTTTTGTTTTCTTTTACATATCAATTTGTCCAGATAAGATTAGTGACACTAACCATTCTACAGGTAGCTCGGAATTTCGAGGATGGTGCTACGGTTTGTTATCAATATTATTATTTTTAATATTCTTAGTACGAATATTATTGTTATATTATTGGTAATATCGTTAATATTGTTATAATATTGAGCCTTTGCATTGAGACACCCTGAGAAACTTTCAATTACAATGAACGCAAAGTTTTCGGTTAACGGAAATAAACGAAAAAGAAACGGAGTGAATGTGGAGCTGCCGCTAAATGTATTATCTTCCACCTATTGTTAGTGGGCCTTCTCTAAACAAATTCAGTTTTGTCAGTAATTCGGTGTATTTTTTACTAGTGCGGCAAGGCTGGAGAAACAGAAGATCTGGCCGCCCATCCTCCGTTTTTGTAGGCCCGGCTGTTGCACCTCACAAGTATTCCGACCTTGCCGCTGAAAGTTCTCTAACGCTGGCAGGTCGCTATCGTTTCGTGCATAGGTTATCACATCTGTCCCAACGTGGACTGAATTGGCTCCTGCGAGAATCCGCCGCGGAGTCTGAAGCCAACGCCCACGCTAAAAACCCAAAGGAAACGGCCGTGCTTCCGGAATGTGATGACAGCTGAATCGGATACACACCAGTTTCATAACGCGGGGCAAGCAGATTCGATTCCGACAACAGGAATCGGTTGTTTTCTTCGAATAGCCTGCACATGTCACTTATCACCGCCGGTGCAACCCCCGCACCCCTCGAGCCTTTGAAGTGGCCGAGTGACTACGTTGGCGGTTTCACGGCGTAAACGCCGTGATTCGATTCTCGGCAGCTCCCTCACCACATTGGTTCTCTTGAGGTTTACAAATTTTTGGGGGTACGATTGAAGGACAGAGCTGCATCTAACAAGCTCTGCTGTGGAAATAGCAATGCAAATTGATCATCCAGCACATCTGGACAACACAAGAAGATGTCTTCAGAGTGTTATTAAATTTCCAAATATACTCCAAGAAAATACGGGGACTATAGCGAAAACTTATAGTGGCTAACCATGTTAAGGTGTGTTCAGATACTATATTTCGTGTATGGCCTGACACTGGCCATACAAAGTGCGGTTGTCTGTGCCTCAAATGAATACCAAACTCAAGAGGCACCCCTTCAAAATATTACTGACAGTTTAAGCCTTTCACTGCGAATCCGTGACTTCGAAACCAGAAGGAGCAACTAAACATCAGGAACATCGTCGACTTTTTCTTGCACCCGTGGTGTTTTTAACAGGGTCTACGGACCTTCAATCAGTGAAATTGAGTAGCCGGGGGTTTTGTTCCTTTGAACCGCTCCTTTGAACAAAGCAGTTACCCGAGCTACCCACCTATTTTTTAGACAAACTTGCTGGATTGCTTGACAAAACATTGTAAAGATAGCTTGAGTGAGGCCCAGGAGCAAATTCTTGGCATGGTTTACTATTTATAAACAGACTCGAAATATTTATTGTTTAATTATTATGGTGCTTGCGAGAGTGTGTACCTTCTAAAAAACTGTAAACTTCCCATTCAGAAGATACAAGACTACAAACGTTATAAAAACCACACCATGTTTAAATATGGTGGTGAAAAGTGATTGCCAAAGAAGAAAAAACACCAAGGAAGTACACAAAACCTATTCAAATGAAGTAGTGACTGCCAACTGCCTCAATATATAGGACAGTGAATATAAACAAAACACAATAAGATTTTATGCTCCAATATACTCTAATGACATTTAGTGTAACAGGTTGCAAACTAGACAGTGCAAACCCAAACACTGCGCGAAACAAAGTAGTTACTCAATGTAATGCATCTTCTTCTTGCACCGCTGATATTTAGGGTGAAAGCTTGCTTTCTGTGCAGCTCGAACTTTATCTCCCTGCTCTACGAGGGTACACAGGCATGTTAACTCTCTAATTTAAAGATATGGGCCGTACGAATTCAGCAGATGCTAGTTAAAGTTATCCAAAAGCATTTTAGCAATGTCCAGTTCGAAACTTTTGGTGTACATTGTGAAATAGCCCTTTCCTGTGATGCTTTTATTCAATTTCTGGATGGCAAATTTGCCGTAGTGAGTTCTCCTTTTAAGAACAGCAGCATGTGCTGTAATGGCTGATGCCAAAAAACTACACCATCCGGGTGCACGTCCTCCGCACCACTTGATCACATCCGCTATAGATTGCTTCAATCAGTGCACTAAATACTCTTGTACAACGTACGACAGTGTATATGGAACAATAGTGGTAGTTTCAAATGAGTAAGCATAAAATCAGTGCGCGCGCCCCAATAAACCTTCACCACAAAAATGCCTCTTCTTTGAACGGCTTTTGGTAGAAGTAGGATCATGTCAAGACGTTTTGTGGAAGGAATCGTAGAGATGTAGAAAAGAGGCTTGTGTGTATGAACAAAAAATAAGCCGGGTTGTTGTGTTGGCACTCGGTGATATCTCCATGATTACCGGTTTTAAAGTTGCTGTCTCAACAGCAATCGTGTCTTCCTATTCTAATGTGCACTTAACAAATTGTCTTCCAATTTAGTTCTTGCAATTTTTTATTTTTATTTCTGCCAATGTATTTCTAGGAAATGTTTGCATATTTCTCCATTATTTATTTCTTGCAACTCCAGAAAATTATATTCTGTACAATTTATTTCTTGCAAAACAAATTCCTACCCTCGGCGCTGCGGCATAGTTACATGAATCGGGGCCGTTAGTCCCATTAGTCTATCATGGCTTAGTGCCATTGGCATGGCTTAGTGCCGCTAGGGGTACTGCCGTGTTAGCATAGATCTTTTAGCTATATTCTCTCCTCAGTGTTTGAGCGTCTTGAGCGTGCCTAGTACACCCACTGGGGTTGTATTGTGCGCCCTCTTGCGGCTCTCTGCCTTGAACGTTATCAGGTAAAGTTGCCAGTACAGCAGTGTTAGGTGTTGCAACGCGTCACTGGAAACCAGTGAAGTTGTGCAATGTCTCTCTCGGGCGGCAGCATGAGCCGAGTGGTTGCCGTGTGACCCAAGCGTTTGTCACAGGCACAAGACGATGTGGAGGGCGAAGCTTCTCAGTTTAAGGTCCCGGTGGGCTTATAGCATCTTCGCTGTCGTATAAATAAGTGAAAATGTTCTCTTAAATTCTCGAAGGGGGAGGAGAGCATCCGTAATGACGAGAAATTTCCGGGATGAAAGCGAGTCGCAATTGTCGTTGATGGAGTGGACAGAGCCCAAGACGCTCATGAATTCGACTTCTTCAGCAGAGCCATATTTATTGGTGATATTCTGGTGATCGTTTAGAAAGAGGGCGTCAGGACATGTCCATGCAATCACCACTCCTTTGGCCCTCGGCGGCATCCGTGAAGATCTCGACTACGTTCGGCACCTTATCCTTGAAAAGATCCAGAACCTCGAAACGATCCAGACAGCGCCCGCACCGAAAACAAAACGGCAAGTTCGAGCATTCCTCCGCCTAACCGGCTGTTATCAGGAATTTATTCTGTACTATGCCGAGATCAGCGCACCGCTAACGGAAATCACCAAAAAAAGGGGAAAACAACATTGTCAAGTGGAGTACCGCTCAAGAAAAAACCGTTAAAAAGCTCAAACGGTGCACCTCTAGCCCTCCTATACTTAGACTCCCGCCCTTCACTAAGACTTTCGTGCTCCACACTGAGGCTTCTCAAACCAGCCTCGGCGCCATGCTCATGCAATGCTAGGAGGGCACGATTCACCCTATAGCCTACATCAGTAGGAAACTTGTGCCCCGTGAGATATCTTATAGCACGATTGGAAGAGAATGTCTTGCCCTGTTTTGGGGAATCCAAAAGTTCAACGCGTACTTGTATGGTCGGCTGTTTATCGTGCAAAGCGACCACCAGCCACTCTGCTGCATTCAGCAAGCTAAACAGCTGAACAGTAGAGTCCTTCGCTGGAGTCTGCTTTTACAGGAATACCAGTTCACAGTCGTACATATTAAAGGGTGCGAGAATGTGGGAGCAGACTACCTAAGCAGAGTGTAAACCGAGGTATAATTGTAATTGCGTACCGCGAGTAGAATATTTAGGTTGCATCTTCACAAGGTGGTGGCTGATCTTTACATTTGCGACTTCTATATCGCACCAAACGTGGAGTTTGTAATTAGGCGCATTACCCATTGTACAGTACATTTTCCGTGTATTCTTGGCGTAACTAGTGGTGGCACTCAAGAACTTTGCAGTTCCATGTTATTGTTTGGGGACAGCCTATTAGGCATGGTGCTTATGAGTTTCATTGTACCAGTGCATTGTATGTATTCTTGGAAAAAACCAGCTCTAATACAGACGAAGACGAAGAAAGTGACACAAGGACAGCCGCTGGTCTACCAACTAAATTTTAACGTCAGAAAGGGTGAATATAAATACTGAACACAAAAACCAAAAAAATATTAAAAAGACACTGCGCATGAGCGAAACAAGTTTGCAAAGGTCATGTTGATACCACAAGACGTTGTACGCATGTTACAATCAGGGCACGCGAAGATACGCAATCTCTTTCGGATTGAGACACACGCTAGTTTTGCTTACACACTCATGACCTCGTTCTGCTATGTGGAATGCTTCCATGATTTCGCGGGTTGTTTGGTTACGGCGCCTAAATAAAATGTTAGTGGTAGAAAAATTCGGTTCGTATTTGCTGCACTTAGCGCAATGCGAAAAAAGATGAGATGATGCAGGGCCTTTCCATGACAATTCATGTTCTCTCAAACGCATGTTGATACAGCGCCCAGCTTCCCCACATAGGTTCGGCCACAAAGCAAAGGAATACTGTACACAACTCCCGTTGCGCATGCGACATACCGGTTCTTGTGGTAAACACCACAACCAACCCCCTTCTTCTCACTTCCCTGCTCTATCTTTCTGTCAAGCAAGCCACCTACAGAACGCAACTTATTACGTGCCGTGATAGCCACTTGCACTCCATCGCGATGGCATACTTTTTTTATGCGGTGTGTGATCGTATGAATGTATCGGATGACGGTAACTTTTTGGTCTTTTGTGTGTCCTCAGCAAGTTGCCGGCCATAGGATTTTGCTTTTACGATTTTGACAAGTTTTTCACACGACCATGACAAGATGTGCTGTGGAATTCCCACCTCTCTTAACTTTTTAGCTTGGGCATTGAAGCTTTTAGTCATCAAGTGCTGGCACGATTTCGAAATGGCTGTGCGAAAACATGACTAGGCAAAAGCGTTTTTTACAAGCTTGCTATGGCCCGATGAGTAGTTCATCAAAGGCTTGACCGATCGTGGCGCATACATCCAGCATACATGCTCTTTATCAAACCGAAGACAGAGATCCAAATACTGGATGCCTACCTGCTTTGTAGTTTCAATCGTGAAATTGAGTCCCAAACCCCTTTGCTTATGTACCTTTCAAATATCCACAGTCGCTCTTAGGCTGAAGGAATCCTCAAAAATAACCAGGTAGTCGTCTACGTAACGGAAAACTTAAGTGGCCATACCGTTCAGGTCCCTCTCGAGAGAGCGATCCACTTTGGCAAGAAAGATGTTGCTAAGAATTGGAGCCACTCGCGAGCCGATATATACTCCCGACTTCTGCGTGTACACTACACCGTCCCAGGAAACAACCAAAGAGTTTATATAAAAAGTCAAAAGTTCCAAGAAAGATGGAACAGGTATGCTGCTTAGATTTTTTAATTCTATTTCATCGTTATTATTCGTAATGCCCTCCTTCACAGCAGGCCACAGATCGGCATAAGGAAGCGAATAGAATAAATCTTCCACATCTACGCTAATAGCAGAGCAGTGAGAAAGGTGATGCGTTTCCTAATACGTGACTACAGCATGGGAATTTGGAACAAGGAAGGGATCAGCGGCATGCAAGGTGGAAAGATACTTCTGTAAAAACCCAGAGACACAGTACTGATACGTCTGACGCTCAGTAACAATTACCCTAATGGGATTCCTGGCTTATGGGTCTTTGCTGTGTAGAAAACGTCAAGATGAACCTTATTAGCCTTTTTTACCGATTCGGCCAACTTGCCCAAATTCATGTCTATGAGCAAGGAGCATGCTTCTTTCTTTCTTTCCATCAAGTTAACACCCCCTTTCTTGAAGCTTTTCTGTACTGCTGCCAATGGCTTATGGCCAAAAATCCAATCAGCCAAATGGGTAGCCAATCAGCACACGGAAGCATTTTGGAACCATGTGCTGCCAAGCCTTCCGAGAAGGAGGAAAGCTGATCCACCACAAGGACGTGTAGTCTTCCTGGGCGACGCGCACCTTCCAGATGTTCACCAGAGGGGGCTCCAGTTACGACCGAAGTTCTGGTTGCAGCCAAAACAACGCCTGGTGGAAAAGGTGGCTCTCGCTTGACGCGTAAGTGCACACGTCCCAGACAATGAACGATTCAGGTGCATAAGTGATTGCATGGAGGCGGTTGGGCGAGAGAAACAACCTGTTAAGCGCTCCCCAATGTCTTCCCTAGTTGACTACCTCGCAAGCAGTAAGCTTCGGGTGCTTGAGTCGGACAAGGAGGGTTCCTTTGTTGTAATGCCTGAGGCTCTTTTTGGCCACAAGGCACTGACAGCAGCACAGAAAACCTTTAAGAAAGGTGGTGTTAGCTTGGTGGAAAGAAAGAAAGAAGCATGCTCCTTGCTGATAGACATAAATTTGGGCAAGTTGGCCGAATCGGTAGAAAAGGCTAATAAGCTTCATCTTGACGTTTTCTACACAGCAAAAAACCATAAGCCAGAAATCCCATTTAGGGTAATTGTTACTGAGCGTCATACGTGGCAGTACTGTGTCTCTGGGTTTTTACAGAAGTATCTTTCCACCCTGCATACCGCTGATCCCTTCCTTGTTCCATATTCCCATGCTGGAGTCACGTATTAGGAAACGCATCACCTTTCTCACTGCTCTGCTATTAGCATAGAAGTGGAAGATTTATTCTATTTGCTTTCCCATGCCGATCTTTTGCCCGCTGTGAAGGAGGGTATTACGAATATTAACGACGATATAGCATTTAGAAATCTAAGCGGCATACCTGTTCCAACTTTCTTGGAACTTTTGACTTTTTATATAAACTCTTTGGTTGTTTGCTGGGATGGTGTAGTGTACGCGCAGTAGTCGGGAGTATGTATCGGCTCTCGAGTGGCTCCCATTCTTAGCGACATCTTTCTTGCCAAAGTGGATCGCAGTCTTCAGAGGGACCTGAACGGTATGGCCACTAAAGTTTTCCGTTACGTAGACGACTGCCTGGTTATTTTTGAGGATTCCTTCCACCTAAGAGCGACTGTGGATAATTTAAACGTACTTAAGCAAAGGGGTTTGACTCAATTTCACGATTGAAACTACAAAACAGGATGGCATCCAGTATCTGGATCTCTATCTTCGGTTTGATAAGGAGCATGTATGCTGGATGTATGCGCCACGATCGGTCAAGTCTTTGATGAACTACTCATCGGGCCATACCAAGCTTGTAAAAAACGCTATTGCCTAGTCATGTTTTCGCACAGCCATTTCGCAATCGTGCCAGCACTTCATGACGAAAAGCTTCAATGCTGAAGTTAAAAACTTAACGGAGGCGGGATTTCCACAGCATCTCTTGTCATGGTCGTGTGAAAAACTTGTCAAAATCGTAAAAGCAATGTCCGGTGGCCGGGAAGTTGCTGAGGACACACAAAAGACCAAAAAGTTACCGTCATCCCATACATTCATATGATCACACACCGCCTAAAAAAAGTAGGCCATCACTATGGAGTGCAAGTGGATATCACGGCCCGTAATAAGTTGCGTTCTGCATGTGGCTTCCTTGACAGAAAGATAGAGCAGGGAAGTGAGAAGAAGGGGGTTGGTTGTGGTGTTAACCACAAGAACCGGTATGTCGCATGCGCAACGGGGGTTGTGTACAGTATTCTTTTGCCTTGTGGCCGAACCTTTGTTTGGCAAACTGGGCGCTGTATCAACGTGTGTTTGAGAGATCATGAATTGTCATTGAAAGGCCCTGTATCATCCCACCTTTCTTCGCATTCCGCTAAGTGCAGCAAATGCGAACCAAATGTTCCTGCCACTAACATTTTATTTAGGCACCGTAACCAAACAACCCGCGAAATAATGGAAGCATTCCGCATAGCAGAACGAGGTGATGAGTGTGTAAGCAAAACTAGCGTGTCTTTATCCGAAAGAGATTGCGTATCTGCGTGTGCCTTCACTGTAACATGCGTATAACGTCTTGTGCTATTAACGTGACCTTTGCAAACTTGTTTCGCCCATGTGCAGTGTCTCTTTATTATTTTTTTAGTGTTTGTGTTCAGTATTTATATTCACCCTTTCTGACATTAAAATTTAGTTGGTAGACCAGCGGCTGTCCTTATGTTACTTTCTTCGTCTTCTTCTGTATTAGCGCTTGTTTTTTCTAAGAATGTCAAATTTCAAGCTAGCCCAGCTTGCAACCCTCTTGCATTGTATGTATTTATGGGTGCAGGCGTACAATCATTGTATTTGAGCCTACGAGACTGTCGCACTGGAGCGCACCATGTATTTTCATGAGTTTCGCACTTTAATGACTACAGTCGAGACATTTATTATGGGCACTGGCTTATTTCGAATGCTGGAACTGTATTGTTCTTAAACTTGTCAGTTTCCCTAGGATGAGTATTTGTTGAGAAAACTTGTGCCAAACCACTGTTCTACACCTGTAAATATTGATGATGATGATGTTTGGTGTTTTATGGCGCAAGGCCGACGAGGGCAAAGAGCGCCAAAACGGTGGTTAGGTATGAAGGATGTAACCATAAACGCTAAGACCGTTCAACAAAAAACAAGTGAATTCAGTAAAAGACAATGAGGATGGCTGGTGTAAAAGGCCAGGTTGTGATTGTGCGTGGCATGAAATCGTGTTTAAAAACAACTACGCGTGATAGGAAACGAGGTGTAAAAACTTGATGTCACTAAGAAACTTAAAGGTGCGTTGTACAGGAATCATGGGGTCATCCCCTAAAAACAATGCTGGGTGTAGTGGAATGTGTTGTCTGTAGAGGTCGGTGAAGTGTTTCTGACGTGTTGTGTGGAGTGCTTTACATTGAAGTAGCACATGGATCACGGATAGGCCATCTCCACACCTGCTACACAAGGGTCTTGGAGATCCCGTGAGCAGGTATGAGTGTGTTGCATGCGTGTGGCCTATCCGTAATCGAGCCAGGGTAACTTCATTGTGCCTGTTGTGTGTGTCAGTGGTGTATGCTCCCACGACTGTCTTTATAACGTGTACTTTGTTGTCTGCCTGTTCATTCCAGTGTGCTTGCCATGTATTGCGAAGGTGTTGTCTAATGAGTGACTTAAGGTCAGTGTACGGTATTGTTCTTATGTCCACTGTGTTTGCAAGTGCAGCAGCAGCGGCCATTTGATCTGCTGTCTCGTTTCCGGTGATACCCGAGTGACCTGGCACCCAGCATACGGTCACTTCAAGACTTAATGCATATGCTCACATAATGGTTTTGTAAACTAAATGAATAACATGGTTTTTACAAAGCTGCTTAGATGACAATGCACGTACTGCACTCAAGGAATCTGTAAAGATGATGGAGTTAGGAATTTTATGATGAACTATGTGCTTTAAAACCAGAAATATGCCATAGGCTTCAGCCGTAAAAATGCTGCTTTTCGGGTTTAG
Organism: Haemaphysalis longicornis; assembly: GCF_048455015.1. Lineage (NCBI taxonomy): Eukaryota > Metazoa > Arthropoda > Arachnida > Ixodida > Ixodidae > Haemaphysalis > Haemaphysalis longicornis. Next base: position 18,674,432 of record NW_027526445.1, read on the forward strand.
GGTGTTAGATACCCTAAAATCAGGTCCGTGCGCAGCACACGAAACCATACGGGCTGTTTTTGACGCGTCGCTAAAAAATTCTGCACACTTGTATTTCTCTTGAAGAAACATGAAGTGCTGAAGAATTACAATTGTGGGTACTCGTTTTTTGTCAATTGCTACAAACGACAAATCGCACGACACGGGGCGAAGCTGCCACGGTGGTAAAAAGTCGGAAAGGGTTGATTTGTAGGTGTCTGAAAAGGTGATAGATAATTCTGACACTTCCTGTCTCACCCTATGTGAGAATGGAGCAGAGATAGATGGACGATTAAGAAGAAGTTGGGACATGGGTGCATCACAAATAAATGGTTTGAAAGGATGGTCGGTTATAGACGAAATTTTAAAAGCGTACAGAAGATCTATGTATGTTCGCTGATGATCTAGGCATCATTTATCGCACTCGACGTATAGGCTTTGTACGGGGCTTGTACGGAAAGCGTCCGACGCGAGGCGGAGCCCTAAGTGAAGCACTGGGTCTAGAATTTTCAGCGCTGTTTTTGTTGGTGACCCATAAACCACGCTCCCATAGTCCAAGCGGGACCCCACCAAGCTTGTGAAGACACGTAAGAGGAGTTGCTTGTCCGCGCCATAGGAGTGGTGTGAAAGGACCTTAAGTATGTTTATTGCTTTGATGCATTTATGTTTTAGTTGTGTGATGTGAGGGATGAATGTTAGTTTCTCGTCTAATACGACGCCTAGAAATTTGTTCCTTTTTTACAGGAATCAAGTCACCATTCAAGTTAATTTCAGGGTCGGGTTGGATACCGCGCCTCTTTGAGAAAACGACGCAGGTACTCTTTCCAGGATTAACCCTAAAACCGTTTTGATCCGCCCAGCGAGCAAGCTTGTTTGCCCCAAGCTGGATCTATGGACATATTACACGATTTAAATGATATTTGTATGTCGTCCACATACATCGAACAGGAGATTGTTGGTGGCAATGCCTTCCGAACTGAATTCATTTTGACTATAAACAAAGTGCAGCTCAAAACACCACCTTGAGGCACGCCATTCTCCTGCACGTGAACGTTTGAGAGTGCCGAACCAACTCTGACACGAAATTTTCGTAAAGATAGGTAGCTGGACAGAGTGTTCAGCATGTTACCAGATATACCAAAGGATTTGAGGTCTCTAAGGATGCCATAGCGCCATGTAGTATCATATGCCTTTTCAATATCAAAGAACACGGTCATGCAATACTGCTTATGAAGATAGGCATCTTTAATGTAAGATTCTAGCGCTACTAGTTGGTCATTTGTAGACCGCCCCGCCCTGAAGCCCGCCTGGCAACTCTCGAGATGACCATTGTACTCAAGAAAGTACACGAGTCTCCTGTTGATCATCTTCTCGAGAAGCTTGCCCAGGCAGCTTGTGAGGGCGATAGGTCTATAACTGGCAGGAGAAGAAGGGTCTTTACCCTCCTTCAGAAACGCCACTACAATAGCCTCCTTCCAAGATTTTGGGATGTGCCCCGAAAACCATATGTTATTGTATAGGTGTAGGAGTGTTTCAAGTGTATCTGCGTGTAGGTGTTGTATCATGGTGTATGTAATCTGATCTGCGCCTGGAACTGAAGGTTTACATGTGCTCAGGGCAGCCCTCAACTCATACAGTGTAAATTCAGAATTATAACCAGATTTTGACCTGTTATTGTCATGTAGGGACTTTTTTCAGAAGTATTTTTATGTTTCAGGAAAGTGTCTGTGTAGTGTGCTGAACTGGACACGTGTTGGAAGTGTTGTGCGAGTGTGTCAGCCTGGTCTTCCAGTGTGTCCCCTGTTGTACTAACCAGGGGCAGGCTGTGTGTCTGTTGTCCTGTTAGTTTTCGTATTCGTGTCCAGACTTTGTGTGTGTCAGTGTATGAGTTGATGGAAGTGAGGAAGGTGCGCCAACTCTCCCTTTTTGCCTCACGACGCACTCGCTTACCCAAAGCCTTTGCCCGTTTAAAAGAAATTAGGTTATCTGACGTGGGGTACCGGCGAAGGACACCCCACGCCTTGTTCTGGGCCTCTCGCGCCCGCCTGCAGTCCTCGTTCCACCAGGGCCTCCTTGGGTTGCGGGACGCACTGGAGGCCTGGGGCATGGACTTTTCGGCGGCGTCGACTATGTGCGCCGTGACGAGTTGGGCTGCTTCCTCCACGTGTAGGTGTTTTATGGTTGTGTGGAGTAGTTTAGATGTTTCTGTGAATGTGCTCCATTTTGCTTTTGATTCATTAAACCTTTTATGGGAAGATGAACTGCTCGGGCCTATACCTATATACGTTAATGACGTGGGGAAATAGTCACTACCATATGGGTCCGTGCCCACACCCTACTCAAGACATGGAAAGAGAACTGCGGAACCAATAGCCAAGTCAAGATGCGAGTATGTATTGTGTCCTAAGGTATGGTATGTAGGCTCTTTTTGTTGAAAAGGCATGCTCCGGAGGATGTAAGAAACTTCTCTATCAGGAGACCTCGGGCATCCGTTCTACAGGAGCCCCAAAGAGAGTTGTGCGCATTAAGGTCGCCTGTTATGATGTATGGTTCGGGCAGCTGGTCGACCAGCGCCTCGAAGTCAGAGCTCAGAAGTGCAAAATCAGGAGAGATGTAAATGGAGCATACCGTTATTAACCTATTAAATATTATCGTACGGATTGCTACAGCCTCAAGGACAGTGTTCAGAGTGACAGGGTGGCAGGCTAAGGATTTCCGGGCGACAATTGCCACACCTCCTGAAGAGTGTGTGCAGCCAACCCTGTCCTTTCTGAATACCATGTACCAATTTAAGAAATTTGTGTCTTTAGAATTGAGGTGGGTTTCCTGGAGACACATGATACTTGGCTGACTGGCATGCAGAATCTCATACACATCGTCAAGATTTTTAAGGAGGCCTCTGCAGTTCCATTGGATGATGTTTTCTGTTCCCATTATTTAGGTTTAAGAATGAATGGAGTGTGTGTATGTGTTCATGTGTCGTCTTTCGGGGCTGTTACTCTGGGGGTTAGGATTTTAGGCCTATCGGTAGGCTTAGAAGTCGGTGGCCGCTCCTTGCGCTGCGTTGCAGGCAGGAACGGCCCGACATCCATCTCGTCGTCGGATGTCCGAGGGGTGCCCGACGGACCGGGCCCCCCGGACTTGGCCCCCCCTCGGGAGCCCTTCGTTTGAGCCGCCGCCGCCGAGGGCGTCCGGGGCACCGGAGGTGCCACGGGCGGTGCGGTGACGGTGGGAGCCGGTGCGGGGCCCGTGGTGTCCATCACCTCGGTACCCTCCAACGGACTGGAGGATGGGGAGACAGAGGCGGGAGCGGCACCGGTCCCGACAGAAGTGGTTTGCACCACAACCGCTGCTGCCTCAGCAAGCGGCGTGGTGCCGGGTTGGGCTGCATGAGGCAACCCAGCGGGGGGCGGGGGCGGGACCAGGTCAGACTCGCTGAACTGGGTCCCTGTGGAAACCAGACGCCGCTCCGCCCCCCGGAGAGCCGCGTCGGCGTACCTCCCCAGAGGGAAAGAGGCGAACCTCTTTCGCGCCTCTGGGAAGGTGATGTTCTCCGTGACCTTGATGTTAATTATCTTTTTTTCCATTTGGAATTTTTCACACTTGCGGGAGTACGCTGCATGCGGCCCCCCGCAGTTTACACAAGTGAGAGTTTCGGATGGGCAGTTCTCGCTCGGATGATCGCGCGCATTTTGCACACGTCGTTCGGCCACGGCAAGAGTTCGTACCGTGCCCGAACCTCTGGCACTTAAAACAGCGCCGCGGGTTCGGGATATAGGGACGGATGGAGCAACGGATGAAACCTGCGTTTATGTATTGTGGAAGAACTGCGCGGTCGAAAGTCAAGATAATGTGTTTGGTCGGAATCTCCCTGTCGTCTCTGCGGATAGTGATGCGTCTCACGGCAGTGACGCCCTGATCCTTCAAGCCGGCAAGGAGATCCGCATCCGTTTCGTTCAGGAGGTCTGTCTCGGATATCACACCCTGCGAGCTGTTGAGGCTCCGATGGGGTGTGACCCGGATATCGAGATCAGCCAGTGTAGTCTGAGCAAGAAGCTTTGCAGACTGCTGCTTGTCATTTATTTCAATTAGGAGTTCACCAGACTTTTGTTTTTTGCACTTATACGATTTTTCTACTATGGCTTCAAGATACTTGGCAATCAAGAAGACTGACTGAGATGCAAGAGGGTGGGTTGGATTGATGGATTCCATGACAAGAAATCGAGAAAAATTATCTGGTTCAGGAAATGTCAAAGATGGCAATAAAGGAAAAGATACTTCGGTGCGGCCCCTTTTCTGGGACCGATCACGTTTGGGGGGGGGGGGGGCTTAGAGAATGCCATACATCATAGTATAGAAGCAGGGGACGGATGTTCTTTCTTCTCAAACCTTACCCTGATAGCCTGAGAGGTCCCGGAGCTCCCTGCCTGGTAAACAGACAGGGAGCTCATCCGCCGGAGCTTGACCTGGGCTCCGACGGCCACCGTTCCTGGTTTCTAACTCTCCACCTATAAACACATCGCCACGGTTGGATCCAGCTTATGTTTGGGGGCTCGGGGTCCGCGGTATCGCCAGTACCGTCACCAAGATTGCTCAAGGTGCCCCGTGCGGGGACACCTGTAAATATTCTTATCTAGAAAATTGTGCTGTACTTGATTATGTGTTAGTAGGCACAGCATCTTTTTTTCACTAAGTGTGAACGACGCGTATGCACGACTTTGTGAGTTTTGGGAATAATATTGCCTAATATTCAGAAACTGGGGGGCTGTGTCACAAGCTCGATAGTACGACGTCTAAAAGTACCGTATAAATTTTTCTTTTTATTGTAAACCGCCTAATTCTTCTTGCAGTGGTCCGATTCATTCAATTAATTTTTATTCGCCCCGAGACAAGTCTGGAACTTTCTCGAAAGAAGAGGCGGTAACATGACCACTAGCTGGCTCGCCGGCAAGATTGTACAAAAATAAAAGCTCCGCTGCTGAGCTTACACCGAAGCTTCGAGCACTCTCGACAAGGCACGCGAGGCCTTGCCAGTGCTTAAGTGCTCCGATGATTGTAGAAGAGAGACAGAGGGAAGTTATTTACTGACGGCGCCGGGCGCGTTGTGTTGTGCCCTCTCTCTCCGCGCAGGCGCCGTTATAAAAAGAGAAGCCGCGCCTAAGCAAACCAGCTAACTTTGGACGTCGTTGTGATGTGACAATGGCAGCTGCCAGTTTGTGCATCACACCATAGGCGACCCGCGCCCTGGAGGACTCCAACGTACTCCCGGGCCTCGAATCACCGTGATCGTCTCGGACGGCCTCGCCTACAACGAAGCTGCGCTGTACAGGTAGCCGGATCGCCTCCGACAGTGGTGCATCGTCCGGCCCGGTCGGTGAATATTGTGGGACTTTGTCTCTCATATGCATCGAACTGTTCGTTTTTTTTTGTTTTAGTTAACTTCCCCGCTTCACAATATTCATTTGTTAACGCTCCTGTTTGTATCATTTTGCCTAATTTTGAACTGTCTCTTGCATGTGAATTCGATCCAAGTTATCTCTCATCAACGATTCGTTACCTCAAGATTGTGCAGTATTTTGCATGTCTAAATATAAGTCCTCGTGCTTTTTTCGTTCAAGGCTCTGGCTCATTCTTGCCGCTCTGGTCGGCGAAAGCCGCACATCAGACGGCCACCCCCTTCGTCACCGGTGCCCTGTAGATTCGGTTGGGAGTTTAGCGCGCTTGAGTCGACTCCCCATATCTTCTGACAGTGCACCCTATTAAGAAGGCGGGGACAACCCTTAAGAACTGCCAAAGACACGTCCAACGTTAAACCTTACAGCATCTTTCGCGGTATGAACGAAGAGAACAAATCCTCAAACCTAAACAAAATTGCCCTCGCCATTGGCTTTCCACTCGTGGAGTAAGAAAAACGCGAAGACAGAACATTTCCCCCTGAGTCCTTAGACATTACCCCGTCTATGCCTTGGATAAGATGTCCGAGTAAATTCATCATCGATCAACATCAACTGAAATCGCCCACAACAGGGCGGAGTGTTTGGAAACTAAATTTTATTGTTTTTATAGTTCTGTTTGTTCCTGACATGTTGCTTTCCCTACAGCTGCTGCTGATCGACTGCGAGGCGATGTTAGGCTGTCAAGACGCCTGCCTACACTGAAGGAGTTCTGATCCTTCGAAAGCTAGAATTTGTTTTAAATAGTTTTTTTATATTCCTGCAGTATGGCTCTGATTTATTCCATGTGAGCTTTCTTAGTTTGTACGAAAGACTTTCTTTCGCTTCAGAGATTCAGCATTACCTTGCATCTAACCACGCTACGATCGCGGCTCCGAATATTACTTAGCACTCCACGGCTCGCCCAATACCCGCTTTGCAACTTAAATGAAGTTAATTTTGTTTCTGGTTGTAGCATCGATACATTTCTGTCTATTTTCTATTCCTTTGTTTGTCTAAGGAAGCGTTCATCAACCTCCGGCTATTTCTCTCTCCAAATCCCACGAGTGTATCTCCTCGATTTCTTAAATGGCCATTCCGAAGTACCCGACTTACTTTTCTCCCTTTTGCTTCTTGCCGAGCCTGGCGTTGAAGTTCCCTATGACAACCAAGAATTGTGTTACTGCCATCTAAAATGCTGCTTTGACGTCCTCGTAGAGTGTGTCTGCGGCTTTCATTGTCAAAGCTGGTTGTTGACGCATAGGCCTGAATTATGCTTAACCTGTATCGTTTGATTAGCTTTAGTACAGGAACCCCGGCTCTCTCGCTACTGCTCAAAAACTCCTACACATATTCTGCTACTTCTCTGTGGAGTACAAATTCCTCCCAGTGGATGTTTTCTTACTCGGGGTCCACTTTATCACCGAATATTTCTGCTAGGGAGCTCCATAGGCCTTCGCCTGTTCTCCGTGCGCACAAACCTTTCAATTCCTTCAGAAATTCTTTGTTCCCCCTCCAACCCCAATACAAAATAGAAATACAGTGGGGAACAATAACCACTTCACAAAGGCTACGGCAGGTTTATATTCAATATGAAATGGGTGAATGGGACTAGAAGCCACATTTTTTAGGAAGAAATACCCATTTATTTGCTTTAAAAATTGTCTTCTCGCCCCGTTCATGTATTGCGCTAGGGAATTCCATAAGCCTTCGCCTGTACTTTTCAATACGCTTAAAACTTTTAAGTATCGCTCAATGTCCGAGAGGTCCTGGGGTTGTGCAGCTGAGCTTCCCTCACTAGAGAAGATGTTTGCATTGAACGTTGCCAGTGTCATTTTTCTAGTAATCATGCAGAGAAAAGCACCCGCGTTGTCTTGCCATTTTTAATAGCAGAGACCCAAACCGACATCATTGGTGAATGCTAAAGGTTCAAGCATCTGGCCAACGGCGACCTATTTCTCGAAGTATTCTACAATCAACAGCCCGACAGGCTGTCAGAAATACCATCTTTTATACAAATGTATCTTTCAGCGAACGCCGATCACTGAACCGTGCGGTGAGTCATCTGTTAGGACACCTAAACTATGTGTCTTACAAAGAGCTTCCAGAAGGTCTGATTGAACAGAGTATTGGAATGTCTACCGCGGGAAAATCAAACAGGAGAGCAAGCAAATCTCGACAAGAGAGGTCGTCCTCACCTTTGGGTGAAGCATACTTCTTGAATGTGGGCAGTGAGGTTACACAAAGATGAAACTCGGGAAATACATGACGAATTCATGCCCCTACAAGGAATTCCAACGCTCGCAGGGCTGCGCAGCCAACAAACATCCACCGAATGTGCCTCCCACGACGTTTCTGGTGAAAACTGTCAAGCCGAAGCATACCTCAGAGTGCACTGTGAGGGCAAATAAGCAGCATACTCTCTTATTTGCCCAGCAATAAAAAATAGAAAGTGCTGCTGTGCCCCAGCGAAAGTGCGATGAAGCTGGGGTTGAGAAAACACCGTTAAGGGCTGCCTCTGCATCGCCAGTGTGGAGCCTGCCACGAGCGAGAAGTTAACGGGAACCCCGATTCGGCTTCAAGGGCGAAAGCGTTGCGGTATGTAATACCTGGTCTCTTCTCGGCAATCGCGCCATTTGAAGATGCAGTCCTTGCAGCGGATTATAAGCACAAGAATGGGTCCTCCCCTTTATTCCATTGGTAACTGTCGCCCTACGTTGCTGTATATGAGTCCTCCACCATCGCTGACCACTTTTCACTCTTCAGCACGCTGAATCGGGATATGTGGTTCCTCCAAGGCGCGGCAAGTTTTGAAATTTGCCACACCATACTGCAAGAGACCCGCTTCAGCCAATTACAAGAGTCATTGCCGATTGAGATTGCGGTTGAGGTTCGCGATATTCTCGACAACGCCAAGCCGTCCTCGTATAATCTTTTTGTCACATAGAATTATGCCATCTTGAGCCACACGAGCATTTCGGAACGACATCGTTTCCAGCGGTTCCTTTCAGCTGATGAGCTTAGAGAACGTCGACCGTGGCAGCTCCTTCATGAACTGAAACCTCCTCGGCCACACAGATTTTGACACGGCGTCACCGTTACTGAAGCACATTTTTATGCAACGGCTCCTCCGTCTGTTGAAGTGATTCTCAAGAGAGCCTCTGATATGCACTTGGCCGCATTGACCCCTGGAGAGTGCAAGGAGTGAAAGTCGCCACATTACATCCCAGCACGTATACGATGGTGTCCTGCTCGATCTTCTCTTAACGGAGGTACACGATGACGGCGCAGCTCTACGAGAAACACGTCATTTGGTGTACCTAGATGAGTTACGGCGGGGATTACGCACGTCAAGGGTTGTTAACATTGCCCCAGCTGACGCCCCGAGCTGTATATCCTCCGCAAACAGCTCTGATTTTAGTGTACAGGAATTGGGTAAACTACAACAAAATGACAAAGAGCTAAAAAATATGCTTTCGTGGAACAGCTCATCCCTGCGGCTTGAGGACATTCTCTACCCTTGTTCGAGAAAATGCAGCGTTTAAGACGTTGAGCCGGTCTCGGGATTTAAGCGGCCCTGTCTCTCAGCATCCCTACGGCGCATTGCATTCGACGCTATTCCCCGTCTCTCTCAACGTGTAATTTATGCCTCAAAGCTTTTGGTTGCCGATAAATACGTGTGGCCTGGCATGCATACCGACGTACTCACACCGGTCAATTTTTCCTTGCCTGCGAGAAATGCAAGGTTGCTAAGCATCGCCTTTCGCCACTTTTTCATGTCGCACTTACGTTTCTACACTTCTCACGGGGACGTCGAGTGACTACTAGGATCATAGTAGGGCTAACAGTCCATCTTGAATGTGATCAATCGTTTTACCCGTTGACGAGACTTGTTCCAACAGAAAATATTACAGCGGACACTGCTGTTTCCGCGCTCATGTCCGCGTGGATGTGCCGTTTTGGTGCGCCGACGCAGCCTATCGCGCACTGTGGCCGTACATTTGAGTTCCAAGTTTTTCATGGCTTGAAATGGCTACTCCGCGCTACTAGCATGAAAACAACGGCCTAGCATACTGAATCAAAGGGCATGGTGAAGAGGTTTAGTCTGCAGCTAAAGGCCTCACTGATACCTCTGCCATCACCGGAAAAGTGGACAGTTCTCCATCGGCTTACGCAACTCGTGGGAGTTGCACAAAGCCGTCATCAACGAAAATCTTGGTTTTGCGGCATAGCACATAGTATGAGCATGTAATTGCGTTTACCTACATACTTCCTTCTTCCTCTAAAGCAAAAAGATAACACTTCGGTCGATTTTTCACCAACATCCGTCCACCGCCATGGATTCAGTGTTTTTATACACCCCCGGTAATTCACCCAAGCCCGTCTTATGGCCATTACGCTTTCATTCGCTTCGGTAAGACGTTGTGTTGGGCGCGTTGGGTGATACTGGGGGGTAAGAATTAGGCGCCGCTGTAGACTAGGGCAGCGAACAGGCAGGATGGACAGCGCCCGTCCCTTCCGGTAACCGTCCTGGTCTCCTCCTACGCTGAACTCTTATCCCTCTAGTTTTCATTCGCGTCGGCAGTGCTCGTCGGCCACTCCAACCTTTGTACACCTGCTCCCATGTGGTCATTTCTCGCTCCGTCAAGGCGTGCACTGTTTGAGTGAACGGCCGTGACTTTGTCATTTCCACCGATTGCCTCAAGCCGCCTTTCATCAAAGCCATCCTGGCTGCCATCCACTCGCGCATCAACCACTGCAGCCTCAACACCATCACTGGGCACCCTCGCAACTCAGAAAGAGTGGTTGCTAACTTGCCTCAGCCTAGAAGGACTTTTCAAAAAGCCTCCATATCAAAGGGAGGGGCTATTTGGCGGTGCCCCAGATCGTATGCTCGCCGACTGCCACTAAAGAACAACTCCCTCCTGCGATAGCACTGTGGCTGTGCCTCTACTGTCGAGTGCTGGCCACGCGCCGTGGGTGCTGAGCCGGCCAAGAGCGAAGAATAAGTGGGGCTGCAGTTAGGGTACACGGGCGAAGCCGTTTGGACGTGTGCCGCCTCGTTATCTCTCCTCGGCAATCGCAACGAAAGAAATATTCCCCGGCAATGTTTTTAGCAAAAGGAACATAAAGAGAAGCACGGAAAGGTGACAAACCTTTGTTACTTCTAAGCAGTATACCCCTCACCACCCCCCCACCGTTTCAGTTCCACTGAAGGCAATTTAATCGCGGCCACTCCGGAGGGTCTCCTGGCCACCACGACACCTCCTTGACCATGGTTATCACAAAGGTTATTCCCCTCACAACCACCGATGCGTCTTTCACAAGCCTCTATCAAATGATAGCGGAGAATCAGCAGCGGCGTGAACAGGTGTAAAACCTTGCGAAGCTGCCGCCACCACCACCACCGAGAATTTAACCGCGGCCGCTGCCGCCCTAGAGTATTTACTATATACACTACTAAGGATTGTGACGCTCGCGTCTACGCAGCTCATATCAAAGCCGTCTGCGTTGTCATAATTGCATTGGATTAAAACGTGTTTAGTGGCCGTATATTTGTACACAGTGACACAATAATGCAACGGACGCTATGTGGTGTATTGAGTGGGAAATAAAACAGGCGGTTTAAAAGGAAGGGAAAAAAGACGTAAAGCGTATTCTGGCTGGAGCGGTTGTGCCTACTTTTCTGTATTCCCAGCTGGGAGATAAGGAAAATAGTACTATTTTGTGGGAACCTGTTAGAAGTTACTATTTTATTAGTTTGGGAAACTGGGCAAGTTGGTCAATGTTCACGGAGAAAACAGCGCATCCAAGGCGAAGACAGAAAAGGCCAAATACAGAGGAGGCGCCTTGTTTGTGTTTTGCCTTCTCTGTCTTCGTCTTGGATGCGCTGTTTTCACTATGTAATATTTTATTGTTTTAAAATTATGCCAAACGATTTGTTGAAGAGATTGGAAATGGTTTTCAGCGTGCTTATGAAAACGTTGCCTTGGTGGCGAACCAGTGCACCTAACGCCAGCTACAGTTTAGAAAAAAACTTTTTGCTGAGCGAAATGGTTCATACATGAAGAAAAAGAAAAACGTCGCGTTAAACAGTCGTCGGGGAAGGCATGATATAGACGGCTACAGGCGCCCATATCTTGTGTTTCTTGTCGAAGTACGTTGTGTTTCTTTTTTTATTCAGCTACAACTTTCGCGGCTCTATATTACCCGCTAAGCCGAACGTTCATTTGAATCCAGCATGACCACCGTTTGGTACGATTACACACTGGCTGCTCTTTCACCCAAGCATGCAGTTGCCACAGTTCATGACTAGGACATAACAGGCACAATTACGGCTGCCTTGTAGGTCGTAAACGAGTTTTGGAAAGGCGAAAAAACCTTATTCAAAATTAGTGTTCTTTCATTCTGTGAAGAAGTATCACCTGCGAAGCTGTAGAGGTACACGCAATGCTAGAAATAAAACAGGTTTGTATTTTGCGATCGAGAAATTTGTTGAATCAGTCGAGATTTATTCTAGTAAGCATACATGGCGCTGTCTATTTCCCTCCCGCTTCATTGGGATCTCACTATCTTCGTAATACAACAACCCAATCCGCTCGACACCTGGGGACACCGAACCGCTGCCATTAGGACGGCTGACATACACGTTTATATATACCACCAGCCTAACGGGTATGACATTCTTGCATGACCCTCCCTCCATCCCTCCATTCCCAAGTGGCGCCTGATAAACCAGAAAGAATTTACGTGCGGGCTGTCAAGCGAAAGGCTCTGCCAGAATTGTCGCTCTAAAAACCCACCTTCAAGCTGAACATTAAACATTGGCTCACATCGACGTTCCTGTTCATCCGGGAGAGATTGCCAGCTACTAGGCAAGCTGAAATGTGAGGGCAAACCACGGCTGCGGGGGCTTTCTGTGGTTTTCTCGCCAATTTGTGTTTCGGTCCCGGCAGACGCTCCATCTATTACCGCTGTCTTTCTCCCTGTAAACAACAAGCCTCTGTCCTTGGCGAGTTACAACCTAGAAGTACTCGAGCTTTTTTCAGTAAAAAAAACATGTGGCCGTCTGTTTCCATTACGCGTCAAAGGCATCTCACTGCCTGTGCAACACACCAACCAAAACCCAAGTGGCTCAACCATTGAATACATGTTACAGGTCGCATTGATACGCGAGACTTCCTCGTTTATATTTCACACAAACACAACGTGCATGCCACCTTTGGCGGAATGAAGACTAGCAGTGCATTCACTCCCCGTGCTTTTTCCCTCCAAAAGTGCAGAATAAACCCGCAACGAGTCATGGGCCTGTGCTTCAACAAGAAATACGGGCGAAAATGTCATGCGGAAAGCATTTCATGCTGGACGAGAATATTCTGCTCACGTCAGCGTTCAAAAAGGGCACGTTGCTGCAGCAACGCGTGATAGGGGTGCTACCGCCGTTATGAAGCCGTTGCGCAGCTTGCGAAACAGGCATAGGTGGTACCGAGGGGACTAACATTTCAGAAAACGGCGTCTGCATAGAGAGGAGGAGCGCCACAGTGGCTCAGAGTAAATCCGCTTCACCGGAATGAAAACTGGGCAGAAGGGGGGGTGAAACATATACTGCTTCGCAGTAACTAACCGTTTCGGATTCCAATTAGCATGCCAAGCCCAAGCCGGAAGCTGTGATCTTCCCCATAACCCTCCACAACGACATGAATTCCCAGGTGCAGCATTCTCTCTAGTATACTAAGGAACTGTCTGGTTGCCAAGGCAAATTTCCTCTCGCCCACTAGCTACGGGACCCTCCCGGTCGAGGCAACTTTGCCCGCTGGAACAGCGGCATGAGCACATATTTTTTGTTTATCTTGAAAGATCTTTCGGGCGACATTGTCGCGTCGGTGGTCCTCGTTGACCAGCTTGTCATTGTCGTTGTGGCTGAAGAATATTTACTAACGTTAGTCTCGCCGCTTATATTCTTTCTTTCTTTCTCAGCCGGTGGATGTAACGCCTTATTACGCGCCCATCGGCGGTTTCCAGCTTATGCGTGCACAGGTTGGTCTTGCAGGAAGAGGGATGAACACACAAGAGCGCTTAATGCCGCTACCGACGAACTCCACGTTGTGGTGGAGGGAGATATACACGCTGGAGTCTAAAAGCTCAATGCGCCTTGTCAGGTGTCTTCCGCGCTTCAATGGTTACGGTTCTCATTGGTGTATTGCACATAAAATAAGATGCGTTTGACTGGGCAGCTGAAGGGACACCCACGTGTGTGTCCGCTAGATAAAGGTAGAGGCCTTCGCTATGGGAGGGACCCATGTCGTTTGCCTGCAGGAAGGAGAGAGAAACTGAAGAATCATAAACCCGAATAGAATCGTGAGCGGGCACCAAAACATTGTAAAGCTTCTGCAGCCGCTTTTGCCGCTTCAAGTTTCAGCTGGTCAAGTAGCTGCGAATCCCTCCCGGATAAACAGGAACTGGCCCGGTCAGATTGGCAACGTGGGGCAATATCACTTGTTCAACTTAAAGAGCTTTGAGGTACCCGCTCATGACCGATTGCCGCCTCATGAGTGCACAGGTTCAGAGGGGGGGGGGGCACAGCTAAAGGTATTATGCCTTTACTGATGACATGTTCGTTGTGTTGGCGTGAGGTTTAAACGTGGCCGTTAAACAGCTCAATGCGACCGGTCCGGTGTTCCTAGAGGTACAGTGTATTGAATTGCCATGTTACACAAACAGTAATATACCTACAATACGGGAGGAGAATAGACAACTCCACGTTTGTCCGCGAGGATGAAGATTGGGTCTCTTCAAATTTCCTTCATGTAATAGGCTAGGATGTGTGCTGAGTTGTAAATTACAAACACACGTGCTCTGTTTCGTGCACTCCGTGGAGGGCGCGCGGCTTTGCAGGTGATCCCTTTTCGTAGAGGGGAATGAGAGAATTTTTTAATAGTGACCACTAGGAAGTTCTATAGGGCACCCGCCCAGTAAGAGGCATCTTTTTTCTATGACGCCTTGGTGCTGGCTGCCGTCCAGTCTCGTTTCACCAGTCGGCGCTGGTCCGAGAACTCGTAGCTGGTCAGTTGCTCGACCCAAACCTCAAGCCACCTTCACGGGTGCATAATCGTACCTACTCATTTGTGGTCCTGCAGGGCACGACACCACGGCCGACCTCGCGCGTGCCGAATCCACACCGAGTGAAAGTGAAGCTAGGCCCCGCGCGCCCCCACTGGACGCAGCTAGTCGTGCCCCACCACCTCCAAGGCGGGTTGTATCGACCCCCTTTCTGCAGGCCCCAACGCCTCGCTTCACACGGCGAGTGAAAAATCTTCGACACCCGTGCGTCCTGCATAATTTTCCAGCATCTCTGAAGAGACAATGAACCGACATCGAGAAAGTCCTAGGTGGTCTACGTCGGTTCAGGTGACAGAACTCCCATGAACATGCAAAAAATTATCTCCCGGATCACCGAACCGAACACCCATTTTTATGCCTATAAAAAACTGAGATGAAATTTATTGTCTACTCGAATTGCATAGGACTTTTAAATACCAACATTAAGGTCAAAGACTGCATTGCCACACACTCCCCTGTGTCCAAATGTGTTAAGAAAACAAACTTGGGCCGTAAACACAAGAATATACAAAAAAATGCTTGGTACTCTGCTTCCACTGAGATCAGGTGCATTTAAAACATGTGTGTCTGTGTTAGTAAAAATAGGTCGTGAACCAGAGCAGCAGTCTGTCTTCTCTTTTCCCTGTCCGTGTTTACGTGCACAACCTTCAAGATGCTCCAAATGCAATACCAACTAGCCCAGCTGTCACTTCTTCTACAGAGCAGGTGCACTGGCTCTCTTCTGGTGTTGCAATAAGGGCTCGAAATGGCATCGCAGCCCGAGAGCACCTACTGAAATCTGGGTGTTTTTGAATTTGAATTTTTTTTATTTGAATTTGAATTTATCTCATTTTGTGTTACAACAAGAATGTATAGAATAGAAGATTTCAGAACGAGGTCTCAGAGTCAGAGACTGAAGAGGGGACCTCCTGTTATTCATTAAGCAGGCGGAAACACACGTTATAAGCACGAATATATCAATCAAAGAAACAAAAAATAATATAAGCAAGATCAATTACGGTATATATACAAGAACATAATAAGCAAGAAACGTATTAGAAAGGCATGACAAAAAGAAAAAAACTACCACCAAGATAACAAACGGTACATATGACAGAACGTAATAAGCAAGAAACGTAGTAGCAATGCATGAAAAAAAAGAAACAAAACTAATATCAGCAGCAGTGTATAGGCAAGAACATCATAAGCACAAAGCATATTAGTGATGCCCGGAATAAAGAAACATAACTAAACATGGTACAACCAGGTTACATTATTGAGGTTGGGATAAGAACGCCCGCAAATTATTTTTAAATGTATACACGGTACGGCACGTTTTAATAGAGAGCGATAGCGTATTCCAAAAGGGTATAGCCGAAAAATTAGTTGAAAACTTTCCGTAGTTCTTTGTTAATTTTGGCAATAAATAGTTCATATTTAAAGGAAATCGAGTGGAGTTACCACGAGGAAATTGGTCAGTACTAATTAACTCAAGGGGGAGGTTTCAATTAATGAAATTATAAACTAATAGGCAATGGGAATATTTAACAAGTTCTGAAACCGACAAGACATTATGAGCACAAAGCAAGGAAACGGCGTTCGATTGGAAGTGGCTGAAGGTTATAATTCGAATAGCTTGATTTTGAATTTGTTGCAGTGGAGATAAATGAGTTTTGTATGTATTTCCCCAAGGTGTTATGCCATATGCTATGTGACTGTGCAAGAATGCGTAATAAAGTGAGATAAGGATACGTTCACTAAAAAAGGAACACACTTTATAGAGCACTCTAATACCGTAAGCTTTTTTTCTTGCTATCGATGCGATCTGGTTGTTGAATTTCAAGTTCTTGTCAATTTCTGCGCCAAGAAATGTCACACTGTCACATGGAAAGAGCAGACCAGAATCAGGGTTAATGCAAGGACGTCTGGGAACGATCCTTTGATGTAACGTGAAGATCATGAACTTTGATTCGGCAGCAATAATGCTCAACAAGTTATTTTTACACCATGTCACTAAATAGATGCATGTGTATTAAGTTTACCTACTAATGAACCAAGGCACTTATCTGATGTAAAAATTGATGTGTCATCAGCGTAAGTATTGTGCTAGAATAATTGAGACAAAGAGGAAGATCATTAATGTAAATTAGAAACAATAATGGGCCAAGAATTGACCCCTGCTGGACACCAATATTTGTTCTCTTAGTCCGAGAGTAACAAGTTGACACACATACGACTTGTTCTCTATTAAGCAGGTAACTTTGAATTAAATTGAGGGTAGGCCCGGTTATATCAATCGAGTTCAGTTTGCTAAACAATATAGTATGGTTAATAGAATAAAACGCCTTTGAAAAATCAATAAACAATGCACCAAAAAGTTCCCCCGTATCTACTGCCGCTTTGATTTTATCGGTTAAGGAAATTAGGGCATGGTCCGTTCAGTAACCAGCCCTGAAACCAAACGGATACGGCGACAGGATATCAAATTTTTTTAAGTACTTCATTATTCGTTCAACTAAGAGCTTTTCTATTATTTATTAAAAAATGACAAAATGGCATTTGCGCGAGAGTTAAAGGCGTTGCACTTATAACCTCTCTTGAAAACATGAATTGTTTAGCTTTTTTCAAAGCGTACGGAAATAGGCCTGTTTTGAACATAAGGTTAATAATGTATGAAAAAACACCCGATACATATTGTGTGCTAAGTTTGATATGGCAAGAGTGGAAGTTGTCAAGGCCGGGACCAGTGTTCTTCAGGGTGCGTATGACAGCACAAACTTCCTCGGGCGTTGTAGGAAAAAGAAAAAAAAACGGTGGGGAAGGGGGGGGTTATTGGACTGGAAGATATCATCAGAATCAGCTTGCTTGAAGGCGAAAGCATCCGCAAAAACGTTTGCTATGTCCTGTGAATCATTGTAACTGACATTCTCAGTATTAACTATGGTTACTGGGGCGTTAGAGCGATTAAGGCCCGAGAAGGTATTTATAATTTGCCATTGCCTTTTAACATTGTTTCCAGCACGGTCGATTGTATTTTCAAAGTACTTCCTTTTGGCTTCCTTAAGTAGTGCCACAGTCCTTCAATGGTTTACTGGTCACGAAACTGCTCCGTAACTCAATGGGGGAGCTTCATATGCTGCGTTTGGCCGCCGCGCGGTGGCGCCACCCTCTCACTGAGGTCACTCCTCGGGCGGCGTTGCGCTGGCTCGAACGGCGCAGCCGCGGCGAGTTGTGTTTGTTTAGTGCGGGCAAAAATGTAACATGCATCTCGCGCTCTTGGGATGCGACTTAAGTAGTGCAACGACGATGCCTAACATGATTTGCGTCCCGGGATGTCGTTCCTTGTACAACGGTACCACAAAAAATGTTTCCTTGTTCTGTTGACCGAGCGACGGGGAGCAGCGAGAGAAATGGAGGCGCGGCATTCCAAGGCAAGAAACAGGAGATTTCAGCTTCGATTATAAGTGTGTGAGAGTGCGTGGAAATCCACTGTGTGTGAGAATGGAAAAAGCAATATACCCTTTTGAGAGCATCTTGGACCTAGAATTGTACAAGGGTAACTTAAAGCCGGATTTCTGTCATATCAGTCATGTTGTAGCGGTGCTACCTGTTTGCAAACTTGTATTACCTTGCGCTCAGGCTCGCGTCTAAAAAAGCTTTGGGACGTCCTTGTGCTTTTACTTTTCACATTTCCGCGAATTATCCCTTAGGGTTCGTCTTGTTTGTTTTGTAACCGCGTGTGGCCGATTCCGGTTTCTTATCTGGCGTTTCAACCGGAACGCCCGTTTTCTCTTTTTTGTCGTACGTCCCGTCGGGCAATATTTTTTCATATAAAAAGGGTGCCACCTTGTCGCCAACTTGATTTTTCGTTTCTTCGACAATGTTCTCGATCCCATTTTCATGGATCTGAAATAACAACGTTCCCAAAGAAATGCATGCATAGCAAACGCCGCGCAACTCACTTTATTGACGTTCATGTGTGCTCGTCACACTGCGGAATGCTTCTTCGACGTTTGTGTTTCATTCTAGTCTTCTACCCGCCGCGGTGGCTCAGTGGCTAAGGCGTTGCGCTGCAGAGCACAAGGTCGCGGGTTCGTTTCCCGGCCGCGGCGGCCGCTTTTCTGATGAAGGCGAAAAGCAAAAACGCCCGTGTGTACGAGATTTGGGCGCACGTTAAAGATCCCCAGGTGGTCAAAATTAATCCGGAGCCCTCCACTACGGCGCGCCTCATCGCCTGCGTTGCGTCGGCGCGTTAAACCACACAATGAATCAATCAATCATTCTAGCCTTCTGTAGAATAGGAGCTCGCTAGCTCGCTGCGTTCAGAAAAGCTTTGCGTCGTTCTTGGCTACGTGGCAATATTCTGTTTGCTCCGTGTGCTCCACAACGCAGCGCGAAAAAATAAATTTTTGTACGCTGGACTACGCTCTTTTTTGTCTCCCTTCGTAACATCGAATTTTTGTTGGGTGTGATAAAATCAGTTTTATTGTTCTTTTTTCGCTTCCTGTTTTTGCAAGGATTGCAAAGCGTGGAAGCGGAAAGACACAAGGTGCAACGTATATCTCTTCGTGTTTTGATCCTTCGCGTTTCTGCAGCGTTTTTAGATGTTCTCAAGTATGTATCCACTCATTGAAACGATAATAACATTGGGCTATTTCTTTTAGTGTTCTGTGCATTCCAGAGCAATCAACGGATTCATTAAGCGTAGTCTGAACGACGCGTACTTGGTTTCTTTGAGTTTTATTTTTATTGTAGTATCGATAGGCCCGCAGCAGTGCATGACTACGCAGCTACCGTATGTGCGGTATTTACAACTGTTGCTTTAGGAAAAGAAGAAATAGATTTTAAAATCCGAAAACACGACGGCGCAGCGCTTCTGCCAGAGCACGCAGAAGCCGTTGCCGTTCGCGGCCGAAGTCTACGGTAATTTACTACGAAAAATAAAGCCCCATTGAAGGCAGGTAATGACTGGACTATTAATCGCTAACTACTATGAAAAAAAAAACACTTAGTCAGCTCAGAGACACCAAAAGCAGCGAGCGTTTGCACGCCACGAGCAGGCCAATACGCCGCGAAAGCGGCGGCTGGATGACCTTCGTGTGGCGGTGGCGCCTGTAGTGGCGCGCGCGAGCGCCGACGTTTCGTGACCAGTAAGCATTGAAGGACTCTGTAGTGCTCTGAAGACGTTGCAGTACAGTTTGTAACGTTTTTTAAGTCTTAAGTTATACGGTTGTTTTTTTTTTGTCTTTTTATACATGTTTTCTTTCTTCCGCATAGATCTAAGAAGACCGTTTGTCATCCAGTCGTTCCGATGACCAGAAAACCTATCTTGGCGCGCTGTGACGGTTGCTGACTCTAGTGCACGAGCAATATTTTCAGAAAAAGTTATAAATGCATCATCACAGTTCTGTCTGGAGGTTACTGCCGCCCAATTGGAATTACGGATGAGTTAAACGAAAATAGATGCATCTACCTTGCTCTTTGTTAACTGCATGTTATCTATATTGACAGAGGAATTGATTCGGACAAAAACAGGGTAATGATCACTTATGGAAACTTCGAGTATGCCAGCACTGGGGGAGTTATCAAGTTCGATAATGCGTGGTCTATGAGCGTACCCTGCTCGTTATCGAGACAGCGTGTTGGAATGGCCACGATACATTCGAACCCATCACCATTGAGACCATTTTTTTACTCATTGCAAGTGCTGTTATTTTGAATACGTTAATGTTTATGTCTCCCATGATGATTGCATTTTTGCGTTCTGGTGATAGTGCATGCAATGTGTCATTTAAAGCTAGGCAAAACTCGTTAATGGAAGATGACGGCGAACGGTAAATGCAGCCAATGAACGGTAAATGCAGCCTGTAAGAATATCTGTTCACCAAATTCAACCCAAACAGACTCGCAGTTGGCTGGCTTAATTTACAGATAAAAACGCCTGCGGTACTGGAGTGATGACGAAACAAATATGGCTGTGCCGCCATGGCTGCTATTGCCGTAATGACAATATTCAGAAGAATACGAGGGAAACTGTACAAGTCTCTATCATTTGATGTTAACCATGTGTCACTGATGCAGATTACCGAGAAGTGGTGTTTTATGGACGACAGAAGATTGGCGATATCATCAGCATGCTTGCGCAGGATACGGGCATTAAAATAAATGAGTGATCTGCAGTGAACCGAGAAATATTAAGCGAGTTCGGAGGGTGAAAGGTAGGGTATCATTGTGAAGCGATCCAATTGCTAGCTAGGCGGAGAGCACGAAGCTAGGCAAATATCTTTATGTCAGACTCGGACAAGATGCGGAAGACCTTGCTGTCTTCAGATTGACGGGCTTTGATTTGGCAGTTTTCAGTCCAAAGAAAAAGCCAGTTTTTCTTCTTTTTGAGTGCCATCGCCTTCCCAAACAATCGTTTGTTATCAGTTCATAGGTGTTCGTTTATGTACACGGGCGTTGGGTTTTCTCCTGGGAAATCAAGACTTTGCGTATCCAGCCGGGCCTTACGAGCCATCTTCACAAATTCGTTCTTCTTTGCTCGTGAGCAAAAGCGGGCAGTTATGTTGAACTGTCCTGATTTGGCCGGCACGCTATGAACGATGTCTAGATCAGAAGCAGAAATTAAGATTAGAAGTTAAAATTAGAAAATTAAATTTAGAAGCTGAAGAAAAATTACGTGTTACTGTTTTGCATGGCAGAGCATATACCAAAAAGGTAACCATAAAACCCTAAAAAGTCAAAGTTCCTCTCTCATTGTCGATACCATGTCCGCAAGAAAATCTCAGCAGGCCTAATTGGTGCCTGCTACAGCAATGTTAACATGTCGGTGGAGCATGCTGACCATTAGGGTAAGGTGTCATGTGGGCGTGCTTGCAGTGTAGCGGAGCCGGCGCGAATTGGCTACGTGTGTTGGGGATGTCCGGATAGTTGGCTACTCAAAAAGTAGCTGTGGATGGCAGGAGGAGGCTTTATTGGGTTGTTTAAAGAAAGGCCTCAGTGGATTGGAGCTACATTAAGGTACTCGTCCATCGCTGCTTGTGCAGGCAAGATTTACTTTAGCGGTGCAGATAAAATGATGACTTCCCATGCTGGTTTGCCTCTGCGGCTTCGCTTTAGTTGCGATGCCCATGTGTGCCAGCACCTTCCACTTTCTTCCCATCTTAACCTGGACACACCCTCCTCGCCATTCACTTGAGTTTTACGCTCCGCCTCTATTCGACCCATTCTGCACTTGGCTTCCCTTGCGTCAGTGCGTAGGTCTGGTGACCTACTAACCAGTGATATCACACACCCCGAAATCACCGATCATGAGTGGTCAGTGAGTAAGCCTCGCCATTGCTTTGTCTTGCTGCTTGAGAGAGCAACAAAAACCCGAAATAAACATTGGAGCGTCAACTGCTTCTCGTTCTCCGCCGCTTTCTTGAATAATTTCTTATTTTTACCCGCCGTGATGCGAGCTGTTATCCTCACTTATGGCACCACCATATATTTTACCTCTTCAGAGCAGACACCACCGCAACGCTATGGGGCTGCTCACTGCAAGCCAATTTCTTGCAGTTTGCTGTTTTTTGCGCACAATTACTGTTTGGGGGCACTTGTGGAATTTCGAAAGCACAGTTTTTCTGGCGTAAGCTACACTAGCCGAGGTTGAGCAGTTTCGCGTTGACCTTGAAGGGCCGTGCTGCGCAAGCGCGAGGAGCTTTGGTTTGGATTGAAATGAATTGGATTGGATTGCCTTGGATTAGATTGGCTTGGTATGAATGGGATTGAATTTGGGTTGGATTGTATTCACCTAAATTGGATTGCATTGGATTAGAGATCCAATCGATATGGAATATTTGTGTCTAGAGAATTGGGTCTGCACATTCGCCGGTGGGTGCATTCCTAAGGAGTGACGTCATAGTCATGGCAGACGCACTGGCGCCGGCACCTGCCCACAGCTGTGTGCCTCTGTTGCGCAGTACCCAAGTCTGATAACGCCCCGGAGCTGCTAGATAGCCGTTTCGCGTGGCTCGTGAAGAGGTCTGCTCCGCATGCGCGAGGAGCAGGGACTGGACTGGACTGACCCGGCCTAGACTGGATTGAACTGGACTGGATTGTATTGGATTTGAGTGCATTGAATTGAACTGGAAGCCGTTTTAGTAGCAGTAAGCATGATAATCAGCTAATCCTAGACAACCATAAAACCTAACAATAACGAGCTGAACCTTAGCTGACGCTACGTATATCCTGGCATATCCGAGCTAAGCCACTGTTATTTTTTCCAATACGCCCCAAGCGAGTTCATTGGTTGTTATATTTTTTGTCGACAATGGGATATTTGTGCGGGGTGGATGCTGCTCGCGTATACGCTTAATGTGGTTATTGTTTACTCACGTGGCATAATGCAGAATGCCGCAACAACTCAACGTGGAAGAATGAAACCAGCGTACTGCAATTTTTTTTATTGAACAACTTTGATGAGCTTCAAACAAAGAATGGTGCGCGCAGGCACCAGATGTTGTGGTTCCCTATTTGTGGGATCCATATGTGTCCGGCAGTTCTTATCTTCGAGCCACCAGCTGCTGCTGAATGGCGAGGTCGGAGCTGGACAGTAAATTCTCCCATCGCTCGAGCGGGATGGAGTTGGGGGAGTTGGGAAGGGTGTAGGGGGTGTTTTGAGTTGTTTGCACTCCCCAATAATGTGCTGGAGAGTGCCGTCTCTCCGACAGAACGAAGATGTGTTCTCGTGTTCTGCAGGGTACACTTTGTGCAGAATCGCCGGGTATTCGAGTGACCCTGCCTGCAAGCGTCGCAATATCGTCGGCTGCCGTCTGCTTATTTGCTTGTGCGGCTTCGGAAGCCTCGTTCTACTTTCTTTGTATAAGCGGACGATCTCCTGATAACTCGTGACGGGGTGCGGTTGCTCTTCCTCGGCCCGAATGGCAGTTCTCGGGCACATGGTCGGCGGTGACGTTTCCTTCCACGAGCGAGTGAGCCGGGACCCACACGAGCTCGATGACTCGTCCCGGTGTTGTGGGATGTTTCTCGAGTATAGTTGCTCCGAGGAGGAGACGATCCCCTTCCCATAGCTTGGTACGCTTTCTTGTAGTCGGTAATCACCATGCTGACCTCCGGCATTGCTAGGGCCAGCGCTATGCCTACCTCTTCGGCCACGGTCTGGTCCGTAGTCTTCACGACGCGCAGGTCTCCAGCTCGTCGATATCCGTTACGGCCCCCACGGCCTTTGTACCGTGTTTTGGGAGTTAGGCGTCCACGTACCGGACCTGGTGGTCCTAATCCAGCTTCTGGTCTAGGGATTTTGTCCGCTCCATCCGCCTGCCTTCGTGCCGTTCCGCTGTCATGTTGCACAGTAACGGTTCAGTTGTGATGGAGTCACGCCATTTCTGAGAGAGTGGTGCCTCTTCCGTCTGTGGTTCAACCTGCCATCCTATCTTGTGTAGGACGGCTCTTCCGTGTTCTGCCCTGCTCAGACGAACTCTCCGGTTGGACAAGTGTGCTTCGATGAAATCGTCTTTGATGCTGAGGATGCCTATGTCCATTAATCTTTTCGTTGAAGAGTACATTGGCAGACCCATGGCTATCTTGGTGGCTTTACGCATCGCCGTGTCCACCGATTCCTTTTCCGCCTTCGTTAAATGGAGGTACGTGACGGAGTAAATTACGCGGGACACCACGAACGCCTGCACTTGCCGCAGGGTGTCTTATTCTTCCTGTCCGCGGTTGCGGCTTGAAACTCTACGTATCATGCTTGCGAACTGTTCCGTCGAGTGCTTGATCTTGGTGACGGCGGACGATGCTTTTCCATCTCTCCTGAGTAACAGGCCCAGGATCCGGATCTGTTCTATCGGTGTGATTTGCGTGTCGTCGATGGTTACGGTTACAGGGGGGGGGGGGGCTGTTTGCTTCTTTAACCTGCCCGGTTGGACAATCAGCAGTTCCGACTTCTGCGGGGCGCAGCTCAGGCGCAAGACTTGGCGTATCCATGGGGAGTCTCCGCCGCTCTCTGCAGCACTCCTTCTATCCAGGTGTCAGAGCCTGCTCGGTTGGTCCACACCGTGATGTTATCGTCATATAATGCGTGGCTAAACCCGTATATTCGCTCGAATAACGAGGGTAGGGGAAGGAGTGCCAGGATGAACAGCAGAGGCGACAAGTCAGACCCCTGAGGGGTGCCCCTGTGCCCGAGCTCCAAGTGCTCGGACTTCTCCTCTCCAATCCTGATCATTGCTGTTCTTTTGGTGAGGAAGCCTTTGATGTAGCCGAACGTACGCCGGCCGCATCCCGTCATTCCTAGAGTTTCCAGCACGGCCGCGTGTGACACGTTTTCGAACGCCCCTTTCAGATCCAGGGCCAGTATCGCTGGTGGCGATGTCTTCGTTGCTTCCTTCCCCACCAGTTCACTGAGCTGGATCATCACTTTTTGCGTGCTTAAGTGTTGTTTCAAGCCACACATTGTCGCTGGCACCTGTCCCGTGCAGATTATTCTTTCTTTTATTTCTAATCTTCAACTTCTTCGGTGGTTTATATGCGGCCACGTCTGTTCGCGACCGATGCTTTGAGTCTTTCGTTTCGTTTCTTGAGTAGAGTGGCGAACCTTCCCTGCGCTGTGTTGTTGGTGGCCATGGCGTTTACGCGCGCCGCCACTCATTCGTGATGAAGGGGTAGTGTTATGGTACCTAGATTCGTGCATTCGCGTCATTAAATTGTAGTCCTGCAATCACTGCACAGAGGGCTTGTGGATGGTGTGCAGCAGTATACAGAACGTCTGAATCGCGATTGTAGTTCGAATGCTGCACTGGCTTTCTGGCTTTTGTTGTGAATATTGAGGCGATGCTTATTCTAGCCCTAATTTACTACCGACATACGTCCTACCCCAATTGCACGCAGTTTCTATTCCTTTGATGCTTTTGGAGAACATTTAAATTTCACCTTCGTGTCACTTCAGGCTGGTGTGAATAGAATAAAAATACCCACACAACTGTTCTTTATGTGTGCACGTACAGTGACGCAAAGAATTGCTAGCATCAAATTCGCAGACGGATACTTTAAATTGTACGTGTGGCCGTGTATTAAACGGCAAACTGAGTGGCAAGCAAAGGGGTGCAAATGGCGCAACAGGCACCAGAGACGGCAGCGATCAATGTATCGGTTAAAGTGAGACATTACACATTGGGACTCCTTGTTTCACATTCGAGCTAATGATAAATTCTGTCCATGATATATATATATATATGCATATTTATATATAACAGGGGTTCTCAAGCATGTTGGTTCCAGGGAACCCTGCTAATTTCCGTTAAGTGCCAAGGAACCCCCCCCCCCCCCCTCCCGCCATTTTTCATTCCGTTTATGCTACATTAACGAGCAAAAATTCAAAAGCAAGCAAGGGTATCGTTTTTTCCCCCGTCGACTTTACGCGAATGCGTACGCTAGTCGCACCTATCTCCAAACAGGAGAAATGCGCATGGGGGCAATATAAGACCGAGATTCAAGTGCAATAGTTTAACCACGTCACCCGTTTTCGGAATCCAGCTGGCTACAAGCTGCTGGCGAGATTGCTTGCGCAGATCGCGCATTTCTTTTATGCTCCGAGATGTGCTTACTGAGACTCTTGCGTGAGTAATGGAGGTTCCTTAGATCGATCGCACCTGAAGTTCACCATACAAGACTTTGCGACTGCGGGACCAGGGAAAATTTATCAGTAGCTCGCGGAACCCTGAGGAGGGGCCTGCGGAACCCCGAGGTTCCGCGGAACCCACTTTGAGAAACCATGATATATAATATACTGCCTGGAAGCATAAAATCTCACAGAGAGCCCGAGAATTAGGGTAAGTAGAGACAGAGACACCCGAGAAAAACATCAAAAACATAAATTTTACTGACGTTTCAGGAAGAGGACATCCTTTCTTCAGAGTACAGAATATGTTGGTTTCAGGGTATATATATATATAAATATATATAAATATACTGCAGCAGGATGGAAAGTTGGGCGAGTTGGTGTTGCGACATGGTAACTAAACAGCGCAGAAGACGAAACACAGAGAAGAGCAAAAACAGGACGAGCGCTGTTTTTTTTTTTTTTTAGAGGGATCGAAGGTTAAACACTGAAAAGAGCCCGTTGAAAAAGAAATGAACTGCAGCAGGATGGAAAGTTGGGCGAGTTGGTGTTGCGACATGGTAACTAAACAGCGCAGAAGACGAAACACAGAGAAGAGCAAAAACAGGACGAGCGCTGAACAGCGCTCGTCCTGTTTTTGCTCTTCTCTGTGTTTCGTCTTCTGCGCTGTTTAGTTACCATATATAAATATATATATATATATATATATATAAATATATATATATATATATATATGTATGTATATATATATAAATATATATATATATATATATATATATATATATATATATATATTTATATATATACAGTCGAACACCGATATATCGAACTCCCAGGGGATCGTGAAATATTTCGATGTATGAAAAATTCGATATCAAAAATATGGGCTCGGAGACCTCACCTATGGCGGACGATCCCTTACCGATCGTCGCATTCAAGAATGACATCTGATACCGCACTCACGACGCAACAGAACGCTTTATTTCCGTGAAAAAAATTCGCTGATCTTGGCCTGCTTCTTCATCCTGGAAATGAAATTAAAGACGCTGGTCTCGATCTTCTCGAGGCTGCACAACTAGAACATTACAGCAGTACGCTGCGCCTTCGCACACCATGCACAACACGCACGCAAAAGAACAACGCGCACGCACCACAAGAACTTTGAAGGTAACTATTCCTAGGCTCTCTGAACGGACTCCAGCAAAGCGCTCGCGATGGTCATCTCCGAGAGAAAATTCTGGGGTAGGCGTAGACGCATCATGGCGGAACTTTTGGCGTCCTTGCTCGTCTGACGTGAACGAGCGAGCCAGTTGGCGAACTCCTCCGCACGTCGGGTGACGTCAGAGATTGACAAAGCTTCAGACACGTCGGGAGTGTAGGGGAGGATCGTGTCAAGCAAGCATGACGGCTCGCGTCCACACACAAGGAAGAAGGGAGAGAAACCCGTGGAGGCTTGCTTGGCAGTGTTGTAGGCGTAGGTTACGAATGGAAGAATCATATCCCAGTTGGAATGGTCGGATGACACATACATTGCCAAAATGTCCCCAAGGGTGCGTTTAAAACGTTCGGTTAAGCCGTTCGTCTGCGGGTGATATGCAGTAGTCGTGCGGTGGACGATGCGGCAGGCCTTTAGGAGCGCTTCAATGACGTCAGAAAGAAAGACATGCCCCCTGTCACTGAGAAGTTCCCAAGCAGCGCCGTGACGTAGGATGATGCGGTTGAGTAGAAATGTTCCAACGGCGTCGGCAGTACCGGCACGCAGCGCAGCGGTTTCGGCTTACCGTGTCAGGTCGTCGACGGCTACGATGACCCACCTATTGCCAGCTGCAGTACAGGGGAGGGGTCCGTAGAGATCGATTCCTACAAGGTCAAAAGGTCGAATCGGGCACGCCAAAGGCTGCATCGGGCCAGACGCACGAGGGGGTGGTGGCTTGCGCTGTTGACAGCCCGTGCAAGAGCGAACATAACGACGAACGAAGCCGTACATACCACACCAGTAATATAGCAGTCTAAGGCGTTCGTAGCTCTTTAGCACGCCGGCGTGAGCACACTGAGGCTCACTGTGAAACTGGTCGCACAGTTCAGATCGCAGATCGCGGGGAATCACGAGGAGCCATTTGCGCCTATTAGGGTGGTTGTTCCGCCTGTAGAGCAAGCCATCACGAATAGCGAAGTGGGACGATTGGCGCCGAATTGCTCGAGGTACCGATGAGTTCGACATGTTCGAAAGGTAGTTGCAAAGCAACATGACCCACGGATCTTTTCAATGCTCAAATGGCATGGAACTCACGTCAACAAGCGATACAAAGCACTCAGAGGGGGAATTAGTCGTCTCGTCAGGCAACATCGGACACCGGGAGAGGGCGTCAGCGTCTTGGTGCTTGCGGCCAGAGCGACACACCACGCGGATGTCAAAGTCCTGAAGGCGGAGTGCCCAACCAGCCAGTCGGCCAGAAGGGTCTCTCAAAGCGCATGATGGTCGGTGACCACGTCGAAAGGTCGGCCATAGAGATAAGGACGAAATTTCGAGAGGGCCCACACAATTGCCAAGCATTCCCGCTCAGTGACAGAGTAATTCGTCTCCGCAGGCGTGAGTGTGCGGCTCGCGTAGGTGACCACGTATTCGTGGAACCCGGCCTTCCTTTGAGCCAGAACAGCACCCAGACGAACTCCACTCGCATCGGTGTGGATTTCAGTTGGGGCCGACGGGTCGAAATGGCGAAGAATTGGCGGGGACGTGAGGAGGCGACGTAGGGTTGTAAAGGCCTTGTCGCAACCCGATGACCATGCCAAAAGACCCGTCTTGTGGCCAAGAAGTTGTGTCAATGGCGCGATGGTGGTGGCGGAGTTACGCACGAAGGCACGAAGCTTGTCCGGATCAGGAAGAATGCCATATCAGGAAACGACGTGGCCAATGATCGTCAGCTGGCGAGCAGCAAATCGCACTTCTTTAGGTTTACTTGAAGGCCTGCGTCCTTCATACAAGCTAAAACTTGCTCGAGCCGCCGTAGATGCGTGCAAAAGTGGGGTGAGAACACTACGACGTCATCCAGGTAACACAGGCATATTTTGCATTTCAGGCCGCGAAGAATATTGTCCATCATCCGTTCGAATGTGGCTGGCGCGTTGCACAGGCCGAACGGCATGGCGTTAAATTCATATAAACCATCTGGAGTAACAAAGGCTGTTTTCGGATGATCCACATCTGCCATCGGGACTTGCCTGTATCCGGAGCGTAGGTCAGGGGACGAGAAATATTCGGCTCTTTGAAGGCAAGCTAGGGCGTCGTCGATGCGTGGTAGCGGGTAAACATCCTTGCGAATTTTGTTTTGGCGACGGTAGTCGACACAAAAACAGATGGAGCCGTCCTTTTTCCGCACGAGTACTTCCGACGACGCCCAGGGGCTGTTCGATTGTCGAATGATACCGCGCTTGAGCATGTCACCCACTTGTTCGTCAATTATGCTCCTTTCGGAAGGGGCAACGTGGTAAGGTCTCTGGCGTAAAGGCGCGTGGGAGCCGGTGTCGATAGGGTGGCTGACCATCGTGGTGCGACCAAGCGACGTCTGCGCACTGTCAAAGGACGAATGAAATTGACACAGTAGTTTCATCAGTTGGTCTCGTTGGGGCAGCGTAAGGTCGGCGTCGATGGCACGATCAAAAACTTCTGGGGATACCCGAGATGCAGAGGTAGGAGGTGCACAGAGTCCTGTCACCTCAATGTGCGGCAGGTCGTCTAAAGCGGCGATGAAAACGGCGGAGTCCACTGACTCGGCGCGTCCAAGGCACTCGCCGCTGAGCAAAGAGCGAGGACTAGCTCCAGGATTAGAAATGAACAGGGCGGTTTGGCCATCGCGGATACTCAGCAAGGCGAAAGGATGCAACAGACATCGGCGTTGGCAGAACAATTGCGACAGCGTGAAAATTGCATTGACGGCGGAAGGAAGATGGCAGATCAAGGGCACAGGGACGGTGGAGCATGAAGGGATAGTAGTGTCGTCGGCGACAGAAACTTTCACGGAAAGTGGTGTTGGAGAAATTTCTGATGGTATATCACACAGTGAAAACAACTAACTTCGGCAAAGGCGCAGTCAATGATAGCGTTGCGCCGGGAGAAGAAATCCCATCCCAGGATGACGTCATGTGATCATGAAGAAACGGCAATGAACTGAACAATGCACAAAACGTCCTGGATGAACACCCGGGCAGTACACGTACCGGCTGGTTCGATCGAACGTGCTGAAGCAGTACGTAAGGGTGGTCCAACATGCGGCGTAATAACCTTTTTCAGGCGGCGGCAAAGCTCTAGGCGGATAACTGAAACGGCGGCTCCAGTGTCGACAAGCGCATGAGTGGCGACTCCGTCTATTATAATGTCGCCAACGTTATTGGGTGAGAAGGTAGGTCTTGAACAGTTGGACGATGACGCAGCTCTTGCCTCCGGAACTCCGGCGCCTAGTTTTCTTCTTCAGGAGCCAAGGGGCGCCGGCGCATCGGCGAAAGTGAACGGCGTCGCGGGAATGGGTGACGGTTGGTCGTGTCACGCGAGTTGGCGGGCCGAGACGTCTCGGCAAAAGTGGTCGGAGAAGGAGGCATCGACTGCGGGGAGACATACGGCACGTTCCAAGAAGGCTGCCGTGCAGGCGGCGGAAGTAACGCGCCACGTGTCCGGCAGTTAAGCAAACAAAGCAGATTGGGCGATTGTCCGGCGTGCGCTAAGCGGTGGTCGAAGATGACGGGTCAAGCTGTACGCGTGGCGGCCTCTGCACCACAGGCGGCATCGGCAGGTAGCTGGGATACGTTGGTCTTCCTGTGAGCTCAGTGGGCTGTTGCGGTATCACCGGGAAGATTGGCTGACTTGTGACGGCTTTGGCAAAGGGCCTGGAGATGGCGTCGGCGTAGGTTAGAGGTCCGGCAACAGGTAGTGTTTGCACCGGGGTCACGTACGTGGGCGTAACAGAAGGTGGTGTGGGTTGCGCGATGCCGGCACCAATCAGCGAAGCGGTCACAGGTGCGTGTTGGCGGGAGCATGGAATGGTATCGGCCACGCGCTGCTGGATAGCACTTCTAAACGAAGGGGCAAGGGTGGCGTCGGACGTCGGTGTGAAGGGAACTAGGGAAAGTTGACGGGCAACTTCTTTCCGGATGAACTGCTGAATGCGCGGATACAGAGTGTTGTCGCTACCAGCAGTTAAACTCGACACATCCGGGCCAACAGATCGCCGTGTAAGAGCTCTTTATCTCCTGAGCTCGTCATAGCTCTGGCACAGGTTGATGGCGTCGGTGACCGTTTGGGGATTCTTCGCATGCAGCATTTGAAAGGCGTCATCTGAAATGCTTTGAGGATGTGCTTATTTGTGTCCTCGTCGCTCATCGTGGCGCTCACCCTCCTGCACAAATCCACAACTTCGTCGATGTAACTCAGGAAGCTCTCACCGGGCTGCTGCGCTCGTTCTCGCAAGCGCTGCTCTGCATGAAGCTTCTGCACAGAAGGGCGACTGAAGTGTTCCGAAAACCTCGATTTGAATTCCGGCCACGTGGGGTATCGCTTTGCGTGGTGGCCATACCATAGCTCGGCTGTACCGGAGAGGAAAAATTCCACATTGTTCCGCTTGACGTTGTCACCCCAGTTGTTGTGGGCGCTTACTCTGTCGTACGTGGCGAGCCAGTCTTCCACGTCTTGCTCGTCTTGGCCATTGAAGAATGGGGGATCCCGCTGACGAATGGAACCGGAACAGATGGTCGTCGAAGGAGGTGGAGCCGGGGTCTCAGTCTCGCGAGGAGGAGCCATAGCGCTGGGGAGCGTCCGGGAGCGGAGATCCAGTGCAGAGAGAGGTCAGTATCACAGCAACCTCCACCAATTCTAAGGGGATGTATTGCTCAACGCAAGGTAGCTGACGAAAGGCCTTTAATGACCGTTATCCAAGATGGAGCGGGTGTACAGACGCGCCCCTGTCGTCTTCGTCGCCGGTGGTTTTCGTTTTGTTGTCACTGTCGATGCTGCCTTCGCGGTTGCGGAGTCTGGCGCACTATCGCGTTCCGTTCACTAGCGCCTGTACCATTCATCTCCTTTACAATATATATATATATATATATATATATATATATATATATCAGTGCAGTGCATGGCAGCTGAATAGCATATTTAATAAGAGTCACCACGAAAAACATAACAATATTTAATACAACATTTGATATTGTTATCTTTTTCAGTGGTGACTTTAATTTAATATATATATATATGTGATGAGCTCCAGCAGGAAGGAAACCGGCGCAAAAGAGGAAGCAGCGGAAGGAGACGAGGGCAATCACTCTTTAATGGGTATGCGCCTCCAGAGAAGAGGAAGCAGAGGAGGAACGCGACCGGGCTCTTGGGCGGACGAGCGTTCGGGGCGCGCCTGCATCAGCTGCGAATACACCCATCACAGCGCCCGTGCGACCGCGCCGGGACATCGCCAGGTACCTACTGGTCACCAGCCGGATCCGTTACTGAACCGCGCAACAGTGCGGGGATCGCTCTCCTGACGTTTTCGCTGCGCCTGGTGGCTTCGCCTTCCCTGCCGGTCAGCGTGGGACCATTGAGCCACTCGCGACAGAGTCACAACGGACTGGGCGAGTGAGATGTTTGGTTTTCTTTACGCTCGTGCGCCTTCTCACGAATCGCCACCGAACTGCGACAGGGAAGGACTTCGTCACGCTGACCTCTCCTTTTGTATTTCATTCTTTTATTTCTTTATTTTTCGATTTTTTTCGTCTCGTTCTGCGCATCCCAGCTTTCCCGCTCTCTGCAATACATTGCATCTACGCTTATACTTCGTGTTGTCGCCTCTGTCGACATTGATCTTGCGTACACGTCTCGTGGTTCCCACCACCGAACCCCAAGTTCATGACAATTGGCGTCCGCGACAGGACTTCTTCAATAACATCTCGAAGAGGTCACGAGGCTTGTCCAAGAGGCGTGAGGACAGAGAACCTACATGGAGGTGGAAAATTTAGTGGTGAGCGGAAAGCAGCTGGGACTCCGCGATGCAGAACTGAGGAAATGGGTTTAGTCGGAGCAGGCTTGGTTGCGCGATGAGAGGGCGGCAGAACAGGAAGCTCTGAAGGCCGCAGCAGAGCTGTAACGCGCAAAGCAGGAGAGCCTGAGGCTCAGCTTAAGGCTACAGGAAGGCGCGCAAAACAGCCCACAAGCTGATTCTCCGTGGCAGCCCAACCTAACACCGTGCCTGTCATGTCGACGAGCCCGCATAACTTTATCCCCCCATTTGATGCGCGCAGAGACGACCTGGACGCATACCTCCTAAGGTTCGAGAGGGTCGCTGCAGCTCAAAAATATCCGGAGGATAATTGGGCCGTCGGATTGAGCACATGCCTCACCGGAGACGCGCTCTCCGTCATCGGGAGGATGACGCCAGAAGATTCTCTCGACTACCAAAAAGTCAAGCTGGCGCTCCTTCAGCGGTTTCGTTTTACCCCTAAGGGTACAATGACAAATTCCGCCAGGCGAAAGATGAGGACAGCAAAACCGCAACTTAGTTCGCGACGCGACTTTCCGGTTATTTTGACCGATGGCTCGAAACGTCTCGGATTCCCAAGACGTTCGAAGCATTACCCGACAAGATGATCGCGGAGCAATTCTCCAAGTGTTGTTCATCCCAGCTGGCCATTTTCATTAAGGAAAGAGACTGCAAGTCGACCAAAGAAATGGCTGAAGCTTGCGATCGCTTCCTTGAAGCACAAGCTCTCACAAACTTGGCAAAGACCAGGGACGAAAGAAAAGAGTCGCAAGCTCACCTTCCTTCCAAGAGAGCTCCCACCTCCTTTTCATGTGCAAAAACGGGGCACAGCGCGCAAAACTGCAGAGTAGTAAGCCTGAACATCCACTGGCTACGTTGCGGAAAACAAGGGGATCACGCAGACAGCTGTCTCTCCAAGCCTCCTCATGAAGAGCAGGTGTCGGCATGCGCTGTTCAGAAAGGTCGCGACAAACCGCAACAGCACCGCGGGAATAAATGCACATTGGCATTATCACGTTCCCAGCGTAAAAAGCAACGCCAGCTCCAAATCACAAGTTCTGCAAGGCGTATGCCTGTTGTAACCGTTGAGATCTACGGACAACAAGTTTCCGTTATGAGGGACACCGGCAGCAACGCCGTCATCGTGCGACGAGACCTCGTCCCTGATAGTTGCCTTATAGGCCGTGCATCAACCGTTCGTTTTGTGGACAATACCACACGGAGACTTGACGAGGCTTTCATCCACGTGGATACAGCCTACTTCACTGAAAACGTCTTGGCCAAATGCATGGCTGATCCCCTGCACGACCTTACACTTGGAAACATACCTGGTGTTAGGAACCCCACAAGTCCTAACCCTGCATGGAAGTCACAGCAACCAAGGCATCCAGCAACTCCAGCGGTGCTCGGTGGAGAAGCACATCCTTCTTCGGCCGAAGAGAACACCAGCCGCGTCCATCACAAAGTACAGCATAACATGCCAGCAAGTGATGCAAAGAGATGCGCCAACAGCAGCAGCTGGACAAGACGCTAGAAAACTGCATGAAGATGGCATCTTCACAGTCCTCTTCCGATAACGCGAACCCCTGCAAGTTTGTTTAGCAAAAGGGGCTCCTGTGCCGTCGGTACGCCTTACCATCAGGCCGCCTCATTGAGCAACTTGTAATTCCGCATTATTTCACAGACGCGGTAATGAAGAAGGCTCACGAAGGAGTCCCAGGTCATCATCGCTTCCTACAAACAAATAAATGAATTCTCCGCGATTTTTATTGGCCTAACATCTACGCCGACGTCCGAAGATTTCTTAGGACCTGTCAGCAGTGCAAGATAGGAAATCCAGAAAGTGAAGTGGGCGTCGCTCTTATGAGAAAGCTGCCCACCGTTGGCCTGTGCATAACGGAAAGTCTGTTTTCAAGCAGAACGACAAGCCCACAGCGCACATACGGGACACGATAAACATAAGCATCTGCTCGGAGGTCAAAGTTTTCAACCTTGTTTTGGCGTCTCTGCAGTGAGGTATCGTGGACTCCAGACGATGCTTACGGCCGGGTTGTGAAATCGCTTGACTAGTCGAACAGTGCTTTATTTTCTTTTCCTGCAACACCTTTCGCCCATCAGAGTCTTCTGAAAGTGTGTGTGTGGCGTCACCCCAAAACACTTTCTAAAGCCGGGGGTAATGTAATGAGCTCCAGGAAGGAAACCGGCGCAGAATAGAAAGCAGCGGAAGGAGACGAGGGCAATAACTCGTTGATGGGTATGCGCCTCCAGAGAAGAGGGAGAGGAGGAACGCGACCAGGCTCTTGGGCGGACGAGCGTTCGGGGTGTGCCTGCATCAGCTGCGAATACACCCATCAACGGCGCCCGTGCGACCGCACCGGGACATCGCCAGGTACCTCCTGGTCACCAGCCGGATCCGTTACTGAACCGGGCAACAGCGCGGGGATCCCTCTATGTTAAAAATATTAAAGGAAGAAGAGGTAGCTTGGCAGCTGCCTCGTACTATCACCGTCATTCTAATGATCCATCCGCCATTAAAGATTCGCTCACGTCCCGCGGTCCTCGCCTCGGTTCTTTAACAAAATGGTGCCGTGACCAGGATAAAAGGATAACACAGTTGAAAACCTGAGGGCGGACCACCCCACAACGATGACGTGAGTGACCGCAACGATGGGACTACACTGCTGCTCCTGACCATTGACCGAAAGCGTCCGCGAAGAAAACACAAGGACTTGAGGACGCCGCAGACCTGCGGCAGACCCCACGCTCTCAACGATTTACCGATTCTCCGCGGACGCCTCGCGGACGCTGAAAGTCAACGACCACGGCTACGACCTTCCACCGACCGTGATCCTTCCTGACGACCACGTAGACATAAACGACGTCGAGAATGTACCAGGAAGACCTTTGCCAAAAACGGAGCTTCGTCCGAAAGAAGGTAACCACACTGATTGACGACATCAAAACTGAGATGAGCGCCGAGTCACCATAAATCTCTAAGCTCATTTTCTTAAAGAAACGCCTACTCGAAACACATGTTATTCTAAAGGAGTTTGACAGCATTAATAAAGAACTTGTTGATTTGGATCATTTACCCAGGAATATGAAATCGCATTAGAATTCAAAGATTCCATCCTGTTAACCAAATTTAGAATGAACAGATTGTTTCCCGAGTTGGAAAACCATTTTAACTATAACAATGCAACAATATCACTGGAAACACAGGATTGTATCTCCAACAAAAATGACTCGGCAGTACAGAGCACTGACTCTCTCAGCAGGAAGATTGATTTGTTGACACCATTCAAAGAAGCTCATCAGAGGAGAATAGTAACGCAACGGGGTGCTTCATTGAAACAAGGAATTAAGGCATCACCTGACGAGACATCTGCTTCTGATTCTGGTTCAGACAATTTCAGTCCTGAAAACGAACTTTTTCCAATTGGTCACCGGAGCAACGACAACGCTGTGGGTCCACCAAAAAAGGTTTCCGCTTCGTGTATTCTTCATGAGGCGAAAAGAAGCACAATGCGCGACGGACAACCTCATGAAGACCTGCAAGCAGAAAGCACGGACCGCAAACCCCCTATTATGAGTCGACACATCCACGCAGCCCTAGACTCATACACCAAGCGTTCAAATGTCGACATCGAGGTAGCACTAGTAGAGAATTGATTGCCTTTGCCGAGGCCAAAGTTGAGGATTTGATAGCCCCGACCTCAAAACGAAGACGGCTAAAACAGCGAAGCCAGAAGGACCTACGACAAGCATGTACGCGTGTCCTAAATGAAGATCCACCGAAATGCATGATAACCTGCCGATTGATCCGAAAGTCAAGAAAGAAAGGACAAGCCTTACATAGAAAAATCGGTAAACACATCAAAAGACCCAGCCTACACTTGAATTCTTCTGAGACACGACAGGCAACCCCACGCTCATGTCAAACAAAGTTTGGCCGGACACTACAATGTCGTTATCCAGGACGGAAAACGGTCCAGACGAGCAACCTATTCTGGTCGGATTCATCAATGCGCTGGTTCCACAGACGCTCCTAGCATCGTTGGAAGCATAAGTATAGAATACTATGATGCGGCTAATACGGGCATGACATCGATCGGGGTCACAATGAACCACTCACATGATCTTGGACTAAAAGGCTTTGCTGTTGTCTATTACAAAGGCAGAAGCAATGGATGACTGCTGACAAGTGAACTTTAGGCGTTATGTCAAACTTCTTCCTACATTTATTCCGCGGCCGGGAGGATGTTAAAAATATAAGAGGAAGAAGAGGTAGCTTGGCAGCTGCCTCCTACTATCACCGTCATTGTAATGATCCATCCCCCATTAAATATTCGCTCACGTCCCGCGGTCCTCGCCTCGGTTCTTTAACACTCTCCTGACGTTTTCGCTGCGCCTGGTGGCTTCTCCTTCCCTTCCGGTCAGCGTGGGATCATTGAGTCACTCGCGACCGAGTCACGAGGGACTGCACGAGTGAGACTGTTTGGTTTTCTTTACGCTTGTGCGCCTTCTCACGAATCGCCATCGAACTGCGACAGGGAAGGACTTCGTCACGCTGACCTCTCCTTTTGTATTTCTTTCTTTTATTTCTTTATTTTTCGATTTTCGATTTTTTTCGTCCCGTTCTGCGCATCCCAGCTTTCCCGCTCTCTGCAATACATTGCATCTACGCTTATCCTTCGTGTTGTCGCCTCTGTCGTCATTGATCTTGCGTGCACGTCTCGTGGTTCCCAACACCGAACCCTGAGATCATCACAATATAAGAGTTGGCAGTCAAGAAACCCTTCGGAAAGCAAAGGGGAGGATGTGGTAGGTGATTGAAAGAGATAAAAAATTTGGAAAGAAAGAAAGAAAGTGGAGAAAATATGCCGGCCAGGTGGGGTCCGAACCCACGACCTCCAGAATACCGGTCTGGTGCGATAACCACTGCGCTACCGGCGGGGCGATTTTCCGCTCCACTTTCTAGGGTATTTGTGTTAAGGTATTTTGGTTTCCTGTGCTTGGGTCATGAAACAAGTCATGAAAACGAAAATAGCACAAGCCTGGTGCACAAACATGACGCGCACTCTAATCGGCACATCCTACTAGCTCGGGGAACGCCAAGGAGGTCAGCAATGAATGTAAGAAAACAGAAATACAAAAAATGGGAAAAGAAAGCAATCACAGAGCCCGCGTGCACAAATTGATTACAAGGTGAGGGTACCAAGGTAGCAATAATACTGCAGCCTTCTACCCAGAACATAATGTCCGGACTTGATGGTCACATTTGGTTTAGTGCACCCAGCGTTCTATAAACGTGGAGCTAGCACGAAACTATACCCGTCTACAGTTGGTCCCAGACTGATGGGAAAATATTATCGAGGAGGAAAGAAACGAACAAGCACAACACTATCCTTGGGAATGCAGAATTTCAGCATATGAATAAGAAGGAGAGAAGTTGAGGAGAAGCCGAAAGCCGAAATTTTAATCCGAGGAAACACATAGGTTTTCGATAACTTTCATTCATGCCAACCGAGGCTCACTTAAACTTGTAGATAAGGTAGGACTCACGAAACTCGTGATGGCGATGTGTTTTAAAACTAGATTCGAGTATTGTTGCCTTCAGCTGTTCAAAGAATTACCGCGAGTTTTAACATGACTTGATAGCGGCAAAGAAGAGCAGGTTTTGGATGAGGGCGGTGATTTGTAAACCTCGAATGAAAGTGTTTTTCAGCATGGCTTATGTATATTTTGCCGCAGAGGGTGCATTACAGAAGGTATACGACGTTGCCGGAGTCAGTTAAAGATCCCGTTTACACTAACATAATACTTTAAAACGGTGCTGCTGGCGCGCTGTGTGATGGTTATTTGTGGGCATACCTTACCCTGTTCTTTGTTACAGGGCATGCATCCAGTATTCTGTGGTCGGCTGATGCTGGATTTGGTGATAACGGCGGTCAAAATTTCACTGCGTCTGTATTTAACGCGTGGATGCTCGGAAAATATTCTTTTTACGCGTTCTCTCTGAAGAAGGATACTATGATGTTCTCTTAGTATGGGTGCAACTTTCGGTGAAGAGGCCGAATGCGTCAAAACAAGGTTTGTTTGTGGATTGGTTTCGGAGGTTTCTTACGGCCAATTTCGGTTCGGTTCAACTGGTTAGTTCGGGTAATCGCAGTCGCCGATCACCTGCGTTGGGTATTTCTATTCAAAAACGTGGTTTAAGGTTCTCTGCAGTTAGAATAAAAACCCGCTTGGCTCGGGCTGATTCGCCTAAAACGCTGACATTGGCTATAAGGTATTGCGGTCCTGGAGTACCTGACATGCCTGTTCTGTAGGTGCGAATATTGGCGCGTGTCGGTAGGTTTTCTACAGAAATTAGCCTGACGCTTTCACTGAAAAACTGTGACTCTAACAACACAAAAATGTATGCTGTGCCGGGAGTAGGAATGAGAGTGCGAGTTACTAGGATCCGCATGGTAAAGACCTCAATAAAAATACGGAGGTCCATTTCAACATGCTGCCATATCATAAAAATATCGTCTATGTAGCGTTGGTAGTAGAGTGGCTGCAAATGTCGGGTGGCGAGCAAGTTTGACTCTAGACATCCCGTAAAGATATGTGGGCAGGGCGGCCTGATTTTGATTTCCATTGACGTTCCGCTTACTTGACCTTAATTGACATCATCAACATAAAAATTGTTCAGCTCAAGAATAAGGTGAAGGAAAGTTTCGAGGGTTAGATAATTGATACCCAGCAAACAACGTTACGTCGTGCAGATATCCCGGAGACGTCAGCAATAGATATTGCAGATGTCCAGGAGACGTACTGTTGGGGTCAGAGTGACATATAATCAACATCCCCACAACTGCAAAAAACCCATCCAAATAACACGAAGGATCACGTACTGTAGACGTCTCATGGTACTTTTATACACTGTTTGCGGGACGTTACCTTAGTGGTACGTCGTATGGATATTGTAGTGGTACGCATGCAAGATGTTTATAGACGTCTGTTCTACATTATTTTTCCGTCTTCGGCACAAGCATTAGTTTGTTATATTCATGACTAGTGTACGTTAGTATGATATTGTAGAGATGAACCTGTATAATGGCAATTTACATTCTTTATACATTATCTGGATGTTTGGCCAGCCCCCTTTTCAAGGCTGCCTACGTGTTGTAGGCAATAATATTTCAAATACATGTATTACTAGCTATTCAGCACTGTTTGCTGTTACTTGTCACCTGGTTTCTAGAATAATGTTTCCACTTTTAAAGTGCTGCATACTGCATGAAGTCTTATATGTGAAGTAACAAGCTGACCACACACTCTTGCAGAAGCACATGAAGCACTGCTCTAAACAAGAAATGTCGCATCGAAAACAAGTGGCAGTAAGTAACAGCAAACCAGTCCTGATCAGCACAAGTAACCTTGACACTAAGGCAACAACAGTAGCGTCATCGAATTGTACCACCAGTATGGCTGTACAGGCCTTCTGCAAATAAACTATCAGGGAAACAATTCAAAAATTAAACTATAAAATGACAGTCTTGCCAACCTAGATGTAAGTAAGTGCAGCTGGGTAGTAAGAAAGCTTCCAATGCACACATAAAACACAAGAGTTCAGTAACACAGTTTACGTTGACTTCACAAAATTATGTAATATGCTTTCGCAACACAACCACTTTATTTTGATTCCTATTTGCCCTGGCCCACAGGGTACACATTGTATATTTGCAAGAATAGTAAAAATATTCATGACAAATTAAATAAGTCAAACACAGCAAAAAGGTTGACAAAAATAGAAAAAAAGCAAACATGTAAACCCAGCGTACAAGCACAAGATAGTTATGCAACTTGAAGTATCTCACATTAAGTGAAATCGGTGAAAAACAGCAGTGTGGAAAAAAAACAGTGTGGAAACAAAAAAAAAATGATTGAATGGTGGTTACAAAAGCAAAGCAAATTTACAGAACTAAATAGTTCAAATCTAGTGAACAATTTGTGGAACAATACACCAAAAGCACCTTGGAAACACAAACGTGGTGTTGAGTGGTGGGTGTGAGTGCCATACAAATTTGAGGTACTTTAAACAAACCAATATCTAGGGAAATGGTTATAGACACTAGAAAAGGTGACTATACAGAAATGAGTGTACGGCGGTTACAAGAGCAGTAGTAATTTACGTGATGAATTAATTCAAACTTAGCGAAATGGCAGGCCGACAATAAAACAACAAAAAACTTTAGCAACAACTTATTCAAGTCTGGATAGGAAAACAATACAATGTTACACTATTTCAATATTTCACACAAAGTGATATGATTTGGCAACAAACGAAAAAACGGGGAACACGGAAATGATTTAATAATATTTACAACAAGACAGATATACACAACTACATGATTCACACCAAGTGATACGCTCAAGGAACAATAACACAAAATAAAAATGCATCGAAGCAAGGAAAGAATTCAATGGTGGTTCTATGGTGCATGCCTCCATCATCAGTTATGGTAGGGATTCTTGAACAGTTTTCATTCTTTGTTGTGGTGCAAAAACTGTCAAAATAGTTGCGGACCGGATTGGTTGGAAAGTGAGTAGAAATTTCATGATCCAAAGGCTGAAGGAAATTAAATGCCTCTTCTAGCAATAAAAACTAAGGAGCCGCAGGTTGTCGACAATGTTGATATTTGCGCAGGATGTTACTGACAATAAAAATCTGGGCCCTATACATTGTCTAATGAAAGAATTTGATGTCTGTAACAACACGAAGATATCTAGTTACACAAAATTCAGGATGTCATTCGCAGGTGGAAAAAAGGGTGCTTCTCTTTTTCCCAAACCAGGAGAACTCCTGCGCCAAGTTGACCGTCAACAGTAGCTTGAGCAGGCGCCTTGTGCACTGTTGCAGTAGCACCTCCCTTGCAAGCCAGTTCTTCAATCTAGGCATGGGTACAGGAAAATATATGTTGTTAATGCAGCTTTTAAGGCTGGTATAATACAGAGTGGCCGCCTACCATTGTCCTTGAAAACTACAGTGTATGACACCTGCAGCTTACCAGTACTCACCTACGGGGCAGATACTTCCAGGGTCAATAAAAGGGTCTAACTGAAATTAGGGACTACTTAGCAGGCCGTAGAACTTAGCAGGCCGTAGAAAGGAAGAGAGCGGAGTCGATGTAATTTAATGCCAGCATTGGCACTACTAAGGCCACCTTAAAATTATGACTGCTAATTTGAGGTATCACTATTTATACGCACTATATTTCGTGAATCGGGACTCTGAGGACATTTTAGCCAAGCTACGGGTCCAACCTGAACTTGCAAAATATTTTTATGTGTCTATTTTATCCACTTTTTTGAGTGAAGTCACAATATATACACGGATGAAGCCATGTCCACAAAATGTGGCAAAAGGAAACATGCACAAACCCGGACAGCGTCACTGCCATGGACGTATACATCCTGCAGCAGAATGGCGAGGTGGGCTAGTTGGCATATATGCGTAACTAAACCTTCAAAAACCACATCACTGAAAACCTCGTCCTGTTGTCCTGTTCGCTTGTCTTGTTAGGCCTAAATTTTATTTGAATTATACGTTGTACAGCAGGAAACATCAAGGTAGTGCAAGAAATATTTACTGCACACTCACATGTAAACATAGTCTTCCCTTAATTTAAACTCTATGTAAAATTTTCAGTGGCCACTGTATTCGAATTTCTGAGGTTAGAATTCTATTGTAGTGAGTTGTTTTGGCAGGCTTTCATTAAATTAAGTGCATTTTGCTTATGTTCTTTCAGTGGCGTTAGCGTTTAAACAACGGACATGTGACAGTGGTGGCTGCGGCATTGCTTAAAAACAGGTAGGAATGAAACCAAAATAATACATTCCCCCACTCACTTTGGTTATTACTGCACCTACTATGCCCTGAACACAAGCCAGCCGAATATTTTTACAATTCAACTTTGCATCAATATACAGTCAATGAGGCCACACCGCACGATCCTACAATGCAGTGAAGGGTGGGGCATGGATGGCATTGGCTTGCACCAGGAGATAAACAAGTTAAAAAATATTCGTCTCAGCAATGAAGCACATGCAAAATATAAAGACTTAGGTGGCATTTAGGCGACCAACAAACATGACTGGTAGACG
Source organism: Haemaphysalis longicornis (assembly GCF_048455015.1). NCBI lineage: Eukaryota > Metazoa > Arthropoda > Arachnida > Ixodida > Ixodidae > Haemaphysalis > Haemaphysalis longicornis. Next base: position 18,717,775 of record NW_027526445.1, read on the forward strand.
GGATAATCAGGACGCAAACAAGACGCACGTGAAGTAAAACATGATACACGCAATCTGCAATTGATAATGGCTCAATTTTACGGCATACAGCAGGCTTTGTTCGTTGCATAGGTGGGATGAATTGACTGTATAGCAATTCTATTGGGGTAGGCCTTCCCCAAGTGAATCTTGGCAGTCAGTCTCGTTACGAGTTTGGTGTTGCACTTGCAGCTCAGCGCTACACATAAAAGAGACACCAACTTGCGCGAAAACAAGGTTGCTATATTCAGCAGAACGGCGTGTTAAAAATACAAAAGTTACAATTTTATTCTTTGAGGCTGAGCTGAGTTTTTTTGCGTTCTTTTAGGAATGAGTCATCATCTTCACCCACCAATCTACGCTCACTGCAGGGCAAAGGTCTTTCCCATAGATCGTTTCTGCATTTGGCGAACGGAAGCGAAATAGCGTGCCTACGTAAGGCCGCTTGCGTTTCCAACAGGCGGCAAGTAGCGCGACAAGCATCCACGGTTCCGCCTTTCTGTCGACAGTAATTTGCCTCCGATGGAGAAAGTTTCTTGCTTTACGAGTGCTTAGCACATCTCCCTCGCACAGCTCTGTATCGTCGTGACATCGCTGACTGTCCAAACAAAGCTTTGTAGCCAGGCCAGCCAACAAAGTGGTGTGGGTGTGTGTGTGTTGTGGCCGCGTTCGCGATGAGATGCGACGTTGTGCTTCTGCGGTGAACAAAGCGCAAGTGTTTATCTGCTTATCGCTCCGCCGCGTCTGTAACGCCACCGCTTTATTTCGAAGGCACGTTTCCCACAACGCAGCAACAACGTACAACCCATATGCCTTTTCAGAGATATGCTTGCAAAACTAATAAACGGTGATATTTTATTAGTAATGACGTTGAAATGCACAATACTCACGAGGGGGAGGCGATGAACAAGGTCGCAACTGCAACGGTTTAAATAGCGTGGCATCGGTGACAACTGCCGTCGCGCTTTCGGCTCGCTGAGCTCTTCCAGACGAATTGAGTTCACAACACAATTCACACGGCTGCACACAGTCTTCTTTCATTCACAGTAGTAACAGTAGACATTTCAGTAACATTCAAGGCTTTCATCCTGTAACACGTTTAAACTGAACGGCGCAGCACGCGTCTGGCCGTTGCACTCATGGAACGCCGAAGGTCATGACTAGTGGATTGGATTGGCTCATATGATCTGGCTTTATAGCACCGTCGTTATTTTGCGGTCTCAAAACAGCATATACAACAATAAACTTTTCAATAGTTCGAACTGTAGCGTTAGTACACACTTAGTGTATTTTATGTAGTTGTTATTTTAGCGGGAGGAATTTATACTCAACTTTGGGCACTGCGGAAAATGACGGTAAGATATTTGAGTGGCGCCCCCTGGACGTGACGTCTGAGGGACCCGCTCCTCTGTCGTCTGCTACATTCGCGCCGCGATCGTCCGGTTGTGACTGGCAGCAGTGCCTTTGCTATAAATCGCCCGCTTTGATGCTCTGGGGCCTTAAAAAGCGTGTTTTTATTTAGATTCCGACAGCTCTGAATAATTTCAAGCTTTATCCCGCACAAGTTTACAACACACGAGGAGAGCGATAACGTGAGAGCACCGCTCAGACGATCGTGCGTAACGCGTCCTACCTAGCGTATCTGAGAGTTTCAGTGCTCAGAGCTCCTTGGTAAGTATTGAAAATGCGTAAGCTTCCCCGAAATATTTCTGAGATGCTCTTATGAAGACTCAACAGTGTAATGCTACGTATGAAGCAGCGGGGCGCACGGCAGAAAAAAAACGGGTGTTTTCCATTTCTTTCGTTTTTGTTGACTTGTGTTAGATGAAAGTGTTTTTTTTCTGTGCCCAACACATTCATTTTTATCCACCGTCCCAAACGTCCCAGGAGGTTTGGAGATGTTTTCAAGGCTCACAAAGTTCGTGTGGATATGCAATGCAATGAGATTTGTGCTACGCCGCAGATAATGTTGTCCACAGTACTCGAAAAAAGCGTTTGCGCACCTAATTTCTATCGAACCATCGTTATCGTAACGAACTCAATCTCAACCCGAACAGTTATGCCATGATTGCGGTGTTGAAAACTTGATATACTCGCTAACGAACGCAATAAATAGTGTACATGCCAATTTTCACTATAACACAATTCGAAACCAATGAATAAGTCCAGGCAGCTTTTTATTGTTTTCCAACCACTTCAGGCGCAGAGAACAAATCCTGGGCAACTCGGGGTGACGTTCGGTGAATTGAAGAATAAATCTTTCTCTCTCGTCTGGGACTGAGGAGCCTGCCCACTAACCAGCTCGATTTTACTGTTAAAGTTTTCTCCTCCGGCTTGTCCTCCTCCTCTTGAGTGCAGTTCTACTATAACGCCTACCTGAACATTGGGATAATATGGTTGTGGCAAATGTACCAAAATATCCCTCCAAATTTGAACAAAAATGCCTTACTGTATGTTTACAATACCGGTTACTCGTCTTGCTCAATAAGCCTGCATACTGCAAACTCAATAATCCTGCATACTCCTTGGAATAAACCCAGCACGCGCCTATACACACAGAAGGTTGTTTGGAAACCAACCTACATTATTTGTTCCCCATAGTGCATGTCGGCACACTCTCATGCCGTGACAACGTAAAGTGACTTTATACAATAGTTTCGAGCGTTAGGCAAGGTTGCCAAATCTGTTTTACCTTACATATACGATTAACTGGAATCGTAATGCCTTCTGCCAAAGCCGACAGCCCTGAAGGATTGGAATTTGTTTTGGTCCTCCATTTTCGCGGTTGTCGGTTGTCAGCCCCCGGCTTTTACGTTTGTTTGAAAGACTGCCGCATACAGAGGCTGACGCCTAGCTCAGACTCTTCGCGCTCCTCACGCGGCCAGCTTCACAGCAATGCATGGGCGACGCCGGCAATGTTTTTTTCCGGAGCGGTGTCACAAACTATACTTAAAATCCCGCCTTGAGCTAGTTTACGCTATTTTAAGTCTTTTGTTACGAAAAAATTTGCGCATACGCGAGATCTGCTGCTGACAAGCACAAAATCTCAACCGCGGGCAAAGAAACATCGGAGAGAGCGAGCACAAGGACCAAGTAAAATGGTGGTTTCAGTGAATGAAAACTCCTTTAGGCATCAAATTTTTTTCAGGCATATGTTGATGATAATTTATTTATTATGTCCTCCGCATGTATATTTATGTAAAAGCAATATTGGGGGATAACAAAACTTGCACAAAACCCCTCGGTACAAAACCCATACAAAACACATACAAAACCCTCGGTAACATGAAAAGGTTACGGCTGCGGAGAGTTTGAAAATAAGGTATAGCAGATATAGCTAAAAATATGTAACTGTGATAGACCTGTACTATGTAACAAGCAGACATACCAGCAACATCTGAACAACGTCAGAAAAATATGTCTAAGTACCGTCCACAAATGAAGCAGCAGCAACATTTGCAGCAACGTCTTCAGCATAGTTGAAATAACGTCCCACATTAAGGTACCAGAAACGTTACCTCAACATCCAAAAATTTTCAGAAAAATATTGCACGTTGTACGGATGTATAATGGAGATACTGCTGGGACATAGACGTTCGGATCTTTTTGAGACGTCGCAGAGATGTTAGTGGTTTGCTGGGTAGGTTTGTCACCCTCCGACTGCTCATACGCACATAATATAGTGGTGATTCTATCCGCATGCGGAATGTTTGCGTATAGCGACAGGACCTCGGTGTTAACAACTAAACCGGTGTTACGAATTTCAATCTTCATGATATCAGAGAAAAAATTATTTGTAATCCTAACGAAGGATGGAAAGCTGGGGGGAATTCCTGAATAAGAGAGTAGACACAGACCGAGAGGTTCTCGGGGACAGTACCGATGCCAGAAACAAGAGGGCGACCTGGGTTCTTATCTTTATGAGGATTAGATAGAAGTAGAATTCACGCAACATCGCTGGAACCCTTGTAATGGTGCGAAGTCCTATGCTATCTGCTACATCAACCACTGTTTTCCCACATGTCGGAACTAATGACCTGAGCTCTTCTTCATCTGAACGTGCTTTTGTTACAACCGCTTCCTGCCTCACCTCATTGTTCAATCTCGGCCTAACATCGCCAATATCTACGCCAGCTTGATTCTCCGCGCTCCGCTAAACACCGCCGTGACTACCGAAGTCCCGCTCTGCTATTGGCGGCAACGAAAAGGGCACAACACTTTACCTCTCTTCTGCGCGAATTGGGCCGCCACTCTCGCTCTGCCCGGTTCATTGACCACGGTTTTCATCACCTTCCTGCCCTCCGAGTCCTTGCTGCTTATGTCCGGCGTCCCAGATTTGAGGGTGTGGTTCTGCTTGCTAGCCACATCCACGACCTTTGCTGCACGCAACAATGCTGCAACCCTCATGGATGGCGCAAAGTCACATGCTCCGAAACCAAGCTACCGCAATGTCATCATACGGCAGTCTCTTTCTGCGCTGCATCAGCTCTTCTCTAGCCAAACACCCTCCACGATGTCCCCGGACACACTTGCTAACCTGCGAGCCCCGTATGACCCCGTTGTGTCGTGGCCACAGACCATCAGCTGAGCGCCAATGACCAACTACACAAGTCGCCAGACGCCCGCCGCAGTCTTCCGCGAGTGCGTGATCCTGAGGCCACCGACACAGAGCACCGAGGCACCACCTGCAGCACAAATCCGAGAATGTGACGCGCCCAGAGCCTGCCGCGCCCGCACTGCGGGTCCACAGCGGCCGCTGGAGCCCCAACGACCATGGAGCCCCTCGAAAATGACAGCAGCGAATCCGCACAGAAGCAGACACCAAAAAGCCAGCCCATGTTCCGTACAACCTCCGTGAGAAAGTGTCTTTTGGGGAAGAAACTGTCTAGGACCCAGAAAATTCAGTAACGCAGCCTCCTACCCAGTGGCACAACAGTTCTTAAGAAAGATTACTGAAAAACACGTATTTTCCGGATTGCACATTTCCATATTATTACAGTATTTACCTGACGAGATAGCTCACACGAGGTTAAGGGCTACCCAGAGACCTGCAACTGGCGAACGCTCCCATACAACATGGGGAAGGGGCAATGGGTACTAGAAAACGTATCCTTGCAATTAACGCAGATAATTCTAAATCACTACGTGACTATGTCCCACTCCTCCACCAGGTAGGGAAATTCTCATTCAGGAGCTAACCGAAAAAGAATCATTACTTATACGAAGCTACGAATCCAAAAAGGCATCCGCCATGTCCGAAAAAAAAGTCCGTAAATTTTCCCGAGATAATATTACTAACAATGGCTACACCCGTCAGAATAAATCAGCCCTAAAACTAATGGCTGTCCATTATCTGCAAATCACATAAAAATTCGCCCCTCAAACGCGATACCCACGTCAAAAACTGACCCCTTATCAGCTTACATTAGCGCCGGCACTAATCAGTGTGCCAACCCAAACCTAAATTTTTATCCTCCTTCTGTCAACTCTTGGCAGTGTATCAACGCTCACAAAAATCTCACTGGAAATGTCATGAACCTCTCTCGTATTACCCTGTCTCCAGATCAGAAGAGCGCTCTGTGAAAAGGTCTGAAGTTCTGAACTTTTGCGAGGCAACGGGTGGTTTCAACAAATTTTAACTTTTTAGAGACTTAGATGACTTCGCCAGAAATATGAGAATGCGAGAGTACTTCCGTAACCGTCCTCTAGCTGACGAAGCCGGAACTGCACTACCTAGTAACTGGCACTGAACCCCTCCCACGCAGCTCGATATATGCATCGCCATGTACATTAAAACCGTTCATCACTATGTACGAGCACCATACCAAAGCAAATCTCTTTCCGCCTTTACTTCACTAACAAGGGAAAGAAAGCCCTAGAAGAACTTGCAATTTGTTCCCAAATAGTAATCAAACCGGTCGTTAACGAGGCACCACCGTGTTTCTCGAAAAAGATGACTATGTGAACGAGGCTCAATAACAACTCTATGAATCGACGTTCTACAAAGTACTCCCTAGTGATCCCACTAATGTATATAAGCTAATTGTCAAAGGTAAACTTACTAAGCTGGTTCAAGATCAGGCAAATCGCGAAACAACGGCTCGTTCTCTTATCCCCTTCAGCCCAGGAGCCGGTAGATTCTACCGTATCCCTAAGATTCATAAAGATAAGAACCAAAGTCGCCCCGTTTTTTCTGGCATCGGTGCTGTAACCAGAACCTTTCGCGCCATGTCAACTCTCTTATTCACGAAATTCCCATTACCCCAGCTTTCCATCTCTCATTAGGATAAACATTTTTTTCTCTGAAATATCAATCTTCAGATTGAAACTCCTAACCACTGTTTACTTGTTACCCTGTGTGTCGTGTCGTTATACACTAAAATTCCGCGTGCCAACGGAATCACCCCTGTATCATGTGCGTATGAGCAGTCGGCGGTTGACAAACCTTTCAATTCTTTCACCTTTGAAACTTTCCTTCAACGGATCCTTCAAGCTTAACAATTATGACTACGATGATTTCACCTATGTGAAAGTCAGCGGAACGTTAATGGGAACGAAAATAGGGGCGAACTACGCGAATATTTGTATGAGATGTCTATAGTCAAATTTCCTCGTAACCCAAAATTTTAACACGCAGTACTACAAAAGGTATATCGACGATACATTCATGATATGTCAGCGTGGTGAAATGGAACTTCGGACAATAATTGAGGCTTTTAACCTTGCGCATCGTAGTATCTCGCTCTCTTATTCCTACTTACCGCACACCATAAATTTTCTGGTTGTTACAATCAGAGTTTCTCAGTGAAGGCTTCAGAGTAATCTCTACAGGAAACCTACCGACACGCGCCAATATTTGCACTTCCACAGCAGCAATGTCAGGCACGGCAATACCGCGATACCTTATAGTCAATGTCAGCATTTTAGGCGAACCGGCACAAGCGAAGCGGATTTAGATTTTAATGCAGAGAACTTAAAACCGCGCTCTTCTATCAAAAATACCATTGCAGGTGATCGACGAACCGATTACCGGAACCAAATCCACAAACAAACGTCGTTTTGACCCGTTTGGCCTCTTCTCCGAAAGTTGCATCCAAACTAAGTAAACATCATAGTATCCTTGTTCAAAGTGAACGGCTAAAAATAATATTTCCCGAGCCGCCACGCGTTGTTCATAAGCGCAGCCAAAATTTGGGCGACGTTCTCACCAAATTCAGCATCAGCCGACCACAGACCTACAGGTTACATGCCCTGTAACAAACCACGTTGTGAGGTATGCACTCAAAGGACCACCACCCAAGACGCCGCCAGCACAGTGTCAAACTGTTATGTTACGGTAAAATGGAACTTTAGCTCTGACTCCGCCTATGTGGTTTACCTGCTGGAATGCGCCCTCTTCGACAAAAAATACATCGCCCACACTGAAAACCCTTTTGTTTGAGGTTTAACAATCACCGGTCTGGTGCAAAAACGTGCCCTTCCTTGCTGCTAGCAAGGCATGTTAACCCTCCTTGTCATTCTTTCGAACAGATGAAGGATACATTTCCCGAACCTAGTTTCATAACCCATCACGAACGCAAGGCTCGTGAGCCGTACCTTATCAAAGCATTTAGGTCAGCGTCGTTTGGCCTATGAAAGTTATGGGAAACTTATGTGTCTTTCCTGTGATTTAAATTTCGGCTTTTAACTTATCCTCCCCCTCTCCTTCTTATTCATATGCTCAAATTCTGCATTCCCTGGAGAGTCTCATCCCTGTTCATTTGTTTCCCCCTCGAGTATCTTCTACCATCAGTTGGCGACCCCCAGTAGACGGTTATAGTTTCGTGCTAGTACCACGTTCCTTAGCAGGGTGTCTGGTGCGATGTTCCGACCATAGTGCGCGTCGAGTTTGTGCACCTGGCTTCGGTTATCTTTATTTTCATTACTTGTTTCACCCTCTCCCTTTTTTCAGTTTCTTTTACCCTAATTTTTCCCTGCTTTTTGCTGCTCTTTCGATAGGAAAGTAGACTCATTTCCAGTCGAAACTGTCTGTCTGACTGTTTTTGTGCGCGCTGCCTGTTCCTCCCAGCACGACAAGCCACGAATAAAAACTCTGATATTTCAATCCCCTGACTCCGATTCCTACAACAGGCAAGTATGGCTAGATGTGCACCACAAGCGCGCATGGGCATATCTTTTGACCACGCTCAGTTGCATGGGACAGTGAAAATAGCAATTACCTTGTTAATTTTTTTTCTTGTTACTTCTTTCTCATGTTTGTGCCAGGAGACTGATTTATTTGTTATCGTTTTTTTATTACCATGCTAAATGCGTGCAAGCACATATCTTGGTTACCACTCTCTTTTACCTCTGTTGCCATGAAGTAAAAGATAATTTTCTTGTTTTGGTTTCGTTCTTTAGGCTTTTTTCTCATTTTTGTGCCGCGTGACTGTAATTTCGGGCTATCCCTATGATTCCCCTCCTCTAACTCTTTCTTTTTTTTTCCTGCCGACCAACCTTGATCCCCTTGTACAAACTCTCCATTCCTTTGCTCTGCCCCCGCTCGTGCTACATTTTCTTTATATATAGAAACCCTAAAACCAACCTATTCTGCGCTCTGAAGAGAGGAAGTCCTCTTCCTCAAACGTCAGTAAACATTTTTTTTAAGGTCTTTCTCATGTAATATATAAATATATATATATATACATATATATATATATATATATATATATATATATATATATATATATATATATATATATATATATATATCGAAAAGAAAGTAGAAAAGAAAGTGGTGAAAAAATGCCCGCCGGGTGGGATCCGAACCCACGACCACCATAACCTACCCTTTGCTTTCCGAGTTTTTCTTGACTGCCAAACCTTATTTTCTGTCTTATTTCACGGAGCCCCTCATTTCCCAATTTCTGATTCGCTACGTGCTTAGCGAGGGCCTCTGTTCTGGCAGTCTTGGTGCCAAAGGGAGCTTAAGAGGGTTCAACGCTGGTCGACCACTCTCGACATGTCGCAGACACTCCAGTCACGGCCCGGGGGTCAAAAAGAAGGTCCCCTTCACCCCAAGTAGTCCGAACGGTGCTGGCTACCACCCCCAAGTGCAGGAAACAAAAATACCTTAACATAAATACCCGAGAAAGTGCTGGGGAAACAGCCCCGCCGGTAGCGTAGTGGTTATCGCACTAGACCGGTATTCTGGAGGTCGTGGGTTCGGATTCCACCCGGCGGGCATTTTTTCACCACTTTCTTTTCGACTGAAAAAATTCATCTCTTTCTATGACCCACCACAACCTCCCCTTTGCTTTCCGAGGTTTTCTTGACTGCCAAACCTTATTTTCTCTCTTATTTCACGGAGCCCCTCATTTCCCATTTTCTGATTCGCTATATATATATATATATATATATATATATATATATATATATATATACATATATATAAAAATCGAGGGAGTAGTATAACTTTGAAGATGGTAGAAAACACAAGAGAAGAAAAACTTCGAACAAGCTCCGACACGGCGACACATTACACGGCTTCCGCGAACTGAGCAGGAAGGGTGGGGGGAAGTGGATGGTGGTGCGTCTTTGAGGGCAGACGAAAATTACGCGCTCCCCGCACAGGAGTTTTGGAAGTGCGCGCATGTACAACATCCCTTGCATATTGTTCGCCGGTGATGGCCACGGGCAGGTACAACTCCCCGCCCCTGTCAGCTATCCCTGTCGACCACGCAATTATGTGTCTCCCATCGCTCCTAAGCTTCTGCTTGTCGTGTCCTCTCGGTTCTTTTTAGTTTGTTCGTCCCCACCACTGCCTTTCCATCCCCCTGTCTCACATATTTATGCGTTTCTAGTTTGTGCTTCCTTATTGCTGGCTTTTTCTCTCATGTTGCAATGCGCTTTTCTCTCTTCCTCCTCGCTTCCATTATTAAACGTATGTCACCGCCCCGGAACCTCAAGTGCTTGAACTGTCTATAAACCGCTTCCATTCTGTAAAATATTACTCTTGATAAAGGAAGGTCCCCGTCCGAAACGTCGATGTAAAGTTATTTTTTCCAAGTAAACTTGTTATGTTTTTTATTGCGCCCCTTTTTACTATTTAACCTTCACTAGCCTAACCGTTTATCTTATATCTTCAACTATGGCATTTTAAGTTCCCGCAATGGAAAATGTAACAAAGAAGTACCCCGAATATGTGACAACTACTATGGTTCTTGGTGATTCTCAAGCACCTCTTCAACCATTTTGACCCCGGACGCAAGGGAACGCCAGCGTTCGTCTCCAAGTCAGGCGCAACCATCGAAGGTCTGTCCCGGCTACTCGAGTTCGTCCAGCACATGGTGACCACCCTGATCATGTACGTTGGGACGAACGACATCGCCAAAGGCCCAGCTGACGCTGCATTTGAAAGATACAAAATATTGTTGATGGCCATTCGACAAGTGCTGCCTAATATAAGAGCCATCTACGCTACGCTCTTGCTCCCACGGAGCCAAAACCGGCGCCGGCGCAACCTGAACCAACCATTCGTCACCCGCTGCTACTTGGATGCTGGCAAGTTCAACAACCTTCTGCGGAAGCACTTCCGCCAGGTGAAGGGCCTCTTCTACCACGACCTGAAAATGAATTCCACCAGTACGTGCTTTGGCAGCTGATGTTCTGCACCCTAGTTTTAAAGGTGTAGCCATAATGGCAAGACATCTTTAATAGCTCCTGCGACGGGAACTGAGGAGGGCACCACCAACTTGGCTGAACGAACTGGTCACGTCATCAACAGAACAACTGCAGCCGGCAGCACGGCGACCACCGACACCGTCGCTTTCGACCAACATCGGGACCACCCAGACAGACGGAGCACGCGAACGACAGCACGAAAAGACCCAGACCAACCCCAACTCCACGACTGTACACGACCCAGAGCAGTTTCCGCCATTACCACCCCCACCTCCGCTCGTCGGTGCTGTGCCGATTGGCGCGATACCGCGCTACAAACTCCGAAGGGCATACAAAGACGTCGTCCAGGCCGACCAGTCCAACTGACTACCTACCACCCCAGGTGAACTATCTTTTAACGTAGTTTCCAGGAACTTTTTGAGAATACGGAAGGTTGTTGAAAAAAGAGTTAGATTTGAATGTCATGTTAACACTTCAATCATCTATGAAAAATCTGATGTTGTTCCATAGGGTCTCCGGCTTCATTTAGAGCCGGCTACATCCGACTTTTTATTTGAACTTAAACAAAAATGGAAAAATACCCTGTATGAGGCGTCTAAAAAGCTATTGCACTATGTGATCCAACATAACCGGTCGTACTTACTTTCGCTCTAAAATCAGGAAGACAAGCTCATCAGAGAGAATCTCCTACCAGAAAATGAAAACCGCCGCCTCGAACTCTTTGTACAAAACAAAGAGCGCGAGCTGCAGGACACAAAACGTAAAAAGCTTCGCCGTGACGGCGTACACTCCACTACTGTCAGCCGATCCGAAGCAGCCTCTACATCTACGTGCGCTGGCCATTCGATCATACCCCTAAACTATTGACAAAAGTGAGGACCCGATTGTTAACCTTTCAGATGTAGAACTATCGGACGAAGAACACAGAGTTCTTTCCAAAGGCCTCAACTTTTGCCCTGCTACAGGCTCCTTCAATGAATTTCAGCTCTACAGAGACGTATTTATCTTTAAAAGATCTTTAAGACTCAGCGAATATTTCCTGGACAAGCCGCAAAACACGAATGGCGAGGCAAAACTACCATCTAGTCGTCAATGGACACCCCAGGCGCAAAGAGACAAATGCCTTGATATCTATATTAGGGCAGTTCAACGTGACATCGTGTCATCATATAAGAATCAGACACCCTACCGCGAAAACCTTTCCCGCGGGGAAGAAAAGCCACTGGAGGCTTTAAGCACCAGTACCGACATAATAAATAACGCCAGAAGACAAGGGAGGAGCGATAGTGGTTATGAACTGATCAGACTACATAGGCGAAGCCCAAAGACAACTGGATAATACTTCTTTTTACAAATTACTGCCGAACGACCCAACCCCTCACTCCCTCATTTTAAAGATAAGATAAAGGAAAATCTGGAGGACCTTGTGAACGGACCAAAAATATCTGAATCAATGGCGCCGTCTCTTTTACCACTAAGTCCAGTACCTTGGAGGTTCTATACTCTGCCTAAAATCCACAAAGAGAACAATCTAGGACGACCGATCGTGTCTGGCATAGGCACAGTGTCCGAATACATATCCAGTTTTGTGGACGGTTTGATACGGGACATACCATGCTCTCTTCCCTCCTACATTAGAGACACCACCCATTTCCTTGCCCAAACAATTAACTTCAGTATACCGGAAAACAGCCTTTTAGTGACCCAGGTAGCCTCACTATACACAAACATCCCTCACGAAGATGGCATAAACTCAGTAATACTTGCTTATGAGGAAATGGAGCCGCTTAACAGATCAATCGATAGTCAGACGCTTGGAGAACTTTTGAAAGTAATTCTACAAATGAATAACTTTGAGTTCAACAACAACCATTATGTGCAAATTAATAGCACCTCTATGGGCACAAAGATTGGTCCCAATTATGCCAACATCTTCATGGGAAATTTGGAAAAGAAGTTCCTAGGCGACTACCCGTTAAAACCGCTCTTCTAGATTCATTGACGACATATTTCTGATCAGGCCTCACGGAGAGGAAGCCCTCGTTACGTCGTTGAAGCACTGAACAGTGTCCACAGCGACATCATATTCTTTCACATGTACTCTGCCTGTAGCATAAACTTTTTGGACGTAACTGTGCAAATATCTGGCTGTAAACGCACAACATCACTTTTCAGAAAACCCACTGACCGACACCAGTATCTAAACTTTCACAGCAGCCATGTTCGCCATTGGAAATTGCAAAACCGGAATTCCTTGCAGCCAGTCCATCCGATTCAAAAGAATATGCTCCAACCCTCAAGACTTTGCCGCCAACTGTGACAATTACGCAAAGATTTTACCCCCCAACAATACCCTCTTTCCGTAATAAACGATGTCATTGAAAAATCGAAAACACTGGACAGACTTGAACTAATAAACAGCAGCAGCAACGTTCAAACTGATAAACCTCGAACCAACTTAGTTCTAACATATTCGGCCTCCGCTCCGAACGTAAGAACAATTTTGCGAAAACATCACAACATCCTTCTGGAACCGCCCCGCGCCGTATATAGACGAGCAAAAAACCTGAAAGATATCATAACTTCTTCAAAAACTGATACTTCCCAATTTCAAGGCTCTGGACCATGCAACAAACCCCGCTTTAAGCTTTGCCCCATGATGCCAAAAACTCTTGTTGCTAAAAGCACTGCCACTTTCTTCTCCTTTCAAATACGCGGAAGCTTCGATTGTGATAGTGCTAATGTTGTGTACCTTCTTCTGAGCACTGTATGCAGCGCACAGTACATCGGTCAGACGGAAACACCACTGCGAGTACGAATTAATAACCACAGATCACACACCAAAACGCTGCCTCATCTTCTTGTCTCAAAACACGCTACTTGCCTTGGTCCCTCTTTTGACAAATTCACGTCGACCGTGCTAAAATCGAAGTTTAGTACACACCACGAAAGAGAGATGTTTTAATCATTTCTAATCCACAAATTCAACACATTTGCTGGTGGAATAAATGAACAAGAGGGCAAGTATTCGTTTTTGTCCCCGTAACGCACACATCTGCTGCCTTTGTTATTTTTTTTCCTGATCGGTAGGTTGTGGTGATGTGGAAAATCTGCTCATAGTAATTATGTATAAACATTGTGTTATTTAGGAGTTTACCGTGTACGCGTGTGTATGTATAGACACAGAATGGGGTAAGAATGTCTCTACACGTCACTCTTCTTGTTTTTATACAAGATTGTTTCTATACGTCATTTCTACAGAATTGTTTCTATACGTCATTCTTCTTGAGACCATTGATAATGTTTTGTCTCACCCAGTGCACCCGCATCAAAAGAAACTGTCTTGTCACTGTTGATTTTGCTTGCTTTATCGGCCACTCGGTTGATTTTGTTGTTTGGGCAATCGGTCAAGCCATTGGCGATTTTCCTTTTTTCCATGGCCACATGGTCGTTTGTGCGTGTTCGTTGTTTGTGTGAGCATGTGCGCGAGTGCCTTTGACCTTCGCTCTGTTTCTGTTTTGATTTGTGGCACCGGTATCCCTCTCTTTTTGTCCCCCCGTTGGCTTACTACGTTCACTGTCTTTCCACTCAGACATCCTCACTCTCACTCGACAGCTTAGCCCTCTTATCGCGGTCGCGACTGGGGGCGCCTTCTTTCTTCACAGGTTTCTCGAATACGGGGACACATTACGGCTTTGGCGCCGACACTGACTAGAGGTGGAGGGAAATGAAATGGGGATCATCTTCGGGAGCCGACGAAACCACGCGTCCCTCGCTCAGGAGTCTTCAAAGCAGGCGTACGTAGGACACCCCTCGCATATTGTTCACGGGTGCTGACCGCGGGCGCTTACAACTCGTCACCCCTGTCAACCAGGCAATTATGTGTCCGCTATCCTTCATATTGACGTACTATTCTCGCTGTCTCTGCTTGCAATGTGATTCATGTCTCCTCACTCAGACATAATCACTCTCATTCGGACTTTCGGATTGCTTATCTTCTCGCCGGTGCGACTGGGGACGGCCTGTTTCTTCACAGGTTTCGCCGACACTGCGACTTATTACGGCTTTCGCGAACTGAGCAGGGAGGGTGGGGGGTAGTGGATGGCGGTGCGTCTTTGAGGGCCGACGAAAAACACGCGCTCCCCACACGAGAGTCTTGGAAGCGCGCGCACGTACAACACCCCTTGCATATTGTTCGCCGGCGATGGCCACGGGCAGGTACAACTCGCCGCCCCTGTCGGCCATCCCTGTCGACCACGCAATTATGTGTCTCCCATCGCTCCTAAGCTTCTGTTTGTCGTGTCCTCTCGGTTCTTTTTAGTTTGCCCGTCCCCACCGCTGCATTTTGCATCCCCCTCTCTCACATATTTATGCGTTTCTAGTTTGTGCTTCCTTATTGCTGGCTTTTTCTATCATGTTTCAATACGCTTCTCTCTCTTCCTCGTCGCTTCCAATCTTAAACGTATGTCACCGCCCCGGACTCTCAAGTGCTTGAACAGTATATAAACCTCTTCCATTCTGTAAAATATTACTCTCGATAAAGGACGGTGCCCGTCCGAAACGTCGATGTAAAGTTATGTTTTTGAAGTATACTTGTTATGTGTTTTATTGTGCCCCTTTTTACTATTTAACCTTCAAGCCTAACCGTTTATCTTTATATATATATATATATATATATATATATATATATATATATATATATATATATATATATATGAACAGAAAACTTTGAACAAGTTATAAGCAAGATTGTTGCCAACGTTTCAGCAAAGAGACTTGCTTTCGTCAGGGCCAACTGTCGCCTGGCTGGCACGCTTTATATAGGGGTAGTTCCCAGGTCAGAGGAGAGAAGGAAAGAAGGAAGTGAAATTGAGAAAGCGGATTGGTTTATGAGTGTCGGGGGAGATATAGAGTAGTTCGACCCCTGTTGGTTGTGTAGTGTTGTGTAGTTCAACCCCTGAAGTTGGTCACAGGGAAGTCAGCGGGGGGTTGATATTCGGGGAATTTTTGGGGGGAAAGGGTGAGAGGGTGTTTGTTGACCCGCCGCGGGGCATACCGAAAGGTTCTCAGAACCGCCAGAAGCGGACCAGGCGGTGATAGTGGGGTTCCTATCAGAAACTATCTGCAAGGCTCAGGTCAGAAGAGAAAGTAGAGAAGGGGGCAAATAACTGGGTCAAGGAAAAAAGAAAAAAAAAGGGGAAAAAAGAAAAAAAGAGTGGAAAACCACGCAATCCCACACACACAAAAAAGCAATAACCCGACAACTGAAATGGCACGTGTCGCCCGCCGCAAGATTCCTGGAACGGGCATGTACTGAAACTTAAAAACGAAAAAGATAAAGAGTTACGTACGGGGTACAGGACAAAGCGGAGCAAAAAAAGGAGAAATAAAACAAGTAAAATGGATTTCCATAAGCAAAGAATGGAGCGATGCGGGCGAGTATTAAGCTGGAAGCTAAGGAATGAAAATTAAAGAAATTAGGGGACCAGGTAAAGAGCAGAGGGAGGGGCCATTGTCTTTGGATAAGGTATATGCAAGACCATGCCTAATTCTGAATTCCCGGTGAATATCTCAAGGATTCCAAGTTGCCACTATACGCATTAATTCCAGTAGGTTCCATGGAGTTCAATTTGTGAATTCAATAAGATTATCGGTATTTCTTGTTCCACGAGATAAAAGTTTGACTGCAGTATATAAAAGTTAAGGTCATCAATATTGCGGCCTGGTTGGTTGAAATGCTGCGCTAAAGCTACGGAGGATTTGCTAAGAGTATCTGCCCGGTGACCATTAAGACGTAGGCTCATAGGTTGACTCGTTAGGTCTATATACTGTTTGTGGCACATTGAGCATTCCAAAATATTCACAATTTTGGATGAAGTGCACGTAAAACTTGAATTAATCTCGTGGACAAAATTACTGGCTGTGCTTTTTGCCATGCAGTCGGTCTGCAGGTGCCTGCAAGTCTTGCATCTGTAACGGGAGCAGCTGGCTATGACTGGTTGCTTTGAAGGCCCTGTTTTAGCGTGCGCTAAAATATCTTTTAGATTCCTGTTTCTCCGGTAGGTAACCCTTGGTGCTTCCGGGAATGTCTTTCTATGTCGGTCGTTACTGGCTAAAATGGGGTAGTACTTCCGCAGTGTATTGTTTACGTTTGGGACCTATTTCTAAAGCTGCATAACAAACAATATAACTGAAAACATCAGCCATAGTATTCCACAAGACGTAGTAATGTCTCATGTTCGAGCAAGCTCGTTCTGCTGTAGTCTTGTGCACCAATTACTCCCTTCTCTCAATGCCCTTTTTTTTTCTACCTCGCAAGAGGAAATGTGCCCTGTCACACACAAGCTGAAAAATACTGGCTCCGGGCTTGAGAACGTTTACTTTAGCCGTGTCAAACCTATTGCAGATAATGGTTCGGTTTGTTTTTCATACATCGGCAGTCTATTCTCAGAAGCAGGCACATTTCCGAAAGTCTTGAAAAAAGCTCACTAGTTCCACTTTTTATGGTGCAAATAGGGGTCATGCCGGTGTCGGCCACCCTATTCCCAATCGGTCATTTTTAGTAAATAATTGACCAGATTTCAGTTTAACAAATTTAATATCCTGTCTTCTTATCTGTATATTTTCAGGGCTGAGTGCACAACAGAAGGAGTCCTGTTTTTTCAACGGATAAAGTCAATGCAGCGATCAAAAGAAGAGTTTTTCATACCTAGCTTATTGACTTTTGAAAAGTGTTTTACTGTAATAACATGCTGTATTTTTTAATTTAGAATGCACTTCTTAAGCGAGCCTGATGCGTCCGCCGCCGTCCGCATAGCAACAGCTGCGGGTGCGCGCCCTCCTCGTCTTCTTTGGCAACGGGGGGAGATGGGCGCGCGCTGCCTGGCCGCTGACATGGCACATACCCACGTGGGGGATTGGCCAGGAATCTCCTCGTCTTCCTTGGCAACGGGGGGAGATGGGCGCGCGCTGCCTGGCCGCTGAAATGGCACATACCCACGTAGGGGATTGGCCAGGAATCGGGCGTGAGAAGGGCTAATGCGCCCGCTTAAAGGAGTACTGACACGAAATTTCAAAGCTGAGATCCGCTCTAGCAATCAAGTACAACGACAACACAAATAGGTGTCTGTGAATAAATGCATCTTTATTTCTTTGTAGTTGTGGGTGTGTGTGTGATCTCTCTTTCGCGAACATTACCGAACCGCGCAAATTCAACTCGTGCATTCGCACTTTCACATTCTTCCCCCCGGGGAAATGCGGGGAATTTTTTCGAATTGGTACCCGAATGGTAAACTGGCCATACACCTAAATGATGGCCACGTTATCTTCTTAAAATTACTTGTTTGATATGTCTCTAATTTTTAGTATAGGCTCAAGATATATAGTCATGTACCAAAAGGATTAATTATTTGTGCGACATTGTTTGTTATTTACACTAATTAACTTTCCATTGTCTCCTAATTATAGTAACAATTATTGTGGCGTTGACACCATTTCTTGCTTCAGATAAATGTATACTTTCATTAGTTGAACAACTTAAGGTAGCTGTAACCAATTGGTGGACAGGGAATAAAACCGACAAACAGAGCAGTATTTTAAAAAAATAAACTGTTTTGTAACATGAAAGAGCACTTCAAAATTATACTTCTCCTAAATGAATTTCATTGCGGTCTTTCTCTGTGACGTGGGGAGAGATCGTTTTGGTAAAACTGACAAACACACGAAACTTATTGACCAAATCACACCATTCGCAAGGATGACAGCTTACAGTAAAGAGTGCTCTATAACGTTTGTTCTTTAATGAGTATACGCATTCCTATTTGGCTTTACTAGGCATTTCTACACAGTGGCAGAGCATATCGCACGTCAACCTTGCGGAAACACGTACAAGGTTCATTGAGTTCTATTGAATTTCTAGTTCCTTCCAATCCGATGCAATACCATTCCTTCCTACTTTTATACTGTCGACTTTAGACCTCGTTATTTTGTTTATGGCCTGTTATTTTAAAAAATTAGCAAATATAAGCTCATTTCGCTTATTTGTACCAAGGAATTTCCCTGTAATGATTCCACTCGGGTAAATAAAGTATGGGCAATTTGTAGCTTAAGTGTACAAAAACGACGGAATGTATGTAGCTTACTTTTAGCTATAGACTTTTGATATCTCGCCACTCGGTATTTAATGTACCGTACAGTGTACACGCGTGAAATATATTTGTGTGCGTTCATTTCCCAGAGGATTAAATCCACTCGACCGAATTCTTTTAAGTTCTGTTTTTTACTTTTGTAATATTAGGTAATATGGCCTTTTGAAAATGTGGAGTGGATGGAAGCGAACTAACGTCATCATAGTGTATTAGGGTAATGACAATTATGATCGCACATCGGCAGATGGCAGCATGCTGATAATGCTAGCATCGATGCTGGCAGGTTGGGTGACGGTATGACCGCAGATGTGCAACAGATTGCAGAAAACTGGTGAGGACATGCAAAGAAAAGATGCTATGAAATACAAACTTTAAACTGATTTTATTTCTTGCGAACAAATTTAGAAAACAAGATATACAGCAAATAAGTTCATCGCCAAGACTGGCAGTTTTCTCAGTTCATTCATGTAGTGATAATTTTTCTGCTATCCTGGCACAATTCTCAAAGCATTTATTAAGCATAGTTTATGGGATTTGTTTAGAGAGTGTGATGAGGGGCTTGAAACACTATACAAAACAAATTTGGTTTTAGCTTTGGGTATATTCTAGTGCAATAAATGACGAAGACTATGTTCATTCCGGAACATGTGCGAAGCTGGAAAGAAACAATATTAAACCACTGAATTACACACCAACATTTTCATAATCTAGATCAACCCAATAAAAATGTATAGTCTCTTTGCACATGCCTCTTTAACCATCTGGACTTGGTGGTTTTGACATGGTTCCTTGATTCTCCCATTTCTCTTCGCCATAAAAATGTAAACTCTAAAGAATAAGGAACATTTTTCCCAAAATAAGTGCAAACCATCATGCTGGGACTTCCTTGAGGCCATGGCACGTATTCATTTCATGAAGGATGCTCGTGGAATACACTGCTCTTGGAGGTATCTCATGTTGGCAATACATTTCCCAAACTAGCATTTAGTCAAATGTTTGCTATGAAATTAACCAGTTGAGTAGCTTGTACTCTTCATTTCACTCCTCTGAGAGAAAGTGCCTTTATTAAGAAAACGGGCCTTTGTCTAACTTTATCTGCTCGAGCTACCTTTTAAGCAACTAATTGCAAAATACTTTTATAATTGAATACTAAGACTAAA
The DNA here is from genome assembly GCF_048455015.1 of Haemaphysalis longicornis. Classification (NCBI taxonomy): domain Eukaryota; kingdom Metazoa; phylum Arthropoda; class Arachnida; order Ixodida; family Ixodidae; genus Haemaphysalis; species Haemaphysalis longicornis. The sequence continues at coordinate 18,737,762 of NW_027526445.1, forward strand.
TAGACGACATTAAATTATCGTTTCTAGGCGAATCTCAAATGACCGTGTGACACTGCCAGTCAGCAGCCCAACTATCTCGATATCACGTTCATCAGCACAAAATGTTTTCTACCCCCGTTTTCAGACGAGCACACAACTTCAGACAAAAAGTATTACGGATAGAAACCACGGGCGATGGGATGTTTCTTTTATGGGTGCGGTTAAGACTTCTGAATTGCTTCATTGTGATTGTTTAAAAGGGGGAACATTCTCTAGTTATGACCATTTCATGTGCCCTCCAAGGTGTCCGTTGTCTTTGAGCCCTGATTTGCTGAAAGGAGACAGCTGTATGTAACGCAGGGCATACTCAGGTAAGAGGCTTTACAAGTGCAACTATCTTCCAACCGTAAAAGACATGAAGTGGACATTTTTGAAACAGAGATATCTGAATTCCGCCCTTAGACAACTGTGTGGTGGCCTCTTTTGTGCACTCAATAGCTGTAGTCTAAACACCAGTGAACACCAAATAATGCTTCAGTCAATGCATTGGGCACAGGAACAGTGGCACAGTGAGGAGGAAAACAAAGAGTTGCGGGTCCTAAAATTTTTAAGGTGGTGGAGAATACTAATCATGTCACCACATAAAGAGTATGAATAAATAATTTACTGTTGCAGTCTACGTAAAAACCTCTGCGTTTTTTTTTTGCTTTTTACACAATGGTTAGCCATTATGAAATATCCCGCAGAAGAAAATGAAAACTAAGTGAAATTTGGTAGATATATGTTCGCCACATACAAATATTCCAAATTTCAATCTGTTTATTGCTTAAAGTTTTATCCTTGGTTGTGCCACTCTTGCGTTCATGAATGTTCATTCCCCCAATATAAACCCTGCATCAACCACTGCACATGCCTTATTTTAAAACAATTTTTATAGTGCACTTATGAATAGCTCATATTTTAGGCAGTCTCTCTTGAATATAGCCACGTCTTTTCCTATCCCCACCCCTCACAAGTGGGTTTCACAAAAAGTGTAAATGCCGTCAGTACTCAAATCCAATGCTCTGAACTAAGATCAAAGGCATGCGCTCCTATATTAGATTGGCAAGATGGCTAAGATGATGGATAGGTTTAACACGAATTCAACAGAGCTAGTTGCTGAGCGAGTTGTTTCACATTTGAATTGAAAGAAATGTGGTGCTGAAGAATAGACGTGGACGAGGAAAAGATATGACATACACAGGCGCCTACTTCCAACTGTTTATTCAAAACCAGCCACGCCTGATTATACACGACTTGCAAAGAAAAATGTTACACAACGGAGGTAAACTTTAGCTAACAAATGTTGGGGGGAGTGACAATCACTCGTGTACACAAGGGCCACTTTTCGAAAACATAACAAGATAATTGGGCCGGCCTGAAGAAAACAAATTAAAGTGCGCAGCTGTGCCATATACAGCACCTGCTCGAATAGCGATATGGCGTATATTGGAGAAACAGGATGGGGCCTAAATAAACGCGAGAGAGTGTGGTGGTTGGGAGTCGGTAGCGACATGGGCGGGCACCTCGCAGACCAGTGCAAGTGCTGCTGGTGTCAGCGTTTACAAAAAAAGATAACCTTTGTAAAGGGAGAAACGAAGCGAAAATCGAGATAATCGGGGCGTTTTTACAAAAACAGAGCAGGCGACACGTCCGTCAGCAAGCCATCAGTGTCATTAGGTGACAAAAAAATCTTGTTCAACAAAGACATTGTGTAATGGCATATTTTAAAATGTGCAAGTGTCATTTCTCTGTTGCGGACCGTATTGCACCTGAAATGAGCACGCGCACTTGGTTTTCTCAAGCTAGGGATGGTCTCCCTCACTGTTATTATGCGTGTTACTAAACCACACCTTCGTTTTGTTATTTGTTTTTCTTACAAGTCGTGTACAAACTAGCATGGTTCTCTTGGAATAGATAGTTCTAAGGTGGTGTCTCTGTTTGTCTTATCTGGTCTTTGTCTTCATCTGTTTAGCGCCACATTTTTTTTTATTTACCACGTAGCATTCCTGGTCTAGCAACCTGCTCACTACACAGGAGAGTAGAATACACTCAACCTCTGTAGACTACAATACATGACGGGTCAGTGCAATGCTGTTGCCACCCAGCTGTGCTGCAGGGATGGGATGGTGCATGTGGGCACCGCATATTACGGTGCAGCTCTTTGTCGCCCGTCTCTGTGCTCAGCCTCGTCGCTGTCGTCGCTTCCGAGTGAACTTTTGAAGACCAACGAGTCAAAGAAAAAGCGAACAATGAACAAAAAAAAGGAGCAGAGGTCGCGAATTTGGGAGGGGAGGGCGGTTCGCCATTGCTGCGCGAGCCAGAGCTCTCCGAAAGTGTGCGGTGGTGATGGGGAGGTGGCAGTACACTGTGCCCGCCCGAGGCGCTCGACGGCGCAGCGCTCGGCAAAACGGGAGGGGTGTGTGCGCGTGACGATGATGTGCGTTCGCTTCCTAAGACACAGTCAGCGGTCTATTCCTGACACCCACTTTGCGCAGCCCACGCTGAAGCTCATCATCCCTGCGGTTGAGAAAACCCACGCGTGGGTTCTGCCTCAGCACACTGCTGCTGCACCCAAATATAGCATTAGTGAGTATCATAATCGCCAGACAATTTTTTGTTCCTTGGAATAAACTTTTCAGTGGCACAAAACACATATTGGAGGTGGTTTCCTATTACATCAGTTGAACGTGTTCATATTTGGTGTGAGAAAGATAAATGTGACTTCTCGTTAAATGTTGCATCTGGTCCATACTAGTTCTATATTTGTTACTGACATATGCCACCCTTGTGCTTTTGTTTTAACAGTGTAATGTACAATGGCAGAAAAGGTTCAGGGTAAGTTTACATGTATACATTAAACACAATATATTCAAATACACTAATACCAAGAAAGGTGAGCAATGAATTGCTCCAATGATGCCAACCTGCTTATATATACAGTGCACTTGGAATTCCAGAACACCCGATAATACTTTCTCCCATTAAAATCTTGCAAGTCAACATAACAGAATTTCACTGTGCACATCATAGGAAGACCATTTATTATTGTATAGAACAAGGTGTTCACCCATTGTAGCCAGCCTGGAGTACAGTCGGTGACATGTGATGTGAGCTGGATTGAAACCATCGAAGTAGGGCACGAAAGTTGAGCTCCGCTGCCAGGTGTAACCGACAGTCACCTGCGGGGCGGAAGTTATAAGCAAACGATAACACAGTCACATGTGCCTTAACCCTTCCAAATTCTAAATGCGATAATATTGGTTTTATTGAAATGTTTTTCAAAACTCCAGGCTAAAATGTGAGAACCCTAAAATACCACTTTACTTACATGTAAGAATGGAACAAGAGAATAACACAGCATGGTGGCAATGTTACCAATCGAGTTTTAAATTCATTATGGCATTCACGTGGCATTCATTATGGTCAGTTGATGTACGCATAGAAATGCGCCACTACTATGGCAAATTCTTTCCTCACCTACCCGTGGCAAAGCACATTCCTAAATGTTGATAACGTTGCGTTTACGATCATGCTGAAGGAGGCTGGCAGGCTATGTGAATAACCTCTGAACAAATATGCAAGTGAAACACTTTTTTTCTTTATGAAGTCTTTTCGACGTGATTTCATCTTCAACCACGGTCAATTTCCCTCCCGTGCAGTGCTTGAAGCCTACATGATGTGTCAGTGATTTTTTTAACGGTTGCCATCGATATCATAGCAACCACTTTTTCCCTTTAAAACGTGCATTTACTTACACCCCAATAATGGCCGTGAGGTCTCATGGAAGCACAGCGCACTAGACGGAAGGTTGTGGTCACATTCACATGTATCAAACTCATTCGAACATTCTTGAAAAAATGAGAGACACATTCCCGTTGGACGCAAAGACTAAAACATGTGAATAATGCTGGAAGACACGGCTAGTGCTTTATAAATTACTACGTGGAGGAAGGGGTTGTCTCTTCTGGAAAAAATCTCAAATTGGGACATAGCCATTCCGCATCCTGAAAAGGCTGTTCTGTTATCTATGTTTTAGCGGTATATTATCTAGACGTATATTTTATATACAAAGTGGTGCGTTTTTACAAAAATGTATTGTTTCCTGTGCAAGGCTGTCCACAAGCTACTAGGATGAGATCTCCGGCCTTATCCAGTCCAGAGTAGACGCACATTTTTTTTAAGCATTTGATGTTGTGTGGGGTGAATTCATCCACAGAATGAAAGGCTAACTGAAAATATAACTCAGCTACACGCGAGGGCATGGATTATTCGGAGATGGTAAGGGATGGTGCAGTGCCTAAATGCTCATGATGCGGGGCAAGCATTGCGTATGCTTCCGCACCAGACGCAAGATCCGCATGTAGTTCCGACGTGGTAGCAAATTCGAGTTTAATGCACCGTAGTGGGGCTACTGATGCAGATGCACAAATATCTATGGGTATTTTTTAACTCCCGGAACACTGAAACATTCGCTGCAAGTGCGGGGCGTGCGGGTGTGACGTCAGTTTGAGTCACAGTACCATCAATCGGAATACAGTGATCCTTGTTTGTCAGTGCAATGTACTGAGGAATCGCTTTTGATAATGCCAGTTTCTTTGATTTAGACTGCTATGTTTTTCCGCTAAAAGCGACCTTATATGCGTTACGTGCGTGCCGTACTTTCTCGCCAGCTCCGGGCATGAACTCTCCCATTATTTGCTGCCCTTGCGTATTATTCTCTCCCCCCTTCATATTGTATATTCTGACCTGTTTAACTAAAACTGCTGGGTCCTGATCTCTTGACTACTTTTCTTCGAGCACAACTTCGACAGCACCCGGTCGACGCATACGCTGTGAGGGCGCATTGGGGACCGGATACGGCAATTTCACGACGACGCCTGACTTTGTTGCCGATCAGCACGGCACGCATATTACAACACTCGTATTCGACGCGCGAGGCGGACTGTCGTGACGGTGGCAGCCGGTATCGCGAGCACAACTGCTGCGAGAGGCACTGCACGGCATTAACAGTCTCGTGTGGGTGGCAAATTTTACAATGCCTACGAGGCGCTTATCAGGTTGTCTACGGTCAGTCAGGGACTGTAAACCGAATGCCCTATGATCGCTGCTCCCGCACGCAATAACCGCGGTCCAAAGACGCTATAAAATATCTACGTAGGCCTCAAAATTGGCCGCTGCCAGAAAAGATTACGGCTAACCGGTGACGCATCCTCTAACACGGAACACAACAGTCCTGGCCTGGTCAGTGCTCTAGTCAAGTACCAAAGCCGACTCGTTACTGACCTTAAATCACAGGCGGCATGTCTCCGTCGAAACGAAAATCCATTGTCTTCAAAGCAACTAAAATAAAGCCAGCCATCAAGCATGTATGATTCCAGCAACTCGCGGGCCAAGGTGAGTGAAGGTGATGCCGATCGTGCAGGAAGCAGCAGTCTAGTACTCCTGCCATGGTTTTGGTTTCGGCTCTGCCTCCGATTTCGTAACGTAGTTAATACAACTAGACCCGTGCTGAAAAAAACACGTGGAAACAAATTCTGGTTGGAACTTATACACATAAAACATTGTAACTAGAAAGGTCCGGTGTCATGGCTAGCAGAAAGTTGAGTTTGTTGGGCCATCCTTTCTTTTAGCAAGTTGTGGAAATACACCTCTGCCATCACTTACGGATATCTCTATTGGTCTAAAACTACCAAGAGCAGGCACATTTTCTGGGTACAGGAAAATGATATTGTGCTGTTGGCGCAAAAATAAAAATTAAAAACGACGCATTGAGCACCGAAAACCAACCTTTGCTACAAACTACGACTGCATTAGCAGTACACCACCGATGCAACACAAACTTAACCCAAAGAAGCGGTCTTGATCCGTATTCTCAAGTTGAATCGTCAATAAATACACAAATGTTGTCAGTTATGCTTTTTTCTTCTTTCACGTAACCCGTTTTGGCAGTCCTGCCACTAGTTTTGCACGCGCCGGTCTCTAAACAAAGGCAAACCTTGAGCCGCTTAGCCAGGAGGCGGACTCTTAGCCTTCAACCCAGCGTCCGGGCTAATTGCGACTCATGCGGCATATTCTCCCCTGGTGAGCCTGGGGAAACATTACTGCGTTGTTGTTGCCCTAGCAACGCCACCGCCATGTTGGCCTTGAAGGCGTTATAATTGCCATGGAGGAAAAAAAAGTTAGGAGACGGCATGACGTCACACAGCTAGCCTTCGCAAGCCCAGGTCCGTTGAAGCCGCTCCCTCCGCCGTTTCCCTTTCTCAAGCCGCCGCAGTCGGCCCTCCACGGTCGGGTGGGCCGGCGGCGGCGGCGGTCTCCGACTCCGGGGCATCTCTCGTGTTTCGTTGGCGGTAGCTGTTCCCCGTCCTTCCTGCGTTTGTCTGATCGGCGATCTCATGCCCGTGTGCGGGCAGGAGTGCCGCGTACGTGCGGAAGACAAAAGCTGTGGGAAAAAAAAAACCAACATATAGCAGGCTTCGCGACAACGGGCCGCAGAGCAGTTTCGAGCAGACGAAATTGAAGAGCGCGGCGGCCCATACAGAGGCGGTGCGGTGGGGTCACGTGGTGCAGTGACGCATGGGCTGACTTCGATTTTACTTTTTATGTATAGGCTTCACGTTTCTCCGGCGGCGCCGTCTCTTACTAACTTGTTCTTCCTCCATGATAATTGCCATGAAAACAATGCGAGGGCGCGCAGCTTGCGTGGGGGAGAGGTAACGCTCTCCCCTCTCATGCCGGTTGGATTCCTTCCCCCCTCCGCCTGTCCCCCCCATTCCAACCCAGCAACCGCCGCCGCCACCCCGCTGCTTCCAACGGGCAAGCCTCGCCGGCCTCGCTCCGCCGGCACGAAGCCACGCCGCTTGAGCAGTAACGACGCCAGCTCGAATATCACTAGAACACTTTATTCGCGTTACGTGCGCGAACCCGACGTGCGGCGAGAAACACCGATGACCAATATAATACAGACAAGGTTGTCTGTCTTCAAGCACAGCACACGCACAACACAAGTCACATCCTTCAGCTAAGCTTCACGTACGGCATACGAACGACGTTCTCACCTTTTGCTAACAGCACTCAGAATCTTCGCGTTACGATTCATCCTGGTGTTCTTGGCGTCCCTTTTGTAGCACCGTAATGTCCTAGGGAGCATATACGAGAAATCGCACACTACATGAGACGCGCGCCAGCACGCCGCACTCGCTGCTCGCCGTGCGGAAGCAGCAACTGCGCCGCCGGTGACCGTTATCGCGCATGCGCGCCCCCAGCGTGCCGGAGAGAAGTGAAAAAAAAAAGAGGAGGAGTGTTTCCCCAGCGCCACTGCCCCTAGGCGCGCAATAATAGAACCGAAACTAAAAAAAGTAGCATTGGCCTGGTTTAGCTAGCCACCTCAACCTAAAACAGATTTCGCATGATTAGCGCATCCCTTCTCTCCCCGACGAAAGGCAAGGTAGCTACAGATAATATGTGAAAATAGCTATGAAAATTGTGTTGTGTAAAATTACTGTCGTTGAATCTGTCTGAAGGTTCCTGATTACAACTAACTAGGATCAAGGAAGCGCTAGGCCCTTCCCTTTCTGAAGCCTCCTTTACAGTTTGTTGCATACATCAAGCGTTCCGATACGACCATAAAATGTAGAAAACCTTAGCAGCAATGAATCGTGATGGTTGGCTGATGAAAATGCCACAGGGTGTTCTTCACCTGCAATGCTCTTCTCGCTATACCGCTATTTGTTGCCTATATAACTTCGATTGTAGTGTTTAATATTGCGTGCTTTATTATTTGGTACTTTTGCTTTCGTGTCATTGTATATTTGGTACGCTGTGCGTAATGAGGGCAAGATTTCTTTTCTTACCCGTGATTTTCTTACTTTAAAGAGAACGGGAGGTTCTGGTTCAGCCTCTCACTCTCGGACCTCTTTCCGTAATTTTGTCCTAGAAACAGCCTTGTTTAACCCCCCAAAAACCCATTTACAATTTTTGCAATCGTAATATGACAATCTGAATTTAAGTGAACCGTTCAAGAATTGGATGCTAAAACTTGTGAATCACCTAGACTCTATATAAAATTACAAAAAAAAATTGAAACAGTTTAAACTGTAGTAATTGCAGATTCGAAAAAATTGCAGTACATCCTAAAAGTTTCAAATTTTTACATTGTTAAAGTTACCCGAGGAGCTATGAGGGAATATTTTTCGAAGTGCACGAAAACGATAGAACTTTCGGTGCGTCGCGTTAGCAGATATGACGTGCTTTAATAAAAATACACAGTTTTTACAGCAGCACTACGTAAATTGCTAGCCCTCGCATTGGCCGCTAAGAGCACTTAGTTTGCGGAAATAGGGAGCACGTTTAGCCTGCTTTGGTAATAAAATAAAAACACTGTGATTCAGATTCACATGCGCTGGATGCACCTCAAAAATGAATGCACCTTTTTAATAAGTTCATGAGTTTTAAGAACTACACTGCAGAAATTAGATCAAACACAGTATTTATGAGTAGCTTGAGGTCTGACAATATTTCGCCTGTTAGCGACATACAAAATATTTCAATTATGTAGTTCGAGTTAACATGATAAAAAACAGCCGTTGTCTATTGATCTCAAAGGGAGTTTTTTCCTGATAAAAGGAGTTTTATAAAATTGGGAAGTATATCCAACTTACGTATTTAAACTACAATGAAAATGGGCATGCTAGTGTAGGAAAGACACTGCAGTAAAGGCATTTGTTTATGTCACTTTCAAATGCAACGAATGGCCTGACATACCGTCCTGTATTACAACGTAATCCTTTGAAATTACATATCGCTTGTTACCATGAAAGTATTGGTTATTAATATATTATTATCCGTGTATAAATTATAAAATTAGAAAATTTGGCAGCTGCCATTTTGCCATTTTTTTTTAATTTGCAGCACATGAGGACCGCACCCAAGCCTAGTTGTCTCCACGTGTTGCATCCTATACGACCTACACTATACAATCACATCGCTGATTCTGTGTCGTCCGCATGGCTCCAACTTGCTGCTCGTAGGGTTAAAAGGGATTTTAACTTGTGTGTCTGAAAGAAACGGACGACTGAGTTTGTCTTCTTCGAGTACATTTCTTTCGCTAAGCATTATACACTGGTCTTCTTCTTTATTTTAAAACTTAAGATGCTTTACCCCACGACGCTACATTTGCGCTTCCAAGTCTGGATCCAACAGCAGAGTTATTTAAACAACGTTTTTATGTTTTACACGGCCGCGAATTCTTTATTTACAAGTCTCTTGCATATAACCTCTGTCGAAAAAATTATCTGTGCTGTCAGAATCGAAGCCAAATCTTAGAAATAGCAAGCACCAATTCACCTGTTTTTTACGGTTTCGGTTTGCAGATATCTTTTTTGAGGAAACATTTCCACGTTCTGTGCTAGTCATTAAACTTTAAAGTGTTTGACTTTCGAATAAAAAGCACTGGTATCGTGTCTGTACTCCCATTTGCTCGTGAATATTTTGAACATCTATTACTCCTTATAATTTCTGAAACCAGCACTAACCTCGATTCCATTTATGTCGATATGTATCTATAGTTGTGGTGTCCTGAGAGACCACTATGTCTTCTAAAACACTTGAGCTCGCGTGCACCAAAAAATTACATTGGATTTGATCCTTGAATTGTTCTTGGCAAGGCGAGCGTGTTCTTGTGCCTCATGATGATGTCCTTACCGACACAGTGATCAGGAAAGATTCTTTAGATTACCCCGTTGACACCTTTGAAGCAATGGAAACCAGAAATTTCAACTTAGAGTAGCTTTCATCTTGGGCGAATTGGTAACTCTTTGTGAAGAACTGCACAGTGTGCGCAAAAATACAGCCGAGATACTTAAGGTATTCGTTGGGACACAACCACATGACATTTCTACACGGTGCCAACCATAACACTTGCGCTGTCAAACACACCTGGGCTTTTGTGTCTTATAAATGGGTGTTGCCTAATGAATACCGCTGTCTTATAAGAGTTTAGACGGTACAAACATAGCGCTAGGGTTGTCGGCCCTTACTGCGAATAATGTTCCTGTGCTTTCTTCTTCTTTTGCTGCAATAGTATATATAGACCCGAACCCGCCTTTCATTTTCCCCTTGCTATGTGGGCATTTGCCTGTATTGGTTATTAGAGCTCCGCACTAAGAACTGCTTGTTCGTCGGGAATTGCTAGTCGCTCTTTATATCTTTTCATTTTTTGTGCTCGCTGCGTGATTTTACACGTTTAAAATATGTAGTTTATATATACCATAAAGGTTTCACACATTTTTGGTTTGTTGCCGCATTATTTAAGACCGTCGAGGTACTAAGCCCACAAGCGGTTGCCTTCAGTAGTGATTGTCAAGTATGTTCTTTCTCGTACAATGTTCATACAGGCAAAGTTTCTTGAAGGACACATTGAGTATTATTATTCATGAGCCCAACTGTGTTCACAAAGGTTTCAACACAGCGTCATTCACCGGCTTTGTAAACATTTCCTGTGTGGTAATAAGAAATGAAGCAAACAATATTGTCGCTTTACACAAATGACATATGGAGTTGAAATCTGTAAGAGTCATATCATTTTACCGAGGAGCACGGTGAAAAATGTTCGCCATAAAGCAGTGGTTCTCCTATTTTTTACTTGGCCATGATTTAACAGCACAAGTATTGAAACATAGGTGCCAGAACGGTTTACGGGACAAAAACCTTTGTTTCAATGATGTCGCCTTGCACTTGTAAATATTCTTCAATTTGAAAATTTAAAATTTACCGTCCTGTGTCATTTTACTCCCACACGTTTTTTTTAACATCTTGGTGGCATGTTATAAAGGTTCTCACAGTATTCCAGTGAACCATTAAAACGTTTTTCTGCGTGAATATATTTTGTGCTATTGTAATTTTTTATAAATGGGCTTTCGGAATTTTTTGTTTTGTTTCTCTTTATGGTGTATATGAGTGACCTGTATGCGTACTAAACCAGCGGCTATCCAATTCTTGTCACCCATGGTGGTGGCGGAGTTGTCATGGCGTTCTGCTGCTAAGCCTCAATACGCGGGGTAGGTTAACAGCCGTGCTGCCCATTTTTCTTCTGGAGGCCAAAAGCGTAAACGCCTCCGTATCGACGTTTTGGCGAACGTAAAGATCGCAGGCGGTAAACATTATTCCGGAGAAATGCACTAAGGCACGCGTCTTAGCCCAGGTGTAGCTTTAGCGCGGTCAAATGCACTATCAAAAACAAATTTTGTTGCGATAAGCCAGCCGACATGGCCAATTCTTATGGGCTTGTGTAATGTTTACAGAGTAACTGAAAGCACCTTTCACCGGTTCGCTCTTGTGAAGGTTCTAGAGATGTGATACTGGGGAACACAGCTGTACCGAGTAAAACAAACAACTGCATTTTTGCCACAGATCATCTAGTTACATTTTAGATGCGAAGAATCTCATGGTCGGGGCTATGCCCCTCTCTTGTTGTTGTTGCGCCGTCCACACCCCCGTGCAAATTCTCAGATTGCTGAACACCCGGTGGTGTCTTATGCATTAATGGCCCACTACAACAGCCCTTGACTTTACATTTTACAGACCATAAGGCCGTCATAGTCAAAGCAGAATGCCGAGCACAGCTTGACGTCACCTACGTTGAACATGATGATGATAATGCCTAAATAACGACAAACTCATACCACGTACAACGTCTCTCTCTCTCTCTCTTTAATGCCTCTCCACTCTAACAGTCCCCACCCCTACCCCAATAAAATTACAGCATCTTCACAGAGGGGAACCAGGAGTAGTATGCAAAACAGCCGTGGGCTCAACGCAATTTCCCATTTCGTAGTTCCGGTAAGTGAAAAGTTTGGTAGTTATCATGGAAACCAAACGGTAAATATAACGGTAGCTACGTGCCCCAACCTAACAGAAACGGCGAAGTGAAAACTAATGGGCACTTGAATCGACCACATGGCTGCTTTGCATACTACTCAGGGTACACCTACGGGAAGATGGTATAATTTTCTTAACACACATTTTGAGTAAGCTGGTTCTGAGTCGCGATGTTTTTTTCAGGGTTATGAACCTTCGCCGACTTTCTTGGGTCAGTGCTTTACGTGCTCTTAGTCAATCCGAATTGTGCAAGTGAAGTTACTTCCAAAAAAGGCGTGAGATTCTCCGCAAAATACTATTATATTGCAGTATACAGCAGAAAAGTATTACTCCTACGTAGCACACAGAAAAAAAAAGTTTTTAAATTTTTGTGTATGGGCTCATGTGCTCTCGTGTACCACAAATAAAACACTTGTCTAAAAGTGGTTGTGAATGAAACTACTACTATATATACATCGACAAAGCAAATGTTATGCAACAAACTTAATCGAATATATATTAATTATGTTTTCCGCGCGAAGTCCAGATAACACAAAGGTTAAGGGCGGGACTCTGAGGCTTCGGGTATATAGCGCACTAGGCAATGAGAACAAATGCTACGGAACAACACACAAATTTATTGCAGAAAGCAGCGGCTGACACGCCAGTGCAAGCAATAATTGGCTCATGAATCGGAGTTCCTAGGATCACGGTCTTCTGTGTGCCAGGAGGCAACCGGAGGAAGCCTCAGAGTGGTGCTTTGTCGTCGTCAGCGCTGCAGCTAGATGAGCCCCCGCCTCTGGAGGCGAAACAGCGCACGTATCCAGAAGGATACTTTTCCAGGTCGTATTTGGGTAGTTGGAGCTTTTGTGGCGCAATAACGGCGGTTATTGCTAGCGAATGACTGGTTAACCGCTGTTATTGTTGTGGATGCATCTGATTGCACAGAAAGCTGTTCTCCGATGAAAGCTTGTCTGACGCCGTCTACAGAAATTGTGTCCTCTCTGCTATCCCAGCCCACGGGCAAATGTTTATCAGAGCAATATTTGGCGTAGTAAGGTCAATTTTATAAGCGCTGTCATGGCTTCCACACTGAGTCACGGCGAGCAACAACATAGTGGGGTGTTGTCACCAAAGGGAGCAGAACGCTCCTGGCAGCCTGCTGTGGGCACCACAAGTAAGCAAAATGAATCGCGGCGCTTTGTCACGCATTCGATGGGTTCGGCACCCGTGTATGTAGCTGAAGGAGTGAAAAACTCTCCTTTCATGTGTAGCGGCGCACCAAAGAGCATCTCTGCGGGTGTGCAGTGCAGATACTTCTTCAAAAAAGCTCGAAAGAGAGAGAGGGAGAAAACATTACTTGCCAAGTCCACGACCAAGTCCAGGTCAGCTAAACGGTGGATCCTGATACGTCACTGTCTTCATAGTAGTGCAGGATGTCCTTAAATCTGCTGGATATGTGGCCACAGAGCCTCCTGGGCGGCACAAACGTCTGTACCGGGCGGAAAACTAGCCAAGTGTCCCATGAGGTGATGCGGTAGAAAGAGGGGGGAGCTTCGAGGATGGCAGTCCCTGTAGGAGTGTGGGATAGAGGGGTATGCGGCGCAAGAAGGGCAGGTGGGGGAACGGACCCCTTACATATGCAATGTAAAATGTGATGAGATGGGGGGAGCTGGTGTGAGCCTGGCGGAGAAGGACGGTATGGTCGCGAGTGAGGGGCCTGTTTGTATAAGGGTACACTTGGCGGTTGAGTCGTTAGAGAGTAAAGTGAATTCCCGGGCCACGCGATCGTGGAGACGAGTGGAAAGAGGGTGGTATGAGGTTGGCCAGAGCATAGAAGAACCCGGGGTTATATCTCGTAAAAGCACGTTTACTCTTGCGTTGCCGTACATTTCAGCGTGACCAGGTACCCACTCCAGGACAAAAAGCTCAGAAAGATTTTAAGTGTGAATGCACTTCTTAAGCGACCCTGAATCACGCGTCCACCGCCGTCCGTCCGTCCGCACCACATACCCACTTTGGGCGATTGGCCAAGAAGAGTTCCTAATACCCACTTAGGGCGATTGGCCAAGAATCGGGCGTGAGAAGGGCTAATGCACCCGCTTAAAGGAGTACTGACACGACATTTCAAAGCTGAGATCCGCTCTAGCAATCAAGTACAACGACAACACAAATAGGTGTCTGTGAATAAATGCATCTTTCTTTCTTTGTAGTTGTGTGTGTGTGTGATCTCTCTTTCGCGAACATTACCGAACCACGCAAATTCAACTCCTGCATTCGCACTCTCACATTCTTCCCCTCGGGGAAATGCGGGGAAATGTTTAAGTGCGAATGCACTTCTTAAGCGACCCTGAATCACGCGTCTACCGTCCGTCCGCAGCCTAGCGACGGGGCTGGCTAGCGTGCCTAGCAACGGCGCCAGATTTCCGACGCGTGAGGGCGCTCGCATAGCGCCTCTTCTCCCCCCTCGCCTACTCTCCAGCTCGCAACACCCTCTCTCGGCGCGCCAGCCAGGCCACTACACTATATAAAAAAATAACAGCATCCGGCGCCCTCTTTCGATCCGAGGACGTTGCGCCCGCAGCGCGACGCTCTACCGACTAAGCCACGGAAGCCACGCTGATTTCAGAGTTAGGAACGCTCCTTATATCTTTAACGCATTCAAACTACGTCGTCAGCGGCGTTGCGTTGGCGACTCAGCGGCGTTATAGCGGCTTGATAACTGCGTGGTGTACACGTGATACTACAAACCCGATGGAAGAGATGGAAGAGAAGGCGGCGAGGCGGTGGGCTGCGGGTGCCCAGCGCAAGCGCCGCAAGCGGGCCGACAACTGTGCATTCGCACTTTCACATTCTCCCCCTCGGGGAAATGCGGGGTACTTTTTTATTGATAGTTTCACTCACCAGGATAGAAGAAAAGGGGTTGAGGGTATAGCATAAATATTATGGGGTGATGAATTGCGAATCTGTTAAGATGTAAGTGGGGTGTTCGGTGGACTTTGTCAGAGCAGCATGATTTATGGCAAGAGCGATGGAGTTCTCTTCTAGGGACGTCGCATCTGGCGGGCAGAAAAAAAGCGTTTTTGCTGAAACCAGTGACGGGGGTGCAAAAATCTGTGGTTCCCCTATGCATGGAGGAAAAATGACTGGTTTCTGCAAAACATCCCGCCGATTTCTGCTTTTCCAGGAGGAGACACGGTTGGTGAGGCCCTCACAGTGTAGACTGCGACGGGTGGCATGCCTGGAGGTGTTGACATTGTTTGGTAGGGATTCGATGCGGATACGTTTGAACGTAGCCAAAGGAGGGGTAGTTGTGGGTGTTGAAGGAAGCGACGCCGCACGCGAGGTCATCGTCTGCAAAAGTCCTCGACCCTTGCGAGGTGTCTGAAGGTGCTGATGTTGGGCTTGCTTGTGTATCTGAATGCGTTCTTCTAAATTGTTTAATCTGCCTGTGTCTGAAGGTGCTGATGTTGGGCTTGCTTGTGTATCTGAATGCGTTCTTCTAAATTGTTTAATCTGCCTGTGTGGATAAGATTGTTTCTAGGAGCGTAGTGGAGCACGCCTAGGGCAATGCAGTAGAGTGTACTCAGACCTGCCTCAACTTTAAAATTGGGTGGGCATGGGATGCAGGTATTGCATTATGTACAGTACGCGGGACTTCGTAAAAACATCTATAATACGAAGGGGGTCTTCGCGTAAACCAATGTAGTGATTTGTGACCCGGTGCAGTAAATGAATCATTTGCTCGATCTGAGAGTGTACATTTTGAGGTGTAGGATAAGAACTACAGGATTATTGATAAATAAGACCGATAATTTAATGGGAGTCTGTTATGGAAATTCGGGTATTAACCATAGAGATGATGAGGTCGCGATCAGGGTCTCTGCCTTTCTTGTTCGCTATGATCATGAGGGCCCATTTGGAAGGGCAGTTAGAAAGACCTGTGGAGCGAACATGGTTGTTTTTTACAACACATGCTTATTGAAGAGCTTTTTCGAGTTGGGCTGGTTACCATGAGTGGACCAGAGGAAAAATACCATTGACATAGATGGAGTAGGAGAGGTGAAGGATAGAGTCTAGGAAGGGAGACAGTTCGGCTAGTGCCAGGTTGAAAACTGTTGTAGACACGACTGAGCCCTGTGGGCTGTCAGACGTTATATAAAAAGATGGAGCCGGCGATCCCGGCATGCTTACAGAGGCTGTGTGGCCTGAGAGAAAGGATTTGATTTAGTTGTTCATTCGGCAAAGGGGAAACCCGCTCTGGCCAACGTGTGAAACTATCGACGCAGGTTAGTGGGTAAGTGTACACATTTGATAGAACCCAGCGTTTATCTAAAACGATGAGTTGCTGGAGTAAACGTAATGACTTGGGTCAGGTGTGCCGGTGTACCTTTGACTGACCACGTAGTAGACAGCAAAGCATCCACTCGCGGACATCCTTGTTCATGCCCGTCCAAAGAAAACTGCGCGTAAGCAGCTGTTGCGTGGCACGTATTTCAGGGAGCGATAATCACTTAAAGGCATCGAAAACGTTGCGCCCGCCATTCGCCTTGTCGATTGGATGGAGGGAGCGTGTGGGAACCACGATAAGCACCGGAGAAGCCCGTGATTGAACGTGTACTTCACGAAGTTGTAGAGCGCCAGGGGTTTTGTAAAGCGATAAATATTTGATGTCTTACTGGAATTGTACTACTGTGGTGAAGTCAATGTATGCGGAGTAATGGGAGATAAGAGACCCGGATGTGACAAGACCCGGATGTGACCCGGAGGAGATAAGAGACCTCCTGAGACCCGGATGTGACGATTTGTCCTATATTTTGGACATTAGGTAATGAGTTATTACTCCTGCGACATGGCATTCACAATGTTTATTTAATTGGACACCTGCTGGCGTTACCTAGGCAGAATTGACGGAAGTACATTGTTCACATTCCCTCCAAAACTGTTTCTGAGTGGCGGTATTCAATAGTGCGGCGTTTTACGGTGCGGGCCGAAGAAATGAACACTGTTTCTCGTATTCCTAATTGGTGGCAAGGTATATCTTTGATTCTGAAATAACCTAATACAGCAGTATATGCACAGAACACAAAATTGAAACATTGCGCCCACTTACTTTCTTCTCCGCAACATTTAATTTCGCGTGTCCAATACGTTGGACGCCAGAACACGACATTGAGGTTTGGACCAGGGTTTTGTGATGGCCTTGATGTGCAAAGCAAACGAGTGCTGTTGGTAGTTAGCACCTTGCGCGCGAAAATGCGTGTTTGTTTTTCTTTATGAGGCTGACGTCGCGTGTCTGAGTAGATACCTGAACGAATTTGGCAATATATCGCCAATGTGCTGCTGCGTCGCTCGCGGCTCCAGGAAGGAAGAAGCAGAAACGGTGTATGAGGATTAAGCTGAGTGGTATCTGCCATAAAGCGTGGCTCTCTTATCCACATGGTAGCCCTTATAAAAGAACAATAGCCATTTCACTCGGCCAACAGACTCTGCCATTGGTACCCGATGCAGACGAAAAGGTTGCTACATCAAAACAAAGTTTTTACGCACCAAATGTCTACTTTTTTTTATCCATTAAGAATACAAAAGGTGGTTTGAAATTCCGCACAGCAAGTGAACACAAAAGCGACATTTTTGTATGGGCAGACGAATGCTGTTTTTATGTCCTTTATCCACTACTTTACTTTCCGAATTATTAAAACGTCTTTGCATGTGAGTATTGAACAATATCTATTGCATGTCATTACATGCGCGCTGGTGAAAGGAGATCTGGCAGCACCCCAGCGTCTCATATATTGGACTTCTCGCTTGGGTAAAACTATGGTGTCCGTTGAAAAAACTCAACACTTTTTACTTATTCAGCAAGTTTAGAAATAAATTGTGCACCAAATGCAATTGAGATCTCAGGAGGATATGCAGGCGAGGAGACATGGCAGCGTGCCCAGGGCAGCAACCTGCGATTTCTGCACGTGCAGTATATTCGTTGCTAATTCCGCTACAAAACACAGCTGGCGGGTATCAAGAGGCAAGAACTTGTCAGAGTTCAATGAGATCGCAAAGGTGAAAGGTTTATGCTCCGTCTTGATATAAAACTCTCCACGCTACACGAATTTTCGGAGGCGGTGTACAGCCACGTACAGTTTAAGGAGTTTCCTTGCGAAAGTGCTACGGCCTGTGACGGTTGGTGACAGTTGCGCGAACAAAAAACTATGGGTTGCAGGCATTTTCGAGAAACGGCTGTTTGGGGAAAATTAGCCATTCGACAAAGGTGGACTTGCTGTCACGATATACAGGAAGGGTTGCCTGGGAAAGGTTGGCATTGATATTCTAGAAAGCACTTATTGCTTCTGGATACTATGCGAACGGAAGTACTTTTTGGTTGTTCTTGAGAATGTCTGCCAGCGGGAAAGGTAGGGCCGCACAGATATGGGGGAACGAGGAATTTGGGGGAACCGACGTTAAAATATTATGATTTTCACAATATTGCGGAGCTTCCTGGCAGAAGATGGCTGCCTAAATTTTTGAACGGCCTGGATATTTTTAGGCAAGGTGCACATCCCAATATTATCTAAGCAGAATGATAACGCCCAATTATTGAGTGCCAAACTCGCACTTCGCTCTATTGATGATAGCGCTGGTTTACGAAAGGCCAGTAAACAGTTGGTGAAGGTGATGGAATCTCTTTTTTGCGCCGCTGTTAACCACAAGTGGGTAATGGATGTAAGACAAGCTGAAAAGTAACCCTCGTGTCAATGTGTCGTTGAACCATCGGGAAGCTTGAGGAGCGTTTTGAAGGCCGAAAAGCATCCGCACAAACCCAAAAAGTTCCAATGGTGTGTTGATTGCCGTTTTGGGGGTATCTGCAGCCTCAAGAGGAATCTGATGGTATACCGTAATAAGGTCGATCTTAAACAAAACCCTCGCCCATGCAGCGGGGCTCAGAATTGTGCAATGTGCGAAAGGCAATGATCCGTAGCCATGGAGGTGTTAAGCCGCCGGTGGTCCCCGCAGAGACACCAGTCTCCACGCGCCGGATTTGGCACCATGTGCAGTAGAGATTCGTACGGGACTGATGATGGTCGAACAATTACATAGCTCAAGCAAGTGTTCAACTCGCCACGTACAATCTTGCAGCGATCAAGCAGTAAGCAAGATTGTCGGGTGTGAATGAGTGGATTAGCTTTGACCATGTGATAAGTAACTTTATGTTTCACTGGCAGTATGACGTTGGCGGGTGGACAAGTAATAGGAAATATTAAAGAAAATTGTCAAAGACAAACTTCGCCGAAGTGCTCGCGATTGCAAAGAGCAATTACTTTGATGTTATACCAATAGAGGTGTGTTGTAACATCAATGGGCGCTTGCGGTGCATGTCAACTAGCAATTTTTAGTTATGCGAAAATCTGCACCTGAAATGGGGTAGGTGGCATCAGCAAATACAAAAATTGTATCTAACTGTTCTACGGAAGCCATTGTTGAGCTACCACAATTGTTCTAGCCAGTCTTGTTGGATGCTTGCACCTGGTTGCAGCTGACATGCGCTTGCGAAAGGCGGCTGATGATGGTTTGACGGTGACCTTTGTGCCAGTGTCGGTGAGAGAGCGCAGTTTGGTTGTTTTTTCGGTGACAAAATACAAGCGGCTTCCTTCGCAACTGACATAACTCGCCACGTCTAGTCGTACGCAGGTGAGTTCCCCTGAAACATGCAAGGAGCCGTGTACTTCAGCGCTTCTTCTCCAAAGTTTCTGTGTTACAAGCATACGCCTGGCTTTGACGGAGAATTACGGGTGACGGGGAATTACGGTGCAAGAAGGAGCGGCCGCGTGAGGGAGACTGTTTGAGTTGAGTTGAAAGAGCGTCAATTTGATCTGATAACTGGGTTATTTCACCGGGGAATTTCTGGCACAGGCAGTGTAGCAGAGTTGAAGACTGCGTTGAGGGTGCTTCATTATTCGGTACGAATCAATCCGCGACTGATACCTATAACACAGAATGTGCCAAAGGAGTTGATACGTACATGACGAAGTCGGCAATCTTGGTCAACTGAAATTGAATGAACAGCTCGCAGTCGCCAGCACTATCCACATGGTGGTGGGCAAGCGTTCTAGAAAAAAAAAGCTATAGGAGAAAAGCTTGTTCGGACACCTTTTTGTATGCATGGAGTTGTTGAAGGTGATGCAGAAGTTGTGAGGGTTGGGGATAAACGAACCCGTCGGATTGTAGAAGGTGCAGTCGTCGCTGTTCTGACATTGTCTTCCCTAATATGAGTTCAGTCTTATGTGTGTGAAATGGGGTGTCGCTTGTGGTAAAATAATGAGGTCGCAAGGAGCGGTCACAATCTCTGGAAGCAGCGTAGAGAAAAGCTGAATGAATTTTGGCTCGGCGGCGTTATCTCCTCGATGTCGAAACGCGTATTTACGATGGAGAGGCAGGAGGTTCACTGGCTACTACCGACAGAGCCGCCTAGCAAGTGCCGCCACATCGCCCTCCGGCGGAGGATGTTTCGGGGTGGTAGTCTGCGTCTGCGGCATCTAGCTGGGCCTCCAAAGGGTTGTGATTGTCGTCTGCTAGTTCGACGCCCGTGGTCCGACCCACAAAAACAAATAAATGTACGTGGAAAGGCAGCAGCTGACGCATTACTGGCAGTGATGCATGGACGAACGCTCGGAGTTTTAGGAGCACTGATCACTTGCGCCACAAGGCTGCCACAGTGAGCCTGAGAGCGGTGCTCCCACGTGTTCGGAAATTCTTCTGTAGGTGTGAAGGTAACAAGTGTTATTTGTAGCGGGACCATAGAGGGCATTTTCTATATATGTGCCAAATATTAGGAAAACGGTTGTATTTACAACCATTTGTAAGAGTGATAATATACTGGTAATAGTTGCTTTGGACTTGAAGAAAACGGAATGTTTTAAAATGCAACCGCACTGGATTTCTTGGGAGAAATGGAAATACCCTTGCATAGGAAAGCAAGTCCTAGGCATCTAGACGTTTTTCTTCAGATGTATTGGAAATATACCGTGTTGCTAATGCGTGGACTTTGTTTGGCCTACTTTATTATCGTCAACAATGTGCATTGCACCTTTGATGCTGATAACACCTAACAAGAATATTTCCGGAACACATATGTCCGCCAGGCGCACCATTTAGAGCATACATGATTTGTTTGTTCAAACAGCAGAGAATTAATCAAAAACCTACCTTGTAACGTTTGTCGGAGTGGCACGAGGACAAAGGTGAACACATTAATTGATTTCTGCTTCGATATATTGTGGGGTTTAACATGTCCCGGGTTTATGATTGAATAATAATCGCGCGAAAGAGACGATCATTCGCAAAAAAGAAAAATGTCACGCTGAATAATACACACGTGAGGCCTATGGAATTGGCTTCTTTGTTTACCGCCGCGTTCCCGTGAAGTCTGTTCTGTTTTCTGTACGAGAAGCTCCCTCTTCACATAAACATCATGAACTAAGGTTGGAGTAGCCAAAATAGCTCAAATCTCAACACTTGTCCCCACTCGTCTAAATTACAATAACAGTAGGCTGCAGAAGGGTGTACATTTATAAGAAGGAAAAGTTGGTTTGTCGAACGCACAAGAAAGAGTATAACATTTATAAACTGATTGCTTACAGTGACCTCCTGAAAAAGGTTATGTGCTCGTGTTTTGCATTTTAATCTTAGCGCCCTACGCGCCGCCTAATTGAATAAAAGCACGAACAGTTGCGATGCCAATAAGATGGAAATCTAGTTATTCAGTGGCAGTATTTCGACCTACTGCTACGGTTAGGTCATCGCAGAGTGCTAGGTCTTAGCAATCATGACCACGCCCAAGTTGCACACGCAACTAAATGAAGGGAATTGTTCTGAAAACGTTTACGTTAACACAAAACTTATATTAGCACCGTATCCTAAAACAAATCTCATCAAAAAACATGACCCATTCATATGTTTCAAGAAGACTTGCCAGCTGGGCTGTTGATACTGCATTTATAACATCTTCATGTAGCGCACTAACACGCTGACATCAGCAAAAGAGACGACAAACAACAGCGCTCTGGTTTGTAGTCTCTTTTCTTAATGTGCGTGTGTAAGTGCGCTACTATGAAGATGTTCTCAAGTTATTTGGTTGCACGTGGTTCAGCGATTCGTAAATCCGTTTCATTGTGTGAGAAAGTGATGTACGAATACCTAAAAATGACTAAATTGAACACATAATTTTGGGAAGGGGAAGCAAGTATTTTATTAAGAAGCCATGAGAATAAACTGGCAAATATTGCACACGTTGGCTAATAGAGAATGTACTTAGCGAGAAACAAAAGCACGAGAAAATCATTTTCATACCTATACCATCTAGAGCAATTTGAAAGAAAAAAACCTCCAAACACCGGCACGCTTAAAACGCGGTCATACTTTCGGCTTTATGCGTAGCGTTATTCAGATATTGGAACATTTATATAAATCTTTACGAGGAATATTGCGGATATGGGAAATTGTGCTTATGTTTCTTCTGTTTTACACTTGCGGAATGGTGAATATACTACATTAGTTAAAAAACGTAATTGCTTAGAAAAAGAGAGAAAATAGATAATGTCTTGTATACCAGCAAGTATCGTGGAATGTTGCCCAGAAGGGGAGATATATTATCTCAGCGACTTAGTAATAAAATACTTAGTGTAATAAAATACTTACCTCGGCAAAGTTGGCCCGGGTTACTCAAACGCACTCACAAATAATCAGCACTCACTAACCTCAGACTTATTGCTGGTTAACACATCTGCGCTCACTGAAACCAAAGCTCACAGAAAACGCAGAACTCAGAGCTCACGTGAGCTGAGAACTCAAATATACGGAAAACTCAAAACGGACTCAAAACTCAAAATAGACTAAAAACTCAAAATGAACTCAATATTAAAAAAGACCTCAGAGCTCAAAATGTACTCAGAACTCGAAACGAACTCATAACTGAAAATGAACTCAGAACTCAAAATGAATTTCGAGCAAAAAAGGACTCAGAACTCCAAATGGTTTCAAAACCCAAAATGGACTTCATCAAGTGGACTAAGAGCTCAATCAGGCCCAGAACTCGAAATGGACTGAGTACTCAGTCGTGCTGAGTATTCACTCGGGCTCCGGTGGACTCAGAATTTATTTACATTCAGAGTTTTCCCAATTCTTGTGTGGTAAAAAATCATGCCTGCGCAAACCCGTGTACTCAAATTCTCGCCTATATTGCGACATGTGCTGCTTACTCCTGTGGCATTATTACCATTTATTACCACTATAGTTGTTAGGCCATGATAATTAGCGCCAATTGAAGCCATTGCAGTTGTAAGTTTTGTAATTGTAATATTACGTATCTCTTAATATATACGGCATATTTATGATCATGATAGAGAATCTGCAGGCCCGATGGTCTGCTGGGTGCTCAGGGCCCTGGATGAAACAAAGAAGATTAAGTGAGGGGGCGTACACATACTGCTCAGTTCATTTACATCAATGCCCTATACCATTAGGGTCCGAGAATTCTGGTTATCCATTATAAAAAGAAAACGCTGTATGTGAAAACGAACGGTCCCCGCGAGTGTCTGAAGTGGGTGGCGTTCATGGATATACTTTTTTTAGGCGTAGAGTTTTAAATGCAGAGCATTTCAGTAACTCACGATGTCACCCGCGTTGACGTCCGTAGTCCGCACCGCACCCCTCCCTACTATATCAAAAAAAAAAAAAAATACTATCCGGCGCCCGGTTTCGATCCTCGACCCTGCGGGCGGAACGCAATGTACATGGTGCTCTACCCACTGCGCCACAAAGCCGACACAGAATGGGACGCTACGAAGGCGCGTTATAACGTTGACTCATTCAAATTACTTCTGACGAGTGCTCTCTCGTCAGCAGTTGCCACACGTGCAACAACATTAACGTAACGCAAACTACTTAACGTCGTGCGCCCCCGGAAATGCTCTGCATTTGATCCTGCCTCTCGCGAGGGGGATGTTTCACTGCGTGTTCTCTCGTTCGCGGAACCTGTGGCGCCATCTGGCGGAGGCGCGGCACAAATCGTAGCACTTTCTCTGAAAAAGCGCCTCGAAAGCGCGGCAAATATGAAATAGGGATGACGCTCTTTCGAAGCAATCCGCCGACGCGGCTGCTTTGTGTACAGACTCGGCGGCGAGCGTCCCGGGATTCTGGTGCCGACCGAACCCCATTGGAATGATATCGGATATCAAATGGGTGCACCTGCATTCGCGTCGAAACGCACAAACATCGAGGACAGAAACAGCTGCAATATAGTTTGAACATAATCATGGACGTAAGCTTTATAAAACATCGGCGGAGTGTCGTTTTATATGGAAAGAATCATGGCAATTCCGGCATACGAATTTTTTTTTATAATCGTTATAAGTTGCTGTAGAGAAGCGTGATTCCAAGAGCTTCGCTCTACAGAGCATTTACGGGGCACATGTGACGCCGGTAGGCGCACTAATTTTTTAACGCGTATCCGCACAGCCAGGACAGTGTATCCAGATTTCTACAGAAATGCAGATATCGCGGAAGTTCAATCTGTAATGATCGAATAGCATAAATAGGTGTACTTGGTAAAACAACATCTTCAAAAAATAAAAATAGGGCAAGAGAGAAAAAGGTATAAAGAATGGTGAACCATCTAAAGCGAGAGGCATGCCTAGTCACAGATTTGGTTAAAATTCAAAGTTGTGTGCCGCGAGGGCATGTGGGATATAAAATTTAAGGCGTTGATAAAGAAAATTACTTGAGGCAAAAAATGCCTTCTGGGCGTAATCATGACCTAGTCATGTTTAATCATTATTAGGGTTTGAATGCATGTTGATGTACTTTAGGTGTGTGGGGTACCAAATGAAAGGTTTCTATTATGGAAATAACGTTGGTTAAATTAAAATTAATTCCAGTCATACCAAAGACATAGTCCTGGTGAGTCTTAGGTCAGGTTAAATTCATGAGATAACGCTAAGGGGCGTAGGGTATCCAATTGAAAGCCTTGTTGAGGGAAATCACACGGGGCAAATAAAAAATAAAAAGTCATAATCATGACTGTTAAGGAGTAATAAATAGGGTTGGAATTCGTAATGGTCACTTTTAGGCGCTTAGGGTTTCAAATAAAGCTCTCGGTTAGAGAAATAACGTTGGAGCAATAAGAAATATATATTGGTCGTAATCATGATATGGACACGGTGAGTCATACAATAGTTTGACATTAATAAGGATTACACTAGGGTCTGTGGTGTATCGAATTGAAGGTATCGGCGAGTGAATTCCCTTTGGGGACATAAAAACATTGATTACTTGTTATAACCATGAAGGAGTCATGGTGAGTGATAGATGGGGTTAAAATTCAGTGATGTCCAGAAGGGCCTTTAGTGGGTCCTATTGAAGTTGTCGCTGAAGGAAATTACGTGAGACTTATAAAAATTCCCCCTTGTTATAACCACGGCATATTATTGCTGAGTCTTTGATTGGGTTAAAAAAAGTAATGCCGTGGCGGGGTTTGGGGTATCAAAGTGTAAGTATTGACGAGAGGAATCACATGGGAGAAATAAAAAAAGGCGTTCTTGTTATCCTCATCAGATAGTTGTCGTAAGTCATAAATAAGTCAAAATAAAAACAAATGCGACCAGGTTATGTGTGGGGTGTCACATTTAGGGCTTCAATGAAAAAAATCATGTGGGTCAAATAAAAAGGGCATCCCGCTTATCAGTACTAGTTAGGAGTTCGCAAACTTCACTAATTTATTGAAGATACCAGAATGGTAGTACAAACAGAATTGTGGTCAAAAAAGGGTTTGAAAAAGCAACTATATACCTGGCAATTCCCGCATCGGCAGGTCACAATGTGCACTCAGTTCATAAGCAAACTTTCGGAGTTGTGCCCTAAGCTCATGGAGCTGAAATTTCTGGATTCCCATGTAGAATTTTGATGTAGCTAAAGCGAACAATGCTTCTTAGTAATGACAAGTTCGGCTTTGAAGGATGGCAGTATTCATAATACCTCATCTGGTGTTTCGGAGGGATCAATCGCGCTGGTGGCACATTTGACGACAGCATCTTAAAACGTGGCTTGGTCGTCCGCGTGCGGCCAGCAAGTCTGGAAGAAACCCCGCGTATCCACGAAAAGAACTCTGGAGAAGAGAGACAGGGGCAAGATGCAGATGGAGTTCGTAGAATCTTCTCCTAAATGTCGGTAAGCTTGAACATGAGCTGCCAACTACTGCTCACTCTACCGCGGCTGTATAACTTATAGAATTTGTTATTTCTTGGGTCATTCGGATATCCCGGTACCCTGAACTATATATTAGCGTTTTCTGAATGAAATTCCCAGTTGGCTGTTACGCATCGTCCTGTGTCTTTGTATTCTGTGTTGCACTCCCCCAATTTCACACGATCAGCAACAAAAAAGTTCTGCAATGGACTTGCTCATGTGTGTTGTAGTGCCTCCATGTGTCGATTTCGCCAACAAATATCTCGCTGTGATATAGAGGACACCTGGATTACTCATGGAGCATCACCATGCAGGCGCAGATTGTGTTGTTGATGTTACGTTTCGTGGATAAGTTTCATCTGACATGTTTGTACTTTCATCCAGAGCAACGTAAAATATTTAAATAGCACAGTGTATCCGATATTCAAAAGCTGGGGCATAAACTCACAACGTTTTGAGAAAAGGAAGCGCGCAGGCTTGCACATCACAGGCACTATTTCGTTTCTGCTAAAATTTTATCCGGGTATCACTTGAAAGTGGAATATTTGAAATATATATATATGGTTAAACATCCTCACTTTTCTTTTTATACTG
Organism: Haemaphysalis longicornis; assembly: GCF_048455015.1. NCBI lineage: Eukaryota > Metazoa > Arthropoda > Arachnida > Ixodida > Ixodidae > Haemaphysalis > Haemaphysalis longicornis. Next base: position 18,764,468 of record NW_027526445.1, read on the forward strand.
TTGTATTGCTATAATACCGTGTATTCATAACGCCATGCCACACGAAAAGAGAAAACGCACTGCCGCATTTTAACCTGGTACGGTTAATGGTATCCCATTGAATATTACTGTTCATGCGAAACTATCCCTTTGAAAATGCCACACAACACCAACCATATAATGTCCCGGATCTCCACCATAACATACTTTATTGGCACAGGTACAACTAACAGCGTATACATAAAATATTGGTGACAAGTAACAAAGTAATTAAAAATATTCAGACAAAAAAGCCCCAGTATTGTCCTAAAAGAGCCCAAAAGTACCCAAATTTGCTGTTCATCGCAACTCTCGTACGAAATAAATTGAGAAGAACAGGAGCGGTGTGTGAGTGCCCTGTATTAGTCGGGTGCAGTGCCACATTTTATGCATCTTCTGCTCCATCAGGTAGTTGTTTTTATGAATACTAAAGTTTGCGCAGGACACGTAGGCTGGCTGCAAAAGAATAAATGAATGTAACCTTTGCGTCCACTTACTTAGATCATATTTATTCTTGTAATGGCTGTAAACTGTAGAGGGGAAGGCGAAAATGCCCGTTAAATATCTCTTTGTTCTTGTTGTTGCCCAGTGCCATGCGAGACATTAGGTTCCACCCGCCATCGGGTGATATTATGTGCCATTGGAATATTTCCACACCCCATCTGAGCACTGGAGACACAGAATGTGTGGCTTGTTTAGAAGTGAAAACTAAGTGGGGTGCTTTTGTTTTTTAATAGGCGGCCGATTTGGAGTGTGGTACCGCGTACTTGCGAATGCAAGTGCACTCAAAGGCAACATGGGCCGATTTTCAAGGGAGTGGCCCTACGTTGCGAACAGGTAATTCGGTATTATATGGCGCGTGGCTTGTCTCATATTTATTTATTTATTTATTTATTTATTTATTTAGGTACCCTCATGGCAAGTGGCATTAGAGAGGGGAGTGGGTTGCAATAGTTACAAACATTTTACAAAACAAAGCAGATAAATAATAAGCTGAAACAAAACCAGGGCATTGCAATGTTGTTCATTGCTTCTGATTATACAGTGTTAGCTAACGCAGTTTTAAAAAGTTGGTGGTCAAAAATTTTTGCCGAGAGTGCGGGTAGATGGTTTCATTCTTGTGATGTACACGGTATGAATGACTGGGAAAAGGAGCTAGTTCTGCAGCACGGCAAGTAGACTTTATGGACATGATTAATGCGAGCTGAAATGTACGGCAGAATGAGTTCGTCGCGTAGCTGGCTGTGTAAAAAAGCTTGTGAAAAAGACAAATGCGATGGATTTTTCTACGAGATAAGAAGGTAATCCGAGGCTGGATTTCATAGTCCTTATACTGGCAGTCCGGTTGTAGTTAGAAAGTATAAAACGAACAGAGTTATTTTGGTCCATTTCAACTGAGTGTGTTAAATTTTCTTGGTTAGGATTCCAAACTGATGCAGCATATTCCAGTTTGGAACGGATAAGCGTTTTGTAAAGAGTCAGTTTTAATGTTGAGGGAGCATGTGAAAAATTTTGACGTACGTAGCCGATCATGCGATTAGCGTTATTTCGTACGCAGTATGCACGACCAAGTGAGGATGATGATGCTGATGTTTGAAGTTTACTGGCGCAAGGCCAACCAAGGGCCAAGAGCGCCAAACAATAGGGATTACATGAGAGTGACATGGAAGTAAAAGTAGAACATTTCAGTAAAAATAAAGTAAAACGCAACGTAATGAAGATGACTGGTGTAAAGGGCCAGGTTGTCAAGATGCATGATAAGAAATGAGATGTAAAAATTTTCGTCAGTAAGAAACTTAAAAACACGTTTGACTGAAACCATGGGCTCGTCTCCTAAGAAGTATGACGGGTGTTGTGGCATATGTCGTGTGTACAGCTGTGGGAAGTGTTTGCGTCGTGTTATATCACGTTCCTTACATTGAATGAGTATGTGGATTACGAATAGGCCTTCTCCACACCCGCTACACATGGGTCTTGGGAATCTAGGGAGCAGGTGGGAGTCTGTTACATGTGAGTGGCCTATCCCTAATCTTGCCAAGGCAACTTCTGTGTGTCTGTTGTGTGAATCGGTTGTGTATCGTCCCAAGTTGGTTTTTACAGTGTGGAGTTTGTTGTCTGCCTGCTCATTCCAAAGTTTTTGCCATGTTTTACGTAGTTGTTTTATGTGTGGTTTCAAGTCGGTGTAGGGTACTGTTATGTGCACCGTGTTTGTGAGGGCAGCAGCAGCCATTTCATCTGCCGTCTCATTTCCAGCGATCCCCGAGTGACCCGGGACCCAACAAACAGTTACCTCAAGGTTTGCGCCATATGGCCATATAATTGTCCTAAAAAGAATATTGATGATGTAATTTTTGAATTTCTTTCGGGATGATAACGCCCGTACGACACTTAACGAACCAGTGTAAATGACAGATTATGGGGTATTACATTGGACAATGTGATTCACAGCAATAAAGATTCTATGAGCCTCTGCTGTGAAGATGCTACACGTTATTCATGGATTCAGAAGCTTTAAAATTGGGTCCATGCGCAGCCCATGACACGGAGGAGGCAGTTTTGGAGGCATCGCTATAAAATTCTGTACACTTGTACTTCTCCTGCAATACTAGAAAGTGCTGCAGAATCGCATTTCACGGTACCCTTGTTTTATCGAGTTGGATGAAAGACAAGTCACACGACACAGTGTGAAGGTGCCATGGTGTTATAAAATCAATGCAAGATGATTTCAAGATGTTAAAAAAGGAGACATTAAGTAAAGGCGCCTCCTCTCTCACTCTTTGTGAGAAGGGAACAGAAACGGATGGACGATTTAAAAACAGCTGTCCATAAAAACAGGTTTAAAAGGATGGTTGTTGATTGATGAATTTTACAAGCATATTAAAGATCAACATAAATTCGCTGGTACGCCAGGCACCATTTGTCCCATTCCACATAAAGGCCTTGGACAGGGCTTGTACACAAAGCACCACACGAAAGGCGAAGCCCCAGGTGCAGCACTGGGTCGAGCATTTTTAGCGCTGTTTTTGTAGCCGACCCGTAGACAACACTACCGTAATCCAAACGAGACCCTGCCAAAGCATTAAAAAGGAGCAGAAGGAGTTGTTTATCTGCACCATATGGTGGGTGAGACAGGACTTAAGAAATATTTATTGTTTTTAGACATTTTTGTTTTAGTTGTTTGATGTGAGATGAATGTGAGTTTTTTATCCATCAACACACCCAAAAACCTGTGTTCCTTTTTAATAGGGATTGGGTCACCATTGCGGTTTATTTCAGGATCGGGCCTTACTCCTCGTCTATTTTAGAATACGACACATGTACTTTTTGTGGGATTAAGTTCGAAACCATTTTCGTCTGCCCAGCGAGAGAGTTTCTTTACCCCAAGCTCGACTTGACGTTCACATAAGGACATGTTACAAGATTTAAAAGATATTTGTACATCATCCACATACACTAAACAGAAGATCGATGGAGGCAATGCTTTCCGAAGCGAATTCATCTTGACGATAAACAGCGTGCAGCTCAATACTCCGCCTACAGGCACGCCATTTTCTAGAATGTGAACTCTTGACAATGCCGACCCGACTCTTACCCTAAATTTTCGTTTGAACAAGTTACTATCAAGAGTGTTCAACATATTACCTGTTACACCGTAGGATTTTAAGTCTGCAAGGATGCCGTAACGCCATGCCGTATCGTACGCTTTTCCATGTAAAAAAATACGGCCATGCAATATTGTCTGTGTATAAAGGCATCTTTAATGTATGATTCTAATGCAAGAAGCTGATCATTTGCGGATCACCCTGCCCGGAAGTCTGCCTGGCAGCTCTCGAGAAAACCATTGTACTCAAGAAAGTACATGAGCCCCCGGTTAATCATCTTCTCGAAGAGCTTGCACAGGCAGCTTGTCAGGGCAATAGGTCCATAGCTTGCAGGAGAAGAAGGGTCCTTCCCTTCTTTCAGAAAAGCCACAACTTTGGCCTCCCTCCAAAGCCTTTAAGGTGCCGGGATAGCCTTATTTGGTTGTATAGGTGCAGGAGCGTCTCAAGGGTGTCTGGGCGTGGGTGTTGAATCATAATGCATGTAATGTTTTTTCTGCATTTAGAGCAGAAGGTTTACAAGTTGCATGAGCAATCTTCAGCTCATGGAGCGTAAATTCACAGTTGTATGCAGACATTGACTTGTTCTTGTCGCGTAGAGGATACTTTTCGGCAGATGTTTGTGTTGCATAAAAGTGTTTGTATAGTGTGCAGAACTAGACACGTGTTGGAAGTGTGGTGCAAGTGTGTTAGCCTGATCTTCCAGAGTGTCCCCTGCAGTGCTAACTAGGGGCAGGCTATGTGTGTGTTGTACTTTTAGTTTACGACTTCGGGTCCATACCTTGTGGGTGTCCGTGTATGAATGCATAGATGTGAGAAAGGCGCGGCAGCTCTCCATTTTTGCCTCACGGCTCACACGCTTACCTAATGCCTTTGCTCTTTTGGAAGAAATAAGGTTAAAACGTGTGGGTGTCTACGGAGGATACCCCAGGCCTTGTTCTGGGCCGCCCGCGCACGCTTGCAGTCGCCATTGCACCAGGCCCTTCTCGGGTGGCGCTGGGCCCCTGAGGCCTGCGGTATTGACTTTTTGGCGGCGGCGAGGATGTGCTCCGTGATGAGCTGGGTGGCCTTCTCTACAGGTAAGTGTGTTATGTATGTGTAGTGTAGTTGAGATGTCTCTGTGAATGTGTTCCAGTTTGCTCTTGCTTCTATAAACTTGAAATGGGAAGGGGAACTGTTAGGGCCTTTATCTATGTATGTTAGAGAGGTAGGGAAGTGGTCACTGCCATATGGGTTAGTGACAACATCACACTCAAGGGGTGGAAAGAGTACTGCAGAGCCAATGGCCAAGTCGAGGTGTGAATAAGTGTTGTGTGCTATGTTATGGTATGTAGGCTTGTTTTTTGTTAAATAGGCATGCTCCTGAAGATATTAGAAATATTGCGATTAATCGACCTCGGGCATCCATGCGGAGAGAGCCCCAAATAGTGTTGTGTGCATTCAGATCACCTATAAGAATGAAAGGTTCCGGTAGCTGATCTTCAAGGCCCTCGAAATCGGTGCTTGAAAGCTGGAACTCAGGAGGCATGTAGATGGAGCACAATGGTATTAGCCCATTGAAAATTACGGTTGTAATGGCAATAGCCTCAAGGAAAGTCTGTAATTGGATAGTGGGGCATGCCAATGATTTTAGGGCAATGATGGCCACAACACCTGAAGATGTACCACCACCATCCCTGTCCTTCCTAAATACCATGTAATTATTCAAGAGATTTGTGCGTTTGGAGTTTAAAGTGTTTCTTGTAGACACATCACACTTGTCTAATTGGAATGCAGTATTTCGTAGACATCATCAATATTTTTAAGGAGGCCTCTACAGTTCGACTGGATGATATTTTCTGTTCTCATTATGTACCTTTAAGAGCTACTGGAATGTGTGTGGGTGCATGTTTTGTCTATCGGGGCTTGTATTTTTGGAGCGGGTTTCTTTGGCTTTTCTGTTGGTTTGGATGCTGGAGTTCGCTCCTTGCGCAGAGATGCAGACATGAACGGCCCGGCGTCCACTTCGTCATCAGATGTTCGGGGGCTATCCGGCGGACCAGCCCCCTGGACTTGGCACCCTTTCGGGTGCCTTTGGTTCCAGCCGCAAGCGCCCCGGGCGGGGCAGGTGGCGGGGCTAGGCTCGGTGCTTCTGTTGGCCCTGCGGTGTCCATCTGCTCTGCACCCTCAGGTGTCCCTAGGGCCGGTAGAGAGGAAACAGTAAGAGCGGCAGAGCTCCCAGCGGCGATCACCATCGCCACATTCACTGGAGTCGCCACACTTGGCGAATCCTGTCTACTCTGGACTACCGAAGGCAGTCCGGCAAGAGACGGGCCTCCGCTGCCTTTACAGGTGTTGTAAAGGCAGCAGGTGGCTGCTCAGCTGGGAGTTGGGGCAACAACACGTCAGCAAGAAGCCTGCACTGTGTTGCTGTGCTGACCAAATGCTGCTCCAACCCCGCGGCCGGCGTCTGCGTACGATGTGGCCGAAAGCCGCTTGTGCTTTTGGCGCACTTCTGGATAGGTGATGCTTTCATTTACTTTTATGTGAATTAATTCTTTTTCGGCCTTGAATTGTGTACACGCACGCGAATATGCAGCGTGCGGTCCGCTGCAATTCGTGCACTTCTGAGTGGTGCTTTCACAAGCTTCTGAGGAGTAACCTGTCTCAGCACAGTTGGCACATGTCAACTTCCCTCTGCATGATTGTGTTCTGTGGCCGTATCGTTGGCATTTAAAGCAGCGCCTCGGATTTCGGACATACGGTTGTACGTTGCCGCTACGAAAACTTACTTTGACCTTTTCTGTAGGCGTTGTGCGATCAAACGTTAACATTTGATGCTTTGTCGGAGTTTCTTGATTTGCTCTCCGGATTACGATTCGTTTTACTGCAGTTACACCTTAAGGTTGGAGCGCCTCAAGAAGATCTGCTTCCGTCTCAGACTCTAGTTCTTTCTCTGATATGACTCCTTGAAGGGAGTTGAGGGTCCGGTGTCGTGGCACAGTGACAGCCAAGTTGGCCAAAGTCGTCTTTTTCTGTAGGTTCTCACTCTGATTTTTCGTTTTTACTTCGACCAGTAGATCACCTGATGCGAGTTTCTTAGCATCGTAGTCTAAGCCAACAACAGACTCAATGCATTTTGCCAACAGAATGACAGACTTCTTTGCAACAGGAGTGGTTTCTGGAGTGTATGGCAAGAAATTTGTGGAAATGTTCTGATTTATTTTTAGCTAGTACTTCGGTGCTGCCCCTTTTAGGGGGCCGGTCATTGGATTGGGGGGATAAAGAAAAAGCCATGCGATATTGAAAAAAGCAGGGGATTAGAGTACTTCCTTCGCTCGGTTTACCCTGATGCCGAGAGAGGTCCCGGAGCTCCCTGCCTGGTAAACAAATAGGGAGCCCGTCCACCTGAGCTTGACTTGGGCTCCGACTGCCACCGTTTGTGGTTTCTGCCCTTCACTTTACAACTCGTAGCCATGGTAGGTTACTGCAAGAGTATGGAGGCTCGGGGTTCGCAGTGTCGCCATTACCGCCACCAAGATTACTCAAGGTGCCCCATGTGGGGACCAAGTGAGCTCGGTAGTAATATGTATTCCGAGATATTTGTAAGTGCTGACAGATTCCAATGGAGCCTCGTTCAGATAGTAAGTGGGCAATAAACGGTTAGTTCTTGATACGCGAAGAAACTTGCATTTGCTAGTGGTAAGTTCCATTAACCATGTTTTGCACCAGACAGAATTACCGTTAAGATCAGATTGAAGGGTTAATTGGTCATTGTCATTAGATATTTCACGAAAGAGGACGCAATCATTGGCAAACAAGTGAATGTGAGATGTAACGGATAAAGGTAAGTCGTTAATGTAAATAAGAAATAGCAGGGGAGCCAGGACAGATCCTTGAGGGACTCTAGAAGAGACGTTCGTTCGGGGTGAGACGTTCTCGTTAGTTTAAAAAAACTAAGAGCGGTTAAAAAGAAAACATTCAAGCCAAAATAAAACTTTGGGATCAAGATTAAGATTTTGTAGTTTGTGAAGTAACAACTTGTGACGTACTTTATCAGACGCTTTCGAAAAGTCTAAAAATGCAATCAGCGATAGACAAACGATCAGGAATGGTCTGTAGTTCATGGGTTTAAGATGCAAGTTGGGTTTCAGATGACTAATTTTTTCGGAAACCGTGTTGAAACTTAGAAAAAAAACGAGTTAGAGGGGAGAAAACCTGCCAGGTTGGAATATATTATGTGTTCCAATATTTAACAAGGTATGCTGGTTAGCAAGATGGGCCGGTAGTTAGATGGTGAATGTTTGTTACCCGTTTTAAACAGTGCAGTTATCTTCCAACCCTAAAGTCGATGGGGAGACAGCCTGCATGAAGCGATTTTTCGAATATCTTTGTTAGTGTGATTGAACAATAAGAGATTGGGTTTTTCAAAAATTTCGGGCTGATCATATTACACCCAGGAGAAGAGAAAGACTTTAAGGTCTTGATTACACTTTCTACACCAACATAGTCAAAATAATTGGAGGCATAAGTGGGTAGTCACAATGGGGGGTAGTCAGAAGAGGGACATCTGTGGTAACTGAAAAATTTCTGGAAAATGCATCATTTAGGGCTTCTGCACACAAATGAGGGGGAATGTGTTTCCAGCACTGTCAATCAAAGTTAAAATTTCGCTATCTTTGGGGTTAATAACGCGCCAAAATTTCTTAGGATTAGCTAAGAACATAGTCGGTAGCATGGTGTTAAAATAGCAATAATTCGCATTTTTCATTGCTGCGGTGTTCTCTTGCGAGGCCTTTTTGTAGTCGTCTTATCGAGCGATGCTGGAGCATTTTTCCGCGGCCCTATAAATACGACGCTTTTTGTTTAAGAGGCACTTAATCTGAACATTGAACCATGGTGCATTGCGGCCGGATGTGATAGTGCGAACAGGAATGTATTTATTTGTTAGTTGTTTCACCTTATCTACAAAAACGTCCCAGTTAGTTTGAACACTACGACTATCAAAGGTGGAGAGGAAACTATCAAGAAATGTCCAAGTTCATTATTATTGGAGGTAAAATCAGCTTTACTGTAGTCATGAATTGTTTTATCCGTTCTTAAGCGATTGGAACATGATGCATTGATGTTGAACGATAGCAGAGTATGATCGCTTAATCCTGGCAGATGGGTAATGTTCGAAGCAAAGCCGGAGTGGGACGTAAGCACAAGACCTAGTGTGTTAGCTACCGACGCAGTTGTTCTGGTAGGTTGCTTTACTAATTATGACAAAGAAATATTAGAGCACAGATTTAAGAAATCATTTGCGAATGTGGAAAAGGGGCTGATGGTATGTGGTTCAGTGGCCCAGTATATGTTTGGACGGTTAAAATCACCTATTAGAAGCAAAGAAACCGCCGGGTGGCGAGTCTTAACAAAGTTAATTGCGTCGTGTAGTTCGTTGATAAAGCACGAGGATGATGCAGGAGGACGATAGCATACACCGACAACAAATTTCCGATGGGAGAGTTGGATAATAGCCCATACTATCTCCAGGTCTGACGGAACGTGAACACACTGTGATGGTAGAATTTTCAAAACAGCCAGGAATACGCCGCCCACTTGGCGGGCTGTCCGATCACATCCGTAAAAAGAAAAAGAATGAGCACAGGCGAGTAATACGTGGTCAAGAATATCACGATGCACCCAGGTCTCTGTTAGTGCTGTGATATCGGCATTGGTTGTAGTAATTGCTGAATGAAGATTATTGCGTTTTTGAATATTGCTACAAAAGTTGGTGTAAAGAAATAATACGCGATTTAGTTTTCTTCGACTGCCCGTCATTTTTCCCTAGTTTTTATTGTTCGGCACGGAGTGTTGTTGAGGATTATGGGGCATTAGGCGTTGTAGGTGATCTATTACGTGGTTTCCTGCGGGGTCGTAAAAGTATTGTTTTTTGTTCATAATTAGCTTGTTGTGCCATAGTTGAAAGGGTGCTTCACTTGACTGACTTTTCGGAAAGGGCGCAAGTTGGTTTTGAGCATGGCGTGTCACCGGCGAAAAAAAAAAATCTTCGTTCACAGAAATGTCTTTTTCTTTAGGTTTTTTGTTGTGCGCAGAGTACTTTGTCTTTTGTTTTATGTTGGCGAATGTTACGATACTGGGGCGATTTTTACCAGGGTAAAATGCTCCCAATCGGTGAGCCCACTCGGTGCCGTTTGCGGATAACGGATCAGTTACGCCTGTCAAAACTTGTCTGATGCGGGCCTGAGGTTCATTCGAAGTTTCTTTGCAGTCACAAGTACCATGAAACTGTAGATATTTGCGGCGCGACCGGTCATCGTGTTCGTCAAGACGTGACTCGTCAAGACGTCAGTCAAGCTCTGGTGTTAGCGTTCCGACTCTAGAAGTAATAGTTCCCACGTCAGCGCTGTGATCGTCAAGAGTTTTGATTTTACCTTCAACAGCTTCCAATCTACTCTGCAGAATTCCAATTTTGTCTTCTATGCTCTATTCACTGCTCTTGATTATTTTTACATCAGTCACTAACTCCTCTTGACTCTTTGATGATTCCACAGAGTGGGCGTGAACATCTTTTAGGAGATGAAAAATGGCCTTCAATTGTTTAGAGGGTTCATCAGGCAAGTTTTAATGTTGCAGCAGAGCTTGAGAGCTCGTATGGGGCCCCGGGTTAGTCTCGAGATCGTCTGATTGCAGTAACAAAAACATCATCGATAAACAGTCGCAAACAATCTCAGACATCATTTGTGATGGCGGGAGGAGAAAAATAAAAGGATTGTCGCTCTTTTTAGCGTATAAAGGCAATGGTTTACACCACTGCGATGGCCAGAAGCGACGTGCGTAAGGCATGCTGTCTGCGCTGCTCTCGCACCCACGGAAGTCATGGCCATGCGTGCAGCCATTTAAACTGTCCGCAGGCATAGATAACGCGGTTGACGAGGGCGATGCGCAGAAGGTCGTAAGCGTCGACAAAGGCAGATGGTGAAAGGAACCGTGTTGTGGAAGGGGCTGGTTGGCGTGAATTTTCGCCAGAGGCAGCTTGATCCCAATGCTTTCCGTGGACGACGACAATGGCGAAGACCGCAGCAACAGAAACGCAAGTAAAACCTGCGATGGGCAGAAGCGATGTGCGTTAGGCATGCTGTCTGCGCTGCTCTTGTACCCACTGAAGACATGGCCACGCGTGCAGCAATTTAAACTGTCCGCAGGCATAGATAACGTGGTTGACGAGGACGATGCGCAGAAGGTCGTGCGCGTCAACGAAGGCAGATGGTGAAAGGAACCGTGTTGTGGAAGGGGCTGGTTGGCGAGAATTTTCCTCAGAGGCAGCTTGATCCCAATGCTTTCCGTGGACGACGACGATGGTGACGACCACAGCACCTGGAACACAAGTGAAACCTGCGATGGGCACAAGCGACGTGCGTTAGGCATGCTGTCTGCACTGCTCTCGCACCGAAGAACCGCCCAAGAACCGCGCCGCCAATGCTGAAGCGGGATCATGCTGATCATTATGAAGGGTGGGTGTGGTTTACAGAGACATGGCTGCTGTGTTTGGAATCCCGTATAGTTGGTTGTTTTATTTAAATGTGACCAACATGTCTTGCGTAGTGTGTAGCATTTTATACTGCTGAGGCCCTCCGCTCCTATGAAGCTGGCCGCATGAAAACACCAACATGTCGGCTCGGCAACAGGTTACAAATTTGACCGCCATGTTTTTGCTTACGAAGTAAAGTGTTTTTGTCGCCTGAGATACATTGGCAGAAGCTCTTGCTTTAACTGTTCGTAATTGCCTACAGCGGTTTTTAGAAGACGACAGAGTAGCAGATCAGTAGGGCTTATATTTAGATACCCTGTGACCATCAGCAATGCGAATAGTTGGTGTTCAGGCGTGGTGGCGCACTGTTCAATGAGGTCTGGTGCTCAGCACAATCAGACGGGTTTTATCACAGGCGGGTTGCATGACTGCTTTTCTGATGGAGGCAATATGCTAAAAGGCCCGGTCGTCGACTTATCAGTGCACATTTACGATACCCAGGAATCCAAATTTATCCATATCCTTCCACTACTCAGTACCTTGTTGGCAAGCGGTAGATTTGGCCCATTGAAACCTCAAATTTCAATTTGTTATACCGATTTTACAGACATGTCAGTCTTAACTCTGATATAAACAAACGCGGCTAGGCAACGTTGGTAATTTCGGGATGGAACATCCACAGAATCCATAGGTTTCGAGCTTGCTATACACTTTACTTCAGTGGGTAGATAATGTGTGGTGTGCGCTTCCCAACAGCTATTTCAAACCGGGTATCGGGGTAAATGCTAGAGAGGTTCTCGTTTGTAGAAAACACATGAGCACACTACCTTGGCTACGAAAAACACCGAAGTAAAAGAAATCAGGGAGCTTACACTTCCGCGCATGATTTCAATGAGGAAGTTGTGGTACGTGAGCATTGTCGGACACATAGGTAAGTATTGGTATATTTGTTTATGTTAAAAGATGCGGTTATGCAGGATCCAAAAGCGAAAGCACGCCATAGAGGCCCCGTTCTCGGAAACCATGGAACATTAGCTCAGCGAGGCATTGGGCCCAGCTTCGTCCTCCTCTTCGACCGCAATCGCACCCTGCCCGCGCACTTTTTATTATTTATTTATAACTTGTAGTCTTCTATGCTTTACCTATGTCTCGCCTTGCGCTCTGCGAACCTGCGAATGGGTGTTCGTCCTTCTTACTCCTCATAACTTGTAATATTTCGAAGCTTTGTAATGACTCACGAATATTTGCGAAGGCAGCCAGCCATTACTGGAATAAGGTCATCTTTGCTAGTTGCGGCCGTATATTTTTGATATGATCAACGTTCTGCTCATATTACTTATGGATTGTGCACTTTACATTTATTCCTGTTTGGAGTGCATCTTTGGCAAGGTAATAAAGCAAAACTGGGTAGTCGTCGCTTCTCCTTGTTTTGCAGTCTTTGAAGTGAGAATCATTTGGAGCTCAGGGGGTAGAGTTGAAGGATACGCCGATGCAGCGGCACCCTTTCGCGTTTTTTATGTTTGGGATGCTGCCATCGGTAAAGGACTGAATAGACCATGGTATGAGCTCTGCTATTTTCATTTTTTCGACTTCGTAGGTGCGCTGCCCAGATAACAGGGCAATGTTGGAGTGGCTGCAGATTAAGTAAGGTAGGCACGCAATAGTTGTTATAATTACTAGCCTTAAGGCGTTGAAGCAATTGCTTTTCAATGTGTAAGCATCAAGAAATGGGATGCATTCCGTGTTTTGTGCCAGGCATCGGCTACGTCTAGTTTTTATGATGCACACGTTCGCTCCAAGAAAGGTTTCTTCCTTGAAGGAAGCCGCTGGTGTCCTTGGCTTCGTGGTATCTTGTGAAGGTGCTGCGTACATGCGCACTAATCTCCCGGCCAGTCATCAATTTCGTCCAAGTCGCGTCAGCCCAATACTTTTAGATTTTCCTCTGAAATCTGGTGTTCTTGAAAATCACCCCAGGAAAGCAGAAGCCGCCACCATAACAAGCGCTTTGACTGCGTTACCGGTCGTCTTGCAGCAGCCAATAGAACTAGAGTCATTTTACGAGTAATCGTGGGAAGAACCTGATGAAGGCATGTTCATCTCGAGGAAGTCCAGAGGTTTGACATTTGGGATGACTACTGAAGATTGAGAGCACCACCAGCGCACCCTAAACCGCTGGGAGTCACTTAAGTGGAGATTCTTGAAAACGTTCACCCCTCTGCTACGCAAAGAACGGGCCGAGGTTGGTGAGTATCATCCCTATGAATTCGTAATACTGTTTGTTAGTGACATCAAGCGACCTTTTCCCCTGAGGGGACAAAGAATTGACATAAGAGAAAAAACGACAGTTTCTTATGCGAGTGGTAAAGCAGGAGCCCTTCCCTTGCCTTCTTCGTAATCCCCTAAGAGGGCGCCCTAATTCCCGTCTTTGGTAGCTGCGACGGAGAAGACGCTAAAAATTTGTATAGGGGAACTGGACCACCTAATAAATGGACTGGGTTTGTAACGTTCGCGGCCGAGGCTATTAGCACTGATACACTACCTCTGAAAATCCGCACAGTCGTCAGGTAGGAGCTGCGGAAATGTTCCCAATGAAGCTGCAACCACAATTCAACATCTTGAAAGGAGTAATCCTGGAAGAAATTGAAAACGCTTTATTGACATCTATGCCGGCGGAAGCACCGTGCGAGCCTCAAGCTATGCCCAACGCCGCAACAGTTTGTAGAACCCGCCAATATCTAGGTGGTTTTCAGGCTAACCTACCAAGGCCAAACCAGTGTAAACCGTTAGCTAACACCCCGTTCATACCCACTGCCGAGCCTCCGCAGCACTGCTGACGTCGTACAAGGAAGGTCCCCCAGAAAGTAATGAGAAACTAACCGCTACAACTTTTAAAAGCCCAGTTGCCCAACAGCGCAAAGCCGCCAATCGTTCAACAACTTAACGACGCACCGAACACCGAAATTCACTTCGCGTCCACACACGGGCGCTGCGATCATTCGCTGACGTGACTTCTATGCATGACGATAGCTAAACTGCGCCCACCGGGCGAGTCAACACCCGCAAATAAACAGACAGCGAAAACGAAGATGGTTAGTCGCCAACGGTACACGCGAAGCAGCTGTTACACGATGCCCTGACGAAGCCGAAACTAAATGTGCAGCTATCGACCGACAGCCGGGGCAGTAATGGGCATGGGAGGCTAGTGTTCAGTGGTGAGCGGATCATTCGCGTCGAATTGACATAAAATACCAGAAGTGGAACAGTGGGCACATAAGCACAGCAGGAGGCCTTCTCAAAACACCTACTGTAATCTCTACTTCACGCGTCACCGACGAAGGCACAACGTATCTGCTTCATTCGTCATACTGCCTAACCGCTCGCAGGACGTAATACCGGGAATGAGCTTTTTGAGAGGAAACTGTGCTATTATCAATTTACAAGCCGAGTTGACCAGTTTCTTCTCCAATGTCGTTATAACGCCTCAGTCACGCACCGAACAACGCGCTTGTTTATAAATGGAGAATAATCATATCCCCTTGCGTTCCCGTGCAAGCCTTATGTTCGCAGTCCACTCTCAATATGCTACTCCTGAGACCGAAGATATCATAGAGTGCGACCAGAGCTTGCTCTTGATAGTGATGCATTCTTCGAAAGAGGCATCGTTCGTTTGAAACAAGAAATCCCACGATCTAATCATGACGTTCATTGAAAAATATACGAAAAAAACAAGGGCTCTTTCTTGGAATTCCTCGAAAAAAAATCAGAAAGAAAGGGAATATATTCCTGTCGCCAACTTTTAGACCGCACCTGAAGCCGCTTTCAACTCTTGACGCTACTGCAAAAATTGAAAATCTCAGGGCCTAGCTATACCCCTAATGCGACTGCATTCACTCGATTTCGCAGCTACAACATATGCCTCTTGCAAAGCGCCGTGTAATCGCCGAAGGTGGATCTCGACCAATGCGACAGTTACCATACCGATTGTCTTTACACTAGCGCCAGGCTATCCTTACGCACGTTAACGACATGCTAAGCGACGATATCATACAACCCTCAATCTCCCAGGACATCTCCCGTTGTCCGCAAGAAGAAAACAAGTTTTCACGTAAAGAGTTGGCATTTACTACCGACTGATGAACAAAATCACGAAAACACTCGTGTACCCTCTTCACCATCTTTGCCACAAAAAATACTTGTTGTCAATGTACTTGAAAACGGCAGCAGATAATTTAAGTGGATGAAAAAGAATACAGCATTTATAATGACAATCTGGCTGTACGAGTTAAAGGCGATCCAACTTCGTCGGTTCCGGGTACAGCAGAATCAAAACATGTAATGGACACTGCTCTAGTTGGCCTAAATTTGCACACGTACCCCATCTACATGGAAGGCATTATCGTATTTGCGCAGACCTTCGAAGAACATCTCGAAAGGTTGGATTTGGTGCTCGATGCAGCCCGAGAATAATGTGTAACACTAAACGCAGAAAAGTGCTGGTTCGGGTTCAAGGAAGTGAAGTATTTGGGTGACGTCGTCAACGTCGAGCAACTCCTGCCACCCCCCACGAAAACAACAGCTTTAGCCAAATTTCAAGTACAAGAAGGGCGTTCTCGGATGCCTCGGACTTCGCACGCACTGCCAGCGCTTCAATGACAACCGCGGAAACTGCCGAACGCTCGCCCGCCTGATCAAAAACAATGGTCAGTTCAGCTGTGGAGAACAGCAGCAGAACAATATCAGTGACGTTCAAAATCTCCTACAGTACTCGCCGGTACTTTTTTATTTCGACGAGTATGCAGAGACCGAAATGCACAGCCACGCCAATGATGTAGGCTTGGATGCGGTCCTCGTCCAAAAAAGAACAGCTTCGAGAAATAATCGCTCGCGCCATTCGTGGCCTATCAAAGAAGAAAGACAATATTTGGCCTCTGAAAAACACTGACTCGTTATCATATGGGCCGTTTCGAACTTCAGGCCGTAGGTTTACAGCGGATCCTATAAGGTGGGAAAAGATAACCGCTGTGTTGGGTGGAGAATTAGTAGGGCCTTCCAGCCATCTAGCGCGATGGTGACTGCGCCAGGATAATTTCACGTGGCCACTGTGCCCAAATTCACAAGGAAACATGGGAACGCTGACTCCCTCTCACGCGTCCCGCTCGACCCGCCACCCAAATATAATAAAAGGCTGCATTGAAGCTTCGTAATTTTTTTGTAAAAACGGCATGCAATGGCAGAATCTGCGAAACCCAAGGAGGATGATAAGTAGTGAGTGCAGAGATTCTGACAAATGCAATGCCAAGCACATTGATCAAAATGTAGCATGAAAAATTGTGTTGTGTAGAACATCCCGTTAGCTTGCGGTAAACACTACATCGGTAAAACCACTCGCTTCTTCAATGCGAGACTGCGGAAACATGGCATTGGATGGGCACGAAATGGACGGGCGAGGCCACATTATGTGCAGCAAGAAAACTCAACATCACTGTTGCAATGTGTTTTTTTAAATAAGGGCAATGGTTGGAGGAATTGAAATTCCCCGATAGTTTGTAACACAATTTTCAGGACCGATTTTGCCCAGTGGGGTGATAAAATTCTTTTTGAGCCCAAAGGTACAAACTGTGTATCAACGATATTGTTGATATTCAGAATAATGTAATGCATGAAGACCCATCTGAAGGCGACTGTGATGAACGTATGCCAAGTTCAAGCTCAAAGGCTGATTGGGTCAAAGTTGTCACCCAAACCCTGCGCCGACGCGAGCGGAAGGGCAACACAGCGGTAGGCCTAACGTCTCAACTGACAACCACAAAGCTCTCGCTTACACCCAAGATTGCTCCAATGCCAGCTCTCCTTCAGCTGAAGTCTGGGACGCTCTGGTGACCACACCTAATTCAAGCTGCCGTTAAACCAACCTGCGAGTGCTCTCCGACATGGTGCACAGCACCAGTACGATCAGCACCACGTCGAAGAAAGCAGAAAAAGCATTGAGGCTGGAGAGGCAGTTGGGAATAAATAACGTGACCTCCACCGAGCAAGTCCACAGAGTCGCCCAATATGACTCCGTTGAGGTAATTATTAATGCCGCATCCCCCGCTTTTCGGAATAAAGGACGGAGACCTCTTTTAGACTATGTACGAACTAAAGAAGAAAATCTACGTAAGTAAAATACTAAAAGTTCGAATGTCGTTCTAGTTAGATTGCCTGGAAATGACGTAGGCTTTTACATCGCCCTCCTCCTTTCTTAATACAAAGAAACGGAGACTATTTGAGACGCATCTATGAACTTGGACATAAAAGGACGGCATATCCTCAGCCCAACACAAAGGTGAGCCCCCATTGTGGGGCCAAGCTCCCAAAACCCGGACATGAGTGCAAGGCCTGTGGTCGCTATGTGAGGATTGGGGGAAGCCTAACGCAACTGAGGGCTTCTCGAATCGCTTCAAAGAGCCTCTTCTTCTCCGTAAACAGAAGTTCGAGATGAAGAGGATGGAGGAGCGAGCCTCAGGGTTGGACCAGGGAGCATCACAAGCGGATCAGAAAACCACCAAATAGCACGAATCAGCCTGATAACCAGACCACCTGTCCTTGCAAGAAAACCACCAGTGACAGCATGGATGCACCCCTGACGGATCCAGAACTGCATCCACAAGAAGGTGGGAAAATTGAAACACCAGGTTCAAAAGAATGTTCAGCAATTTCGCACGGAGGACTGGGAATGACGAGAAACGGTTGAGGTGGGACGGCATTGTGACTCCGATTTCTTGACGCAACCCGACAAACGTACCCTCAAACAACACCGATTCTCACCCATATAAAGAATGTCACACCCTAAAAGCACAGTTAGCGCAACAACAGTTCGTCATTGCGTCATTACAAGAAAGGTTAACCGAAATATAAAGATCCCTTTAGGATTCGCTCCTAAACAAAAAAAAACGGCCTTCCCGCAAGGCCACGGAAATTTGACAGCCATTGCAGAGCTCCTTATACACCTCCCACTAATAAGTAGTGCGCGGGTTTCTCTTAACAAGCTGAATTGGACGCGATAGGTCAAACCAAGACTGCGTGAGAGCACATCGTTGAATTCATCTCGCAACAAACTCACTCCCAAGGAGGCGAAGCTTTTCTCGATAAGGTATTAAACGCGCTCACCCACAAGCAAAACAACCAGGTCATAGAGCTGGACTTGGTGCTCCTGCCCAAGATACAAATTCAAGGTCTCGATATTCATGGGCAACTACAGGAGCAAATGGCTCACGTAGCCGAAAAGGGCGTCCAAATTAATCAAGTAGTAGGTCGGGTCGACCAACGGAGAGCTCGCCTCGCCCGGCTAGGAGGCAGACGGGAGGCGTAGAAAGCACAACCTACGCATAATGAAAGCTCTGTACTCCCACCGGACAACGTCCGAAAGCATGGATTTGATTTCATAACCCGAAGAATATGCTACCAAATAGGCACGACGTTACCGCGCCACTCTCTTGAAATTGCCGATGACAAAAAGACAAGTCAGCGGCGATACAACCGTGTGTCGGTGTACTCCAATCGCTCTGTGTTATAACGGCTATGCGATAGACGAATGGTTGAACAAGCTCACAGAATACCCTACTTACAAGGATACCTCTCGAACATCTACGGCAGCCGCCGTGAAGGGCAACATAGAAGTCATACAGCACCTTACACCAC
This sequence comes from Haemaphysalis longicornis, assembly GCF_048455015.1. Lineage (NCBI taxonomy): Eukaryota > Metazoa > Arthropoda > Arachnida > Ixodida > Ixodidae > Haemaphysalis > Haemaphysalis longicornis. The sequence continues at coordinate 18,783,278 of NW_027526445.1, forward strand.
AAAGGGAATGTGAGCGTACGCCTTTGGAAGCCATCCCTTTGACCGCCACTGCAAAGGCATAATTGTTATTATTCACGTCTGCAGCCCAACCCCCAAAAACACAACCAGGCCATCAGATACTGCGCGTGAAGCCCTGCAACGGCCTGGTAGCTCTCCTTACCTCTTGTAGGGTCGACCTTAATAGAGCTCACAAACTTCGGGGATACACATTCAACTCCAAGAGGTGGAATTATCTACTCACTTTTGTAGGGGCATACGACGGCATGCTCCGAAATGACCGCAAACCCCTACCCGCACTGAGAACAGCGTTTCTAGAAACACGTGCACTGACATTACTTTTGCGGGGCTCGTTCGACAACAGCTGTGCCAGCACAATGGAGAATTCGCGACCCGGTCATGGTATTATACAAGTGCTCATCAAATGCTGAAGCTGAAGGTCATACATCAATACAGCCAAATTAACTAATTGTCAGATATTCAAGAAAGAAAGAAAATATTGTGTCTCGTAGAAGTGGCAGTCTTACGGCCAGTGGGCCAAGAGTGTTATGTAACACGTACACGCCAACACGAAAACAATTGCCACAATATACCAAATGCCACACCTCGATTACAAAAAACCCACCCATCACGAAGTCAGCCACAGAAGCACAGACGTAGCCACCTGGTCTTGAAACGAAAAGTGCAATTGGGTAAGCAGCCGGCGGAATACGTGGCCTAAATGTGCTTGGAGAATTATCGTATCTTGTGCGATGGCCACCAGGGAATCCTCTCTACTAGAAATACGGGGTACATGCTGCGATATCTATCGACCCACAGAAAAACATGCTGGAAACAAGTAGAAGACTAGCAAGCACGAAGCTCATGCACCAAAGAACCTCACTAAACACTTGAGCAACAAATACCTGCGTCCACGTAAAGGAATTCTTTTACCCTTTCATGGAGGTACACCTAGTCTTGAATTACACCGATACATCGAAGTCTGCGAAATCCGAGCCGCCATTGCAGCCTTTAAACACTCCATCTTAACTTCGCAAGACCAAATCACCAACAAACTATTGGCTAATGTATATGACAGTTCTGTTGAAGACGTAAAAGAGCATTTCGACCTCCACGGGCGCGCAAGCAAGCTTCCCTTCTACTGGGAGACCGCCAAGGTGCGACTAATTCTCTAAAGCCAAAGTATCTAATTTTTTGTTTTCAAAAGAATGATATGCTTCTACCTCGCGGTAATCGTACCGTCATCAGAAGAGCAACATAAAGAAGCATTGTCACCGTACCCTAATTTGTCAGATTGGCAGTCATAAACATAGCAGAATATTGGCAAGATATTTCACCTAAGAATTTGTGGCACCTAAAAATCCCATATCGATTATAGTGACACTGGATCAGAAAAGAAATGCGCCCTGCTAGCAGCACATGAAGCGCGTCTTCCCCTCGGGTAGCGCTGGCGACGCCGCTGCCTTATTTTTGCTCAACATCATGCTGCGACATGGAGCCCCTCCCGTACTGCTACGTGACCACGGCAAGATGTTTCTGTCTGAAATCCTTGCCGAAGTACTTCGTGCCTCTAATACCTCGCACAAAGCGACTTCAAACTACCATCCACAAATGAACGGGCTCGTTGAACGATTTCACCGCACGGTCTCTGACATGATATCAATGTACCTACACTCTGACCACCGAAATTGGAACACTATATTACCTTCAGACACCTTCGCCTATAACACGGCAGTTCAAAGCACCACAGGATACGCGCCTTTCTACCTTGTCAGCCACCTTCATCTATCACACCGGCTTGCTAAGTGTTTCTGTACCACTCCTGTGTCCGCTTCTGCATCGTTCCGAGAACAATTCGTGCTTCGGATCGACCACCGTCAGCAACTAGCTCGTATGTGCACAGAAGCAAGCCAACAAGACCGCTACGACGCTGTTCGATGGTCCGTCTCTTTCTGACCTGGTGGCGAAGTCTTGGTCTGGACACCGGTTTGCGCTCCACACCTGTGCGAAAAATTCCTACACCACTTCCTCGGTCCTTACAAGCTTCCTAAGGCTACATCTCCTGTGAACTATCACGTCACCCCGTTTGTGAAAGTGTTGACCGCCCTCATCGCGGCACGGCGATTGTCCACGTTTCCCACCTCAAGGCTTTCCACCGGCGTAATCTGCAGTAAAACGCGACCAGGCAGCCTCCACTGCCCCCGGGAGGGGGAGAGGTCGGAGAATTAGTGTGAGATTAGAGGTGGCCTCGTTTGTGAAAGTTCGGCCCCTTAATGCAATGTCCCAGTGGAATGCAATATCCACTGCCGCCTGGTTGCCGCTTCGGCTTCATCATCTATGTATATACTCATCATCACCGATTCTTCTTCTTTTTCGAACTGTCATCATCGCTAACCTGTTTCGGTCGCCATTTTGCTGCCTTCCAACTCGGCCTGCGAATAAAGCGGTTTGCGCTTACTGGTCTGCGTTCGCCTACCATTGCTCTACCTACGGTCCTTCCTACCACTATTCGTTGTTACGCCCGAGGGGAGCGAAGAAAGATTTTTTATAGTTTTGTTGCAGAGTTTGATAGCAATAAAAACATTGATGAACTTTTCATTTCTTTGGTGAAATTTTGAGACGGTCGTCAACTTTAGAATACAAAAGTGGCTGCAGCGATAAATATTTAGAGGGTGAGGAAATATTTCTTTAGGATAGGGAAGGAAGCCAACTGAAGAATATTATTTTTGTTAATAGAATACGCACTTCAATGTACCATCTTAGCTTAGCTTTGTGCCTTTCCTGCACCGTCAATAAATTATGAGAAACACGAAGAAAATCATTGCAAAATAGTTAAAAGGTAATTTATTTAAAGCTAATTGTACATGTTCAAATATGGTTACAAAGACTGACAGCGTTCTTTTAAACAATGGTAAGCATGCACGAACTATACACGCAAAATACATGCAAACAAATGTATAGGAGAACAGTTACATTACCAGGAACAGTTGAAGAAACCATGCCCAAACGCGCATCACAAATTATATGCATCCTTTCAAAATATTTCTTTCAAATTCGTGCACTGATTCCGAAATCAGTACGTGATCGATTCGGGAGTGACACCGAATACAAAAAGATGACTGAAGCGAGCAATTATTTTTGGAGGGATAAGACAGCATTTTTAATTAGAGGCCCTGAACATAAACATTGAAACACTGCTTCATCTTTACAAACACGCAATGTGTATATCCTTAATGGGATATGAGATATACGTTTGGCCCTTACACTTTCCAGAAATGGTTGACAGCCAAAGATGTTATGGTACGGTAGCACTGTTTATCGTAATATTATTACAACGGTATATTCTAAGTTTTATCGCTGTGGTACAGAAATATGTGTAACCTCTACAGTTGTGGTGATGCCGACTACTGTGGCAGGGAAAAGTCTGCTTTTGTTTTGTAGAATTTTGAAATGCTTGTGGTGTGCCATCACAAGGCCGTCATCGCTACAATAGCCGAAGGGCCCTCCGAACGTTCCCGCTTTACCTTGGTGTATGATGTCTAATCCTCCGGAATTTACGTCGCCACGTAGCGGATTCTCCTTGCTGTTGGCTGTGACGCTTTTTATATGCTAGGATCACTCTAAATTCGCGCCATCACACTTGTCACCTGAGAACTCCTCACCATAGCTCGACAGGCTCGTCTAATAATTTACCTACACAACTCCTACGCACACCTCACGACTGAGTGGTGAGTGAGCCTATCTTTCTGGCAGCGCAGTGCTAGTACCAGTTAATGCGAGCACCACTCTCGGCGATCCCGCTGATGACTTGAGATAGCAAGAACCACTAGTGGTGAGCCGCCATCTCCACTTGCAAATTTGGCCGCCAGTCGCTTGAAGCCCCACTCACCATTCGAGCATGCAAGTGCACTGCCTACTCACAAGTGCGAATGCTTCAACCTCTTGCGATTGTTAGTGTACAAACACTTCAAAGTCAGATTTTGAGAGCCCGTTACCGCTTTTCTATCAGCGTGCGGGCTAACCGCCTTGTGGGCACCTTGTGGTCTTGTACTATCTTTTGCCTGCTCTTTGCAGCATACTCTCGCTGCGGTGGCTACCGCTGGTGCAATCCACTTGTAGGAGTAGTTTCCGTTTAGAGGGGCGATTAGATTTACCTTAATAATTTCGTCACGAAGCCAAAGATAACACAGTTGTTTTGTAGGAAACCGTGTTTATAGGAGCGAACTTGGGCTCTCCTAACAACTCAAAATATACAAAGTTGGCGAAGGAGCCGTCGATAAAGTGACGTGTACATGAGAGTGTGGATGCATCGCTTGCCTGGGTGTCTGCTTTGCGGGAATTTATCTTTCAGTGCGGGTGTTTCGATAATCGTCGAATTTCATCAAAGAAAACATTTGTAACCTTGTAATGTTAAGGGGAAACATTCTCTCTCACAAATGCGATGACGCTTGCGGCACAAGAAAACAATACTTTAACATGCGCTTCGCCTTCTACACAGAATTCAGAACTCGGCAGAGCCTGGTGGTAACAAGAATACAGAAACAAACCCAATGCATTGTTCGCGGGGTTACCATCGCTAAGAGTGCATCGACTTGATGCTGACATATAAAACAGTCGGAACCAACAAAAAAGTCCGCCATCTTGCGTGGTAAGGTTTTATGCGAACAATGTGGGCGACTTGGGGCCGCGTGCATCGTCGTGATGTTCTGCAATCACCATTCTGGATCACCTCGTAAGTAAGTTGGCCGTCACGTTGTAGAATCTAGTAGGGTCCGAAATACTGTTGCACAACCTTCTCAGTACGTTAACATTGTAGGATGGGAGTCTGTACGCATATACGATCCCTTGGGTTGTACTCGGCGTGTCGGAGTCGGAGATTGTAGCGTCCGGCAACCAGCAGCTGCTTATATGCTGGAACAAAGTCAAGGGAGCTGGCTGGCTTCCTCCGTACGCTGATGGAATCCTTGAACGACGGCGTTAGGGTAGTCGTCATGTATGTGCGGAAGCAAAGTGTTGAGCATCTTGGTCCGCCGTCGTCCGTAGACAAATTTCAACGGTGTCGCCTGCGTAGTTTCCTAGATAGCCTTCGTGTACACAAACCTGGCATACGACACTGCTTCGTACCAAGTCTTGAGTTCAACGTCGGCGTACATAAACAGCATAACCGCTATCGATTTGTACGGGTGTTTCATTAGTCATTAGATGTTTTACGCAGTCGTACTTCGGTAATCCGTGTAGCTGTAGCGTGAGATTCTTGCATCAGCTCCGAAGTAGAGACCGATCTACTGTCCGTGATAAGGACTTCAGGGTCCGCATTAAGCACACCAAGTTCTTTTATGATGAACTTGGTGTCTACTTGTGCAGTCTCCCTCTCCTCAGAAGAGCGGTGTTCACTACGTAGCGCATCAGGTATTTTGCAGGTAGCACAATCTACATGTTCTTTTATCGTTACGCAGGAAAGGGGCCAGAAGGTCCACTCCAATCTGTTGGAGTTGCCTTTATGGGACGGCAATTGGCTGCAGAAGTGCCGCGTGTCTCGTCTTTTTTATTCGTCGCTGGCAGTCACGACAGCTCCGGACGTAGTTGAACACATCGGTTGTAAGAAGGGGTCAGTGGTACTTATCCCAAAATATTTCCAAAAGGATGTGCTGTGCCCAGGTGTGCGAAAGATGGGTCGAGGTGGAGCGGTTCCAAAATTTCTCATGATGGTGTTTGGCAATGACAAGAGTATAATTTTTTCTCGTTCAAGGGTTGAATGTTTCTTCATAAGGACGGATGTTTCGGGGCTAAATGATGGTAAGTGGTGTTCAAAGGTTCTAGGTACGGCGTCTCTGTGTCATTTTAGGTATTCAATTATGATTCATAACTCGGGGTCTGCACGCTACTGCGCGACTAGGTAGCTCTCCGTCACGACTCCGAAGAACACGCTGTCTTCTTCGGAGTCTTGTTGTGGTGGGTCGACGTGGGCGCGAGAGAGGCAGTGGGCCTCGTAGTTCTTTTTTGTGGCACCCAAGACCACCAGAGAGGACCTCCAAATTAACAAGCCAAAACAGCGCGTCCTGGTCTGTTACAATAATGAACGAAAGAGAGAGAGAGAGAGAAAACCTTTAATGAAAGCTGAAGACATCCACACCCATGCAAGCATAGGCGAAATTTGCTGGTTGCTTATATAACAGCCACTAGTCTTTCTCAGAGGCTGAGTAGTCTTTGTTAACCTTCGGCAGGCCCCGGCTGGCATAGACAATTACGTTTTCTCAAGCGATTTGCTTTAAACGAGCACAGCACGCAACCCTATATGAGTTGCATCCGTGTTCATTTCCGCTGCGGCATTTTTATTGAAATGTGAAAGAACGGGAGGGTTTTGCAGTCGTAGTTGCACCTCACAGAATGCTTTTTCTTCGCCATTTCTTCAGCTAAAACGGCTGCTATCTTTCATCATTCTTGTGAATGCTTCAGCAATGGCTTATCATGTGAGTGGCTCTGCTTGTGTTGGCGGTCGGGCACTATGCATCGTCGTTGTCCTCAGCTTGTAACCAGCTTGCTCGGCCACGTTAGAAACGCATCGCACAGTGTGCCTTACGCCGCTTTTGGGAGGTACTTCGGGATTAGATCGAGTTGTCGAGCTTAGGAAATGTGGTCACCACGGTCTTCGTTATCGTTACTTCGACGGAAGGTTTTCGCGTTTTCACGGTTGTGCAACTTCACTTCGAAAAGTGGCTGCTTTTAGTTTCCTTACCGTGGGCGAGGTAACTTTGCACGTGCAAAGTTAGCATTACTTTAGTGGCTCGTGTATTGGTAGAGGTAGGCCGACGGCGAACGGTTGAAACGGGTTGGGCAACGGCTGGTTTGAGATAGATACTCGTCAATCTCAGCTGGTCGTTTTCCAGGGAGAGAGACAGGTGTATCGACGGAGAAACCAGGATCCCGATCTGTTGTAACGGCAGCAAAGGTATATGTGGTCGGCCTCTCCGTAGTGGTAGCAAAGAGGAAGGCTTTAACGGAGGTTTGGGCAAGTTGGTGCATACTTTCAAAACAGTGCAAAAAGACAGGGTTCCCACTTGAGCTCAGTATACTACAAAGAATGGTGAAGAAAGAGTACGTCACGGCCCTGCACCCTGGTGAAGCAATACAATCCTACCGTCGTTCTGCAGCACCCTCGTGAGCACCATTCATTCCGATGATCCCTTGGTTAAGACCACAATGCGTCGCTGGAGAAGCGGAAGCTCGTCCGAAGCGCACGACTTTGCTACGAATAATCTGTATCGTTTTTTTTTAGAAATGACGCCAGTAACGTCACCGTAACGAGGCCAACGCTCAAAGCTACCTCTGCGCGCTGCGATCTAACCATCAGGAAGCGCGGACATATGTTTTCCTCGTATGTGCTATCATTTCTTTCTTGCTTGAAACAACAACCAATAAATAGGCTTTTCAAAAGAGCAAATAGAAAGTGCCTATTTTTTTGGTAAAGGTGTCCAGACCTTCAGTGATTTGCTTGACACAATGGCGAAACAATTCAGATGGCTGCACCGTATGTTGTGAAGAAGTATCACAGTTTTGAGACCTTTGCTACCTAAATATAGGAGTATTTGGCAATACTCCTTAGGCCAGTGCTCTGTGATGCTTTATGATATATCTGACACTTTTCTCTGGGGTATTATCTGATACATTGCTTTCACAAGCACTTAGACACACAATCCTTGTGTCCTTGACGCATGTGGTTTGTTCGCACCTGTTAGATACTGTTAAAAATTTAAGCTCACGTATGCGCCAAAGTGTTTGGTATATAGAGCCTGAATGGTGCCATAATTCGTTGAGCAACTGTTCGTACTCTGGTAATGCACACCAAAACAAATAACTCGCCTTCACAAGGACGTGACATAGTATTTGTGATTATCAGTCGGAGGTGCACTTCTTTTAATTTATAGCTACAGCTGAGGTATTGTATATGCTCGTTCGGTTTAAAAAGGAATCGTACAATATATCTGACCCTTATTCTCTAGTGATATCGGGGAATAAGTTTCGCTACTATTGCGCATTCGTTAAGAATGTATATTTAATAATTTGGAAGGCGAAAGGTAACCTACGTGCTGCCTTCGCTAAGTTTTCATCGTCCGTCATGTACTATGCCTTCAAAAAACAGCGCAGGGACGAGGACGAAAAAACGAAAAAGTTTAGTACAAGCGCTGACAAGCAAAGGAGGGTACTTTATTGCATTGTACAGTACACAAACAGAGAAGTTACGTCGCAACTTTAAGGATGTGGACACAAATAGACGTGGACACAGCACTGAGGGTAACATTTGGATTCTGCGATCTCCGACATGGCCATTTATATAGTCACATTCCTTATGTAGCAATGTACCAGAGGGCTCACTGATTCACGTGTTGCCCCCTTTCGCTATCGTTTGTACCTAAAAAATGTCGCACCTTCGCGATTTCAAGTACTGCTTCAAAACGTTTAGGTTCTCAAAAAGAGGTGCGGTGCACGCACAAGTATTGCAATAGGAAACCAAGAGGCTGCCGGTGCCGACCCGTAAGGCAAATACGTGCTCCCTTAAGCGTTCGCTAAGACATCTCCTCGTTTATCCATCGTACACTGCACCGCACCTGAGGGGAATCTCGTAGAATACGTTGTCGTGGCCATGAACGAAGCTAGGGGCGTGTGTTATCCCAAATGCCACATTCGGAGCTGTCTCGTTTTTCACAGCTTTACACACTCTCCCAATCTTGTTAGGTACGGCAAACATGGTCCTAAGTCCCGCCATCTGGCAAATCTTATTTATTTTATGTGACACGTTATGCGCGTAGGAACTGACGTGTATGGGCTCACGCCACGGGTTCTGGTTCTCCGGCATTGTCTTTGATGTCGTCGAGTTCAATACACTCTCCGCGGCTGTAAAAAGTAGCGTACGTGTGACCCTAAGCTAAGAAGCATACCAAATTCTCCGTCCAGGCTCTTGCACCAAGTGTGGGGACACCAACGATGCACCAAATTCTTTAGGGCTGCTACCACAATTTCTCGTCGCACGAGATTGGTGTGATCCGACGAGAAAGGCAGAAAACCCTCCTAATTTGTATGCGCATACATCCAGCACACGTGGCGATCATAGAAGGTCAGGCTCATATCGAGCAGTATCATGGTCCCACGCTCCGGAACTTCCGTGCTGACAACGAAGGAGTTCACATTGGAGGAGAACACACCCAGAAGATCCAGCTTCGGCCCTGCCTCCGCACCACTGTTCATTTTGAAGACTTCTAGGTATTTGCGCACAAGCGGAAACGTCTTCATGACGCTGTTGCCCTCCAAGGCCACCTGAACATAATGGTCAAACGATCCCAAAAGTAGGTCCCTTAGGTCAGGCGCAAGAGATGACCGAATGCAAACTCCTTCCCTCCGCAAGTAGGGCATATTACTGTTCTCTAAAAAAAGAATCCAGGTAGAAGTTTAACGGCTCTAAAAACTTGTTGATGCTGATCCAACACTCACTCTGGAACCGTAAGTTGCCGAAGTGTTCCACCGCAACGTTCAAAGCCCTCAAAAGCAAGTCACGTAAAGGAAGTAGTAAAGGTCTTTTATATTGACTGAAAATGCGTTCAAAGCTTGGGTAGGCTGTGCCTCAGAAAAGAAGTCGCAGATTTCACGGAGGAGCGCACCAGGAAATGGTTATCCAGCTGACGTTTGGGTGGGGTGCCTTGAGAAGGCCACCAAGGACGTGCTGCCAGGAGCCTAATTCTGCTACAATCATTCGAGAGGGGCATTCTTCTTTGTGTGTTTTCGTCAAGAACACTTGAAGGCTAGAGGAACTACTTTTTTGAGTGAACACGCCAGTTTTGACAGGCTCGGCCTCTCACACACGTCTATTCCCTCGTTTTTCTTCCAGTGGGACTTGGCTCCAATCACTCGGCAGAAACGACCGCAAATACACCTTCTTGGTCAGGAAGGAGCACCTTGATTTTGGACACCCGCATTTATGTGACTGCGCTTATTCTGGGACGCATTTCATGGAGTAGGATGATACCTACACCATCAAGTATGCATCTCTTCTACTCTTCACCCCCCGCATTCGAGGCCGTGGTCCTCACCAACCACATAAGTGCCGGCTTGTCATGGTTGGTTTGCGTGCCCAATTTTTGACCCAGTTTCAGTGTCTTCTACACCCCTCAGGGACTGGCATGACGCCCAAAAGATTAATATTGTGGTCTGGAACGTTGTGGTGAGGCGTTCTTGTTAGGGAAGCAAGCATCATTTTCCAGACAAATCGGCGGTCTGAATTGCTCGGAGGTCCGAGTGCAGTCACACGTCACTCGCTGGTGGCAGGTCGGGTGGCGATCACTCGCTGGCATCATCTCTGGTGGTGTGACGGAACCAATAACAATATACAACATAATACAACAATGTACAACAATGGGCTGTACAACCGAGGTGTGGTGTGGCGCAGCGGATGACCGCTATCTCGGAAAGAACAAACTGGATACATGAACGCCGCCATGGCATACTGGCCCTTGTTTTTCACCACCTTCAGAGGACAGCTGACCGAAAGGTCTCATTTAGAAGAGACTGTCCTTTTCTTAACACGAACCATGCCTCCAACTGCTATTTTTGATTTCTTCGCTGCACTACGTGACTTTAGTGACTTTAGGCCCGAGAAACTCCCATGGTTGAGTGATGTGTGCACCTATAGACACCTTAGTGCTCCATTGCTGCTTGTCGAAGAGGACGATGGTATAACGAAGCAACCTGTACAAAGTACTTGAAAAAACGATAAACCTCTCAACAAGTATATTGACATGGTGGCAATACTCTGAAGAACGTGTCAACCGGATACCACGCTCTTCTACAAATTGCGGAAATTCACGTGAAGAAAATTGTGACCCATCGTCACCCCATATCTCGTCCAGGTGTCCCTCCCGTACAAAAAATAACAGCAAGAATTTAGGTAAAGTTCTTTTAGATACATCGTTGAAAAATAGTATTGGATCACTTAGAAAAATGTCAGAGTAATGGCGGACCAAAAATCTTGAGATGCTCTTTCTGCTGGGCCAACATTGTCTTAGGCGACATTTTGACAAGGGCGCTCTGGTAACGGAATATGTTGAAGAGGAGCAGGTGCCGTTTTCATACACTTGTCTGCCTTCTGACAAACACTGGCGACGCTGCAATCCCCCTTCGGACAGACGCTGCAGTTCTGACAGACGCTCCAAGGACCACTGGGATATCACCGCTGCCGTTCCTCGAGAATCCGCGTACGCCTGCGATCCCTTGTTACTGCCGGTTTCGCTTGTTCCAGAACTTAGTGTTCGCGTCCGACGCCGACGAGCGGCCAGCCACCCCCCGTCAGGTGTTCCTGCTTCACTGCCTTGAGCCAACTTCAGCCGCCCCTTTCTACTGCAGCCACCGACAAGAAACGGAGAAAAAAACAGACGCCTACAATGCATGCCCCTGCCGCAAGCCCTCTGGACCCGTAAGAAATTGCTGTCGACACACTGGCACAGCCCTTTACCCCCACCGTCAACCTTCGGGTAGTGCATCGGCATTTTCATGAGCGTCAATTGCTTTCCCGTGAGTAATTCGTCGAATTTACCTTTGCGCTCCTTGTACAGCAGTGCCGTGGAATTTCGCCGCTACCGTGAATTCTGACCTGTGCGAGCAGTTCGTTGCCGGAGTTACTGGCCCGACACACAGAGAAAGACTGTTGCTCGAAGGAAACGCACTTACACTCGATCGAGCGGTAGAAATAGCCAAACTTAGTGAACTTACCCGCTAACAATCTGGCGGATTCGCGAAACCGACTAACCAGACCACGCAACAGCGACAACACAGACAACTCCATTGGGCCAGATATCCCTGGTTTTGGCTCTAACGGATGCCTCACCCCAAGTCAACATCTTCATAGCACGTCGCACACACGACAAAACTACACGCCCATGATGGAAACTGCAGCTGCCGTCCCTCTGCATGCGATTTCTCGTGATAACTGCGATTACCGCGGCGCAAAAACAAGCGAACGCATGCGTGGTCCGGGCTGCGGCGGCACCTGTTTCCCATGTCCAAGGCCTTCCCCTGTCCGCGCACTACTTTGCGAAGATGATACTCAAAGCATTAACAAAATTTTGACCGTCAGCACAAAAACCGAGCTTGGTATGTTGAAGTCGACATGACCGTGATTAACTGGACGCGGCTCACACGCAAAGTCGCGTTTCTCATTGGCACAGGCTCAGCAGTGTCAATAATTGAGGACGTTGAGGACCGCTTCATGTAACGCGCAGTGGGACCTCCCTTTTGAAATTACATTCTGTGCAACCCTTGGATCTTCAAATTTGCGGCAAACAGCTAGGTAAAGTTGCTTGCACACGGTCGTTCAGGAAACTCCCACCACTCAACCTCAACGTTACCTGCAATGAACAAAGACTCACAAGAGCGCACATGACAGCCCGGCGTTATCGTAAAGCAGCCACAGAGTGCACTTAAGTTTGGCTTGCCTGCACTGCTGTGGGCCCGGTTTTCTCACCTGTTTATGCCAGCCCTGGGCGTTGTGAAACGTTTTCAACACAAGGCGAAGATGAAAGAGGTTGTCTAACCAGTTCCGAGAAGTTTACACTTCTTTCAAGATCAGTACGCCAACCAGTAAGCAACGAACTGTAAGTCACCGACCAGTAAGCAGCCCTAATCTCCTTCAACATCATCGAAATCATTGATGCCTCCGAATGGGTACCTCAAATCATCGCCGCCCTGAAAAATGATGGCAGCATTCGTCTTTGTGTAGATCTGAGGGAGCCGAAGATAGCCATCGCGGTCGACCACTTCTCGCTGCCTGACACCGAAGAGCTGCTGCACGCCTTAATCGGAGGCCGCCACTTCTCAAAGCTACATCTCTTGTCGGCGTAACACCAACTTCTGCTGCACCCACACAGCTGGAATCTCACAGCGTTTGTTATTCAAGGAGGCTTTTTTCAGTTTTAAATGGCCTGTTTAAACTGGAGTAAGCGCCAGTAGTTTTTCAGCAGCTAATTATAGGAATTCTGCAAAGCTGCGATGGTGTTTTTGTTACTTCATCGTCTTCAAACAGCATCTGGAGATGCTGGGAGAAGTTCTTTATTGCTTAGGGAAAACAGGTCTGAAACTCAACGAGAAATGTGTTTTCAATTGAACATAACTCTCTTTCTATGGCCATCATGTAAGATATTAAGGCATAACACCCCTTGAAGCCGGAGTCGATTTAATCGTCAACGCTACCACGTCAACAGAACGAGCCAAACTCCGTTCATGGTTGGGCCTAGTCGAGTACGACGCAACGTTCCTTCTGAGGTTAGCCAAAGAAGTCGCGCCTATGCGTCGACTGCTGTACAAAAACTCACTTTTTAAAAAGGACACAGCTTCCCAAGCAAGTTTTGTTAGAGTGAACACACTTCTGTCCTCTTACAAGGTGTTACACATGTTTGACCCAGCTCATCCAGTTATTCTTGGAGCACATGCTTCTACATACGGGCTAGGTGCGGTTTTGCAGCAAGTGGATGGAGAGAAAACTCTCACCATTGCGTTTGCCTCGCTAACTAACTAATGCCGAAGGGAAATACTCCGTAATCGAGCATGAAGCAATGACTTGCATGTGGTCAAGCGAGAAGGGCCATATTTACTTCTGGTGATGACCTTTTACTCTTGAAATTAATCCCCAGGCATTGGTAGCGTTGCTTTCTAACAAGGAAACAGGGTGACGTCTTTTTCGCATCACGAGGTGGTCTTACCGACTTCTTCATTACAACTACACAGTGGAATACCGCAAGGGTCGGAAAACAAGGTAGCAGACGCGCTGTCTTCTACCAGTACGCCACAACCTGCAGACAACTCTACAGAAGTGTTTCTAGCGAGCCGATGTGCATCACTAAGGACCAGTTCGAGCAGTCCACAAGTGACGACCCCTCTGTTGCAAAAGTCAAGGAATACGATACGTCGCCACGGCCCCCCACCCAAGCTCGTCAAAGAGCAGCTGCAGCCGTACTTCATACTACGCAACGAGTTTTCTGCGGTCGACAACTTACTCCTGCGTGGAAAGCGACTCGTAGTGCCACATTCTCTTACGCATCATGTAATCACGACAGCACATGACTCTCATGTGGGGGCGTAAGTTCGGGAGGGGGTTGAGACGACATTAATACTAGGTACAAAGTTCGACCCGCACTCCCACCATGACAAGCGGGCACTCGAAACCCACAGCTGAAGATCAAGAGAGATGCATCCTTGATCGTATAGGCGTGATGCCACCATCTGAAAGTTGTGGCTTCACTCCCACAAGAAGCGTCTTAGTAGAACTGCGGTAACCCAACCCAAATCTTCTCCTCTCCGACACGGAAGGTCGAGTCACTGTCGCCACCGAGTCAGAGTATACCATAAGAGTAGACGTAGCTATTCCGGTTAATTTTTGCCAAGTGATTGTAGTTAAGCCAGCCAAAAAAATGGAGCCAATCGTCTTGGGCGAGAGGTGGGGCTTGCAAAAACTGGCGTCTTCACTCAAAAAAAGTAAAGCCTCCAGACTTGAAATGTTCTTCTTGGCTTAACAAACAAAGAATAAGGCTAAACATTATTAATCGGCGCTAAAACAGGGACGAGAGGAACACGTAACTCACAACACGGTGCCGAATAAGAATAAGGCTCCTTTCGGATTATGGTACTAGAAAGAGGCTCCTGGCAGCTTGTCTTTGGTCGCTTTCTCCGAGCGCTTCTGGTCAAACTCAGCTGGGTGACCCTTAACTGGTGCGGAGCTCCCGTGAAGTCTCCGTGTTTCGGTCTGAGAGTTTCGGTCGCATTTTCGGTCGATCTAAAATACCTTTATTAAAACGTTTCAGGTGACTTGGTTTTTGAAGGCTGTCAACGATACGGTGGACAACTTCGGCTACTTCAGGTTCCACTGTGAGTGTGAGATCACCACCAAGATTTTAGGGGCATTGAACTGATACCTATACTCCACATTGGTAGTGTGACAAGCCCAAACAGCAGAGGAAGGAGTATGCATGAGGTCCTCTCTTGCGCCTGTCTTAATGGACTGCTTGTCGTTTGACCAAAAACTTTAGGTTACCTTCGAGTGCATGAGTGAAGTGAAGGCGTTTCAGTTTGTGGACGTCTACCTAGTAGTATTCAAAAAGAACGGTTGTGTGCAGCCAGTGCAGATGCAGGACATTGTCAGTGTGTTCTCCTTCATGTTAAACACCTTCGTTCTCAGCGCGGATGTTCCTGAGCGTGGGACCATGCGAGTTCTCGATATCAGCCTTACCTCCTGAGATCCTTTGATTGCCGTTTATGCTGCTCCTATGCGCCTAGAAGCCAGAAGTGTTTTCTGCATGCATTTGTCGTCCGCCCAGAGGATGCTCTTGAAGCGAGGGATCGTGCTAGCGGCACTGAAAAATGCGGTGCTTCGTTCGTTTTACCACACTATGTCCAAGACCCTGGAGGCAGAAGCCGGTAGGCTTCTTACGCAGGGTACCCGCACGCGTTACTTCTCACTGTCGCGAAGAGTATAGAACTCGACGACATCGAAGGCCATGCCGGAGATACAGGAGATGAGGCCTGGGCGCATAAATCTCATTCCGTAGGTGAATAAAGTGTCACACAGACTCACGAAGACCGGCCAGGACGCGGCAATTATGACCACACTCTCCCCACGTAACAAAAGTTGGAGACAGTGCAAAGCTGCGAACAACATGACCACCTCCACAGGCGGCATGCAGGATAAAACGTGCTGCTCACGCCGTTCCCCGCCGCGCAACTTAGTCTAAGATATACCCTTCAGTTACGGTGCAGTGCACGTGGGACAAACTAGGAGATGTCTCAACGAACCAGCACTCGTACGCCTAACGTGTCGGCCGCGGCAGCGACCTGATTTCCCATTGCAAGAATTTCGGGTGCACTCTACCTCTTTATGAGAACACAAATGTTCTGAAGCACTACTGGGATTGCGCACGCGGGAACTTTTAGAGGCGTGCACAATAGCAAAAAGGGGCGAGTATAGCGTCAGTCAGCCCTATGTTACTTAGCTGCAGAAGGAACTTCACTACATAGATGGGTAATGTCGGCGATAGCAAAATCAAAATATTACCCTCGGTTTTGTGTACATAGACCTACGTTTATATGTTTTGTTATCCTTTCCTTTTCCTTTTCCTATTGATTGACCACACAGTTGTGACTTCACTTAGTCTTCGTATATATTGCAGCTCGCCTAAACCACGAGCAGTTGCTAGACAGCACTTTTACGGTCTTTTTCGGTTCGTTCGTCCGCGTTCTTCCGCTGTTTTCTCAAGTGATCTATAGCCAGGTGGCCCAAAACCCAAGCCTCCGTTATATACGAACCAGTTTGTGAGATTGCATGGTCACTTCGAAATTGAGACCCCGAATCACGATTTAAGGTTTTCTCCCTTTTTGCGCTCACATCAGCAAGCTAGTTAAAACGTCGAGCTTGCTTTCACTTTTCACTTTAGTATTGCACATTGTTTTTATTTTAATGTGAACACCGTAGCACCCCCAGTGATTGTTTTTCTAGCTCGCTAAAATGGGCTTCCAGGCTAGTATTCCACACATTGTGTGCCCACATGTAAATCATCAAGTGTGTGCGGGTGTCGTAGAGATAGCGGAGAGGTACCGACAGCTTGGTATACATCACTGCTACTCGGTATGTGTTCTCGGGTGAATTGTCAGGTTTTCCTGCAATCGGATATTGTAATGTGTAGCTAGTGAGATTGTGCGGAAAAACGTTTGTTCACTTGATCTCATGATTATACTGATCTTTGCACGTATTGATGCTGCTTAGAGGCGCCATGTTGTCGACGTTATCGCCGCTTCTATAGCAAAGCAAAAGTTGCTCGTATGTGTCCGTCCACGACCGCGTTACTTTGTATTCAGACGTCTGTATTCAAATGTCGCGTTGTTTTTGGAGTTACGACACTTTGCGTTACATGGCATGCGTTTTCCGTGTCCGCCTCGGCGAGACATGTTAAGAACTACTCACTTTCATGGCCCGCTTAAGAAGAAAAGCCTTTTTGCGGGATTGTTGAATGTTTTTATTTCTACTATGTTAACAGTTCGATGGTATATTGGTAATTTTAAAGTAAATATTTATACAAAGTTGGTAAGATTTGGACAACCTTTTTTTCTTCTGAACTCGAGAAAGACAACATCATTGGTTGAGGCGTCATACGGATTTTTGTATTGTTGATAGAGAAACCCGAAAGCAAAACCACTGGTATATTTGTCAATGGTTAATACAATAAAAAAAATTAGATATATTTCGACGGCTTTAAAACTTTTAGAGAACTTGTGTTGCGATATAAGGTGGTCAGAATTTTGTCTCCTGAGCAGTGTATGCGGTTAAGCAATAAATTTTTCTTTCCGAAGATTTTCCGCAAATATTTGCTTGACTAGGTAAGTCTAATGAGCTACTGTGAATGAAAACGGTTTATGGAAATTCTGCTTGTAGCGCAGGTAGCGGCTAGTTTGCGTGACCACTGGATGTCGTGAACGGATGACCCGCCATATTTCCGAGCCTCCAGAACTCGTTAACCGGCGTGGCTGCTCCGACTTGCAAAGCGAGTCGCTGGGGTTTGTTCAGCGCCTCTAAAAATTAAGTCTCGCTGGCGCTGTGATGCTGCTATCCAGTGATATTCGTCCGCTTTGGTCATTCGTTCGGTCTGTGGATGTCTTAAACGTGTTCCTGGTCTGTCGTAACCCAGTGGTGTCAGACGGCATTGCGAATGAGGAGCGATCTAGGACATTGTAGGTAACAGTGCTGACAGCTTTTAAACACCTGTTGAATCTGGCAAGAAAAACCCTCAACTGGACATTGACAGGAGAGCTTACATCGGTCAGCGTAGGAAGGAGAATGAAGTTATGACAGGCTGGCTGTACAATGCTACGTGAAGAACGTGGGCTTTTCGTGTTCAAAAAATTGCATTACTCTCTGGAATACACCAAAAGAAGTTCGGAAACTGTCACTAAAGGACAAACAATTCAAGGACAAACAAACCGCCAACCTATTGGTTGATATTACGCAGACGAAGAAGCAAAATTATTCCTAATCAGCAGGGCTGAGAAAATAGACAGGACAGCGCAGCTGTTGCTATGATATTTGAAAATACCGCATGTCACGATATACCCCGCATTCATGAACGTGGGAGGGTCGCGGTATGCTCCAGCCTAGTGACGACCCACAACGAGATGGTGGTGACGATTACTGAACGGCAGCTGCTGTGCTCGTAGGTGTTTTTTCGATGTCCCAGCACGTGGTTGCCCACCGAGCCTGGCGGGGCAAGGAATCATAGCGGCTGACGAAGATTAGGGTCCAGGTGGCGCCATATTGAATGAATGTTTATTTATTTCACAAGCTAGTTTATGGCCAGGACAAATAGGGAAAAAGTTGCAATCATGCATCTTGACGGGCACTACAAATCCATTTACAGTTGGAGACAGCAGCGTATAAGCATAAACAATACAATAAAAAAAGTAAAAGGAAAGAAAAGAGAGTATTCACTTCTATACAAAAGGAGGCGCAGAAATAACGTTGAAGGAGAAAAAAAATGAGCGAGAGGGGGTAACACAGATAAATGAAGGGGAGGGGGGCAGCAAGGGCGAAGAAAAGAAATCACTGCACTACACATTCTTATGTAGCATTAGAGAAACAATCCAGATAAATTATATACAGGCGTTCAATGCAACCGTAGGGGATTCACAATGCATGGCATTCAATACAAACAATTCTAAATAAAAAAAAAGATGAGTTTACACATGTGACGGTGTAACACTGAAAAAAGGCTGGTTAGTTTCGTAACGCTAGGTAGTTAATTATGCTAGCATCTGAACACAATGTTACATCAATTCCATTGAGTAGCAGACTGTTCAGTAATGTCGGAAGGTTGTAAGAAAGCATTTCCATGGCATAATTAGTGCGTGGATGCGGGACATACCAATGTTCTGGTTTTCTTGTGGCATAGCTGGGAACATTTACTTTCAGGTTTGCTAGGCTAACAATGAAACCCTTACTGCTTCTTATTTCCTTGCGGTAAGTGAGCGCAAGGTGGCTGGAAAAGTGGTGCTGTACTTGGACTACACCGAGATCACTGAACAGGGGTGCAGTAGTTGCATTATACGGGGCGTTGCAAACAGAGCGAATTATTCGTTTTTGTAGGCGAGACAAACGGATGATATTTGACGCTGTGGTCGTACCCCACACAAGACAGCAGTAGTTAAGTAAGCTGGCAAAAAGAGAATTATAATCAGTAGTTTCAGTTGACAAGGAAGGTACCTAAGCGAATATACTTGACCTGCAACCTGGGAAAGTTTACTTGTTAAAAAATGTATGTGCGCATTCTATGACATAGCCTGGTCAAAATAGACACCAAGGCTTTTTTGCGGAAGCTACCATATCAATTTGTGACGAGTTTATTTGGAGATCGAAATGAGAATTTATATATCTGCCTTTTGCCCTGAAAAGAATTGCTTTCGTTTCGTTGGCGTTTATGTTTAAGCCATTTTTCAAGGACCGCACTTGCATTTTATTTAGCACAGTGTTTGCAAGCATGATTAAGTTTTGGGGATTGTTGGATTGAATAAGTAATGTGGTGTCATCTGCGTATATAATATATTTGGTATCATGGTCAATGTTAACAAGATCATTTACGTACAGTATGAATAGAAGGGGACCCAAAATACTGCCTTGGGGGACACCAACATTTACCCGTTTGAGTTGTGAAGAAGGGCTATTTATTCGTGTTAGTTGATGTCTGTGACCTAAATACGATTTAATAAGTTCTTGGGTGACTCCACGAATACCATAGTATGTCATTTTATTAACTAGTAACTGGTGATTGATGCTGTCAAAGGCCTTGCTGTAATCTATGAACACCCCAAGAGTAAGACGACGCTCTTCAAAGGATTTTAAAATAAATTCTTTTTGCTCCAGCAACGCGAGCTCCACAGACCTGTGTTTCCTAAAACGATATTGACTTGTTGTCAATAGCTTGTTGTATTCAAAGAAATCATATATACGCTGAAAAATAATCTTCTCGAGTCCTTTGGAAAATAAAGGCAATATGGAAATCGGCCTGTAATTGGATATGTTTGTTTTATCACCCTTTTTAAAAAACGCAAGAACTTTGGCAAGTTGCATTTCTCGCGGAAATAAACCGGAACAGACACAGGTTATATATGTGCGTTAGAACGGGGGCTATAATATCGATCACAAATTTCACCGGTTTAATTTGAATGTTATCTATGTCACATGCTCTCACATTTTTTAGACCAGAAAACACATTTCTTATTTCTGTTTCTGTAGTAGGTGCCAAAAAAATTGTACTGTTACAAGAATGCGTGATATACTCGCACGCGTCACTATTTACAATGGCATCGCTCGATTGAGCAAAATGGTCATTGAAGGCATCAGGAACTAAATTTGTGGGAACACCTACTCCGTCCTTAATTATTTTAGCTATCGACAATCCTGTTGCAGTTCGGTTTAATAACCTGTTAAGTGTTTTCCAAATTTTTCGTGTACCTTTTTGACATGACTGAAGCGAATTAAGATAGTATTGAGTTCTAGCTTTTCGAAGTTCATTGTTTAATTTATTTCTGAATTTCTTAAAATTCAACAGATCTTAGGGTCTCGAGTGCTGATGAACTCATTATATAACTTCTGTTTCGTTTTGATTTTTAAGAATAAGTCCCTGGTAATCCTCATTCTTCTGTATCTTAGAAGAATGAGGGGGGTGTTCTAGGAAGGGAAAATTATTTTCATAAGTAGCTTTAAAGGCAGTTAAAAACATTTCATATGCTGAATCGGCTTGTTGCTGACTGAAAGTTTCCTTCCAGTCAAATTTCTCTAATTCAACCGTGAAGGTGAATAATCTGTTCTGAGTAATGGCTTGCGTCATTGGTTTGCTTTTTTTTTATTCTTTTATTTTTTATCTCGTCGTTTCAGACTAAGAAAGACTGGCATGTGATCGCTTAAAGCATCAGAGAAAACACCTGCTTTGGTATCTTCTAGAGGGTTGTTTGTAATAAAAAGGTCAATGCAAGTGCTTGTGTGACACGTTATTCTGGTTGGGGCTAAGATCATGTTAAAATAACCATGTGAATTCAGTAATATTTCAAACGAACGCTTTACTGCTGTATCCTCGAGCATGTTAATGTTATAATCGCCACCCCAGACGGCAGTGTATTGATTATCTTGGGCATATTGAAAAAATTCTTCTACAAAGGAAAAGAACCGCTCCAAATTCCCGTTTGGTGGTCGGTAAAAAACAGAGTACACAGTTCTGGCACACAAAACAGATATCACTTCATAATCACTTGAAATACAACTGTACTGGTCAATAATTCACGCATTAAAATTTTCCTTTACAGGTAACGCAACACCACCGCCACGCGATGCTGTTCTGGATTTCGCAAAACATTGGTAATTGGCAAGAACCCAAGCTTGATCATATCAGGCTTGATCATACCATGTCTCAGACAGCATAATGAAATCAAATTCAACGGTTAGGCTACTGAAAAACACGTCTAGTTCATCGGTTTTATTTTTCTCTGACTGACAATTGATATGAATACATGTTGTCGCTTTATCATGTTGGGATCCAACAAACGACTGAAATGCTGCGGGAGACACCGAGTCTGCGCATGACATCACAGATAGAAGCAGTTTACCGTGCCTTCTTACTCATCCTACAGTAGTGTGTCAAGGTCAGCAAGGTTTCTTATCACGCATGCGCGGCCGCCTTCCTCCCTCTTGACGAAAATTTTGCCAGCACGGTGCCAGCAGAAGCGAAAGTTATTCTGGTCTGCCCAATCTTTCGCAGTCTTTAGAAGTCGCCTATTGTGTGCCATCAGGTTTTCATTCATGTAGTGACCAGGCATTACATCTGGCACACATTTCCTTTGTTCAAGCCACTCGTCTCGGGTTAGCTGACTCGTGAAGCGAACAATGACGCCTGGTATTCTATCATTTTTGGATGGAAGTCGATGAATGGCGGACACATCTTGCTTCGTCAAAGCGTCAATGTTTAGTGCTCTGGCAATGACATCGACCTTGCTGAGCAGACATTCATTTTTTTCTTGGGGGATGCCATGTATCTCTATGTAGAGCTTTCTACTCTGATATTCCAGATCGTTTATGGTATTAGAAACTTTGTAAAGTTCTGACTCAGCAACCATTTTTTCTAGTTTCCCGACCCGGCGTTCCAAAGCCTTCACCTCAGAGTCTTGCCTGGCTTGTTCTGCAAGTACAGAGTCATACTTTTCTGACATCATGCTTATCAATGTTTCTATCTAGTGAACAGTAGTTTCTTGAGGCAGCAGTTATTCAAGTTTCCGGTTTATGTCCGCGAGTAGAACAACAACAGGATCCGAAGGTTCTTTCGGTGAAGCAGCGCCTGCCATGTCCACACATTTCTGACATTTCCATGTTATTCTGTGCTCATCTCCTTTCGTTCTGAAACTGCTAACTGATATCCCGGAACACGTTCCTAGGTGGTACAGGTCCAGGCACTCACAACACTTTATCGTGCATTCCTCTGAAGGAATATTGACCTGACACTCAGTACATGAATTCATACTCAGCAATACAGATTTTACACAATTTGCGCATCAGTGCAAAGATGAGCACACGAGGCCAAGGTGCAAGAAAAACCAGGAGACAAAATGGGAGCAGCAGCAGCGAAGCACAGTATAGCAAAGTTTTGACGGAAAAAGATATTTCAGAAGCCCAAACCTGTAACGATGCAGAGCAGGTTTAGGCAAAGGCACGTCTGTGCTCCGTCGCTGCTGCCCCCAACAGACGATTGCAGTCGAAGCGTAGTCTTCTTATACTTGAAAGGCGGTGCTCATGTGATCCCGGCTTTGCCGTGATAGCGCAATCAAGTGCACAGGAATCTTGGGAGTTGTCTTCGGCGCAGTAACGGCAGCTAGAGGATCCAGGGGCAGCAATCCGTCCTTCCGTGCAGGAAATGGCAGCGGCGATTTGGGTGAAGTAGTACAGCAATTGTAACGATGCAGAGCAGGTTTAGGCAAAGGCACGTCTGTGCTCCGTCGCTGCTGCCCCCATACTTCTCACACCGCGGTGTTGTCAAAACATGAAGATGAAACAGCCAGCAAAATACTCGGGCCATACGAAATAAGACAATCCGCCAACGGAGGCATCACTGTACCCTTGTGTAAGCGTATATATGCATATCTTAATTAGGCCCTTCTGTGGACAAGTCGATAAATAAATTACACATTTAGAAGCGTCGTTAATTGTGTTTTTTTTGGTGTTATGATTTAGTGCCACATGGGTGACCGCTGTATTTTCTAGCCTCTATTGTGTTTAAACAAAGTAGTTTTGGTTGTGAACATCTACTTACTCTCACAGCTTACCACCCACTTAAAGTAAGCAAAAAGGTGTGAGATCAATTGCTATTGGGTCCTTGAAAGTAGCGGTCGCGCGTGGAGTCAGTAGCGTGCGCCGGGCAAGCGTAGGCTTCGTAGAAGCAAAATATCTCTGCCCCTACCAGCAACAACTGAATACTTGGGAGCACCTATTCTCATGAGAGTACAAATTACGTTGACTAAAATATAACTTTAGGAGAAAATTATGCACCCCTTCATTTTATGACGACGGTTGTACAGCTAGACGGTTTGCTCCAGAGTGATTGCTTAGTTGTTGTCAGAATTTGGAGTTTGTAACACAATGGTTTGGACTTCGACTCATTGAGATTTAATTGGCTGGGCCAGAGTTTGGACTTTAGGTAGCAGCAGCTTTGGCTAAGACCATCTGCTATTTAATTCTCACAAAGAAAGAATTGTGTTGAAAGAAAGAGTAAATCACATAGAGAGGATGGCATGTTGTAGTTAGATAGAAAGGTGTATAATTTGTTTGTGTTATTTAACACCTTTATGCATTATTTTACGAATTAAACGGCTTCTACTGTGTTCGGAGGGTGCAACACTGTCATATCGGAAGGGTGATTCTGTTGGTTACCGTGAGGGACCCGGATTCAATTACTACCAGGGGAAGTGTTTCTTGTTTTTGCGTTACCCACCACCGTCATCGTCAAACGGTGAGCTTTTAATCATTGCGCTTTTCCACATAACTCAGCCTATAGGCTGCAATTTAAAACATTCATACAATTGTACTAAGCCTTCAGCTACCCCATACGCATTACTTTGTTTCATGACCAAAATCTAAAGTACTTAGAACAATCATCAAGGTGTTTCAGCGAATCTGTTTCAGTTCGCTGTTGCTCCTTCGTACTTGATGTCATAATTTGAACGACAAGGACATTTCTCTATTTACAGGCGCAGAAGCCGCGTGTTTTTGGTCTTCTCGCACTTTGTACAAAGGCACGTACATTCGCCTAAAGTCTGCCTAACAGAACAGAAGCTGTTTACTTCTTGTCCATAAGTTATTAGTGAAGGTCGCTGGCATCGCGGTTGTCGTTTTTGTGCATATTTGTGGGGGTGATTATATTGCCACGAGAACGGTTTTCTTCCCCAGTGTTTTTTTTTTCGGTAACATGTTTCTGTCGCATGTTTATACAGAGTTGTGGAGGCCCGCACTTTGGTTGTCTCTAGTGAAGAAGGTGCCGGAAAATTGCACAAAAGTCTGGAAGGGGTCTTTCCGTTTTCACCCTGGAGTACTTCCCAGAGGAGGGGGCCACAACGATATTACCCAAAGCAATCTTCCCTATGACAGAAGTTGCTGTATCACACCGGTAAAATTATTTTAAATTGTGATGGATATTACCGCATGAGAGCGTCCCGGGCGCCGGTGCGTTGTGGTGTGTAAAATTACGCTTCCTGTTACGCTGGTTTAGTGGTGCGGGTTATATCTAGAGCTATTAGTGCAACCCTTTCGGCATGTGCGGTACTGCTCAAAGCGACGACGTAAGTTTGAGATTTTTTATGTGTCTAGATGGTTGCAAGCGCAGCAGAGACATATGACGAAAGAGTGGCAGCTCATCTCGTAATGTACGCAGCATGTTGGAAAAGCCTGCAAAAGCCTGCATTTATGATGTGAACTATACTTTAAAAAGGCTACCCAAATTTTGTCCATCACTACTCAGAGAAGACTTTGCGGTTCTTGTTTTTAGGTGTTGTACTTCTGTATCTATAAGGCTCCGAACATTACAATTCGGAGTTATAGTTTGGATCTCCTGAAGGCTTCCGTACAAACGTTTGGTTGTTGACTGTGTCCAATCAGTCGCCTATTCGGAGTTATTAGAGAGACCTTCCTCTTTCTCTTTTAGCACACGCCATCGTGGGTGCGTATTTCCTCAATTTCTTCGTGAATATAATTTGAATTACACTTTGGTACCCTGGAAGCGTAGGTGAGTCGACGGTGTGTGAGCAAACGAGCGCAGACGCCGGGAGGCCTTCGTTAAATAAATTTCTTTAGCTCAAGGTGGATGGAAACCCTCATCGCCAGAGCGAACTTGCTATCATAGCGGGAGAGTAAAATCAGTCACATTATACCATCGGACTTAAGAAGTAGTTACTACCATACATAATTTGAGCACGTCTACTTCGACAGATTGAACGGCAAATATATAACATAAATATCACATATTTTTTAGCTGCTACAAATGTTACATATTACAAAAAAGGGGAAAGGTCGGTTTCCTAGTGGAGTGAGGGTTCCGCGCACTTACGCCGCCCTGTTTATTCGTTATGCACAGAGCACCCCCGTCCCGGATACCCGTCCCACATTTCTTATCCATACGCTTAGGAAGTATACAAAATTATTGGTTTGCTCCCTTCAAAGTACTGTCGCGTCTTTTCACGTGAGTGATGAGGGCGCAATTGAGATACTCCTCCCACTAAACACCATGTGCA
The DNA here is from genome assembly GCF_048455015.1 of Haemaphysalis longicornis. Taxonomy (NCBI): domain Eukaryota; kingdom Metazoa; phylum Arthropoda; class Arachnida; order Ixodida; family Ixodidae; genus Haemaphysalis; species Haemaphysalis longicornis. The sequence continues at coordinate 18,809,117 of NW_027526445.1, forward strand.
CGTTAAAGCGCATATATATAAATTCCTGTATATGAAATTCGCGGTGCCGTGCTGTCTGAGCCCATCTTAAACAAAACAACAAATAGGGATGAAGCCCATAAAACTACACTGAACGCTCGTTTACTTCAACCTTTATAATTTCTTTTTGAGGGATAATTCCAACTGTGCGATTTCGTTTCATGAAATCTCAATTGATGATTAGTTATAAAAAGCCACCAAACTCAAACCAGAATACAAACTACGCACTATAAATCACCCACACAACAGAATTGAACTATGTGCCACAAACCCGGCACCTTCTGTCCAGAGAAACCAATCTGGATAAATAGATGGCAAAACTGAGTAAAACCCGTCAGAATAGCAAATGGCGTAAAATATAGAAGATGCATCCTTGTTGACCCATTTGGATGAGGACGCGTGTGGCATGTCAGGCACGCTGAAACGTGAAGGCATCATATTTTATGTGAATGTGCAGAACTAATAGTTGCCCCGGATTAAAACGAGGGCAAGAATCAAGTGCTCCTAGGACACTCGAGCACAAGTCATGGCCGAATAGAAGGCTACACGTGTCTTCAGCTTTTGCGACTGAAAAAATGAGGCTTTCTGCTATGTTCTTGTGTTTGAGCATAAAGTAAATGCGGTTGCTTCAAAAGACTCAAAGTGTTAACATCATCTTCTACTATCCAATCGGTGTGCTACTATCACTGAGAATTTTTTTGAATGTAACATTCATAATTTCATATTTCCCTGGCATCCCGTTGCGTTTAAAAAAATGCACGTTTACTATATGTGCATAACTTTTATTGTAACTAACTAGATTACAAAGTGGCTTTGAGGCTGCGTATACATAGACTGCAAATTTTGTTTAATCGCCCTAAACGTTCTTAGGAGAAATAACATTTAAAGGCAACACTCACATCATCTCTCCAAAGGAGAGCATGATGTGATTTGTAATTTATTTTTAAGTGTAAGTGTCACATACCTGAAGAGACAGAGAAATAACTTTTATTTGCACCCATCTGAAATGATGAGGGACAGGGCAATAGCTAGAAACCCGTTCAACCTCTAACCGTCAGCCCGAATCTTTTGAGATTCGGTGGCGGTCAGGGCGAGACCGATGACTTTGCGTTGCTCTTCTGTTTTATGGTTGAGTAATAAGATCTCCCGATATTCCACAGTTCCACCCGCCGCGGTGGCTCAGTGGCTAAGGCGTTGCGCTGCTGAGCATGAGGTTGCGGGTTCGATTCCCTGCCTCGGCGGCCGCTTTTCTGATGGAGGCGAAAAGCAAAAATGCCCGTGTGTTCGAGATTTCGGCGCACGTTAAGATCCCCAGGTGGTCAAAATTAATCCGGAGCCGTCCACTACGGCGCGCCTCATCGCCTGCGTTGCGTCGGCGCGTTAAACCCTACATTCAATATTCCACACTTCCTTTCGGGTCGTTATAGAAAGGGCATGCTCAGACCATGTGGACTACGTCCGCAATGCTATTGCAGTAAATGCATTTAGGAGTAAAGCCTTCCGGTTGCCAGTTGCGGTACAGTTGAGGGTTCGGAAACACCCCGTTTTGCAATTTCATCCACATAACTTCCTCTTTTTTGCTGAGCGGTTTATCCGCCCCTGGATAGGTCTTGCGACGCAGCCTATAATGAGAAATTATTTCTTGAAATGTTTTGAATTAGTGACCTGAAGGAAGGGGTTCCTCGCGTGGAGACGGCGAGTCGGCTCCGGTAGACGGGCAAGTGAGGCCTTGGGCGGTCGCATTCGCCTTCTCGTTCCTCAACAGGCCCTGTGGGCCGGGGACCACATTAGTGAGATTTGCTCTGCTGGTACTTCACCTTCTCTGAGAATTTTTACGGCTGCAGCAGAGACCCTGCGCATATCATAATTCTAATGGCTTCCTTAGTGTCACTTACAACCACACTTGTAGCGGTTTTTGCTATTTCTAGAGCTATAGCAACTTGTGCCTCAGTTGCATTTGTGTTTTTGACGGTGCAGCACGAGACCGGGTCTCCCCTCCCACGCAGGTGCGTGGGGTGACCTCGCGATCAATGGCTCGGACGCGCGCTTCTAATCATAGCGAGTGGCCGCGTGCCCCGGGAAGGGGGAACAGAGGAACGCGGGGAAGATGTCAGAGCAGGACAAATCCGCGGCCGGCAGACGTTTATTTAAAGGAGCGTAAGCGGTCGCTTGGGGCAGTCGGCTGGAGATTCTTCAACGTGCAACGCGGAAAATTTGTCCGGGCGTGACGCACTTTAGTGGAAGTACGTCGGTAGGCTCGCGACGAAACGACCAACGCCTCGGCTTAGCGCTCTAGTCGCCCGTCGCCGTGAGTCCCATGGCCGACCAGCTTCCGCACCCCGTAGCCCCCAAAACACGTAAGCCGCTGCCCGGGGAGGCCGACTTCACCTCGCCGTGACTTTCCGTCGTTGAACCTCCGGGTTCTCCTTGCCTCGTTGAGACTTTCTTTTGCCGCGCCCTTCCCATCGTAATTTCTTTGTTGCCTCGGATTACGATATCTGTCTCCTCCTGGTTTTTCTAGTGTCACTTGTAGGTGACGAGTTCAGAGTTGTTTAGGTGTGTTGTGTGTAGTAATTATCGTTTTCGAGGGTAACGATATTTTAATGCATTTCGCGTGTCGTGTACAGCTTGTAGAGCTGGTAGGGTTATAGTGCTGTGTCGGGGATAAAGGTGTTTGTCCCCTAGATTGTTGTGCTTGTTGCGCTCTTGTTAGTATTGTTTGGTATTTGTTATGTTTTTTGTGGTCGAAGGTGAAGGCGTAGGCCAAGGCGGATAGAGTGTCTTCTTATTGGCCACATTGTGTATTTTGTTTTTGTTGTATTTGGTACATATTAGGTTATCGCCATGCGTTAGCCGCCCAGCGCGCGCGTGCGCTAGGTGCACGGCAGATTAGTTCCTGCGCACACAAAGCCGATGACAGTGTGAAGGTTTCTTTTTCTTGTGTCGGGCATTGCCTTGTAATCTCTTGGTCCTGTAGTAAACATATATAGCTAAGAACGCTGTCGAGCATCTGAGCGGTGATTTCCCTCACTCCAGCAATCTCGGCACACGTGAATACGCAGGAGCGGCCACTCTGCTAAAATTTAAGTAACTATTGCCTTGCGCCCTTCTTTTTTGGTTTCTGCTAGCGGACGCAATGATCGGGGTGATGGGTTTGTGACACGCACAGGGTCACCGCAGCACATTGGTAGCACAAAGGACGTTTTTCAACACCTGGCGAGCGTGATCATCTCCCTGCGGCGATCACCTCAGGGGGCTCGTCTCCTGGCACAGGTCACGTCAGCAAAAATTTGACGTCAGCCACAATTTCACAATCCAGCATCCTCACGTTAACAGCAACGTCGTTACCAACCATTAAAACGACCTTGAATGAACGGTTTTTGCAAAAGGCGCAGGAAAAAGCGAGGATTGCTCCCGCTATTGCGTTTCACAGAAGCCAGGGTGGGCAGCGTGGCGGCCCGCAGGTTAGGCGTAGCAGGCGCTGAACCACGTTGCCGAGAGGTCTGTGACCGATCACACGCCCTCAGAGTTCGATATATGCAATGTTTAGTCCCTAAAAAAACACATCTTACATGCACATTGAACCGTAGAATTTTTGGTTTTTTTATAAAGCATATTCACTCTATCTTGGTGGGTATATTCGTGATGATGGTACAGAGTTCATTTTCTTTCTCTTCAGGTACTTGTTGTGGAACTGTTCTCATAGATACAGTATTATACCAATACAAAAATGGCTACACTAGAAAAACATCCCTTACCACAAATGCCTCCATTATCAAAAATGAGCCAATATAAAGTGGCCGTAAATAGGCTTCCTTTTCGCGACTGCGCAATGAATACCAAGTACATCAGAAGCATAATAATAGTACATCCGCTTAGGCACCGTTCATAAATTGCTCAATTAAAAATATCGCGCCAATCCACCCCGTGAATGTGGTTGGAAAACAAAGCAGTAAACGACACCTATAACGATTACCCATGCGACGTCACTTAAATTGACTCACATCGCTCTACAATTAGCAAAGCCAGATAGAATTGAAATGCACTTAACCACACCATTTATAATTTAAATAGATATTATTGTTAAAATTAAATCAATGCATGAAGCATGAACGGTATTTTGTTGAGTTGTATTGGTGTAGCACAAGAGTGGAAACTTTTTTTTATAAAATTAAAGTAAGCTCCAACCCGGTGTTAGACGATCTGTCTTCTCCTTCTCTGCGCCGCGGACGGAGGCGACGAGATTTGCGGAAGAGAAGAAGGAGGAGGAAGAAATACTTCTGTTCAGATTTCTGAACAGCCCAGAGTGAAGCCCTAGGGAGTGATTCCTTCTTTTGTGGAGTCCATATGCAGTCCGCGCGGCCTGTGTTTTGTCCACCCCGTGAAGCTGGGTAGGTAGAGAGGGTGTGGACAGCAGCATCTCCCATTTCTCTTTTTGGGTAGTTGGCGAAAAGAAAGGAGGGTGCTCAGTGCTAAAGTCGCACACCCCTATTACGGGGCGGAGTGTTCCTACTTCTAAACAAAGTTCACATTCAGCGTCGTAGCGCTTCGGATACATTAGGTGAAGACGCGTAGGCTGTGGGAAGGAGCGCGGATTGTATGAGCTGTGGGGTAGTGTTCTCCGAAAAGGTCAGGGTAAGGCGAAGGTACGGTCTGTCTCAGAAGGCGATAATGCTGGGTTATCTCCCTGAACGTGGCAAGCGGGTGACTGTCCTCGTGGAGCTCCATAGCACGGGAGGTAAAAGCGCAGGTTTGTTGGCTGGCCGTATTTGTTGCCCTCCATTTAGGCGTGAAGGGGTGTCCAGATAAGCTGAATGAAACCGTTTGGGGAGTGATTTTTTAGCACGCGCAGTGCAGGTCAGGACACCCAACCCTACTGGGAATTCCAGTAGGCTTGCTGGGAATCGATGACTACCCTCCGAACCCCTTGATGAGCGAGAGCCAAGGTGACGGCCACCTCTTCTGCTGGCGTCATTTCTTGGGTCCTAAGCGAGGTACACCCAAGGAGGTTGGTTCTGGAGGTAGCCACGATAATGGCGTATTGCTGCCCTCGATGTTTGGAGGCGTCTGTGAAGATAACTGCATGATCCCCACCGAGGTGTGGTGTTTAGCGCTGGAGCCCGTGCTTTTCAGTGACCCTCGTCATGTTAGGGGTTCATATTTCTAAGCAAAGGGAGCATCTTTATATTTAATCACCAAGAGTCTTGGAGTGCGTCAAGCGGAGTGACATTCTGGGCTTCCGAACCAATCTGGTGAAGCATGCGGTTACCCTTCGCAGTTCTGAGTCGGACCTTCTGGTTAGAAAGATTGCCTTCTATCAGCTCTTCCACCGTGTTGTGGAGCCCCTTGCTAAGCAGCCTGTGTTGGGACGCACTCATGAGAAGACCATTGGCCTGCTCGACCGCCTTTCGAATCATTATATAAAGCATCTCGATGTCTTCCTCGTCGAGAAGAAGACAGGGGGTGGACGTAAGTAACTCTGGAGAGGAGAAAATCTTCAATTAATCAAAAGGTTCCGGATTCCTTTAGGCCTCGCTTCTTGGTGGCTACTCGCCGGATCATGTGTATGATTTGATTATTCCTGTTTTTGAGGCGCTGCAAGGAGACGTCACTCTTGGGGTTAGCCCCGAGATGTAGGCCCAGGATCTTGATGCTTGGGCTTAGAGGAATGGCCTGGCCATCAAGGAGTATTCAATGTATTGAATACTTTGGTTTGGCGTGAGGCCGGACGCCAAGGAGCTGTGATTGTTTACGTTATCATTAGAGTCCACAGGCTTTAGCACATTGGAGTACTAAAAGTGAGATGCCATTCATTGGTGTGAGCTTCCTTTAATTTTTGTAACTCTTAGCACATGAGCAAAGTCCTCACAGGCGTGAGTGGTCGCGTGATACTTTTACGTGGGATTCAGGGAGAACGCAGGGGGTAAACCCGTAAATGGGCTTGGTGAGTACACCACCTGTCTTCCCAGTCTTCGCGTCGGCTCGTAGCTAAATCGGCAAAACAACGGGCTCTTGCTTTGTTAGTCTATTAGTTCCGGGGTTCGATTCCCGGCGGTGGCAGTAGATTCTTTTATTTGTTCGCTGGAGTTTCCTGGTGACACCAACGGTCACGAAAGAACCCTTGGGGGGTAGAGGTAAAAAGCTTTGCTTTAAAAATTTAAGCACTCGAACTGGTAAATAATCTAATGTTTATAACGTCGGTGTTGCAAAAGGGTGTGAACCATGTCACAAAACAGGTTACACTTTCAAGCACTTCTCTGACGCCACTCCCAGGGTAGAAACAGACAAATATTTTGGTTGGGGTTATTGCGTTTTTTTTTTATTGCTTCCTGTACAAAGCGCGAAAACGACTTATAATACACGGGCTCCAGAGCATAGCGTGACCTTCGCGCTTGTGCTCAGCGTCACCGGCTTTATCTTCCACAGTGTTTGCGGCACGGATGCGGCGGGATACTTTTGTTCGTGGCGACTGTATTGAAAAGCCACAATTCCTTTCTCCTTACTTCTTCACACTTCATGCGGTCGCACTCCCCGCAGGGTGCACGTCTTCACCTGTGTTGGTAATTAGTCGTAGCCCAAGACCGGCTTGTTGAGGGTATAACTGCTTTGTCACCTGTTAATACCATATTCCGGAAGCCATTGTCGCCATCAAGAAATAACATAAACTCCCCGCCTTCTTTCCACCGGCACCTTGCTGCTGCAGAGAAAGTAGCGATAATGTTGATTGTAAATGACAGAGAAGATATGGAAGTGCCTACCGCTCTATTTTTCAGGAATCGACGTGCACATTAGGTACTGTTCTCCATCTCCCCTAAAAACAGTGATTCTTTAATGTCTTTAGGTCTAGCTACCTTCTGCAGCATTGTGTTCATTGGTTTTACTTACCTCAGCTAGGCCAAATGAGGACAAACCCCGCAAAAACACTTCATATCTGAACACGTTTTTAAAGAAACTTTAAATAGCCCAGTTAAATTAGAAGTAAGAAAATTGTAGGAACCTCACCCTACGTGCCGGACTTTTGCAGTACGCTACCTTCATTCCCATCGCGATGGCTTACGTCGAGGATTGCAGCCGAATTTCTTCTTTATCGATGCCACATTGACTTTATCTTCATCGATGGTTCTTTACCTATAAGCCGCAATGAAGACCCGTCAATAAATGTTGTTTTAATTTTTCTCTGTCGAAAGACTTTATTTAATAAACAAATGTGGACTGCGACACTTTTTCTTTATTTTGAATGATGAAAGGATGGCTCCTCTAATGATCAAGCCGACCTTGTAAAGGTCGGCTGAAATGGCATGATGCGAGAGATCTCGCACTTCACTTTTTTCTATTTAATTGCATAGCCACTAACAATTGATCAATACAAGCATCGTGTTTGTAAATATTTCTACGCACTAACAACCGTAAGTCTATCATTCTCGTGAACATCAGCTGTTTAAAAATAAACGGTTTCATAAAAAATGCACCTTGAAAGTCTACCCTTCTCGTAAACACCAGCTCTATAAAAACTAAAACTTTTTAAAAAATATATACACTCTGCTATTCATACTAAGAAATTCGACATTTATGCGGTTTCAGCAACGTCGCTTTTTAATAAATAAGTAGTGACGTTAGTAGGACATAAAACACAGGCTCTTTACTGATTAATCGAGTGGACATGGCAGCAGCGTCAGAATGCCGCCTAACAATCCGTTTCTGTTTTGTATCCAGACTATCCTGAGTCTGCTGCTTGCACCAATGACGTCAACGGGATCTCTACCGACCACAGATGCGCAGCAGTGTTGGCTCCGGGATATCGACGACGCATCGCGTGAATTGACCATCAACTTCTCGTCCCTGGAAATTATCGTCGGCGGCGCTGGAACTGCGTCAGCCCTCCCCCTGGAGGACCTGGCTGCGACACCAGCGCCGACACTTTTGCCGCCTATAAAGTTGGCCCGCAACGCTCGGCAGTGGGCACGGCAGCAGCGTCAGAATGCCGCCTAACAATAAGTTCTTGTTTTGTATCCAGGTGATAAAAAATTTTGGAAAATGTTTTCGCAGTAATGTATTTCTTATTTTGCTGCCGTGCCCCCGCCCTCTATGCGACTTGGTTGGCAATTTTTGTGCATCTATGCGGTCCTTGTTGATTCTTGCTGGAGATGCCGAGTCTAACACGGGACGTACTCTCGAAGAGCTCACCACGCATCTGAAGCTAATCGCGAAATACATACAAGAAATAAAATGTGGCTGAACTGAAACAAACGAAAAATTCAATGCGATTGATAATAAGTTAGAGAAAATTGCTAGCCTTGAGACTAAAGTGACTGACTATGTCAACAGAGTAGTTGAACTTGAATGTACTATGCAAACTTTGGCCAAAAAGCTGAATGACCTCGAAAATAGAAGCCGCCGTTCTAATTTGATCGTTTATGGTGTCCAGGAGCAAGAAAATGAGTCGACTGAAGTACTTGAAACAGCTGTAGTTAAGGAAATTTTCGGGGATATTCTTGGCGTGATGATATCGGGAGTTGAACGAATCCTCGTCTTGGTAGGCCAAATCAGGGGGATGACCGAAAGTCTAGGCCTGTCATACTAAAGCTTGAAGAGAACCGAGACAAAGAGAACATAATGAAGGACTGCCCAAAACTGAATGGCTCCGAAATTTTCGTCGGTGAGGATTTTTCCCAGCCTATTCGAGAAATTAGAAGAAAACTGTGGTCTCACACGGAGGAAAATCGAGACCGAAAGGAAAATGTTCATCTAGTGTACGATACGGTTAAAATTGACGGAAGATTATGTCTTGGGATGAAAACAGCAACAAAATGGTAGAAGTATCAAAAAACGTCAACGAAACGGCAACGAAAAAAAAAAATATTCCAAGCGAACCACGTATCACGAGAAGCAGAAATCAGCAACATTAATCAATGTAAATGCTCGCAGTCTCATCAACAAAGTTGATCAATTGGGAGCAGTCCTCCTGGCACATGCACCTGATATCGTTAGCATCACAGAAACGTGGCTGCATTCCGGTATATCTGATCACGAAGTTGTGCCCCCAGGATATGCGATAGTGCGTTAAGACAGGGAATCACGTGCTGGGGGCGTTGCGCAGCTTTTTAAGGAAGGGATTCATTTTTCTACCATGCCCGACGTAAAAGATACTGAGGCGCTGTAGTGCGACGTGCATCTTCACGATAGGATCGCTAAAATGGGCGTATTTTACAGGACTCCGAATGCGGAAAGTGAGCATCTTGAGTCATTATTTGATTACATGCAATCGCATGTGCACGGGGGCTCGATTGTACTGGCCGGTGATTTCAACCTTCCTGAGATTGACTTGTGTTCCATTGCCCCTGAAACAAAAGCTTAAAGCATCCTGCTGAACATCATGCTTGGTTTTAATCTTGAGCAGCTTGTCTCCACCCCTACTCGTGTACAGGGAACGTCATCTTCAATCTTAGACCTTGTCTTTGTTAGTAACAGTCTTTCTTTAAATGAGTCGCGAGTAGATATTCTTGAAGGATTATCCGACCAGAAAATGGTCTTGTGCACATTGCCATTCACCAGTCTACCTACATCCCGTGGTCCATCAATGCAAATACCCGCCTTTAACAAAGCCAACGATGCTGCTATAATGACGTAGCTTGCATACGAGTACTCTGAATTCTATGATTTTTGTAGTGGTGATTGTTCTAGTATTGAAGCGGTTTGGTGGAAATTCAAGTTTCATGCCATGCACTGTATGCGTAATTTTCTCCCAACTCTGTCCAAAACAATCCAAAAACGCAATCCGTGGATTACGCGTGAAATAATTCAAACCAAGCGTAAAATCAAGAGGTTATAAAAAACTAACAAGCAAAGGAATGTTTCAGGCTATCGTTCTCAACTTAATTTCCTTACTAGATAACTTAAGGAACAAGTGCGTAACGCTAAAAAGAAGTTTTGTGGCTGTACATTGCATGAGTTCATCAAAAACGCTCCCCATAAATTCTGGCAGTTATGAAAAGAAAGCAGACTAACCCAGTTTCACCAGATGGTTTAGATCAGGCTAGAGCCGAAGATTTGAATGTCTATTTTCGGTCGGTTTACACAACTGACAATGGTTTTGCGAAAATGAATCCTTCCCTTTACAATCAGGGCATCCGATGGATAGGCATGCCTACCTTATCGGAGGCTGGTATTCTTTCGCTTCTTTTAGGTATAAATGAACAGAAAAGTAGCGGTCCAGACCTGATTCCCAACAGTTTTTTGAAACTGTACGCGGAACCAGTCAGCAAATATCTTTATCTTATATATTCCAAATCTTTGAAAGACTGCTGTCTTCCTGCGGATTCGAAAATTGCTAAAATTATTCCCGTACCCAAATCAGGTAACGCTGCGTCTCCTTCTAATTACCGGCCAATTTCTATCACCTCTACTTGCAGCAAAATCCTCGAACATTTCGTATTGAAATTTTTAATAGGTTTTATTGAGTCGAACAATATTCTACACATGAATCAGCATGGCTTTAGATCTCGGACTATCTACAGTTACACAACTTGTCGAAACACTGCATGACCTTGCCCTCGGAATAAATGAGCGCATTCAAACCGATGTCATTTTCCTCGATTTTTCGAAGGCATTCGACCGTGTCTCGCATACTAAACTACTCCTTAAACTTAAATACATGTTAGGTGATGGCCCAATTTACCAATGGATTAAGAATTACTTAACTGACCGCCTCCAATTCGTGCAGTACGGCTGTAACTCTTCCGACCTTGCTCCAGTGCTCTCAGGCGTTCCCCGGGGATCCGTATAGCTCCAGTTTTGTTCCTAATCTTCATAAATGACATACGGAACTATGCTGACTTGAAACTTAGGCTTTTGGCAGATGATTGCATTCTATATAATACAGTACCAAACCGTGATGACCAGGGTAAATTAAATATTGCCAAAAATAAAATAGCCCAATGGTGCGCCGATTGGCAAATGACAATCAACGTACACAAAACCGTATTCATCTCCGTTACAAATAAAGCGTCTAAGCTAGATTTTCCATACCATTTTAACAATGTGCCGCTTCGAAGTGTCACCCAATATAAGTGCTTAGGACTTATAATATCTTCTGACCTAAGCTGGACAGAGCACGTGCGTAAAGTGTCAAATCAATGAATGAACAAACTATTCTTCAATAAACGGGACTTGTCCTATTCTACACATGAAACGAAGCTTCTCGCATACGTCACTTTTGTCCCCCCAGTTTTAGAATACGCGAATATTGTGTGGTTCCCGCACACTGCGAACAATATCGCAATATTGGAAAGGGTACTGCGCAAAGCCTTCCGCTTTATCTTCAATAGATACGGACGCACTGACTCCTATGCCACTCTGCTACAGCGTGCTGGTCTAGCTACCCTCGAAAGTCGCGCAAAGCTTTTTCGGCTCAAATTTTTATACCAACTTTTGCACAGATCGTTGCCCATAAACCCTGACCATTACTTGACATTTCGTGATACCAGACCGACTAGAAGAAGGCATGCTTGGGAGCTTGTTGAATATGCATTTATTAATAATACTTTTCGCTATTCTTTCTTCCCGCGTGCAATTCGTGAATAGAATGCACTGGACGCAGTCGTAACACAGCAGCCTACACTAGTAAAATATATGGAAATAATTGAACATGGTGTATTAGCTTAGAATGAGATATGATTACCAGTAATTAAATTCTTTTTGCCATGCAGTCCTGCCGGTTCCGTTTGTCCCTGGAAAGCATTTGCCTAGACTTTTTTTTTCTCTGTGTTTTGAGTCCAACGTGATGCTTTGTACACCGTGTGTTTTTCTTAACTTGAGATCTCCTGATGGTTGACGTACATTGGCGTTCTTTCATGTATTATGTAAGAATATACTAATGCTATGCTTCTATTGTTTACATAATATGCTCTCTTTGCGCAATTTTATTTATATAGATATATATAGGACGTTGATGAGCGATGACTTGTTGTTCACCCCTGTAATACTCTCCTTAGGGGAGTGACAGTATTCTGTAAATAAATAAGTAAATAAAATAAAATAAACACGCGGTACTTTTCGTTACTTCACTGATAATTTGCAATATGGCGTTTTCCCAGAGTTATAAAACGTCCGTAGACATTATAAGAGCTGTGAAATGTCTGCACACTTGTGCTTAATTTTGTGTTTTGCAATACGGTTAGCTAACTGAGGTGTCGTACGGGCACAAGATTTTTGAATATTTGCGGTCCTTCAGCTTACCAGTTGTTTGAGTCGTAGATTTCATTATTGAAGTTTTTTCACCTAAAAGACAACCCTAAGGTTTCTATGATGATGTAAATTATTTTCGAGTAGTAATGTAATCTACTCCCCTACCTGCATAACCACCCAAAGTGAAGCACTCGTTTGCATGTGTCCGTCGTCATCATGTAAATCATGTAGTTTTCTTCATAACAACATTCGGCGTGAGTGAACCTTTTGCAAAATTGTGGTGTGTTCCCAAAAAACAACAGAAAATTATTTTCTTCAGACGCAACCAAAATTTCATCGAATTACCAGCGGAAACGCTTTTGTTTTATTTAGGACATTTAAATATTTCACAAATTATAAGGATGTTCATAAAAAAATAATTTCAAATATACAATCTGAAAATTTTCTACAGAAGGTTTGGTATAACAATGATTTTCTTTGAAAACAGGAAAATATTAAAAAACGAGGAAAACCTTGGCTCTCCCGACATTTTATAGAAACGAATGAAAACTAGAGGTAATTGTGTGACAAATCTAATTCATTTCACTGTGTCTATAATTTAAGCGAGTACAATGGATCAACTCGGACATAAAAATACATGCAAACTGTAGTAAAAATACTTTGAGTTTACATCGAAGCATTGGAGTAAACTATGAAATACTATGATAAATTAGGTGTTGCACCAAACGTCCGGCCCCAAATACCGCAGCAACAAAACAAAAAACGAAAAAACAAAGCCGTAACTGTCTGTCTACCCGGATAATTCAAAAGAGTTTTTTATGAAATCGGGCGCAGCCGCCTATTCCTACAACCCAGGCATCGCTTGTAGGAAATACATCACTCCTAGAACTTCTGTGTCTTTTTGACGTTTGGCATTCCATTATCATTTAATAGTTTTTTTACGTTGTCACACACAAATACTGCTGGTGGTGGAGATCATCATAGAAACACACCAATCATAGCCGTAGCTGTTAAGCTGAGTTCTCCGAAAAGCACACATGAAATGCTCCGGTAGAATATTCTGTATTTGGGGATAGCACGAAAAAAGAAAGGTAATCGTGATAAATGTTGTCGGTCGTTTAGACATTACACGTAACTTCTCCCCGCGTTTTCATTTTATCTTCACTTTCGAAAGATCTGGAGCATGTTTTTAAAGTAAGCCTTCATAAGGTTCTAAACTTTTCTCTAGTAACCGTGAGTGAGCAATATGTTATTATAAGCTACAGCACAACACGAAAAAAGACGATTGCGCAAGCGCTGCTCGCCAAGACCAAATCAACGCGTGTCCTGTCATTTTTCTAGGGTACTTTTCTCTTCGTCCGCTCCAGGAATTTTAAAATGAACCACCGCCTTATCGAAAAGTACATTTTTTGAGAAATGTGGTTATATTGCCGGGAACTATGGTTTGATATTGTTTATTTATATTATGTTTGTACGGCACAGCTGCGCCGATTTATGTAATTTGTGTGCCAAGGGAAGCGCGAAAATTATCTAGATTTTATGCAGCCCGTGCTGTCTCCTTTGATAGGGAGAGTCTTTCCAACCAGCCTAAAATACTCTTCTGTGGTCTACAAAGTTCGAAATGTAATTCGACGGTTCGAGAAACACTCGCGCCGAAACATAAATGCTTGCGGAGAGGCAGCCACGGTTTTCAATGCGCCCACACCAGTCTGCGGACGTAACTTTGTTGACTGCTGCTTTGCCGCCTCTGTATTCTTTTAGTTGTTAGGAGAGCACGAGTTCGCTCCAGTAAACTTGCTTTTCCTTCAACACAGAGGCGCCGTCTTTGGCTACGGTAAATCTGGTGGGGTGCGGAGTACGCACCCTTTATGCTCCCTAGTACCTATGAAAGCTGCCAAGCCAATCCAACCAGTTGCAAGCCCCTGATTGCAAGGTTTACTGCCCGAGTGCAGTCTCCTGCCAGGAAGACATAAGAGAAATACCGCTACAACGACACCATGGCGCAAGAAGCAACGTCGCCAATCGTGCTGCAGCTGCCCAGGTAACTGCCATCGTTCCAGGGAGCACCCGCTGAAGACCCAGCAGAACGGTTGGAGAAGCTGGAGCTCAACCAGATCTTCAAGAGGTGGCACGGCGAAGAAACGGATGTCATGTTTCGTTCTACTTACAAGATGAAGCTCGAAATTTGTTCAAAAACCAAGAGAGCTCTTTGACCAACTAGAACCAATTTAAAAGCAAGTTCCTTAAAACCTTCACTACCGTTGTGAGAAAAGTTCTTACTGCACTTTAGTTTAAAACTCAAACGAAATGCCCCAAAAAAAGTGATGATCTTCGTTGAGGAACTGATGCGACTATTTGAGGCGCGGACTCGTAAATGGCGGAAGAAAAGAAACATTTCTGATGCAAATAGTAAAGCAAAAATTCTTTGGTTGCCTTATCGCAATCCCCCTAAAACGGTAGCCTAATTTGCGTCTAAGGCGGCAGCAATGTAGAAGCCGCTCGAGATACAATTGAGGCAGTAAGACCGCCACATCAACGCGTTAGTTTCTGATCCATCGATGCCGGGGCTTTTAAATCTGATACACCACGCGCACAATCCGCACCGTCGTCAGGGAGGAACTGGGAAAATCTTCCCAACCACGCCGCAACCCAAAGTCACCTACATGGGCGAAGTGATCCGGGAAGACATTCTACACGCTTTTGGGACTTCTAACCCAGCAGAAGCAACCTTCGGGGCAGTTTAGGGACTTCTACGCCACCGGAAGCACCATGCGCGCAGCTAAGTGTTACCTACTCTATGGCTATTCGTTGACCCCGCGCTGCTGCAATCCGTCGTCAATAAGCCCCCAACGTGACGCCGTCTACTGTCGTCCCCCCGACCCCCTGCAGCCCGAAGCAGACACCGAAGAATACAGACGTATGCCGAACAGCGGACAATTGTCCGCGGTGCTACAACTGCAGAGAAGCCTAACGCATATATACAGACACAGACTGCGTGGATGCTCCATCGCTACACCTCCCCCTCTCTTTGGCGAACGAGCGCGTGAGATCGACGAGTATATATCTAAAGCCGGACGTGGGCCAGTCAATTTCAACCGTTCATAGTTCTTACCCACACAGATCGCCAAGCCGAAGACGTAAAGCTGACTTCCCTCGCGGGAGATCCCCAAACCTACACCGGAAAACAAAAGCAGCCGCTTCTTTAGGAGAAGTTGCCCAGGCGGAAACGCGAATACCCTCCAATCATGCAAAGACACACGGAACAACGTGATTCACTAGATGCGATCAACCCGACTGCTCGATTAAACCCTTAAGTAACTTCCGAACCCGGCGACAGACGCACTTCGCGACGCGTACACGACATGACCGAACCAGCAGGCGAGAAGACGACAACAACGACGAAGCATAGTGCCCGACTGCCAACACGAACAAACCGAAACGGACGCCACGACGCACGTGCCGTTCTAACAAGGCGGCTTCCGACGTAAATTACTCCATCGACGGCTTTCATGTAGTCGCCTCATAGACAGGGTATACGACTACTCCATATTCAGCGGATCATTATCGCCTAATCTGAATAGTGTTACAGAAAAATAGAACGTTCCGCAAATAGGCACAACAGGAGGAAATCTCGTAACATTAATCGGAACGTGCACGTCACTCGTAACCATTGGCGGCAACACATAACCTGCTGAGTTAGCTTTTTTGCCGAACTGCTCCCGTGACGTAGTTCTTGGATTGTATTTTTTGAGAAAGAACGGTGCCATATTTCATCAGCAGACCAAGACGATAACTTTCCCCTATGAATATTTCATGATTCAGGCACCAAACCAATGACACTATGCTGCTGTAACGAAAGCCGGTGATCATTGATTGATGATTGATCATCGCGGTTTACTGTAAAGATGGTACTCCTGAGTTCGACGCTATCGTAGCGACCGACCTAAGTTTGCTTCTCGACAGTGTTGTCTTCTTCGCAAGCGGCATTGCGCTCTTTAAGCGACGACAGTCCTACATTTAGTTCATTCATTTCACCGAGGAGTACTAGCATTTCACGAAGGACGCTGCAATTGCGTTTCTCAAAGAAACACTGGAGGCAGGTGAAGTGAATGCAATCACTGACTCTGAAGGCGATCCCGAAGATGCATTCAAGCTTCCGTATCCCTTCGACGTGAATCCGGCGCCAGCGCAAGAAAAACGAAACAAATGATTCGATTTGCTGCGTTGCTACACCGATTGCTTTCCGTCGAACTCAATAGTACGTCCTCTATCTATAGCCAGCACCCAATAATAACCAAAGATCTAGCTCGGCCTAACTGAAAGTCATTCTACCACGTGTCTTTTTACGAGCGGGTAGCCATACGGACAGATTGGAAGACACGTTTAGCGACGCCGC
Organism: Haemaphysalis longicornis; assembly: GCF_048455015.1. Taxonomy (NCBI): domain Eukaryota; kingdom Metazoa; phylum Arthropoda; class Arachnida; order Ixodida; family Ixodidae; genus Haemaphysalis; species Haemaphysalis longicornis. The sequence continues at coordinate 18,825,714 of NW_027526445.1, forward strand.
TATGTAGGCATCCTACAGCCTGCTGCGGCTGTACTGGCTGCTGCAGCTGTACTTGTGAATGAAAAATGGAACATTGGGGTTTTGCGTTGACTACAAGCGGCTGAACAAAATCACTAAACAAAAAAAAGGACATATACCCCTCGCCCCGAATTGACGGCGTCCTCTACCATCTCTGCCACGAAAAGTACGTCTCGTCGATGGATCTAAAGACCTGCCACTGGCAAATTGAAGTGGACGAGCGAGGCCTTTAGAAAACAGGAATCATAACCCTGGTAGGCCGTTGCGAGTTCGAAGTGAGGCTCTTTGGTCTATGCACTGCGCTAGCAACATTTCATACAGTCATTTACACTGCGCTAGCTGGCCTTAAGTGGCACTTCTTTCACGTACACTTCGACAAAGTTGTGGCAGTGTCCAAACTTTGGACGAACCCCTTGCAGGGTTAGAGTCTTCACTCGTGGCCATTCGGAAATAGGGGTTAACGCTGATGCCTAAAAAGCGCCACTTCGCGTGCGAATAGCTCAAGTTTTTGGTCCATGTCATACTTCAGCAAAAGCCAACTCCCCAAGACCGAAAGACGAGAAGGACGAGCGAAGATTTCTCGGAAAGTGCGCATACTATTGCGCTTCGTCGCTACCTTCGCCCAAATTGCAGAGCAACTCTCACATTTTTTGAGAGATAGTACCCCTTTCAGCTTTAATACGCCAAAGAAAAAGCATTCTGGAAGCTGCAACAATGCCTGCGAAACCCTCTCGTGATCGCGCATTTCGACAGAATCGCCGGAACAAAAACGTACACGCACGCCAATGTTATACGGTTGGGTGCCATCCCCGTTAAATAGCAAAACGGTGTCGAAAAAATTATCGCATAAGCCAGCCATGGTCTGTCGAAGGAATAGAAAAACTTTTCAGCCTCTTAGAAAGAGTGTATGGCTAATCTATTGGGTATTTAAATATTTCGACAATACGTGTATGGTCGGCCGTAAAAGGTTGGGAGGGACTGACCACCATGCGCTGGGTTGGCTCCCACTTAGAAAGACACCTCTTGCCGTCTAGGGTGGTGGAGCTTGCACCTACGAGATTTCTACGTTACAATCGTCGAGGGTAGGCAGGAAAGACTCGGATGCCGAATACCTACCGCGCGCCCCCGTTCACTTACCACTACAAGACCCCGATAAAGATACCGTGTTCTTAGGTATCGTGACGGAGAGCGACCGAGCCGCCCTGCAGCAGCCCGACAACGATTTGCGTGTAATGGTCGACTACCTCAAAGAACGAAATGTCTCTGTGCCATGTCCTTGAAGAAACAATTCAACCACTGAGCAAGAACAAATTGTTTTTTTTTTGCCATCCCCGCATACCATATTTGGAAGCGTGCTAGGAGGCGTGCCACGACGGCTCGTCTTCCGCACATTTCGCCAAAGCTAGCACTTTTGAAAAAATCAAGGTGAGGTACTACTGGCCGCACCTTACAACCGATGTTCCTAGTACGTCCGGAGCTGCCGTGACTGCCAGTTACAAAAAACGCCGCGTCCAGATTCCCCGGACTTGTGCAGGGGATTGGAGTCTCACCAAGGCGATTCCAACAGATTAAAATGGACCTTTTCCCTTTCCCTATGTCAAGATCCCAGAACAAGTTTACTGTAGCGGCCGACGACATGATGCGCTGCTCTGGAACAGCGGCTCTTCCAAGAGGTACTGCTAAAGAAGTTACTTGAGAAACAAAGTGGTGCTGTGGGAGGCATCCGCCAGTCATAACCCTGACCACAAAACTTCCTTTATTGAAGAGCCTAGGAAAGAATCTTACGATACAGAAACCCTGATCACCTAAGAATGACTGCGTGGCACCCCCAAACGAACAGACTAACGGAGCGTGTTAACAAGATAATCTCGGATATCCGGTCTATGCACATCAACGATGAATATACTACATGGGGCGTGCTTGTACCGATGAAACGTAGGTCCTTGACCAAGTCAAATATGCGGTTTGACGTTTCGGTAACACTAAGGGTACCTTGATCACAGTGAGCATGTGCTTGGAAAACGAAGCTACACGTCGGGCATGAGGCGTCACACTGAGGTCGCATAGGTACGGTGAAGATTGCCGTCTGTTCTATTGATAGTGTCGGCCGTCGTCTGAATAGTGAGGGATTCGGGCAGCAATCGAGAAGACGGATTGTGCGCGGTTGTCAGAACTTTTGCCTCGTCCCAGTCGACCACGTGTCCGGTTTTCTAACAGTGCTCCGCCAGTGCGCTTGTTCTTGCATGGCCCTAGCTTACGTCGTTACGGTGCTGCGTTATTCTTCTTTGAATGTTGCCCGTTTCGCCAATTTATACTGATTGGCATTCGGCGCACGGAATCTTATAAACAACACCTGAACCTTGTAGCGTGAGAGGGGTCTTTTACGTTAATAGGGTCAGAACGCAGTTTGCTAGAGGGCACGTGCGCGATGTGCAAACCACGTTTCTTGAAAATGCGTGCGATAGCTTCACTGATATGTGGGACGTGGGGAATCACAGCACGCTTGGGCGCGCTTCTTGTGGACGCTTCTGCCTGGTCATCTTGAGTGCGGGGCCGTGTTCAGCGCCCTCTTTGACTCTTTTCAGATAAAGTGCTTAGGGTAGCCATTCCGTTGCAGGTCTTTATCGATCATCTTCATTTCTTCTTTCAGACTTTCCAGGTCAGAGCACGTCCGTTTTGCTCTGTTGACAAGTGGCGTCACCACTGAACGTTTATGGGACATGGGGTGCACCAACTGAAAGCACAGGTAGCTTCCGGAGTGCGTAGGTTTCCTGTGTACGATGAACGTTAGTCCACTCAGGGAGCGTTTTACGAGCGTGTCCAGAAAAGGGATACAGCCATTGGATTCCTCTTCCACAGTACAGTTGATCGAAGCCTCCGTATCATTCAGATGCTGTAGGAACATGCAGCTTGTCCGTGACGCAGAAGCAATCGTCGACGTACCGTACGAAGAGCTTCGGCTGTGGTTGGAATGATTCCAAGGCTATTTTCAAAATCGGTTCCATCGCCAGATTTGTGGTTGTGACCGAGATCGATGCCCTTCTGGCCGTTACAAACGTCTGCTTGTAGATGTCGCCATTATACGTAAAATACGTATTGCTTAGGCAAAAATAGAGGAGCTTGCAAAGTTCGGCGGCATCAAACGGAGTGCGGACCGGAAGCCTTTTTTCCAATTCCACACGTTTTCTGCAGGTTTGGACTGCCAGTTCGACAGGAATACTTGTGAATCTTAGCCGCCTACCCGTTCCTGCAGAGAAGGGGATATTATAGGCCTTTCTGTGACGGAGGTGCGCCACTGAATATCTCTGAGAGCAATTTCTGCAATTCCTTTTGAATTCAAGAGGTGGGAGCTTTTGCAACTTTGGAGTACGTCGTACGGTCTTCCAGTAGTGCCGACAAATTGTTGTCGTACGCAGAGCAGTCAAGCACAACGGCGACGTTTCCTGTGATGGCAGGGAGCACATCAATCTCTTCGTTCGAAATGGACAAAACGTTTGGAATTGGACTAAAGGCTTCTGGACTGCACTCCGTTTGTCCGCCAAGCTTTGCAAGCTCTTACGTTTTTGCCTAAGCAATACGTATTTTACGTTTAACGGCTCATCTACTAGCAGCCGTTTGGAACGGCCATGAGGGCATCAATCTTTGTCACAACTGCAAATTTGGCAATGGAAGCGATTGAGGAAAGAGCATTGTAATACTTTCAACCACAGCCGAAGCTCTTCGTACGGTACGTCGACGATTGCTTCTGCGTCATGGACAAGCAGCATGTCCGGCGCTTCCTACACTACTGAATGATTTAGAGGCTTCGATCATCTTTATTGTAGAAGATGAATCCAATGTCTGTATTCCTTTTCCGGACACGCTCGTAAAACGCCCCCCGAGTGGTCTATCGTTAGCGTATACAGGAAACCTACGCACTCCGGAAGGTACCTGAGCTTGCAGTCGGTGCACCCCATGTCCCATAAACGTTCAGGGGTGACGTCACTTGTCAACAGAGCCAAACGGACGTGCTCTGACCCGGAAAGCCTGAAAGAAGAAACGAAGACGATCGAAAGAGACCTGCAACGAAATAGCTACCCAAAACACTTTATCGGAAAAGAAGCAAAGTGGGCGACGAACACGTTCCCGCATCGAGATGAGCCGGCAGAAGCGTCCACAAAAACGCGCCAAAGCGTGCTGCGATTCCTTACGTGCCACATATCAGTGAATCTCTCCCACGCATTTTCAAAAAACGAGGTGTGCACATCACAAACGTGCCCTCTAGCAAACTGCGTTCTGACCTCTTCAACGTAAAAGACCCCCTCTCACGCTACAAGTATCCACGTGTCGTTTACCGGATTCCGTGCGCCGAATGCAAATCAGTGTTCATTGGCGAAACGAGCAATTTTCAAAGAAGATTAACGCAGCATCGGAATGACGTAAACAGGGTTTATGCAAGAACAAGCGCACAGGCGAAGCACTGTGAGAAGACGGGACAAGTGGTCTACTGGGACAACGCGAAAGTTCTGACAACCGAGCGCAATATGTCTTCTCAATTGCTGCTGGAAGCCCTCATCATTCAGACGACTGCCGAACTTATCAACAGAATAGACGGCAATCTGCACCGTATCTATGTGACCTCAATGCGACGCCTCATGCCCAATATATGTATATATTCGTTTTCCACGCACATGCTAATTGTGATCAAGGTACCCGTAGGGGTACCGAAATTTCAAACCACTTCTTTGACTTCGTCAGTGACCTACGTTTCATCATCACAACCATGCTTTTACCTGAGCAGACGGTATTCCGTAAAACTCTGTACTAAGACATGGGGCTAAGCGGTTCCTCGGGTAACGTTTGCGTGCAACTCGTCAATCCAGGGAACAGCGCAACTGACACCATTCGAGCTTGTCTACGGAAGACGGTCAACTTCAGTGTTTCACTCCATGATTCGGGACATGTAGCAGGCAAAAACCTCAACGCCGACGTCGAAGGATACCTTCAACGTGAGAAAAATGCCCGCCTGATCCCATAGGTTCATACAATAAACTAGCAGCTAGTGGATACTGGACGCTACAAACACCGAAGCCGACATGCCGAGTACCACATAGGGGATAGTATGTGGTTTTGACACCCATCCGACGACGCGGACTAGCAGCCTAGAATTATGTTCTTTCACTTGCGGTGTTCCTAAAGTAATTCCCTGGTTCAAGAACCACTTGCACTGAAAGATAAGCGCCCACACAGAAGACACCACTGTACATGATTCGGTGACCCCAGTATGCGCATGTCATAATATTCGCAGCTGTTTCACTACCTGTGTACTCTTTGAGTAGTTAGAAGACCAGAAGGTGGCTCCAATAAACTTGTTATTCCTTCAAAAAAGCTGCGTCGGCCTTGGCTACGCGACAATATGGTTCCGACGAAAGTATCTCGAGTGATGTGGTAGTACCGATCATATAAGCGAATAATTAGTAATATAAAGAACAATTTCCTTACGTTTATGACCTGAAATTTTTACAAAAGAATTTCATTCAATCAAAAAGACCAAACATTTCGTTTCTAAATTAACCTGATACGGAACCTGGACATAGATTTGAGAGAGCTTAGGAGTGATTTCACCGGTTGCTTACAATACACTTGATATCGTTGTGATTTTAGGCAATACATGTCTAAGGTTTAACTCTTATGCAATCTTTTTTATTATTTTAGGCGTTTTTCAGACGCCACGAACACGGGACCTCCTTTTGCACGCAGGCGACTTTGCAATCAATTGCAGCTAACCGGTGGAAAAGAAATACTGAGTTTTCCAGCACAGAGGTAAACATGATGAATATGAAACCAAAATACAGTTTGAGAACTATGTTATCGAACGTCTTGCTTCTAATGAACTCGAGGAGTTGGTTTCGAAGGAAACCTGTTCTGAAAAAGCAATGAGTAATCATGGAATCGTGTCAAGACACACAAGAATGTTATATAAAATAAAAGAACTGGGTCCTAAAACCGTAATGCGTTAACTATGTTATCCAGTGGGGCAATAGAACCTACACTACTTCTGGTTAGCGCGGAAAACCACATTTATAACTGGCATAAATAGATAGCATCACAACAGAAACGAGTGGTTCGCTGTATTGATGTTATCTAATAAAAAAAAGAATTCTATTCTCTCTTCTATTAGCAGAAATTGCTCAAATTTTCGTGGCTAGTTGTGTGTACACCTTAGGTACGCATTTGTAAAGAACTGAGGAGTCATAAATCCGTTCTTATGGAGGCGAAAAGCAAAAACGCCCGTGTGTACGAGATTTCGGCGCACGATAAAGATCCCCAGGTGGTCAAAATTAATCCGGAGCCCTCCACTACGGCGCGCCTCATCGACTGCGGTGCGTCGGCGCGTTAAACCCTACAATCAATCAAAAATCAGTCATAAATCTGCTTTATTGAACACCTTTGGTCACCTAACATGTATTGTACATTTATAGATGAGCTATAAAAAACTGAAACGGAGAGGACAGTTCATTACAACCAGTCATTTGGGTAATTTTACCCTGTGTCTTGAACAAATATCTAGATATCCAAAAATAAAACTTCTGTTGCGTGCGCTACAATTCCTGAGAGACAATGTTATTCTATACATTCTTACTGGTACTATTGACGGAACTCTTCTGAATTTGAATTGTATACATTGTTTTGCGCGTCTGTGCACTTATTCTTCTGAATATCTCTTTGTAATAAAAGTATTGCCATTGAACTTGCTTTCCTATTCGCTTCCGCCGCCCCCTTATAAGAAAAGCCGCAGCCATCGCGGAGAATAGGACCCGGGACCTTGGGCTCAGCAGCACAACGACTGAGCCACCTAAACACCACTGCGGGTCTCATATCTTTAAATGATTTATATATTTGCAGAGCTCCCTCGAAAGAAAGTGAAGGGGAGAAGCTTTATTGAAGTACACGTCGAAACTTTATTTTTATGTTCGGGCGAGCAAAATACGGGTCCTGATGATCGCGTCGATGGAGCTAAGAGATGGAAATTACTGTTCCTAATGGAATGCTTATTACAAAAACTGTTTATATTTGGAACCGCAACTGCATTGGCTCAATTATCCAAACAAGCAGCAGTATTTTGAAACTTTGATACGGAAAAAAATGTGTTGTCTGGAACATGTATTTTGGTGCAGCACCGAGCTGTAGGACGAGGAATATTACGGTCATACTGGCCGCGTAGAGGATTTTATTAAACTGCCGGTACTGTTCTTTATATTACTTTATTTGGAAACATGCTGGTATATATACAGCACTTTGTGCTTTGGAACATGTAGCCTACAATGCAGTCTAATATGTTAGGAATACGCCATACATAAAATTATATGTATATTAGTAGTGCGTCTCTTCTAAAAAAGAGACAGGGGAGGACGAGGACCACCCTTGTCGTGTTGATGGCGAGAGTTTCCTTAAAAGACAGCAAAATATATGCTGTAGGAAGCGGAAAAGGAAGGAAAGAAATATTAGGAAAAGGAAGGCTGATGTATTTCGATATTCTTCAGCATAAATTAATTCAAAACTTGCCTGATTGGCCTGAGCAATAACAAACCGGAAAGAGCACAAAATTACGCGTTACAATGATACCGTTAACGCCGTGAACGTTTAGCAAGTCATTTTCCAACCACAATTTTTACGAAGAGTTTATATATGCGCTGCTGTCGGTAATTTGGCACAAACATTTGAAGAAAAGGCTTGAGTGTCAGGAAATTATGTAAATAAAAACATCAGTCAATCAATAGAGTTCTGCTACAAAAAAGTGGTCACGCATGCACTAAAGTGTGCTAACATTAAACCATAGCGCACATACAGGATTTCCATTAGTCTAAGCACTGAAGGCCACATCACCACGCATTTTTAGAGTTGTACGTGTTGTAATTGTAGCGCCGTCTTCGCGTGAAAGTCTAGGTTTTTTCCCGTGTCCGTCTGTGTGTTCACAACAAGCACAACTTACCTTCAAAAGCATTTTACTCCAACTAGCCCGACATCAAGCTTTATTGAAGTACACGTTCGAAACTTTAGCTTCCCCCTGTCGTAGTGATAGTCATTGTAAGATCAATCGAGATCGTCGTGTTACTTATGCCAAACACTTCGTGCGTGTTTGCACTTGACGACAGCGGGGACAACACTGCGGCATGTACGTGCGCGATGCTTGTGCGGGGTTCCTGAAATCGCGTCAAGGTTCCGCGGAGCAGGAGTTGCGCCAGCTATGGCTTTGTTGGCTGCTAGGCAACCGGAGCCGCTGCTCAGGCTTTTCGCCAGTTTTTTTTTCATTCTCTAACTCCAGCTCGCAAGCGGGGTCGCTCTGCCATCCCCAGGAGGCAGGCACGTAGCTGGGCTCGGCATTTTCTTGCTCCTTAGTGTTTACGCAATTTTTTTTTTTTTTGCAGCGGTGCATGCCGGTGAACCGCCGCGGTTCCCACAAGGCACGTTTACACAAGTGGCAGCCAATTTCTGTGTATTTATAACTTGTTGCACCTTGCAGGCTTCAGATAATGGCGAGAACCAATTGTTCCCCTTTAAAATAAATAGGGGATGCCTTTGAAAAAGGCGCTTGTTTTCTGGCGTCAAGTAATCATTTTTGAACACTGTGTTCTATATTATATCAAGGTCGGTCGTGATCAACGTAACCTTTCTAGATTTGCTGATCAAATGAGCGTTCCTTATTCTTTGGCAAGATTTGGCTAATATGTTTGTACTTTTCTTGGCGGCCACACGGTGGATCCCGTCAATGTCTGCAGGAGTCACTACATACGCAATGTTATCTCCGATTTTTTGCAAGATGGCATTGAAGACCTCTACTGCGTGCAAGGTATGCCTCTAATCTCAATGTTGTTGATTCTGAAGTACTGCTCCGAATCTGCAAGACTTTTGTCAAACTGATGGTTTCCTTTCTTGAACGCTTTCTTCTCCTTTGCTAGTGCTCCTTGATCTTGTTTGATTTCTTTTGTAAGTAAAGTTGAACATCTCCAAGCTTTTGCGGATTTCAACCACTTCATTCGGAAGTGCGTCAATCTCGCGCCGACAATTGCTAACTTTGTATGATGGTTCACAAAAATACACAAGGTTGGCAGCAGCACTGTCGCAATAAATGTTAGCGGGAAAGTGTCCATTGAATGAATAATACCCTGTAGTAAAATGTCTGTCTAAGCTAATTGCCACCGTGTCAGAAGCTAATTGCCACCGCCGCTGCTGGCATCCGAAGTGCAGAGCGATTAGCATGATCGCATTTAAGTAGCATCGATGGCAGCGCCAGCAGCATCGCATCAGGGTCCGCTTCAACACGTCACTGAAGGTAGTTGCAGGTGGTGATCGGTCCTTGTCAAAGAGTCTATGCAAACGGCTTGAAGCAGTGAGATCAGAGTGCACTGCTGCGGCGCCTGCGCAGTAAAATGCGTTGGTTTAGCGGCAGACGCGTGTGGCCACAGTCGCTACTTGCAACCGAAGTACAGAGCAATGAGCGTAATCGCGCTTAAGTTGCGTCGATGGCAATGCCAGAAGCAACCCCTTAGAGTCTGCTTCAATACGTCAATGCAGGGAGCTGCACGTGGCGATTGGTCGTGGTCAAAGGGTTGATGACAATGGCTAGGATTGGTGAGCAATGAGTGCACTGTTCTGGCGCTTGCTTAGTGAAATGCGCTTGTTTAGCGGTTAGAGCTTGTTGCCACAGCCGCTGCTGGTAACCGAATTGCAGAGCGATGAGCGTGATAATGGTGAAGTAGCGTCGATAGCAGCGCCAGCAGCACCCCGTCATGGTCAGCTTGAACCGGTCACCGCGGGTAGGTTCAGGTGGCGATCGGTCGTTGTCAAGCAGTTGATGCCAACGGCTTGGAGTGGTATGCACTGAGTTGCTCGTCCGGCGCCTGCGTTGTAAAATGCGTTGGTTTAGTGGCAGAAACTTAGTGCCTCAGCTACTGCTAGCAACCGAAGTGCAAAGCGATGAGCGTGACCGCGCTTAAGTAGCGTCAATGGCAGAGACAGAAGCACCGCGTCAATGTCCTCTTCAACACGTCACTGCAGGTAGCTGCACGTGGAGACCAGTCGCTGTCAGGGGGCCGATGCCAACATGCTTGGGACGATGACCACTGAGTTCACTGCTCCGGCGCCTGCGTAGTGAAATGCTCCAGTTTAGCTCCAAAACCTTGTTGCCACACCCACTGCTGGCAACCGAGGTATCCCTTCTTAAGAGTGCTTGTCCTGGCTACAGTAGTAGCTTTGGCAAAACGACCCAAATCAAGAAGGCTGAAGTATTTCCAAATTCTTGTACGTGAATGTTGTGTACTTTTGTGAAAGCTTTTTTTCTAACAGCTAGTGGAAGACCGGAACCATTGCGTCCCTGTTGGTCGCTTCGATGCCCTAAGAGTCACCAGGGAGTGTTTTTTTTTATATTCTTCTTACAAATATTTTTACAAACGCAGCAGTATTCGCTCATATTTCAATATGTGTGTTTATATATAGGTTTACATAGCCAACAATAAGCTCATTGGCGAAAAAATCTGATAGAAGTGGGCTTTCATATTCTTAAATATTAATACCTAAAAGATGTTTACGTTGGCATCGACGTAGATGAAGAAAAAAACTACGTGTCCAGCTGATCACGTATATTCGGTTTGAAAATCGGCAACCATTGTTCTTTTTATATGTTTCTTACAAAGGACAATCATAGGCAACCAAAATCTCTCTGGCACAAGTATCTAAAACAAGGGTAACCAATTTAAATACTCTTACGCCTAAGATACCTTGGATCCACGGGGCGCTTCTCTAAGTGGCATGAACTGAATACAACATAAAAAAAATTAGTATCAATCGACAGGCCTAGTGACCTTGATCACCGGGATACCAAGTTTTCTCCAGTCTAGCCATTTTTTCTGGTATTCCGAAAACGGGAAGTCTCGAAACGGTGGTGGCCACGGTAATTTTTAATCAAATTTTAGCTGGCCAGTGGCGTTTACGCAATGGCTTCAGCTAACATGTCAAACCCTCAGCAAGTAAGAATGGGCCACCGAGACACCGACAACCACTCCATCGGTCATGCCTTGTGTACCGTGACGGGCGCAATTACGTCAAACTCCTCCTAGCAGCCGAAAGGCACGTCGCCTGTCTCCCAGTGTTGTGGCCAAAGAAAGTCACGACTGCCACCTTTACAGGGGAGCCATTACGAAGTGTTTAGTAGCTCCCGGGCACCTAAACTTGCGGTAGTCAGCTCTGTCGAACTCTTCCTTACCATTCAATTCACACGCAAGATCAAGATGTCAGTAACAAAGGAATCAAATTTCGCACTGATCCGAACGAAAGCATTGCCAGTATCGGCGCACCCAACCAAGAATTACCCTCACCAAGTATGCCACTCCTCGGAGGCGAAGCACAACGTCAGAGCGTTTGAAACCCTGCTTTCCCCCATCCCCAAATATGTAGGTACGCGGAGTTGTTCATGGAATCCTTGCACAAGCAGACAGCGACTACCAAAGAAAAGTGTCTGCGTCTAGGATGAGACATTTATCCGAGCCTGAACAATGGGTATATCCAGCCCAGGGCATCTGTGTGCTCCATTTTTTTACACCCCGATGTGCTTTCTGCGGTCAACATTGCTCCGCCAACCAATCCTGCAAACACAGATGCACAGTGTGTGGGGAACCGCATCTTTCAGAAAGTACGAAGAATGGGCCCAGACATCGTCTCCGGCCGGCCAAACTCCGTCACATGCTCTCGTGGAAGGAGCCCAAGCCACAAAAGGAGTAACTGAGGCGGATGGCAAGAAAATGCAATCCGGTATCGTTGCCGTAGCATGAGCCGAAACAAATCGACACCGGGCCCACCAGCCACCTGGGCGAAGATCGCCTCTGGCTTGCATATTTCCAGGTGTACTTCTACCAGAGAACCAGAGAGGATCAGATTTTTAATAAACATAGGGAGCTCAAAATTCAGACCTACGCTTTCCTACAAGAGATGTCCAACAAGGACAAAGTTCTCACCTTCACTGAGACTATGGAAACCTTTAAACAGGTCCCTCAAAACAAATCATCAGCCGCCCCTGCCTTTTTTTCAGAGAGGGATGAATTGACTTACAAGAACTCGTAGTGCCCGCCATCTCTATCGTGGCGGGCACAAAAGTATTGAGAGCGATGGAGTCCGATGGAGCATCTTTAAAAATGTCGTAAAACACTCTACTGACCCTTCGAAAATAAACCTGACATCAGCCTGCTTCACGCGCCAAATGGGAGGATAAGAATACCTCGCTTCATCTAGTACAAAGAACCCACGTGAAGAATCAGAGCCACTTTTATCAAAAACAACGTCACAGCTCCCGGCATATATTGCCCCAGAGAGACCACTAACACGCACTCATAGAAGTCAACCCCAAGTCGATCAAGAAACATGAAAAAAGGTCTTTTCATACTTACTGGTATTGTTGAACCAAGGTGCATAAACCTTGGGGTCTCGAAAATACATTCACCGAAGGAATTCAACTAGCCACTGCCAAACCAAACTCTACAACCCTCATCGCAGGTCACCGTAATGGAGCACGTTAAACATGAGGCTAACATTAGAGTTCAGCCAGAGGTAGGAAATCAATCTCCAATAGCCAGAAACCTCTGACTTTTCAACGACCCTGACGCGCCAAATACACTTAGAACCAGCACACTTAGTAATACATGCCGTCACATTGCTTTGTTGGCTAACAATAAAGGTCAGCCAGAGGTAACAAACCTGTTTTTAATAGACAAAGACCTCAAACTTTTCAACGTTTCTGACACGCCAAATAGACTGAAAACAGGCACAAGTAGTAATACTTGCCCTCACATTGTTTTTTCGCTTGTGCCATAAATACTTGGAGTTCCCTGCCAAAACTCTTGGATCAGAGCACAATATCTTAAAAATTGCAGCCCAACATTCCCAATACAAAGCAGTCATTTGAAAAGTATGTCACGCGGACCGAGAATAATTACGGAAAGACGGGTCTACCTTAACCAGCTAGACCCAGACTACAGTTGTTATGCCACCTAACAAAAACATCATCAGCCACACCTTATAAATTGCCTATAATCTAGATATCCCATACATTTACATCCGTATTGGTCAACTGGCAGCCGACAGTTGACCAAGCGCTAAAAACAAAAACAAAACTACCAAAAAAAAAGCTATGAACAATGGTAAATCATATGCAAAAGCAGCTGCCTGCGTGAATGATGTGGACAAGAAAAACTGGCTAAAGATAAGTGCCGAGGTACATGGGTGCCTATCCCTCGACAAATTATCAAAACCTACTTCGCACCCTCAATGCCTAGCAAATGGACAATTGGAGGCAGAACTCCGGATCACCCGGAATACCACCGCCTACAAGGGCACCCATCAACATCCTATTCACAACTTGGCCCCTCTATTCCAACAACAAAGGACCACACCCAGACTGCAGCGTTCTTCCAAACACCACAAGGGACGAGCCTATCTCCATAGAAGAACTGAAGGAAGCGGTAACATTGACTAATAAGAACAGAGCACCAGGAGCCGAACCCTATAGAACAAAGCCGTGACGTACGTCGAAGACGCCGGCCTCGAATCACTCATCCACCACATGAACGAAGGCTGTGAACACGATTCTATTACAGAAGAAATTTCACCCAGCAGGCAGGCAAACCGCTCATCTTCTAAAACCTGATTACAATATCACTGAATTCTTGTATAGCAAGTTAGTAACAAAACCCACCGAAGGGCTCCTATGGAGGTCCCTCAAATGGATGGACAATTGCCACGAAACATCTTTGGCTTTCGCAAACGTCCTAGCATCCATTATGTCTTTTTCCGTATATAATTAAGACCTTTTAGACAGGACCACCCTGAACACTCACAGTAGTATATTTTTACTGGACCTAAACGGTGCCTTTGATAACGTGCTCGACGAGGGGATACTTGCTACACTCAAAAGCACTTGAGCGACAGTGAAGAGGCCGACACCGTTGCTGGAAGATCGAACGACTTCTGCCTCTTTTAAGGGCGAAGCCCTTTACGAGGTCGGCCTGCCGTCATTCTTTGTCGTTGTTTCATGTCGTGGTAGATATACCACGATGCTAAAACACCGGCACATTCGTTTACGCCTGGCGCAACGGCGTCGTAGTCACCTCAGGTTAGCGTCGACTTCAAAGTACTAACATCCCGGAAGACGCGTTTCCGCCTCCCACTAGAACTTAACGCGTGCTAAAACAACACACCGACATACTTGTTTTCCCAAGCCTCGCACTAGAGTGTTTATTCTCCGCGGGCAAACACTTGTGCTGAAAAACATACCGGGACACCTGTGTTTCAACGCCTCGAGCTACAAGGCTCCTTGCTTCAACGACACAGGAGGTTTCTGAAAAGCTGTATACCTCTACCCCAACGGTTTCATACAGGTTGAAAAAAAACCGCGATGGTGCCAAGAATGCACCTATACCGTGAATGCTTCGCTACGGCCCATGTTAGACGTTAGTGGACCTGCCTGTGTTTATTTCTACTCCAGCCTCACGCGCAGCCAAGGCTACCCGATGTCTCCCTTCTGCTATTCTATACTTGGTGGGGCGCAAAGTTTTTCTAGCCATGCATTTTGCACTGACAAATAAATATCCTCTCGACGACGAAGAACGGCCCTCGCCTTTCTAGAGGAATACGTGCTGTGCAGCCTGTCGGATTCGCTCACTGTTGGTGACCTGATGGTGAAACGTTTACGGATGCCCCCTCTGATACGCATGCCATGGCACAACGAAGCCTGACCTCCCGCACCTCGTCTGGTCTTGCCCGGGCCTTGCCGTGCTTCGCGCCCAACACCACCCGGCGTGGGTTCACTCCTAAGAAGAGTAGATTCGGCCCTCTTGGCGTGTCAAGGACACCTTGACAGCACTCTGGAGCTTTGTCTGTGCGGCGTCGATGGCCGGACATTACTAGCGTCCTTCCTTCCTTGGTAGGCACCTACATCGCTTGCGAGCTTCCATTGCAGTGCCAGCACTTTGTCGTTCTTAAAAATCAGCAAATCCTCAACACCCAGTCGGGAGGATGACGATAGAGAGTAGTGATGAGCGGAGCAAAGAAGCAGCATATATTCTTCCTTATACCGATATCCATAGCAGATAAATAGGCTTGTCTCTGTACTGCAATTGTTGTCTCTAGTCATGCACGGCAGAGTTAGGCACACAATGGGAATTTCGTGAGGGTAGTTTCAGTGAGTGCGGGCCAATGAAATCGATTGAAAGAGTTATTTCTAATGCATCATTACTGTCCTTGCACAGTTGCAATACGGATTGTAAATAGACAATCGTTTAAAAGTTAGCCATCACAATAAACAGCTTTCCCATACCTATACTGTTTGGCCCAAGGCAGCTCTTCACGGCATCCGTGGTGGTCCGCATGATGCGTTACCAGAACCCACCCCACCCTAGAGCACATTCAGCAAATGATCTTGGAGTTCTTGCAGTGACCACTGTCGTAGTTGTGGACCGTCTAGACGAGCAGCAAGCGCCATAGTTTTCAATACGTGAGCGAAGACTTGGACGTCTCTTTTCAAACTATAGATAGGATACCACATCTGGAAGTGGAGCGACGAAAAGCGAGCATGAATGCTAGATGCGTAAAACATCAGTTTATTTCAAAGTGAAGAAGCCTGGTTTCTACACTAGAGAAAACGGCAATATTCGGGTGTGTTGTCTTGTTTTTTCTGCAAGTGCTGCGGAGTTGCTGTTAGCAAGATGTGGCATGAAGACGCTTGCACAGAGACTCGGGTAGCATGCCGTCCTTCGCCTGGCGATGGGATGACCATTTTTGGTATTAGGTCGCTCTACAAGAATATAAAAGTGTTCTTTTCTCCTATCTAACGCCAAAATAAATTTTAAGGGTTCCTCATACAACAGTCATAACGGGTATCATTGCACAATTTTTCGGACGGGATGGTCGTTTGAAGGTGAGCAGTCACCCGACTGGAACCTCATAGTTGTCCTGTTATCCGATCGAGTGAATAACTTAAAACTGTCTTTCGGATATCAGCAGTGAGAACGACATTGCGGCACCTACAAGAGCTCAGGAACTAGCTGGATGTCTTTTTCCGGTATGTCGTTAATTGATGGTGCACTGAATGTGTGGGCCAAAATATCAAACACGACGCCGGCCTTCGTAGTCACGGCTTTACGCTTACTTAGACAGTCTGTGTGGGTGTTTGTGGTGGTACTACTATCTCCTAATGGTCTTTTTTAAAGTACTCGCATAAAACAGCTTCGTTTCCCGGCAGTAGTTCTATCGGGCGTTCGAACCGTTGTAGCTCTTGTTTCAGTCTACCTTATTATACAGTCGGGTAAGTTGCAGTGCGCCGTGCCAGTTGCCTTGAATATAGGTGGCACTATGTCGCACCTGCGCTCTAGTGCACTGCACTGCACTCAAACTAAATGAACTCGGTGAGTTTGCTAACGACAGGATTCTTTGGGGCATCGCAAATTCACTCTCCATATAACCTTCGCCTCTCCGATGGTTTCCTATGCCTAAACGCTGTGTGCCCCTCATCAGCGCGTGCCAGAAAGAGAGCAGTGGACTAGTGTTACGCAGCGAAATGATTGCGCAGGTCGTGGTGCGTTCCCAGAAAGACCCTGCGTAGGGTTGTCTCCACAGCACACATATTGTCGTTGAAACCCTCGACGCAGCTGGTTACAACACTCCCATAAGTGTGTTAGCCGATTACCGAACCAACAATCCAGTGCTAACGTTGTTCTCCTGGGGATCCTTAGCTGGGGATATGTTTACGTAACACAGTAGTGACGCTACCTTCAATTGCCGGACACGTTGTGGTAAACACTTCTGGCACTTCCATAACTAGAAGTGTGAGTTTGTATAATTCAACGTGGCAACAGGGTATGTCGCGATCCATCGGCAATGATTCTGAAGAGGTTGGCTGAACTTCACGAACGTGCACACTGCCTAGTCCCCTGCTGTAATGCATGTTAGAGATACGCTGCTACGATACGTCTTGATGCACAATGGTCTGTTTGATACCGGTGTCAAGCAGAAACAGTACCACTACGAGGCCGCGGGTTTGTACACCCACACTGAAGCGGTTTTTAGCTACACAAGTGAAAAAGATGTTCTGCTCGTCGGAGACGTTGTTGCTTGGCTTGCTTGTTGTGTGTCCGCCTCCAGATTTTCAGTGCCGCTACTAGTAGGTGGTTACGGAGCGCCTTTGTTGCTCGCTTGTAGATATTGCACCTTGGTTGTATGTCTCACCCTGCTCAGTAGCCGCACTTGAGCAATGTTGCGGTTCGGACTTTTCGGGCATGTGGGCCTGCTTAGTGCTCAAAACATCAAGCGCTTCCGCGGAGTCGTGGGCGATTTTCAGAAGCTGGCACGTAGTCTTCCCACTGAACAATGAATTGACACCTGGAGAGGAATTTCGTTCCACCAGCGCTAGCACAGAAGGTACCTGAGGTGCTGTCAAGTTGTGGTTCGCTGGCAACCTGCTTGAGGTAGGTTCCTCGGGTAACTGCGACTTTCCTTTCTTTCTTCAACTTCCACTAGCAGGAACTTTAGGATTGGCTTTGTTTGGTCTTGTCGTTATACTGCTGTAAAGTCCACCATTAGTGTCGGTCTTCGTGCGCTTATGGTAGAGGATTGCCAGGTCTTCCAGCAATTAGGTGTCAGCCCCCAGGGCAGAACGCCTGCCAAACATCCGGTCTTGACAAGGATATGCCGGTAGAGGTCTCGCAACCGTGATAGTTAGGACGACAACCCAACCTCTGCAAAGTAGAGTGGGCTGCTTATGTGGTCGTCGACGAAGAGACGTTTCCTGCCATAAGATTCAGTGACTACCTTTTGGCAATATTGTTGTTAGCATAAGTCTGGCACACCCTTTCAAATGCAAGCTTCGCACGGCCGTTCATGTAAGCCTTAAGAATTGAAACTTTTCAATACCTGCCGCCGCTCCTAGTGCTCCTGTGCAGTCGCTCCTAGTGCTCCCAAAAGCACAGCAAGTTGTGGCTCTCTCCGTTGGAGAAATCTATTTGATGTTTTGGCAAGGCGACACCTACACTATGTAAGGTTGATGTCTGGGCTAGTTGGTTCAACATGTTAAATTTACAGCGCAAGAAAAACACACACAAGTACAAGTAAGGGGCGTACGCAGCGCTGTTCACTACACTTAGTGTACGGGGACTACCATAGGCTGCGACCACTTGCCTGATGAGCTCCGATTGAGCCAATCCGGTGTCGTTGCCAGACACTTCGGTGATTCCAGTGGCCTGAGCGGCTAGTCACAGCGGGTACTCGATATACGCGATGTACATGTTATACTTTTTCTGAAGCATGTTATATGAGGCAACAGTAAGCCAATTCGCGAAAATATCTGGAAAAACAAGAACGAAATATTAGAAATTTTTAGGTACTAAATCATTGATTTTGAGGTTTACCGTGCCGACGCTTAGCGCACGATGAAGCGCGTTCAAGTAAATGGTCCGGAATATTTTGACCACTTGGGGATCTTTACGTTCGCCGAAATTTAGAACACGTGGGCGTTTTCACTTTTGCCCTCCATCTGAGAACCCACTGCCGTCCCCGGGATAAGGATCCAGCTGCTTGTGCTCGCCAGTAAGAGTAAAATACGGGACCTGTTTATCGAGTAGATGCCCTTAGAGGAAGGAAAGAATTGTTCTTAATAACATGTTTATCAGAAAACATGTTTATATAAACAAGAGTGGGCTCTTTGGTCACTTATAGCTAACAAGTAACGTCAATACTTTACAATTTTGCAACCTGAAAAATTTGGTACATGGGCAGAGCTTTTTCTAGTTATTACGTAAAAAATCTTTGTTATGCTAACAGCGTGAATGCTTCAGATAACCAATCCTGACAACCTTTAAAATAAGTTGCAAATCATGTTCGAGCGTTATAAAAGACAACATTTGTTGCTTTGGAACCTTTATTCGAAACGAAGGATAAAAAAGACAAGCGGATGACGTGGTTGGCAAGTTATGTTATCTGTAACGTTCTTCTTACGGAGAGTGTTTATTTGCGTAATAGTAGGTGCTTTGGCACAAATATTGGAATAAAATTCCTACCGCCAATTTATTGAGAACATAAATGAATCGCTGTGCTTTATACAAACATGTACCCAAAATACCCAGTTGTTCTTGATGGAGACATCAACTGCCCAGGGATTGATTGGTGGTCAGGCATACCACATGGCAGCACAAAAAGGCATGAATGTCAAGAATTTCTCGATGTGTTGTCTTCTTTTAGTTTGAGCCAAATGGCCGGATTGCCTTCACGTGTCGACAGAATTTTACATATTGGGCTGACCACAGAACCAAGCAATGCTCGTACATGTTTTAGATAACATCAGCGATTACAACGTAGTGCATTTTGAGGTAACATTACAAAGCTCCAAAACCGAGCATAAAAAGGAAACATTTTTTGATTACAGCCGCGCGAGCCACGCCATGATAGAAACCAGATTTTTATTATTTTCCGCGCAGTTCTTCGTTTACTTTGATCTCAGAAATGTAAATGAAAACTGGCGAATTCTTTGCGATAAGCTTCTGGAACTGAAAGAAAAAGACGTTCGAATATTCAGTATCATGTCATCGACGCAAAGCGCGTGGTTTACGGCCAGCGTTAATCGCGGCATTTATAAGAAAAAGCGACTTTTTTCCAAGGCCAGACGATCTGAATCAGCCGATGACTGCAATAGCTACAAAGAACACTCTAAACTTTGCTAAGCAGAATACGAAGCAGCCAAGAAATTTTTTTAACAACGATATAATAAACCTACTGCAGGCCAACACCAGAAAGTTTTGGAAAGTGATAAATCCAAAGTACTCATCATCATCGTCCATATCAGTGTCTAAAAATGCTACAGACCTTTCCTCATCAGAGGCTGAAGAGGAATTCCTCTCTGTTTTTTGTTCTGTGCTTACGAATGAAAGCCCATTAGCAGCCACTCCTGATATATAGTCGTTAAATTCAGCAATGGATTACTTGCTTGTTACTCAGGCGGGTATTGCCGCAGCCATTGATAGACTCCCTACCAACTCTGCACCATGCCCCAATAAAATATGCACCGAACTACTAAAAATGACTAAAATGGCCATATCCCCGATCTTAGCTGCTTTATTTTCGCAATCGATAGACACAGCATGCGTACCGTTTGTTTGGAGAATTGCCCGTGTTATACCCAACTACAGACCGATTTCCTTAACCAGCATAGTTTGCAAACTTCTAGAACTCATAATATTATCTGCCATAATGAGCTAATAAAAAACCAGCTTCTTTTTTTCTAATCAACGTGGTTTTTTGAGAGGCCATTCTTTGGAAACTCAGTTATTTGAATTATTCACCGATCTCCGTAATGCAGTACATTCGTCCTCACAAATAGATGCTATATTCATAGATTTCGCCAAGGCCTTCGACTTGGTTCCTCACATGGGCCTAATGGAAAAACGTACTGCTCTTAATATCAACACTAAGGTTAACAGGTGGATTAAGAACTTCCTAACCCATCGGTTTCGGTCAGTAACCAGTAATGACCGTTCCTCCTCTTCAAATGAAGGAGATGCCGGCGTTCCACAGGGCTCAGTCTTGGGTCCTATCTTATTTTTAATATATATCAATGATATGAACACTAATATCTGTTCTACTATCTGATTATTTGCGGATGATTGTGACATTGATAAGCAAATTAAAAATACCAAAGATTTCTTATCCTCGCAGGCAGACTAATCAACCAACAAAATGGTGTAGAGATTGGCAGATGGCAGTACATGTGCCTAAAACTAACGAAATAACACTTACCAAAACGAGCGCGTCTGAGCCCCGTCACTATTTTCTCATTAGTATGCCTGTACAAACTGTAAAATGCTGAAATAACAATGCTGAAATACGTATGATCTACCGTTGAATCACCATAGTGATACAATAAGCAGCAACGCTTCTAAATCACACAGATTCATTATGCGCAATCTGCATTCCGCTAACACAACCACAAAGCTTCTGGCCTACCAAACAGTTGTTCGATCAAAGATTGAATATGCAGCGCTACTCTGGAACCCCCATCAGTCGTATCTCGTAAGTAAACTTGAGGCACTCCAAAATAAAGCTGCCCGATTCATTCTCAGGACCTACTCACGAACATAAAGTACAGCATAAATGAAACAATCCCTGAACTTACCACCTCTACAACAACGCGGGCTTCATAGTCCTTTATCGGTTTTATAGGCTATACCACAGCCAGTCTTCTTTCACTGCCTCGCACATAGGACCGGCTGGTCCCGTTTTTTCCTGTTTAGGTCATGCATTCAAAGCTCAACGAACATTCGCGCGTACCAACCTATTTTTATTCTCGCCACTCTTACTTGCTATTCGTCACCGGTATCAGCTCCCAGGTAACACGTCACCCTCAGTAATTCCGAATCATTTATTAATGAGTTACAGTGATTCGTGAATGTATAATTAAATTTTTCAGTGTTTGTGTACTTTTGTACCATTGGTTCAATGTTCGATGTTTGTATTATTTTGAACCTGGGTCGTTTTTGAACCCTCGCATTTTAGAAATTGGATGACTGTTGTGCGCCTTTTGTGTACCCTTTTTCTGAAACTGCATTTCGAGATGAATCGGTTTATATTCGCATTTATATTTGTGTTGCTGTTTTTAATGTTACAATGAGTTTTTTTTACAGCGACCTTTATGTAACGCCCGTACAGGCCTTTAGGGTAAATGAATAAAAAAACATATCGCCTAAATGTGGGAAATTGATCTGTAGATTGATACGGATCCTCTAGTAAAAAATAACTTGCATCAAACGCGCCAAGGTGCGGAAAAGGGGAGCCACAGGGAAGATGGAGGATTTCCATCTTGTATGAATGATGGACACATAACCATGGCATCGTACAATTTTGAAACTTTTTTAAGTGTTCTGCCATCTCTATCTCTTTGCACTGTGGAATTAGTGGTCATCGTGAGATGCATAGATATTGTTGTATTCCTTATGCCAAACATTTCATGCACGGCAGCGCTTGACTATATTTGTGACAAAGTGGCGGCAAGTACGTACGCCACGTATATGCGGTGATCCTTGCGGCGCGTCGAGGTTTGGTGGAGCAGATGTTGCGGAAGCTATGGTATTATAGTTCGCTAGGCAACGCCAAGCTCTCCGCTGTGTTTTCAGATTTTTATTCACTAAAGCCAGTTCACAAGCGTGCACGCTCGGCGATCGCCACGAGTAGCCCACTTACGCATGCCCGACATTTTCTCGCTACTTCGGGTTTCAGCCAGTTTTACTAAACTCCCGCGAACCGATAAAAATGAATTGCTGGCATCGCCATGAATCAAACCTGCAGCCGAATAGAGTAACGGAATGACAGGCCGTCATCTTACCGGCTGAGCTACGCCGCTCAGAGATATGGGGGATAGACGGCGAACGCACCGCACAGCAGCCCCACCCTCACCTGAGCTTATTTAAAGTTCTCGTTTGGAGTGCAAACAGCAAACCGCGTAATGAGTGATAACGGCGTTGATGTGGTTCGGATTAGCGATGGACTGAACAACGTCTAGAGAGAAGGAGTGCGATGGCGGTTCTCTTGGCCGGGACGCATGAAACAACAGTAAGCTGAAGGCAGTGATAGGGAAGATGCTATGGCCCCATTGGTCGCCCCCCCCCCCTTACCCTACACCATACGCACCTATCCATTTTCTTTCAGATGTCACTGCTGCTATTGGTCCTCTGTTTATGGTTTCGCTCTTTGTAGAGCCACGCGCATGAATTCAATTGACAACGCAAGGGTAGTCGGTGTTGGTGTCGTATACAGCTTCGCAGTCCAACCGTCTTCACAGGGCGCATATAAGCCAATTTGACTTTTGATAATGAACGGCGCTTGCGAGGAAGCTCGGCAATTGCTGCGAGCACGTATTTTCTTGGTATTGAGATACAGGGGTTCGATGCTACGTTTATTACCGAAGCTTAGACGCTAGAATGGCCCGCACGATATGATGATCATTATTTACGGGAGTGAAGACGAGGAAGGGTAGGCATAAGTGGTAGGGCTGATTATTATGTCCAGATGAAGACGAGGCACTTGTAATCTGTCCATAGTCCACTCACTCGTCACAATAGTACACAATGCTTTCAGTATTTTAAACGCGTTACGCCTTGCTTGAAACACATTACGGCCAGCTACAACAAGTCATGTTTAAAAGAACAATCAGGGAAAGGACAGAGATAATACGCGTCAAGCAGTCCCTTTTAATGCCATTGAATTACGGCAAGTGGTGTTCTTTCTATATGCTTCAAAAAATGCGGATAACACAGTCAACAGTAGGCGTTTTTGACAAATGTATGATCAGGGGGGGGGGGAGGGGCAGCAGTGTTTTTTGCGCATGTTGAAATTGACACTGGCAGAGGTCCACATACAAAAGAAGCGGTAAGGCAAGCAACGCATGTCTTTTTCATCGCCTCCATATACTTGGAATAATGGGTAGTATGATTCTTCCTGTTACGCCTATTACGAAAAGTGTTCATATGCAGAACAGAATAGGCCTTGGCACAAATATGCCAGAAAGAAGCCTTAAGAACCTGAATAATTTACACATCAAAATATCTGTAGATTGGCAGTAAACCC
Source organism: Haemaphysalis longicornis (assembly GCF_048455015.1). Classification (NCBI taxonomy): domain Eukaryota; kingdom Metazoa; phylum Arthropoda; class Arachnida; order Ixodida; family Ixodidae; genus Haemaphysalis; species Haemaphysalis longicornis. Next base: position 18,849,363 of record NW_027526445.1, read on the forward strand.
ATAGTGGAAATGAGAAGTGCTAAAACAGAAAAATAGTTGTTCTGTTGATCGAGTGGCTGCCAATAAAAGACGGCCACTAGTCTTTACGTAGTGCGTGCTTTGCCAACATACTTAATGAACTGAACAGTAGGCCCTTTGACACAAATATGCGGACACGAAGTCATAAATCCTAAAAACTTTTTCGACCTTGAATATGTGTAATTGGGCAGTGATTCTGCACCAAATAAAAGAAGTGGAGGGACGGAAAAAGTCAGTCTCGCTGATATCGTAGACACATTTCAAATTTGGTACTAATATTTTTTTTATTATGCGTCATACGAAGAGCTGATGCTTTTTAATTACCTGTTGTAATGCTCCCCAGAATTTGCATGTTATGGAGAGGTTTTACGTACCAAAACGTTTGTGTTTTTAAGAAAATATGCATACATAAGGGCTTATATATTTGGCAATTTTCACACCTAAAAAGATTGGTTCATTGGCAGAGCTTCGCCAGTAAAAAATGAAGATGGAAAATACTTGCACGATTGAAACCACGGGTCCCCTTAAAGAATTTCAAGTGATGTTCTTATAACCCTTTGTACAGTGTTTAAATAGGCAACACTAGGAGCCGTGGCCGAAATCGTCGAAAAAGAAACGCTCGACATTTAGAAAGCCGTGTCCCCAAACAATGTGTTCATCGGCAGAGGTTCTCTAGCGAAATCGTAGAAGCGAAGGACTAGGAGAATACGCACCATCTTGATTGAGTGCTGCCCTTAAAGGACAGCAAAAGTGATGTTGTTCTTTCAAAGAAGGTATAGACGTTTACAGATCAGCGCCCTCAGCGCGGCTATATTTCCTGGCATGACGTCTTCCGTCACGGCTGGCCTTTAAGAACGATTTTCTCGCCCTGGCATCCGCTGGTGCTCTTGAGCGCCGGCGCGGCTTTATGGGCAAATTTGACATTTTTTTTATTTTTGGCGTGAATGGGGTCCTGTTCTCAACTGGTAGGGTGTGCCAAGGTCTAGAGATTACTTTGTCACAAATGCTCGCACGTAAACGTTGTTTAAGCGCTGCTTCAATTGTAGTTCGTGGGCTAGTTTTTGTTCACGCCTTTCGTGCAAATAAATGTCTCATGGATTTTTTTTCACTTTTTACGTGTGATCTTAGAGTAACAAAATAAAATCCTAAGGGCCGTAACATCATGCAATAACACAATCCTGCGGTTAATAATAACGTTACAAAGCTTGTTTTGGTAACGTTCCTTTCAGACCTACACTCAAATGGTTAATTGTGGACGAAGAATATCACGAATATTAAGGGCTTCAAAAGAAACAAGTTCTGCATGCGTGTGGAAACTGTATGTCACTCCTTTGCCACTTTGTTATGCTTCTACGTGCGATGAAAAAGCTTCACTGCTCAGTGTTGCAATTGTAAGCTGACCAACAGCAGACGGGGTATATATTGTATTCTTGCTCCGCATTTCCAGCTGTTGCCTTTTGGGTATGTGATAACATTGCCACTATGGAAGCACAAAAGTTGGAAGTGCCAAATGGCGGATAGATTGGACGGAAAATTGCATATGCGTGGCAATTAACGCTGGGTATGCTGGCGGGCAAATCGCGAATAAATATTTTGCGCTTACAGAAAAGCCTATAAACGCTAAAATAGACTGTTCCAATTTTGTTATGAGGTGCAAATATTGGACATGTCCTTAGTTTTTATTTTTAGAGATGCATTCGTGCAATATTTTAGTCAGATTTGCTGCCTCTAGTTTTATTAATTCCTGAAGAAAGAGTGCGACTTTAAAACCATGTCCCAACCGATTGGAAGGATTTAACTGTGACCACTGGAAGTGCGGAACCTCCATTGTTTGCAGCCTCGGTTGTAGGTCTACTTAAACGACGTGCGCAGTGAAATGTATCGCTCAAGATTTCACATACTTTGGTTCCCGAAAGTGCTGTGCGAAAGTACGTCCTACTTGCCCAGGGCGCAGACTGAGCATTCATTCCGAGCCACAGTTGTAATTATTAACGCTTTTGTCATCTGTGGTTTCACACTTCGTCTGATATCCCCGTCGTTATAAGTGAGACACATGGGGCCTATTAAGAAAACCCGAGCTGTTACAAGAGAATGACTGAAAAACGCTTGGTGGTGCCGCGGCGCAGACTCCGCATGCTTCCGTAGATCGGAGCGCTTCTGCGAACATCCTGTTTCATTTCGGAATGACCAACAAGAGCTCCGACTGCGTCTATATTGTTAAATATTTACTTTTTGCCTTGCCGACAGTATTTTGCTAAGAACCTCCTCCGAGCGGACAATGGAAGAACACTGCAGAACCCAATCTGGAAAAGGCCAGTAGTGGCTAGTGCAGCGGTGGTGCCATCTGGGTAAGGCTGAATTAATTACTCTGTCTAAACGGTCTATACAGTAGCGGACCAATTTTTTCGGACTTTCAGGGGAACAAAAAGTAGTCCCGAAAAAAAGGGCCTCCGAAATTTGCTTGGAGCAAAAGTGAACTTCGTTTCATTTAAATTCGACGGAGAAGTCGCGAACAGTTCAGTACAAACCTGATAATATAACGCTTACAAGTCAGCGTCACCTGGTTCCTAAGCAGAAGTGTCGTTTAAAAAATGGCCACGTATTACGGGTTTGCGGGTTTTGAAATGGCCCCTGCCACAGAATACATACCAAATTATAGCCTCCAAGAATAAAGTTTGCTACCCAACGGGACTCTAGCCAATTCCGATTCACTCCGAGGCTAGCCCGATGGCTCTCTAAGGGTTGAATGGGATTGAATATCTGTAGTTTATATACATTACTCGAACAGGACAACTGACGGTTCCTCGGGAAGTCTGGAATGTCCAGAAAGTCCGAATTTTCGGAGTCCAAAAAAACAGTCCGGTACTGTATATCGGGTGCACTAAGAACTGCGGCAGAAATATCCGAAAAAGAATGCTAAATAAATTCGGTAATATCTATACCTGAAATTTTTTCACCTTGCGAGGGTCCTCTAGTAAAAACAAGATGTTGAACTCCAAGAAAAATGCATGTGCCGTTGACCACATGAAGATTTTAGGGGAACGCCAGTAACCTACTTCATCATATCCTCTTTAAGATAAGTGCTTGTCCAGGCTAGAGTATAAGCTTTGGCACAAAAATCCAAAAAATAGGGCTGAGGCAGAATAAATTCGCTTTAAACTATAAATTTTAAATTAGTATACATGAAAACGTGTGTTAACGTCTGATAATCTCTAATAAAAAGAGGAGGCTGAAGGACGTCAAATATGGGTGTCTTCTTGACCGCCATGACACACTAACACACATTATTTTCAATACCCTTATGACAAGTAGTTTTTATTTATGGAATTGCATTTTCTTTGGCAAATATATTTGAAAATAAAGCTTAGCTGATTTTATTATTTTTTTTAAATCTGTAAACCGGCACTGTTTCTTTAACGAAAACGGAGAAGCACAATAATGCGGAGAAAACGAGTCCTATTCAGCGCGTAAAGGCACATAGAGGAAGTCCAGTGATGTTTGAAATATGCTTCTTACAAAAACGTTTTTACAGATTACAGTAGATATATTAGTAAAATATCCAAAAAGAAGGCTGAAAATTTTGGGCATTACTACACCTAAAAAAGATGTATACAGTAACACACTTCCAAAGTGTGTATCTGTTGATGGCATGGTTCCCTGAGTGCGACACTAATCTTTATACGTCCTTTTACGAGTCATATTTGTATAGGCTACACTAGGTGCTTTAGCACAAATATTCGAAAAGCGGAGGCTGATCAATGCGAAGGATTTGTGTTTGGTACATTTGCTGAGATCTCTAGTAAAATGAAAAAGCACAATGGAAAGAATGCGTCTTCTGTGAATCGTGTTCATCCCTTAAAAGAACGGCAAGTGTGTACTTTACAATACGATTTTTACGAAGAGGGTTTATACAGGACACACGAGAATGTTTTTGTTTGAACAACTGCTTAATGAAGGCCTGTTGCAATATTTTAAAATTCTGATAGGTAAAAGATTGGCATGTTATCTGAGAAAAAAAAATTCCTGGGATGTTACTGCCATCATATTCCAACGGAGTGATTTTCTGTACCTGCCAAGGGCAGCTTCGATGCCTTGCGTTCCACACAATTCCCTAGTGCCAGGCCGTGGAGTCAATTAAACCTTTTTCACGGTTGGTGCTCGGCGGCCTATGGCACACCAATGCCCATGGTGATTTCTACAGCCATGGTGAACGCTGTACTCGTCACCGCCTATGGGGGGATAACGTTCCTGCATTCTTGGAGCCGATCCATCTATTGAGGCGATTTCTCTAAAAAACCAGGTAAATTTCCCAAGTGTTGTAGTCCCACACAAGGGGTATTTGTATAGGCTACACTAGGTGCTTTCGCACAAATATTCGAAAAGCGGAGGCTGATCAATGCGGAAGGATTTGTGCATTTGCAGTGCGGAAGGATTGGTGCATTTGCAGAGATCTCTAGTAAAATGAAGAAGCACAATGGAAAGAATGCGTCTTCTGTGAATCGCGTTCATCCCTTCAAAGAACGGCAAGTGTGTACTTTACAATACGATTTTACGAAGAGGCTTTATACAGGACAGACGTGAATGTTTTTGTTGCGCCATGTTGCGGTCACTTGAACATATTTTACCGGTAGTAGCCCGGTGCCACCAAGGCACACGAATGCATATGTTACTTCCACCACCATGGTGGATGCACGACTCGGAGACCGCCTATATCAAGAGAGGCCGCCAGACTGTTTTACCCCCGGCAATGCGGCCATGTGTAATGAACGCCGGGGCCCCGACAGATGGAGAAGAGTGAGGCCACGTCGCAAGGGTAAATGGAGCTTTCCAGGCGTGAATTCCCCTTCAAAAGTCAGTACTTCTCAAGGGACGCCTGTACGCGTAAAAAACGGTAGGTGCCCGGCGGTACGCGCACACAAACCCGGTTCCATCCTTTTACGTGGCGAGTGCTGTACATCTGAGCCATTATTGCGGTCACAAAAGTTCTTGCATTTTTGCAGCCGCACCATTCCATATGGGGGATTTAACGTACTGGCCGGGTGAACAAACAGACCTAAAGAAATGAGCAAATTCTGCAGCAGTCCTATTCACCAGTAAGGAATGGGACGTCTGCAAAATCGCAGGAACGTTTGAAAGCATAGCTTCCTTCGTGCACCAGAATCTCCTAACCTAGCTGAACCAGGATTTATAAATTTACTGGCAATGCTTGGTTAGAACCTGGTCGTCAAGAGAAGAAGAGCGAGAGCTTTTCGCCTTAAGGACTAAGCGACGGCGACACGTGGGGACGGGGGAGACAGACGCTGGTTTTGGTTTACCGGAAGGGGACAGGGAGGGTGCTTTTTGGAGGCGACCACAAAGTACGATAAAGGTAAATGCCGACTTCGCTCTGTCTAACGGGCCCTTAATGTACCTAATTCCTGCGGTGCAATGTAGAAGGCGCGGCGAATGGGTGCTATTACACAGCGTTCACCGTGAGCTTAAGACTGCTCACCCCGCCGTCCGTGACGGCGGGACCCTTTCCGTCGGATTTGTCGTCTACTACAGCGATGGTTGTTTTTGGCCAGTTTTGGCGCAGCTTCGCGTCTGCGGCGGGGCTACTACGGCCGGTTGATGAGCATGATGGGCAGTAACTCCTGGTAACCGCAACCTCATGTAATAAACTCAGGGTACAAAAAAAATATGGCAAGGATTGGTTTACAGAGCGCGAAAACAACATTTCGATACAACACACAGACATCCGGCAACGTATAAAACGCTACCTTCTCCACACTGCCTTCCACGAATGGGAGTTCGTCCCTTGATTGTTAATACATATTCTTTTGGGCTCTACATTTATCACAAACGCCCAAACAAGCAAGCTAGTTTTTTTATTTATTTCCCAAAAAGTTGTCCAAAATACATAACAAAAACGCTACGGCCTGTAGGCGGAGCTAGTTTAGGCCCATTACATAAATACACAACACGGCAGCAAACATTATACAGGTAAGTCAGAAGATACTCAATGCACGAAAACCAAATGTTCACGACAAATTGAACAGAACAAATAAGGAACGGGAGTTTATGCGATGTTGGATAGGTCTACCTTTTTATTGTAAATACAAACTTATCAGTAGTCGAGGGTTCGACGAAAGTTCGTCTGGTCAGGCATTGTTTGAAGAAACAGTAAGGGAGTCACTGACCAAGTCAAAAAAGTAAAAAGACGTTTCGGAACCCGTATGGGTTCCTTGTTCACAATGAGGCAAAAATGGACAAGATTCGAATTTAAAGGTGCAGTTTGTGACGCAATGACCGCATGTAAATCAAATGACCGCATTTACATGCGGTCATTGCGTCACAAACTGCACCTTTAAATTCGAATCTTGTTCATTTTTGCCTCATTGTGAACAAGAAACCCGTGCGGGTTCCGAAACGTCTTTTTACTTTTTTGACTTTGTCAGTGACTGCCTTACTGTTTCTACAAACTTATCAGCTTTTTTTTCTATAGGTAAAGTTTTCCAAACTTTTGCTCCGTAACATTGTAGTAGGCGTTGACCGTAAGTATTTCGGTTTACAGACAAGTTGAAATTCACAATACTAGCACTGCTAGGGTTCTTTGTGGGTTACACAAACAAATTTATTGACAAAGGATGGCAATGGAGAATAATTTTGTTGACAACTATACACACCTTCATATCACAGACAAGCAAGAAGGTAAGTATTCGATGCTCAGATAATAACGGCCGGCTGCTACCACAAGAGTTTGAAATTTTCTTATTATGTAATGTTTATTTTTGATGGCGGATGATAGGATCTAAATAAATTTGATATGTAATTGCCCAATGTATGCAACAATACGTCTGGCGACAATGAAAGATTTAGTAAATAACCTTCAGAACTTGGATACTCAAGTACGTTTTACTTCTCGAGAGGGCGAAACAACGATGCAAGTTTTGTTGGAGATCCTTTCAATATGCCCTTTCTAGTTCCTTTGGCAGTCCAGAGTCACTCCTGGATAATAATGCAGTCAACATGATCAAGCAAGCAATTATAAAATATAGTTATTATTATATTAAAATACATCAAATAGCCTATATGGGGATTGGAAAATGATGTACATTTTTCGAACTGCTTAGAGTTAAGTTATTCCCGCTAAGCCATTAAGATAAGCGCAACAACTGATGAGTAATCGCACTTACTATATGTTGAACTGATTTTCCACTGACCATAATTGCGCTGTCATACACATACATAATGACCATGGACGACGTTAACTACAGAGAAAGATCGCTAACGTGCAGGGAAAAAGCACCGGACCAAGGACCGAGCCCTGGGAAATACCCGCTGAGATATCTAATTGTGATGATGAAACATTGGCACGAGCCATGCTGTTTTCAATTGGATAAGTAGTGAGAAAAAAATTCTAGAGTGCGTCCCTTAAACCCGTAATGTTCTAGCGTTTCCAAGAAAATCGAATGTATTACGGAGTCAATGGCAATTTTGAGGTTAAGAAATACCACACCCGCTATTTCACTGTTACCTAAGGGGGAGTAAACTTCTTGAGGTAGTGTCATTACAGCAGAAGACGTGTATTTTTTGTAATATATCTATGTTGGGCTGACATTATGATAATATTATCTGTTAAGTATTTTCGTAGACGAACCGCGCTAGCTTTCTCAAAAATAGTGTTTACAGGACTCTAGTCGGATATTCGCCGATAACTGCCAGGTTCATTACAGTCACCACTTTTATAAAATGTTGACACTCTTGCTACTTTTTGGGTGTCGGGGTATACCCCTATAACTACGGCACAATTAAACGAAGTAATTGGGGCTCAAGTATGTCAATATTGTCCTTCAGTACACTAATGGTTACACCATAATGACCGGTGGGTCTCCGGTCTGTCAGCACTGATATTACATTCACAATTTAAGGATACTCCATATCGTCAATCGTAAAGAACCATAGCAACACGTTTCCGCTTCCATCCCAATTCGTCGGAGGAACATGTTTAGGTAAGTGCGACACTATGGTAGTAAAGTATAAAATACATTTTTCTACGGTGCTAGTACCAACTAAGTCTCGAATGACAGAAGTTTTATTGGGTTTGCCTAAAACGTTATTGATAAACACCACCATTTTTTAAGCATTGCCCTGAGATTGCTGCTTCAGTGAAGTAGCATATTATTTCTTTCATTTTCCTATTTTATCGACCACTTGGTTCCTAGCAAGTCGGAATTGGTGTGCGTAGAAGTCATTCTGCTTATGTAGCTTTCATTTACGATACCATGTGTGTCGTTCTTTCATAGTGTTCGGTATGGGCTTTGTCATCCAAGGGCAGAGTGGTTGCATGTACTAGCAGCAATAGTGGGTTGTGCAGCTAGAAATTGTGGGGGATATAAAACTAACAAAATTGAAAATCACTGTATGCACTCATCCCAGCAGGCACAAAACGTGACCTCAACACAACACCCGATATGGAGACAAGGGCAATCGCGCCTGCTATAGAGCACTCTTCCCGTTCTGTGCCAGACACCGGGACAGTGTACATCTACACCGACTCTCAGGCTGCATGCCAGCAACTGCTCTGCAAGCGAATGCCCATAAATTCCGCCAACATAATCAACAAGATCCTCGCTTCAAGTCAGATGTGCCACAAGGTAGTCTGGGTACCTTGGCACGAAGGCATGCCATGAAATGAGAGCGCACACGCACACGTTCGAGCGTTAAACCACCGGGAGCCTGCGCATGCACTCCAACATTTATAGGAAGGTAAGGCGGAACCAGGACCTCAAGAACCAGTTAACAGCAGAGATCTGCTACGGGCAGCACACCAAAACAGACAAAAGCACCCAACACCCCACAAAACACTCACTCGCCGGGAATCCGCTGTACTATGTCAAATTCAGACAAACACGCCAACTACTGTACACCTAACACACCGATTCCAACGATTCCTGGGTGCCCCCACGGGTCCCAACTGCGGAGACTACCCTAGCATCTATCAAATGCTCTGGACATAGACACCCCTAACCTTCCCCCCATACCCAATCCTGCCCCCACTTCATGGGAAAAGAGCCTGGCCAACTCTAGCGCGGAAGTGCAAAGGGCACATATTGAACGCGTATAGAAGGCCCTGGCGGTCATCCCGGGAGCTCCGGTCTGGGGGATCCTTGTTAAAATAAAGTTATTTTCTTCTTGCTCAGACAAAATGTCATGGTAGTGCGTGTGTTGAAGTTGACTGCGCAGCTGGGCATATTTGTTCCTCGCATTCATAGTAGGTATTTTGTAATCGGGAGCAGGCTTATCAGTACGAAGCAAATCACACACACAAATATTCGCTCACGCATTCAAGCATCGTGTACTCAATGTTTTGTCCCGCTTAGGGGTCAATAATAAAGTCACCTGTAGTTTGTACAGGATGCCTATTGCCGGAGCTCAAAACGTTTTGAATATTTTCCATTCTGTAAAGAAGAGTGGTAACCTTTACGTAGGGGCTTGATTTAAGACGCCTACAACTTTTCCTGATGTCAGTGTTACAAAAACGGTGTGTGAGGCATAGTCAATAACCGTTGCACCTTTTCTAACGTATTACAGCATTGCAGACTTGATAAAAAGTGCTACTTCATCACCATGCGATGATGTATTCCTACAAGATGACAGGAAAATATACCCACGAAAAGAAATGTGCTCGGAATTCTTCAAGCATGTTTTGGACAAAGCGACAACATGGAAAATAAACTGGTGCCTGCTCAGGAAACTATACCGCACGTTCTCCTTTTTCCGCACACTTCTAATATTACACTGAACAATGGAAAATAATGGACGCTTGGAAAACTCTCGGTTGACCCGGCTACACATAAAGGTTGACCCGGCTTCACAAATGAAGCTAGAAGCGGGGCCATAAAGAAGTAGCAAAAATTTAGTTCACTTTAACCAGGTCCTCCTCAGTTGCTGCGTCAGAACCCGAGAATTCTCGGTTCTTCACGTTCGGACAAACAGCAATTTCACAAACGGTGATTTTAAAAGTCCGCTCTACTTTTTCACCTTATGTAAATAAATTTATTAGCTCAAACTGGGTAAGAATACATCAGGCCTTGCAATACCTGTACTGGGCCAGAAGAGAAGCGAAGTGAGAGCACGCATTCTTAGCCACTATGCTTTGTCCAGACGTGGAGAAGAGGAGAGAGGCGCTGGTTTTCATTCAGTGGCTGGAGAGGGGGGTGCACTTTTTGACGCAATTCCTAGGTGGTGGGCGTCCTTGTATAGCCACGTGCTTGAATTCAAGTGACATTGGATGGGCAGTTTTCTGGGCGTTGTTAACAGCTTTGCTTTCCCAACAAATTGACAGTGTGGATTGGAGCCTGTTTTGTTTCCACTTTTATTGGCCTTAATGGCACTTTTAATATTGGGGAGAACCAGATATATGCAGAAAAGGCGCACCCTGTTCATGGTGTGCGTGCTCCTAAAGAACGGGAAGTAATGTGCTTTAGAACACAAAAAAAAATGTTTTATTGAGCAACATTATGAGCTTTCGCAAAAATATTTAAAAAATAGGTATCAAATTTTTGTACGTTCGAAACGTGTACATCGCAAAGTTCCTACAGTAAAAAGGAGCAGGATTACGAGAAGAGTACCGCTCATGTTGATCACGTGGTTGACCTAACTGCTGGCAAGTGATGTTGTTTCAACATATTTTACAAATAAAATTTATATAGGTAATAGTAGTGCGGTGGAATATATACACAAAAAAGAAAGGACGATATTTCAAAATCTTCAAAACGTAAAACCTCTGTACACCATGAAAAATCCTTTATTGAAATGAGAAGCAGAGGAACAACGAAAACACGTCTCATATTGTTCGCCAGGAAACCTTTGTAGGCACCAAATTATATATTTATCTTTATTCTTTACGGTAAGTGTTTGTGTAGAAACAGTAGGCTGACGTATTTGGAAATTTCTACATATAAAAAAGATGAGCTCATTTGACCAGCACCTCGAATAAAAGGTTAAAAAAGAAAGATAAGATCAAGTGGACTTTTAATCACCTGCATGCTCTAAACGGCCCGAAGTGACATTCTTTTCAATGTGAATCTTAAGAATAAGGTCAACTAGACAACTGTAGGCGCTGAGGCCTAAATATTCAATGAATAGAGGCTCAGCCTGTGTTTATAGTTATACATAAATATAAGTAATTTGGGACGGCTCCTGTAGTAAAAAGGTTAAGCCGAAGGGCACAAAAATGGTGTTCCATTTGATAACATGGAGGCCCTCAAGGGACGAAAATAATGTTATTTAGGATATGATTTTTACGGAGGAGGATTATATTGATCGTAGTCAGTCGCTTTAGCATGAATATTCGATAAAAGAAGTCTGGTATGTTCTCCAATGACCATACCTAAGTGATGTGTGCATAGGGAGCGCACCACCATTGAAAAAGATTTTGGGAGAATAGGAAAATGTGCCCCTTCTACATCGTGTTTATGCCCTAAAAGGTAACAAGTGAAGTTCTATTTATAATGCTTCTTACGAAGCGTGTTTTAATAGGAAACAGTCGCTAGAACTAACCAAAATATAAGCAGACGTGTTTGAACTTTTTATTTAAAAAGAGAAACCAAAGGACGATGAAAGTTTGGTATTTTAACTGCTTGGGCCTCTTTCAGAACGGCAAGTGATGTTCTTTTAAATAGTTTTCTTACAAAAAGCGTTATTATATGAAGGAGTAGGCAATTCGGCACAATTAAACGAAAAAGAAGCATCAACTATACTGAAAACGTCACACCTTAGAAGAAGTGTACATAACCGGAGCTTTTATTTCAAAAAGAGAAGAAATAGGTCAAGATAATGCTTGCCATAAAGATTGAGTAAAGGTGGTTCAAGTTCCCCTTTTAGATGTTTGATGACGTATGCTTCTGACAAATAGTTTTATATAGGCATCATTTGGAACTTTGGCACACATATATGAAAAAAGGTTGAGTTATTTGAATATGGTAAAAGCTGCAGATAGGTACAATGTCACAACTTCCCTAATTAAAAAAGAAACAGAAGAACAAGAACAATACGTGTATTGTTGATCAAGTGGTTGCCCTACCCGCCGCGGTGGCTCAGTGGCTAAGGCGTTGCGCTGCTGAGCACGAGGTCGCGGGTTTGATTCCCGGCCGCGGCGGCCGCTTTTCTGATGGTGGCGAAAAGCAAAAACGCCCGTGTGTACGAGATTTCGGCGCACGTTAAAGATCCCCAGGTGGTCAAAATTAATCGGGAGCCCTCCACTACGGCGCGCCTCATCGCCTGCGTTGCGTCGGCGCGTTAAACCCTAAAATCAAATCAAAGTGGTTGCCCTAAATAGAAGCAGGTGATATTCTCTAATTAGTTACCTTCTGAGGGAAAATGTTATATAGGCAACCATAGGCATTTTGGCAGCGATAACTGAAAAATACGGATGAAATACTTGGAAATTCTTATATGTAAAAACGATATCTACTTTGGCATAGCACGCCTAGTAAAAAAGAGAATTGGAAAGACAAGAAAAATAAAACTGCGTCGATCGCGTCAATCCACTGAAAAAGTTCCACAATTTGTTTTAAATACAATCATTCAACGAAGCGTGTAAATGCTACACAAGCCGCTCTGACGGCGATATCTGAAAAGAGAAGGCTGAAGCACTGTACGTAAAAAGGTATGTTTCTTTAAAACAAGGTTCACAATTGCAACATATTGTGTTCTGGAACAAATATGCTAAAATGATTGCTCAGGTATTTGGAAATCGTAACACCTAAATTGTGTGTAGGTACGCCGGGCTTCTCTATGTTGGCCGTGGAAGGACGGGAATACCTGCATTGTCAATCACGTATGTGCCCTTAAATGGCGACAAGTGTTGTTCTTTACTTACAGTTTTTACAAACATGATTTAAAAAGACAGAAATGGTTGCTTTGGCACAAATATTTGAAATGAAATGTCTACGGCATATGGAAATTCCTTAACTTAGGGATATGCACTTTAAAAGATTTTCAAATGTAAAAGGAGAAGGGCAATGAAAAGGAATTACTAGTCCATTTTATTGAGTGGATACCCTCAAAGAAGCAGGTATTGCTCTTTACAATGTTCTTCTTATGAAAAGGGTTTATATAGAGAACAGGTGCTTTGGGAGAAATATTCAATAAAAAAAGTCTGAAGTACTGTCATCATTTTATTCCTAAAAAGGGATGTGTATTGGCAAAGCACCTCGTAAAAACTAGGCTCCAATGCACGCTGTAAAGGGGGCTGGAAAACAATGCTGGAAGCGACAATCTCCAAAATTTCCCATGCGATCACTTCAATTCACACACGTTACTCTAAAACGAATGAAACCAAATATTCTGCTAGCAATTATCTGTAATTCGCGCCAAAAATCGGCCTCCTCTCCCCAGCCGCTGAATTAAAACCAGCAAATGTCTCCCCGTCTCCAGGAGGCACAGGTCAGCCGTTCCAAGAACACGACCCGTCTCTTATATGCTCTTTGAATTTTCTTGGTCACGTTTCTATGATACCCGATACCGAGAGAGAACCATCTGGATCGTCTCACTGAGTCTCAGAAGAATCAGGTGATACCACGGGATCAAAGGGTGCGTAAGTTTTTACACCTTCTTCAGCATCGCAAGTGTAGGTCTTGTCGCGCCATTGGTCGAACGGCCTAACGCAGCCACCGATGCGAGTAGGAGAGCACCGGAAGCCACGGAGGCAACAGCATACGCACTGCCCCGCGGCCGTCGCCTAAAAATTGCAAGCGTACGCTTTCCCTTCGGTGCGCCACCGTTAAGCATCGACAACGGCTTCCCAGAGCAAACCAAGCATCGCTGCTAGGCAACATGGCTCCCCGATATCTGCGAGGGAAGGACGGCTGGCTTACAGCAATCTGCAAAGGACATCCAAGCAGGACAGACGCAACAAGGTTATCATAAATCGGACGGACTGATTTACGCCACTTACAGTGCAGTGGCCCTTCTGCTCGCGGTAGACAATGCAACGGGCCTCACGCAAAACGATGCAGACGCAACTGATTGGACTTCCTGCCTGCGAAGAATATTTTAGTTCTTATCACAAAACAAAAAATGGTGGATAACGACTTAGCGGTGCTCAAAAGCATATACATAGAAGGGCAACCAAGGAAAGTCGCAGCATACAAGTCACCTGTAAGTTGGTGCTAAAAGGTGATACATAGAGTCGAACCATGCACCTAGTCTCAAACACCGCAGAGGTACCTCCTAGCACAAGACACAGACATTAAAAATGCCAAATGATGGGATGCTTAGAAATGGCAATCTTCTCTTTCAAGGCACATAAATACGACGTATAGTTCGTTATTAGAACGCTTAGCACCGCTGCAAGCCCCATAATTCTAAAGGCCAGTTCTGAACACGCTGCTTGTTTATAGGGCGCATAGCAGACATCTGCCCTCAGGTAGAACCATTCTCAGCAAGAAATGCAGTACCAAGCTCCAAACTGAAGATCAAGACCACCCCGGCCAGACAGCGTGTGTCAACTGTGAAGCAAACCACCCGGCCTATGACCCAACATTTCCGATCCGTTGGGAAGCTGACCGGAAAGCAACTGAAGCCACCTTCGTGCGGATACAGAGCTGAGAGCTAGTGAAAACGTAGTAAGTCCACACGCGTAACATCGAACACATCGCTACCCGAGAACGGCAACGACAGCCGCAGTCGTTATCGGAGCCGCAGCATGAGCAAGAATATGGGGCAAAGCCAGAGCAGCCACCATTAGAGGAGCCAGAGCCGAAGCAGGGAAGGGAGCGAGGTCTGAACCCGCAGAAGGAGCCCGAGCGGAGGCCGGGGAAGCATCACGGATGCAGCTTGATCCGGTAACGTCAGAACTTGCCTTCCAACCCAACAACGCCACGGCATGCGTGTGCCAGACATACAACAGCCAAGGTCCGTAGGACGAAGATGGCGGAGCAGATGATGCCACAGAAGAACGGGTGTGTTGGCCAGCTCATCTAAACACTCGACACATGACACACCAACACAAACAAGCGTACCTTATCAAAGTGGGGCACTATGCCGTACAAAAGTGTACAAACAGGCTTTACTTGGACAAACATCTCCACCAACCACAGCCGAAACCGTTGCTACTCCTAGAGAACCGGCAAAAATGGACGTCTTAACCACACAGGAAGAACAGCACCATGATGAAGGACAACCCACCACTTAAGGGATTGGACATGACGAACTACTGGGCAGAAATGTCCAGCAACTGCTAGACAGACCGGTTAAACTCACAGTAAGTCTCACCGCTCTACAGAAGCTTGAGCTTAAACTAGCCACCTTTTAAAGCCCAGTGCGGTTGACTGCAAAACTAGTAGAAGTCATCGCTACAATCCAGACAACTCTCGAGGCATGGCTAGACTAGAAAACAATACCAGTCAAAGATATGGTCTGCCCAAGCTCATATCCAAGCCCATGCACCCATACAAAACAGCCAACAGCGCAAGCGCTATCGAGGATGACCAGTGAACTACCCCGACTCTCAGCCCGAAGCAAGAATTCCAAACACCCGCCTGCACCCAAAGAGCAAAGCATCTTAACCTGACAGTGAAATTTCCGTGGCTTCAGGAAGAAAATGGGCCTCGTCACGCAGTACCATGCTTCCCTAGAGCGCAAGGGAGACGTCATCCTCTTGCAAAAAACGACTACCTTTAAATATC
Organism: Haemaphysalis longicornis; assembly: GCF_048455015.1. Taxonomy (NCBI): domain Eukaryota; kingdom Metazoa; phylum Arthropoda; class Arachnida; order Ixodida; family Ixodidae; genus Haemaphysalis; species Haemaphysalis longicornis. The sequence continues at coordinate 18,865,055 of NW_027526445.1, forward strand.
TCAGGACTCACGACATCCGCATTCCAGGTGGACGAAGGAAACACAGTTAATATTTCCACGCTAATTAGCACGGCCCTCACAGCCTTGGAACACTACTTTTTTAGGAGAAAGGCGTAAGAGCGATAATTGTCAACATTCCGCCAATAAATGAAAGACAGAAAACGCTCCGGATACCAAACATTTACTTCCCACCGAAGGCAACTAGGGCACCTTTAAAGAGGTGTTCAGGTATGCCCCAGCAAAGTGAGTTACCAGCCTAATCGGCGGAGAATTAAATACGCTACGGCCTGCATGGGTTTACTCTAGGACATCTGCAAAAGGACGCTCACAGGAGACGCAAATTTGTAACTCCGGCTACACGAAACTGAACAATGTATATGACTTCTCAAGAGACGATAACTCCGTAGAACGGGATTGTAATCCTGACGTTACGCTTCATGAAGCGTAGTGGACATGGCTATGGACAAAGACCAGGGGAACGATGCTAGTCTAGCTAGAGAAATACACATTAACGGCCTTTGGAAAGAACGCAGACAAATCCGCATTATGAACTGAACTGAATTCAGAAAATAATCAAGCGAAGAAGGACCTGAGGATATGAATGCGTGGCTCAGGTACCTCATGGGCCAAATTCTGACCAGAAGCACCTCCAGTTTTTACACAGACGAAAGACACCCGGATGTCGGGGCACACTTAAGACACTAATGGGACGCAATACCTTCTTAAATTCTTACGAAGGTCAAAAGCTAGCGTTTGAGCGGTACGCACGGGAACCACGTTGCAGTTTACAAAATACAGATGTGTCATATGTTACCGTGCTTTAGGGAGAATAGAAGTTCTTTCGGTAGCGCGTTGTAAAATGGATGCCGAATTCGCCCTGGGACCTGCTCCATTGGCTGATGTCACACATGAAAGTAAAAAGTTCTGCCCAGAAATATTTGGTAGGTGTTGCAATTAATTTTCATTGAAATAAAATGTTTATAATAATTCCTCGTCTATACACTGCGTTCTGACCGTTAGGCCTTCAGTAAGAGGAGGTCGGGAGTTCAAGAGGATGGCAGAGGAGGCGCTCAGGTAAGACTTCGCCTGCCCCCCCCCCCCCCCCCCTAATCGAGAACCCTGCGCACGCCTATGTATCGGAGTAAGGATGTGTTAGAACAATTCTGCCAAATGAAACTACATGGAACTTGTCAATACAAATATGCCTGCTTACTGGAGCCACAAAAAAGTAAATATTCAATTTTAGTTAATTAGGCCACCGAAATCACTGTTTAGCACCTCATTCTGTGTCGCCCTGGACGCAAAACCTCACGGTAGAGGTGGTATTCAAGTAAAATTAAACGCCTAATTAAAAAAAATACCTGTCGACTTAACTTTAATCACCCTGTATAATACAGGGTGTTTCAGCGAACACTTTCAAAATTTCTTAAAAATAAGCTCTTCGAGAAAAAGAGAAACCGCCTTCAAAGGAGATTGCTAGCTAGAAGATCTACCCCATGGTTCCCCTCGCGGGAAGATGGTGTAAATTTTACGCGATGAATGGTATGTTTTATTATGACAGCTCCATTACGGCGCTCTTCATCAGAGAGGCTTTGATATCTGCAGTTCGGATCAAGCGAAGCGGCGCTTATAATTTGGCAGCCTTGATAATTTGGCAGCTTGCAGCTTAAAAACCTTCAATTTTCTCTAAAAATATGCAATGTAGCTAATAATACGCCTCCTATCTTGCAGCAAGGTTTAGAAGACTGCTGCTTACATGATTCATTAAATTTGCAGGCGTGTTGCGGGAGCATAACGATTGCTAAGGGCAGCAGGTGAGTTCATCGAAACTGGTCAGCCACCATCATCAACAAGCTTTATTGTTCGGAATTGCATTTGAGCACAAATATATGCCGTTTATTTGCGCAAATACGGAAACATGTTTTCGCTCGCTCGTCTTTGGCTTTCTTTCCCGGAAATTGCGACAACCAAAGACAGTCACTTGTCATAAATAAATGAAAAGCCAACGATTGATTGATTGATTGATTGATTGATTGATTGATTGATTGATTGATTGATTGATTGATTGATTGATTGATTGATTGATTGATTGATTGATTGATTGATTGTGGGTTTAACGCGGCGACGCAACGCAGGCGATTAGGTGCGCCGTAGTGGAAGGCTCCGGATTAATTTTACCACCTGGGGACCTTTAACGTGCGCCAAAATCTCGAACACATTGCTTTTTGCCTCCATCAGAAAAGCGGCGGCCACGGCTGCGGATCGAACGCATGACCTCGTGCTCAGCAGCGCAACGCCTTACCCACTGAGCCACCGCGGTGGATAACGATTGATGCAAGTTGATGCAGCCCGCCACCAGACTTGCCTTTCTGGGAAGCCCCTTAAAAAGCGACATCAAACAGGAAGGACCAGGCGATGGAGAGTGTAGGTGGTTCGCTTCGGTATAATATTTATTTTGCTTGGGCTGGCCCTCGTTGCCCTCTTTAGTGGGTCCGGAAAGTTTATGGAACGTCGTTTTAACGAACGCCATTTTATAGAAGCCAGTTTATCGAACGCCGTTTCATCGAATGCTGTCTTATCGACATTTGTTTTATCGAAACCGTTTAATGGAAATTGTTTTCCTCGGCCTTTTCTGTAGCAAAATTTGCAGTACGTTTTTTTAGTTCCCTCCTCGCTATGTTTTTGCAAATATTTTCACAGCAAGCCTATTTAGTAGAATTTGTAGTCTTTGTAGTTGTCTTTTATTTACTGTGAACATTTTGTTTTTGTGATGCACGAAATTTGTCTCCGCAAATTTTGTTACGTTAATTGCGCAGGTAGTACTGCCGTAACGAATGCCCTTGTATCTCTAGGTCACCCTGTGATCCGAAGCATAGCACGGCATTGTGGCGTATAGCCTTAAATGCCTCGATATTCTTCGCACATTTTTGGTTACACAGCGTTTGTATCTAATCTGATGTAATTATTTCGCCTCGTATGTTCTACATAAGGCACTTCTTGGTGCTTGCGAGTCCAATGTCAAAAACCTAACTGGAAGTATAGCAAAAGTCTCTCCTGATTTCTGCATTCCTAATTCTTAATGCGCACAGAGTTCAGTTACTAATACGTTGCCAAGCCTTGTCATACTGTTCTCGATGCGTTGCTTAAAACTAACAAAATTAGTCACCATACGACAGGTTGGTTAGTTTTTATCTCCTGCCCCCCTCGTTCCACCCCAGCATGTCTGGGGTTTCTAGCCCATGCTCTTTTACGTTTTCATCATGAGGCATAAAAAAACAGTAAGACAAAAATACTAAACACACAAAAATAAAGAAATCGTGGAGGTCTGCTCAATACAGCGCCGTCCCCTGATTACTTAAAAATAAAAAAAAAATGTAAAAATGAAACGAATCGAGAACCAGCCAACAAAGTCTAACACCTGAACAAAAAAAAAGAAATTTGGTGTCTCGTCTGGCGTGTCCGAAGCCACCAAGGAACCAATAAACCTACGGTTGGTGATACAAGAGGTGATTCAAAGTAAGGTCGTAAGAGTGTTGACGCATAAGTAGGGAATTATACGAAATCCTTTATACTATTATTTGAGCATGATTAACAAAACACGTAAATTGTGACGGGAGGGTCCATTGTCCAGTTGTTCTAGGTTACGAGTTTGCCTAGTGCGAGATCACCTGTAATGACTTGTACTACTCGACGAGTATGACGAGTTGGCTGTTATGGGTTCACTTGTGACGAGTTCTCCTAGACTCCACTACCTCTTTTGGGGCCTCACATTCACTGTCGGAACACCCCACCCTTCTGTTCCATTTATATAGCACTAATCTTTCCCAAAATCTTGGAAAGATTTCCTCCAAATGCAAACAATGCGACCACATGGTCCGAGTAGGAGTCGCGTGCAAACCAGGTGACTAGAAAAATTGGGGGAAGACAACACTTTGGACCACATAATGATGAACCGCGGCGCAAGGAATATATTTGGCAACACCAAACTAAATACACCAATATACATCCAGGAATATTGCGCACGGGGTTAGGGTTCCCACTCTAGTGGAAAATTCTCTAATATAAACAAGGGGGACCTACATCCTTGAGTGGAATCAATGAAGACGCAAGAAAAAATAAAGCGAGGTTTGTCGAAAACACGGGAAATACGGGTCAACCCAACAGACAGGTTTTTGTATGTGTAATCCACGGAAGAGATAATGCAGCATGACAATGCATAATGAAGCTAACTGCAGGTTAGGGTAATACGGTGGCCAGTTAAACAAAATAAACCAGAAAAAAACAATGAAGGCTGCAAAACAAAACTTTCGATAAAACGGACGCAGGTGGTTCGATAAAACGGCATTAGATGGAACCGCGTTCGATAAAACGGGCATATTTTCGATAAAACGGCGTTCGATAAACTGTCTGGGAACCCCTCTTTAGAAGAAATTTGTCATGGTGCTGAATGTCGTGATAGCCACGTTGAACCAGGGGCCCGGCCGACGGTGCGTGAGCTAGTCGTAATCAGGCATGCCCTTGTCTCTGAACTCTGCCTTACACCAAACTCTATTACCCGCGGCAGCTCCTCGCGAAAGATTCGCCTTCCTGGAACACGGCCGGACTCAAAACCTGCCTTCCTGAGTGGGAAAGGAGCGTGGAGTCTGGCCGTGCCTGGACTTAGTTGCTGTTAGTGTAGTTGCTGTGACAAGAAAACCTCGGAGAGGGGGGGGAAGAACTAGCGAAAATATATAATAAGCGGTTTTTACGGTTTAATAGTTATAATAGGGTAAATAGAGATAAATTGTACTGCGGAATTTTTATAAATACAAAATAAATAAATCAATCAGTAATACGAAAGAAATACAAAAGTAAAAGTATTACAAACAACCTGAGAAATAAAAATGTGTTTTCAACATCTACAACAAAGAATAAAATGAAGGCGGAAAATAACGGCGGAAACACAAATAAAAAGAACAAGAAACCGGCCTACTGTGTTACGCCATGCATTTGCATTTGCGCAAAAATGCATACTAAAATGACGGGATGGTTTACTGACAGTTTTTGTTACAGAACGCGATACCACACTTCAACAAGATGCAACAAATTTCAACAAAGAGCCAAAGTAAGGTTTTGTGGAATCATTTTGCCCGTAGATTTGCCCGGGACCGTTTGTTCCAGGGCTTTAAGTTCCGGGACCATTTGTTCCGGTACCATAAGTTCCGGGGCCATTTTTTCCGGTACCATTTTATCCTGCACCCCCTCACGGCCAGACGCGGCTGGGAACTGTCCGTGCACCGGAATGTCTGCGCATCAAAATGACCGCACCGAAACGTGCTGCACCAAAATGTAGTGCACCGAAATGTCCGGATCCCTGTGTAGGACATTTCGCTGCACTGACATATTGATGTACGGACGTATTAGTCCACGGCCGTATCGGTCCACGGATATTTTATTGTGCAAAGTTTTTGGCGTCCGAATTATCGAGGGCTTGTTTGTTTGAAACAATCGTTTTATTTTTTTTCCCGCATAACGAGAATTATGGCCAACAATCTAGAGAAGTGATTGCGTTTTCAGCTAAACGCTGTATTTGAATTTTAGCCAGTTATTATTAGGAATTTAGCGTTTGCATATTTTTGTTTTATACTTCGTTCATGGAACAGATGTTATGCAGGCAACTGATTGAATTCTTTTCTAGGTTTTTTTTTTATTTACAGGATGTTGTTCATTTATATTTGCTCTTTTTTACGGCAAGAATATCAGCTAAGTCATTTGGTCGGTGTCCACTACGATATAATGCATTTTTAATGATATTTGCTGAAAATAAAAGGCACTCTCCCTTTACAATGAAAGCAGCTTTATAAACATTCACTGCCCCCAAAAATACGAAAATCTTATTAAAAGTCTTCTAAAAAGTTTAACCTGCGTTGTCACTATAAACTGAATTTTCAGACACTCTTGTTCCTCGTTTTTTCTCCGGACAAGCCTGCGATAGTGTCGTAGAGGAAGAAATGACTTATTTCAAAGCACGTGCACGCGTTGTACGTCCCCGCGCACGCCCTGTATTACCCGTTTGTTGCTGTTGTGTCGGGGAGGTGGCTGGGAGGCAATTGTATAGTCTCGCTAATGGATGTTACTGCCCCTTCGTTCCTCTTGGGTGCAACAAAAGCCGACCCCCTCTCGTTTTCACTGGAGAGAGGGCGCAGTCGCAGTTACACAGCTGGGGCGATTGCTGACGCCTGTATTTGAGTGGAGGGATTGTGAACACGAGTGCAAATAAAGCTGTTGTTTTGAGATGGGAATTCTTCGACTGGCAAAGGACGTTCGGGTTGTTTCGTGACCCACCCACCGCAATGTCCGTGCACCGAAATGTCTGCACCGAAACGTCCTGCACCGACATGTCCTACACCGAATTGTCCGGATACCGGCTGGAGGGCCCCCTTCTTGCTTGTTTTTACAATCATTTTCATCACTTTAATTAGCGCGCATGACATATCCATGTTCGCCAGCTGAAGCAGCGGCTGTGTTGATTTACTCGCGTCATATCATCCACGTTCTTTTTTTTGTGCGGATGACGCGAACCCCCGAGGGAGACACTGGGAGTCGTTGCGGCTGCACCGATGATTCAGACGAGATTGAACTCTCGGGCTCATTATATCATGATTGCTTGTGCCATCACTAGTTTATTACAACTTTGTGTGCGTAGGGACACTGGGACACGTTGCGACTGCACTGACGATGTAGACGAGATTGAACTCTCCGGCTCATTATATCATGATTGCTTGGGCAATCACTCGCTTATTACAACTTTGTTTGGATATATTGTAAGGCGACAACTACTCTCCGGCAACCCGCCAGCAATCGGCTCAAGCGGGTTGGCCTCTCTGGTCAACGTCTTCGTCTACACTCTTATTTTTTCACCTCATGAGGTTTTTCCCCTCCAAAAGATGTCGACCCACGCCAATGCAATAACGACCGTCACTGGCCCGCGGGGCGCCCGGAATTCCTTCCTTAAAATTTGGGTTCGTCGACCTTTCCCCCGCGAGCCGACGCCCGCGCGTGAAGTTGGCGAGTCTAAACTGTTCGGTACAATAGCTTCTGAATTATTTCCCTCGGGCTCTTCGCCAGCCACCTACACTCCCCCTCCCTACCTCCTACTCATCTAAGGTGTTCCGGGCAAGAAACCCTACGGAGACTTTCGCAGGTACTACGAAAGCATACGCGCAGACAAAGGCAAAACAAGCTGAAAAATTCCATCTTTATAACTGCGTGACTGCAGGCAGTTGGTTCAATGAAGTCTTGAACGCCCAAGAATAGAAAGAACACACAAAAATTACCTAACTAAATTAAAAGCGTGCATCTAAAAATAACAAAGACTGAATTAGAAAACCCCGGAAAATAACATTGGAAACATGATTGAAATAGCGAAATTATAATTGCGAGTGTTTTTAAATGCAGAGCATTTCAGTAACTCACGATGTCACCCGCGTTGACGTCCGTAGTCCGCACCGACCCCTCCCTACTATATAAAAAAAGCGTCTTTTACACGGATGGACCAAAGATAAGCGAGGTTGTTGTATTATATTTAGGCTTACTGCAGTTAAAGTTGGTATTTCGAAAGAAATCTCGTGTTTTTATTTTGTTGCACTCTGTAGGTGTCCATGCCGCTCATTTATTTCTTTCAAAAGATATTTATGATTGTGAAGGGCTTAAGTCCTTGGAGTTCTGCGGGACAGCAGCATGCATTTTTCTTAACATGGCAAAAATGCATGCCTTGTTTCCATATTTTTTTTTATATAGTAGGGATGGGACTGTGCGGACTACGGACGTCAACGCGGGTGACATCGTGAGTTACTGAAATGCTCTGCATTCAAAATACTATCCGGCGCCCGGTTTCGATCCCTCGACCCTGCGGGCGGAACGCAATGTACATGGTGCTCTACCCACTGCGCCACAAAGCCGACACAGAATGGGACTGTACGAACGCCCCTCATATCGTTGACTCATTCAAATTACTGCTGACGGGCGCTCACTCATCAGCAGTTGCCAAAAGTGCAACAGCATTACCGTAACGCAAACTACTTAACGTCGTGCACCCCCGGAAATGCTCTGTATTTGATCGTGCCCCTCGCGAGGGGGATGTTTCACTGCGTCTTCTCTCGGTCGCGGGACCCGTGGCGCCATCTGGCGGAGGCGCAGCACAACTCGTAGCACTTTGAAAAGATGCGGCGCCAGCCAGCTGTGTGTGTGCGTGCCGCACTTGTACAAATGGCGAGAGTTTCACGCTTAAAGGCAAAGCTGTAGATTCCTCAATTTTTTTGAAACGATGTCTTATGCGAATATTTGTTTTGGATCGCTCGTCGATCCATTATCATTAGTTGAACTTTATTTCAAACGATTTTTCAGAGCTTACTTAATCCAATTACCCCGGCCGAGGCGCTATATTACTAAGCTGTTGTCGCGCGTTGCTCAAAGCTTCACTCAAAAAAAAAAACGGCAATAATTCGTTACAAGAAACCAGTGAAAAAAATACACGATGATACTGTCACTGATTTGTTCTATAAATTAGTTCCCTAGAAAAAAAGAAATAAAGAACAAAATTGACTGAAAGCTTCAAATAGTCGGCTCATATTCCACAAAAAATATACACTTTTGGAAAGTCCGCAAAACCATCTGCTGGGCCTAAAATAACGCAGAATTGCGAGAATGAACATCTCTCCTAAATATTTCACAATGGCGTGCGTTCTCCATCGAATTATACTCCAAGCCGCTCTAAAATCTGAATAAATCGAATTCAAAGAAACGAATCGTAAGCGCCCACTTTCTTTCTTTTAAACCAGAGAATGCTGTGTGTTTCAGCCGCCTTCCTCAATAAATGACTGATTGTTTTGGGTATCTTGGAACCGTGTTTGGATATAGTATATGAAAGGCAGCAACGGAAACAAGGCATGCATTTTTGCCATGTTAAGAAAAATGCATGCAGCTGTCCCACAGAACCCTAAAGAGCTAAGCCTTTCATAATCATAAATTTCTTTTGAAAGAAATAAATGAGTGGCATGGACACCTAGAGTGTACAACAAAATAAAAACACGAGATGTCTTTCGAAATACCAACTTTAACTGCAGTAAGCCTAAATATAATACAACAACCTCGCTTATCGTTGGTCCATCCGTGTAAAAGACGCTTTTCTACATGTGTAGGATTTAATTGAACGAAACGATTTGACAGAATCCTCTTTCTACGAAACGCTGTTTTCTAAGAAAGGCAATATTTGGTGGCGGTTTGTTTCAGCGCGGGAATTGACTGTTGGCTTACTTGTTTAAATCCACCGCTACGGTTTTAAGCACACGGTGAAAGGAATTCGCTTTGAATGTCAGCTATGCAAGAATAATTTGCGTTGAATTGAATAACTACATTGCTTTCCGCAGTCTCTGCGTATATACTGTTTAGTTTGCAACCTGCTACACTGAATGTCATTTATGGTAGGGTGGAGCCAATGATCTGATTCTGTTTTATTCGCAATCGCTGTCCTGTGTGTTGAGCCAATCATCGGTCACTACTTCATCGTACTAGGTTATGTGTATTTGATCGATGTTTTTGAGGGGTGAAGCCACTAAAGGGCACGGGGTTTCTGCGTGTCCTATCATTGTCGTCATTGTAGTGACGGTGCTAAAACACCGGAACACTCTTTTTTCGACGACTCGCGCTAGAAAGTGACATCACCTTGAGAAAAAACGCGTACTAAAATAACCCACCCGGACACTCGTTTTCCAACGCCTTGAACTAGAACGCTTCCTGGTTCAAAGAGAGAGAGAGAGAGAGAAAGACGTGCTTTATTTGAGGCCTGTGCGAGAGCACTCTTGCTGTCTGCATCAATGCTGGCCTGTGAGGGTGGTTGAGTCGTCAGGGAGGGCGGGTGGGATGGTAGGAGTGTCTGTGCTTTAAAGAAACGAGACTTTTTCAGCAAAGCTGTATACCTCTCGGCTCTACCCCGCAACGGATTCATCTCCGTGGGCAAAAACGCCTAGGCGCCAAGAATACCGTTATACACTGCATGCTTTGCCCCTCCCCAGGTTTAACGTGAGTGAAGATGGTATGGGATGTTTTCTTCTTTCGCAAACACTGTTCGCTATTATGTTAACACTTTGTGTGTTGGTTGCTTAACGTCTTATCCTCATATCTAGGGAATTTCTATTTTCCAAATTTCTACAAGCTACCCATTCGAGGAAACATCGTATTGTTTAAATTGTAAATATTTTGACACTGTAGGTTTATGCAGTGTAAGCCATGCCATGTATTTAATCCTTGGTCCCAGTCAAGCTACCTTTAAAGCAGTTTTGCCTAGGAACCCATTAGGTCTTTTAGAAAATGGGTAGGTAGCCGGGTTAACTGGTTTATTAAGAGGAAGGGTTGTAAGCTAGTAAACCCCAGCGACTCCATTTCGCTGAAAGAAGGGCCATAGACCCAATTAAAGAAATCACAAGTACACGACAATGTCCGCAGGGTTTACGAGGTTTAGTTGGTCCTTCTGGGTTCGTATTCTGGAATTCGCAGTAAAAGGCCTAAACTATCCGTTACAAGTTTGAAGGAATACATGTTGCGTTAAAGAATGCATTGAAGGCACGGACAACCCTATTTTGACGTCCAGCGTCAAGTTATATAACTAATAGTTTCTGTCAACTCTATAATATGGTTAGTTACTGCTATTGGTTGTGGTATAGTTCACGTTTTAGCCGGGAGTATATTCGGCAGTTTAAAATAACATGCTGCAAATATCTTGTGCTCTCCGCATTCGCGGGATGGTGAACTTTTACAGTCATTTTAACAGCAGAACTGGTTAGGCTGAGCTTTGTCCGTCAGTCTCACCAAAAAGCCTCGAAGCCTGAGAAATAATTGTGCTTCGGGAGGGCAGAAACCAGAAACAAGAAACGCCATGAAACAGGAAACCTAACACGGTGCCACCCCAAACACCTGAGAGTGGCAGGGTTGTAGCGGCGGCAGTAAACAACACGATACAATTGGAAAGAAAAAATCCTGGGCCATCTTCACACACGCGAAACCTGAGGTGGGGCGATGCATGCAGTGTATAAGTGGATTCTTGGCGCCTTGGCGTTTTTGCCAACGGAGATGAAACCCCTGGGGGTAGAGTTATACAGCTTTGCGGTAAAAGTCTCTCGTCTTTGAAGAACGAAGCGTTTTTGCGCAAGGCGTAAACGAGTGTCCCGAAGTTTTTTAGTAATCGTTACGAAGCGCTCCAGCGCGAGACGTAAACGAGTGTCCCGGTTTTTTTATTACGGGTTATGTTCGAGCGCGAGGCGTAAACGACTTTTCGGTGTTTTAGCACCATAACTATGTGAAACGACGATTACGACGACGAAGACGACGACAGGAGACGCCAACATCCCTAGCCCCTAAAAGGCTCTTTCCGCGGTCGCTATCGAACTTAGGATCCTCGCGTTATGGATACTGATTGAGCATCGCATTCCGGGCACACCGCATTTCCTTTGGGTTAGTAGCGCGGGCGTTGACTTTAGGCTCGTCCACCAGTTCTAGCGGGGGCAGCCCAATTTGGGAAAGATGTGGAAGCCTGCGGACGAAACGATCCGGGCCTGCCAGTCATAGATAGCTTTCAGCAGCAAGTTGGGAAATAAATGTGAGGTCTCTGACGAAGGGAGTTTCCGTCAGCTCTGCTTTTCTCTTGCAGTGCAAGCTGCGCTATTTCTTAAACAAGAAAAAACTGTGTAGGCATCGCGGAGTCGCAAAGGTGGAAGAGAGTTTCCACATATTGGGGCACCTCTACATTCAATTGGAACTGCAAGGATGGAAAATATTTGAATAGAATCGAAAGAACTGTGATACTCAGTGATTTCCAAAAAGTTTTGTAAGCGGGTCTCAAGGCAATAGCTTGTTATTATTCTTATTTTTAATATTATTATACTCTCGCATACCCTCAAAAATTTAAGGGCAGCTTCAAAAACGATCAGTGTAAGGGATAGCTTCTATAAACATTGATGTTGAAAAGAAAACTAAACCCATTTTGAGTTTCATATAGCCCAACCTTTCGTCTTTTCGTTTTGAATTTTTTGGTTCGATACAAGTTCGTTTTCTTTCGGTGTCTGAATAGTTTTACCTAATGATGGCCCTGGCTTTTGCCGCTTTCATTTCAAAAATTTTACATAGAGTAAAAATTAAAGCCGGAACTTGTTTTTCGAGAAAGAGTAGTGGAACGTGAAGAGGAACTCCTACAGGGCACCTTGTGCCCTCTTCAACGTTTGTATACGCTTTAAAATCTATACAATTGCCCAGTTAGGCATTCCATGAAATCGGGCCCTTGTGTCGCTGCACTGTTTGACGCTGTGCTGTTTTGTCGTTGTGCTATTCCGTCGCAACCGCGTTTGACGTCGTGCTGTTATTTCGCGTGCTGTTTTGTAACGTGCCCTTTTGACGCCGTGCTGTTATGTTGGTGCTCTTCCGCCGCATGCACTTTCGTCGTGTGCTGTTTTGACGGCACCCCTTCTGACACACCTCCTCCATGGTATGTTAGTCTCGATTTCTGTTGAGCTAAATCTGGTGTAATCCTGCGGCTAGGGCTGCGTAGCACGCATTCCGATTAGGTATTAGGCAGCGCTTCAGTGATGGTATTGCGATATGACTCCGCTGACGCCTTGTCTTTTGTTGGCTTGCTGGATCCGTCCCAGCTAGAGGTGCGTATTCGAAGCTGTGATAGCCTACGGCGCTCATGCCGGGTCTACTGTTCGATGCGCAACGGAATACTGCCTTGCTTATGGTAAGAGTGCTCGAAGTTACCAGCGCTTTCCGTTGATGTTCGGAATCTGGGGGCACAGAGCTGAGAAGTTTTCACTTCCGGTTTCTCCCTTGGGTTGAGCACAACGCTTTAAAAAAAAATAGACACTTCCGAGAGCATTGTCTGGCGACTCAGCTGCTGCGGGTCGCTCCACAGTACAGCATCGCGGTACCCTCGTTGGCGTCGACAAGAAGGGGAGCATCCGGCGTCCATCGGAAATTCCTTGAGGTAACGGTATGATCGCTGCTTTTTTCAACGCAGTCGTGCTGGTTTTACACCGGCATGCTCTGCGAGTGGAACCGTGCGCTTCAAATGCCCGTCCTGCCTGCACAGTTCCATCATCTGCACAGATGTGAAGGCCCGCTGCGGCCTCAGAATGGACCTGTCAAGTTGTGCTAAAGCTCGTCCGTTACTCCACTCCCAGCCCTGGTAACCAGAGGCTATAATACCCTCTGAAAGTTCTCAAGACGGTGACTTGGACTGCTCCAGGAAGTTTCAAAGAACTGAGCAGGACCACTTCGATATTCTAGATTCCTTTGACTTGGACGGTTTAAGGACCTTTGCGATGAACCTCGTACATAGCTTTCCTCGGTAGCTACTCATGTGTCTGTTTTTTTATCGTGAACAGCTAAATGGGGAGCCCTGTAGCCCTGTAAAGGTTAGCTATCACAACCATGGGCCACCGTGCCATCGTCATGAGTGCGTGGCCTCGGCACACAGGCCGAGTCACGCCCGAAAAAGAACACGCAGACTTCCGCGCTGCTTGGCCACGATCTACAGGTGCGCCCCGACTGGTGGGGCTTCTGCTGCCTTCGAATCTCCTCTGTGAAAAAATGTAGGCCTATCGCGGAAAACACAAGCGGAAATTCGAGTGAATTGCTTATTGTGTTGATGGCATTCATGCCCTTAGCGGTTGCATTCAGTTTTTTTTTTTTATAATATGCTCTCCGCAAAGAATGTATATATAATCTATAGTACCATTTGGCACAAATGTCTTAATAAGCAGGGCTGAATCATTTAGCAATATGTTTACTTAGAAAGATCAGTACATCAATAGAGTTCCCCCAGGAATAAAATAGGAGGGGAAAGAGGAGGAGCATACGTGCCATATTGATCGCGTGGATGTCATTTAGCAAAGGCAAACAATTCTCTAGTAATTCTGATTCTTACGAAAAAAGGGTAAATAGGCACAATATACACAACAACAACCGGAAATATTGTGAAACTACAATATGAATACGATAGTGTCATGAAGTGCCCCTATCGCGGGAAAAATAAGAGGAAATAGTAGAGAAAAGACCCAGCAAGCCCGCGGTGGGTTGAGAGAAGAGAATGAGAAAGCGAATATCCGAATGGGTCTCGAGACAATGGATGCGATGAAGAAGAGGAACGATGCTCGTGGTTGGAGAAAGATTGAGATGGGATCGAGGGCGACCAGCGGATCGTCTACTCCGAGGTAGCCAGGCGTACCAGAGGCCGTCTACAGGACTGTGGGTACGCCGATCTGGTGAAGCCCCTGCGCTCCGGCGGCAGATCCCCGGACTGCGGTAGCGCTACCCCAAGCACTGCTCTTGTTTCCGCCGACCAGCTTCTTCGTCCCGTCGTCATGGTGCCGTGCCTGTGCTCGGATTCTGGGGCCACGCCGCGTGAAGGAAAACAACCGGCAGCGGTAGTCGCCTTCGACTTACCGCCGCTCCCACCGCCACCAAAACCCGTGAGGCCCCTTGTGAAATTTTCCGCGACTTGGACACGGACTCTTCTGGCTGCGAGAGTGTGCGTGCTACGCCTGACTTGGCGACTTCATTGTTCATTTTACGCGGCTTGGACTCGGCCTCTTCTGGCTGCGAGAGTGTGTTTGCGTGCTATGCCTGACTTGGCGACTTCATTATTCATTTTTTCTCCTTCAATTTCTAGCTTAATTTTTATGAATACTTCCGTTTCCCAATATGCACCTCTGCCTTGTGACGCGTGAGCCGCTCTCACTACGGCCCTGGACCTGCCATAACATCAGAATATCAACATTGCAGAGCTCCTCTAGTAAATAAAAAAAACCGGGACACTCGTTTACCTCTCGCGCTGGAGCGCTTCGTAACGATTACTAAAAACAATTCGGGACACTCGTTTATGCCTTGCGCAAGAACGCTTCGTTCTTCAAAGAAGAGAGACTTTTACCGCAAAGCTGTATAACTCTACCCCCAGGGGTTTCATCTCTGTTGGCAAAAACGCCAAGTCGCCAAGAATCCACTAATGCACTGCATGCATCGCCCCACCTCAGGTTTCCCGTGTGTGAAGATGGCCCAGGATTTTTTCTTTCCAATTGTTATTGTGTTGTTTACTGCCGCCGCTACAACCCTGCCACTCTCAGGAGGTTGGGGTGGCACAGTGTTAGGTTTCCTGTTTCATGGCGTTTCTTGTTTCTGGTTTGTGCCCTCCCGAAGCACAAATATTTCTCAGACTTCGAGCATTTTTGGTGAGACCGACGGACAAAGCTAAGCCTAACCAGTTCTGCTGTTAAAATTACTGTGAAAATTCACCATCCCGCGCATGCGGTGAGCACAAGATATTTGCAGCATGTTATTTTAAACTGCCCAATATACTCCCGGCTAAAACGTGAACTATACCACAACCAATAGCAGTAACTAACCATATTATAGAGTTGACAGAAACTATTAGTTATATAACTTGACGCTGGACGTCAAAATAGGGTTGTCCGTGCCTTCAATGCATTCTTTAACGCAACATGTATTCCTTCAAACTAGTAAAGGATAGTTTACGCCTTTTACCGCGAATTCCAGAATACGTACCCAGAAGGACCAACTAAACCTCGTGAACCCTGTGGACGTTGTCGTAACTTCTGAATTCTTTGTGTCTAGGGCCCTTCGTTCAGCGAAATGGAGTAGCTGGGGTTTACTAGCTTACAACCCGTCCTCTTATTAAACCAGTTAACCCGTCTACCTACCCATTTTCTAAAAGACCTAAATGGGTTCCTAAGCAAAAAAGCTTTAAACGTAGCTTGACTGGGACCAAGGATTAAAAACATGGCACGGCTTACACTGCATAAACCTACAGTGTAGAAATATTTACAATATAAACAATACGATGTTCCCTCGAATGGGCACATTGTAGAAATTTGGAAAATAGAAATTCCCTAGATATGAGGATAAGACGTTATAGCAACCAACACACAAAGTATGAACATAATAGCGAACAGTGTTTGCGAAAGAACAAAACATCCCATACCATCTTCACTCACGTGAAACCTGGGGAGGGGTAAAGCATGCAGTGTATAACGGTATTCTTGGCGCCTAGGCGTTTTTGCCCACGGAGATGAATCAGTTGGGGGGTAGAGCCGAGAGGTATACAGCTTTGCTGAAAAAGTCTCGTTTCTTTGAAGCACAGACACTCCTACTATCCCACCCGCCCTCCCTGACGACTCAACCACCCTCACAGGCCAGCATTGATGCAGACTGCAAGAGTTCTCTCGCACAGGCCTCAAATAAAGGACGTCTTTCTCTCTCTCTCTCTCTCTCTTTGAAGCAGGAAGCGTTGTAGTGCAAGGAGTTGGAAAACGAAAGTCCGGTTGGGTTATTTTAGTAGGCGTTTTTTCTCAAGGTGATGTAACTTTCGAGCGCGAGTATTCGGAAAACGAGTGTTTCGGTGTTTTAGCACCGTCACTACAATGACGACAATGATACGACACGCAGAAAGCCCGAGCCCTTTAGTGGCTTCACCCCTCAAAAACATCGATCAAATACACATAACCTAGTACGATGAAGTAGTGACCGATGATTGGCTCAACACACATGACAGCGATTGCGAATAAAATAGAATCAGATCATTGGCTCCCACCTACCATAAATGACATTCAGTATAGCAGGTTGCAAACTAAACAGTATATACGCACAGACTACGGAAAGCAATGTATTATTCAATTCAACGCAAATTATTCTTGCAGAGCTGATATTCAAGGCGAATCCCTTTCACCATGTGCATAAAAATGTAGCGGTGGCTTTAAACAAGTAAGCCAACATTCAATTAACGCGCTGAAACAAACCGTCACCTAATGTTGTCTTTCTTAGAAAACAGCGTTTCGTAGAAGGAGGATTCTCTGAAGACGTTTCGTTGAATTAAATCCTACACATGTAGAAAAGCGTCTTTTACACGGATGGACCAACGATAAGCGAGGTTGTTGTATTATATTTAGGCTTACTGCAGTTAAAGTTGGTATTTCGAAAGAAATCTCGTGTTTTTAGTTGGTTGTACACAGTAGGTGTCCATGCCGCTCATTTATTTCTTTCAAACCAAATTTATGATTAGAAGGGCTTAGCTCTTTGGGGTTCTGTGGGACAGCTGCATGCATTTTTCTTAACATGGCGAAAATGCATGCCTTGTTTCCGTTGCTGCCTTTCTAATACTATATCCAAACACGGTTCCAGGACACCCAAAACAATCAGTCATTTATTGAGGAAGGTGGCTGAAACACCAAGCTTTCTCTGGTTTAAAAGAAAGGAAGTGGGCGCTTACGATTCGTTTCTTTGAATTCGATTTATTCAGATGTTAGAGCGGCTTGGAGTATAATTCGATGGAGAAAGCACGCCATTGGGAAATATTCAGGAGAGGTGTTCATTCTCGCAATTCTGCGTTATTTTATGAACAACAGTCGGTTTTGCGGCTTTTCTAAAAATGTATATTTTTTGTGGAATATGAGCCGACATATTTGAAGCTTTCAGTCAATTTTGGTCATTATTTTTTTTTCTAGGGACCTAATTTATAGAACACATCAGTGACAGTATCATCGTGTATTTTTTTTCACTGGTTTCTTGTAACGGATTGCCGTATTTTTTCTTGAGTGAAGCTTTGAGCAACGCGCGACAACAGCTTAGTAATATAGCGCCTCGGCCGGGATAATTGAATTAGGTGGGCTCTGAAAAATCGTTTGCAATAAAGTTCAACCAATAATAATGGATCGGCGAGCGATCCCCAATAAATAATCGCATAAGACATCGTTTCAAAAATTGAGGAATCTACAGCTTTGCCTTTAAGCGTGAAACACTCCCCATTTGTACAAGTGCGGCACGCACACACACAGCTGGCTGGCGCCGCATCTTTTCAAAGTGCTACGAGTTGTGCCTCGCCTCCGCCAGATGGCTCCACGGGTCCCGCGACCGTGAGAAGACGCAGTGAAACATCCCCCTCGCGAGGGGGACAATCAAATGCAGAGCATTTCGGGGGGTGCACGAAGTTATGTAGTTTGCGTTACGTTAATGTTTTTGCACTTGTGACAACTGCTGACGAGAGAGCGCTCGTCAGCAGTAATTTGAATGAGTCAACGATATAAGGCGCGTTCGTAGCGTCCCATTTTGTGTCGGCTTTGTGGCGCAGAGGTTAGAGCACCGTGAACATTGCGTTCCGCCCGCAGGGCCGAGGGATCGAAACCGGGCGCCGGATAGTATTTTTTTTAAATAGTAGGGAGGGGACGGTGTGGACTACGGACGTCAACGCGGGTTACATCGTGAGTTACTGAAATGCTCTGCATTCAAAACGTGAAGCGGGAGGACCAGACAATTACTCCCCATGATTACCAGGTCTACGCTGAGCGGCAGAGAAATGAGGCTCGGTTTGTGGCATTCGATTTACACACAATATATTGGCATTCGATTTCCACACAATATCACACTACACCAAAAATAAACACGCACAATCTCACTCTATCAAAAATCTACTCAAGTAGTAACTAGAGCACATTAACTGTCTATGCCAAATTGAAACAAGTCCCACACTGTAGCACGTCTAAGCCGCTGCTCTTCCGATGAAGTGTCGCCGTGGTTAGGCTTCCCCGTGGCCGAAAGTCGCAGAACGTTCCGATGGCCCGTGCTGGTCGTCAGTGGTGCGGATGACCGTGGTGCGATGCCACGGCTTCGCTGAGCAGCGCGGCTCAGCAGGCGGCCGGCAGTGCGAAGCTGCTGGTAATCGGAGGTCCCGAGCTGCCTGCTGCCAGAGGGTGCGATGCCGCTGGTGCGTTGATGGGCACGGCTCGAAGGGTCGCCGGTGGTGCGACGCCGCCGGTCAGTAGGAGGCCAGCAGAGCGAAGCCACTGGTAATCGGTGGTTCCGGGCAGCCCGCTGCCAAACGGTGCGATGCCGCTGGTGCGTTATTGGGCACGGCCCGAACTTGCAAACGTTCCTCCAAGACCTCGTTGCACCCTGCCCACTCCAACTTCGTCGTCCTCCTCTTCGCCTCGCATTTTATCGTGTCAGGCTTCCATTTGCTGGACAGATAACCTCCTCCTGCTCCTAATCACTCCGTGTATGTTCTTCATTGGCCCCTGCGAACTCTGCGAACTCTGCGAACTTCCCACCTACCCTATCATTTTTTGCGCAGCTCCGCTCATGCACTCGAACCATCCTAACACCCAAACTCTTTTTCCTCCTCTGCTTTGCACACTCACGAAAACATGGGCACTTTTTCTCGCCCTCTTGCCTCTCAGCCCCCTGACCGGGTGCTTGCAACTGCCTTTTACCTGGGACCAGCCCCGTTCCAGTGTCTAACCTGAATTTCTCCAGTGGGGACTCTTCTCTGACCACAAGGAGCTGCGTCTCAGGGAGCGGACCTAGCTGCTCTGAAATCTGCTGATTTGGCTGCGCACTGGTGACCCCGTTTACCATCTTAGACGCTGAGCTGTCCGGTGAGCCGTCTAAAGAATTTGCACTGTCGTTTTGTGCGACAAGTGTAGTCTCAATCGTCGTAAGCAATTCTACCCGACCAGCAAAAGAGCTTTCTGTCCGGATACTATCACTGCCAGTGCACGGAGCGGCCTGTATCTCGGTCTTCATTATTGCTCTTTCAGAGACCGTCAAATCGATTGAGTCATCAAAAGTACTAGGCGGCCGCAAGCTGTCCTCGCCTGGCATGTTACAACTGCGATCTCCAAGCGCCTGGACTTCGGTTCTACCATACCAAACCCGTTCACCTCGTTGCGCTTTGAAGGCGCTTTTCTCCTCAGCGGTCGTTTGCGAGAGCCCTTTTGCTTTTATTTTTTCATTGCTATCACCGCGCTGTGCAAACCGCGTTCCCTCAACAGCATCTGCTTCTTCGCGGTCACCTATCTGCGTTCTCTCTTTCTCTCGTGCCTGATAGAGGTCGGTCACCCTCGTACCTTCATACTCACGTGCGGCGCGTTCGCCGTCCTTTCTGCGTTCTATTTCCTCGCGGCGCCGCTTTATCTCTGCTAGCCATATCTTAAGTTCCAAAATCTCTATTACCCGCACGGCTTTCCTCTCATCTTCTTAAGCTCTCTCTCGTAACCTTGTACTCTCCCGTTCGTACAAGCTGAGCACCTCCTCCTTGGTAAAACCTAACGCACTAGCCAAGGTTAACATCTTCTCGAGATTCATCTCTCCGCCAGGTGAAACGCGTAGTTGGGCCAAGGATAGATCCTGGCAGGCTCGCCAAATGTTGTCACGCATCTCACGCGGCAGAGATGAGGTTCGGTTTGAGGCATTCGATTTCCACACAATATCCACACAACACAATTCCACACAACACTAAAACCTCAAACGAACGCGATCATGACAAACTCACAAGCATATCACACTACACCAAAAAGAAACAAGCACAATCTGACACTATCAAAAATCTACTCAAATAGTAACTACAGCACATTAACTGTCTATGCCAAATTGAAACAAGTCCTACCCTGTAGAACGTCGAAGCCGCTGCTCTTCCGATGACGTGTCCCCGTGGGTAGGCTTCCCCGTTGTAGAAAGTCGCAGAACGTTGCGATGGCCCATGCTGGTCGTCAGTGGTACGGATGACAGTGGTGCGATGCCACGGCTTCGCTAAACAGCGCGGCTCAGCAGACGGCCAGCAGTGCGAAGCGGCTGGTAATCGGTGATCCCGAGCTGCCCGCTGCCAAACGGTGCGATGCCGCTGGTGCATTGTGGGACACGGCCCGAACTTGCCACCGTTCCTCCAAGACCTCGTTCCACTCTGTCCACTCCAACTTCGTCGTGCTCCTCTTCGCCTCGCATTTTATCGTGTCAGGCTCCCATTTGCTGGTCAGATAAACTCCTGCTCCTCCTAATCAATCCGTGTATGTTTTATGTGCGAATGCACTTCTTAAGCGACCCTGAATCACGCGTCCACCGCCGTCCGTCCATCCGCACCACATACCCACTTAGGGCGATTGGCCAAGAACAGTTCCTAATTTCTTTAGCACATACCCACTTAGGGCGATTGGCCAAGAAGAATTCTTTCGAATCACCCGTGCATTCCCACTTACTTGGCACACACCCACGTGGGGGATTGGCCAGGAATCGGGCGTGAGAAGGGCTAATGCACCCGCTTAAAGGAGTACTGACACGAAATTTCAAAGCTGAGATCCCCTCTAGCAATCAAGTACAACGACAACACAAATAGGTGTCTGTGCATGGCACATACCCACGTGGGTGATTGGCCAGGAATCGGGCGTGAGAAGGGCTAATGCACCCGCTTAAAAGAGTACTGACACGAACTTTCAAAGCTGAGATCCGCTCTAGCAATCAAGTACAAGGACAACACAAATAGGTGTCTGTGAATAAATGCATCTTTCTCTTTCTTTGTAGTTGTGTGTGTGTGTGTGATCTCTCTTTCGCGAACATTACCGACTTGCGCAAATTCAACTCGTGCATTCGCACTTACACACTCTCCCCCTCGGGGAAGTGCGAGAGAATTTTTTTCATTGGCCCCTTCCAAATCCTTCTCGCATCTCATACTCTGATTCTTCTTTCTCTTTGTCTTTTCTTCCATAATCTAAGTCTCGGGCCCATCCCCCTTCCGGTATGGGTACTTTTTACCACATGACAAACGCAAGTACTGTTCATAGAACGAAGCTGTGTACGAGCCGAGTTTATAGTGAGAACCGTGGACCTTCGGCAGTTTTGTTCAAAAAGTAAGACTGAGCTAACCTGATATTTTTTGCTAGACAGATGTGTAGTTGGGAGAGCTCCTACAGTAAAAACAGAGAAGCGGAAGGACGGCAAACTCGATGTTCTCTAGATTTCGTAGATGCCCTTATAGCAAACTGCAGTGAAATTTCCGCTGCTCATTGGCACTATTTTCCAGAGCATTGGATTAAAAAATGCTACGTGCAAAATGTTGAGGCCCAATATTCTATCGCTCCATATCGAACGAAAATCCCAAATGCCTTTTCAAGTCAACACTGGAAAAAAGCTGGCCGTTACGGCCAGCCGGAAGTGACGTTTCAGTCAGGAATCTAGTGAACACAGCTGGTGGAGTCTGCCGCCGCTTCTAGCCAGATATGGCGCGTATTCATTGTTTTCGGGTGGCCCGTTACTTCAAAAAAATAGACGTGAGAAAAAAGGGGATGGGAAGTTCGTCTAACAAATATTCGTTCGCAGTGAGCGTCTGGGATGCGCCTATAGTCTTCTCATATCTACGAAATATGTACAAAAAAGCAGTTTTGAGCGCTACACTCGAGCCGGCACAGGCAATATGACTGTGCTGATAAAACAATCTTGCTTTTATGAGGGCAGAAAACAAAAAGGTACAGTTGGAGGTAAACCGGAAACATTCAGGCTACCCTGCTGTAATTATTTTCCAGTACAGGTTATTATCGTTCAGTTCAAGAACTTTATTCTTTTTTTACAGGGCAGTTGTGTTCGCGTCAACAAGGTGCCCGTGATAAATCTTTAGATGATGCTGACAGCGGGGAAGAAGAACCACCACAGTGCCTCCGGTGGCGTCTTGAAACATTGATCTTCAAACACTAAAACACTGAGCCCATGCGTGGCCACCGGCGTCGGTCCCGTCAGCACCCTCCAACGCACTGGAGGACGGTGAGGCAAGGACGGAAACGGCACCAGTCCCGACATAGACTATTTACACCACAAACACTGAGGGCTAAGCAACCGGTTTGGTGACTGGTTGCGCTGCCCAAGGCAACCAAGGGAGAGGGGTTGGATAAGGTCAGACTTGCTGAAGTGGGTCCCTGTGGAAACGAGACGCCGCTCCGCCCACGGCGGTTTGCATCGCATACCTCCCCAGGAGAAGAGAGGCGAACCTCGTCTGCTCCTCTGCGAAGGTGATGTTTTCTGTGAGGTTAAGATTGAATATTTTGTTTTCTACTTGAAACTTCTCGCATTTTCTGGAGTAGGCCGCCTGGGGGCCCCTGCTGTTTGCACATGCGAAGTTGTCAGAATCACAGTTGTGGGCGGTGTGGTCCTGCGCGGCGCATTTTACACAGGTTGTTTTGCCGTGGCAAGAGGTTGTACTGTGCCCGAACGGATGGCACTTCAATCAGCGGCGCTGGTTCGGAATTTTAGGGAGAATGGAGCATCGAATCAAGCCTGCGTTGATATGTTCGGGAAGCGAGGATTCAAGAAGATCGGCATCTGTGTCGGTAAGGAGATCTGGCTCAGAGATCACACCCGACGAGCCATTCAGGCTGCGGTGGGGTGTGACCCTGATGTCCAGATCGAAAATTTTTATCTGACCAAGAAATGTGGTTGCCTGCTGCTGGTTTTTTACCTGAACAAGGACTTCACCTGTGTGTAGTCTTTTGGCCTTGTAAGTTTTCCAAATTATTCCGTCAATGTATTTTGAAATCAAAAATACTGGCTGTGAAGCAAGAGGGTGGGCCGCGTCAACATATTTCATAAGAAGGAAACGAGAGTAGTTGTTTGTCTTTGGGAAGGTCATGCTTGGAAGTGGAGGAATAAAGACTTCGGTGCGGCCCCTTTTTAGGGACCGACCACGGTTATTAGGGGCGTTTGATTTTTCCATACAGCATAAAAAAAGCAGGAGACGGTGGAACTTTCTTCGCTTATTTTACCCTGGTATAGAGAGAGGTCTTTGAGCTTCGTGCCTGGTAAAAAGGCAGGAAGCCCATCCGCCGGAGGTTGACCTGGGCTGTGACGGCCCCGTTTGAGGTGGCTTTCGGAGCCCACGTCAAGCCGAGGTGGCCACCTTAAACACATAACACGGTATGTTACAGCTTATGTTGGGGGCTCGGGGTTCGCGCGGTCACCAATACCATCACCAAGTTTACTCAAGGCGAACTGTGCGGGGTGTCGTAATAACTAACCTGCAGATACATGACGGGTGAGGGTTTTTTCGTAGTGGCAGTGCCGTGACCAGAACGATCGATGAAGCAGGTGCGCATTTGAGGGGGTTGGTGAGCTGATGTTGCACTATATGGCCGGATGGCCAAAACGGTAAATATGAGATCTGGCGGCAAAGCATCCGAATGCCGAATAAACAGGCTGAGGTGAGCGGAAAAGATTCTCAATGGTGTACGCTAGCAGACGCCAGGAAGCAGACGACAGATGGGCCACGACGGCAAAAAGCAGCACCTGTAGATACATGATAAGTGAGCGGTGTAACGTAGTGCGAGTGCCGTGGCCCGAAGTGCGATGCAGCAGGCGCGCTTTGAATGGTTGGGTGAGATAATGTTGCACCATGTTTTCGGATGACCAACACGGTAAAGTTTAGATCTGGCGGCAAAGCATGCGAAGCCCGAAAAAACAGGCTGTGGTGCGCGGAAAAGCTGCAGAAGGGTGTACCTGATCACACGCCAGGATCTTCTATGGGTGTAGTCCGTAGGTCATCCGATGAGGCAGATGAGAGCAGGCCCACGATGGCAAAAAGCAGCGCCTGCTTTTTGGCGAGCATTGATTGCTAAACATTGAATGCTCATGGCAGTGCCGTGGCCCGCTCTTGATGCTTGCATTAGGAGAGGTCCGGTTGTAACGATCAAAATGTAACAATAAAACAAATATTTGTCTTTTTCATCCAATGTATGCTCCTTAAGGACAAAAAGTAATGTTTTTAGATGCGAAGCATCTCATGGTCGGGGCTATGTCCCTCCCTTGTTGCTGCGCCATCCACACCCCCACAGCGCATGATCGGAGTGCTGAAAGCCCGGTGGTGTCTTGCCCTCTAATGGCTCCTGGAGCGAAAGTGTTGCCGGTGTCTTCGTGGAACGGCACGAGATGAGCACGTTTCCCTTTTAGGTCTCCTGGAGCGATAGTGTTACCGGTGTGTTCCTAGGCCAGCACGAGACGAGACCCCTTCACGCGCCTCCGACGTTTCATCGTCGTCGGCAGCGGCGTGCGTGGCGAGTCTCGGCGGGCCGAGATTACAAGCAGCCCACAACCATCCGGGGAACGTGCATCGAACTCACATTCAGGTACTTTTGGGGTTCACCCACTACAACAGCCCTTGATTTAACACTTCAAACACCATACGGCAGGTCATAATCGAATCGGAACGCCAACCACAGATCAACGTCACCTACGTTAAACATGATGATGATAAAGCCTAAATAAAGACAAACTCATACCACAAACTACAACGTCTCTTTCTCTTTATTTCCTCCCTTCTCTAACACCCTCCTCCCCCTCCAATTAAATTACACCATCTTCCCGCAGGGGAACACTCAGTAGTATGCGAAACAGCCTAGGGGTCAACGCAATTTCCCATTTCGTAGTTCTGGTAAGTGAAAAGTGTGGTAGTTACCATGGAAACCAAACGGCAAATATAATAGTAGCTACGTACCTCAACCTAAAGGAAAGGACGAACTAAAAACTAATGTGGACTTCAATCTACCCCAAGGCTGCTTCGCATACTCCTCAGGGTTCCCCTACGGCAAGATGGTGTAACTTTTTATATATTTTTTATTCTTGTAAAAAACTTCATATAGTGAACAGTTTTCACTTTGGTTCAAATATCGGCGAAACCGGGCTTTGTAATATCGAAAATTTGTCAACCTAAAATATTTGTATGACTTCAGGGCTCGGGTAGTAGAAAGAAGATGCAGAATGACGAGAAAAAAATTCCCTCGCACTTCCCCGTGTGGGAGAGTGTGTAAGTGCGAATGCACGGTTGTTGATTGCGCGATTACGGTGGATATCGTGATCTTAATGAGTAGTCGAGAGATTACACACGCGCACACAACTACAAAGAAAGATATTTCACTCGTTATTGCTGGTACCGTTGCCCGGTCCGCCATCATCGTTATCGAGATGCAGGACCAGCGACCGCTCTCGACGACGGCGCGCGCTCGACTAATACACTCCCGCGCCACGCGGCCGCTACACGAGCGCCCTCACGCGTCCGAATGCGGAGCGCCCGCTACGCGAGCGAGAGCTCTCCCGCCTGAAGTGGAGAGGAGGCGCCCAACACCCGCAGTCACTGAGCGGAGAGAGGAGGAGGAGAGTAGCGCGCGCTAATCTCCCCCCGTTGCTAGGGAAGACGAGGAGCGCGCGCACCCGCAGCTGTTGCTATGCGGATGACGGCGGCGGACGATTCAGGCTCGCTTAAGAAGTGCATTCACACTTAAAATTGTCAGGTTGATCGCTTTCATGCCCTTAGAGGGCGCGAAGTAATATTCTTCATAATACCCTTCAAAAAGAAAAGTATTTCCTAGGCAAGATTGGAGGTTTAGCGCAAATATATTTGAGCTTTCGATGCGTGAAATGTGTATATCTGCAGATGTCCTTTGGCAAATTTGAGAAGTAGAAGGATGAGAAAAGTACTTGTGATGTTTACGTTTTGGACGCTCTGAAGAAATTGAAATTACGTTGTTAATAATAAAGTTCCTGAGAACAAGGTTTCAATTGAAAACAACGTGCGCTTTTTCAAAACTATACCCAAACAGAACGCGCAATTTTTGTGAGGTTCGGCTCTGTTACGTCGAAAATTTTGTAAAAAGGAAGAGTCACCCTAGTGAAAAAGAGAAAAAAGATTGACGAGAAAAGGTGGTGTCTTGTTGGTAGTGAAAATGTTCTTAAGAATGGGAAGTATTTCTGCTGATAATATACTCCTTTCTAACGGGGTACGTACGGGCAACAGTACTGGCTCTGGCACAACTATCCAAAAAAGAAGGCGGGGGTATGTTAAATTTCTGTTAGTAAAAATTATGTGGGCATCAGGGTAGCTCCGCCTATGAGGTGAGAACTACCTATAAGCCCACATTTATTTATTCATTTATTTGTATTTATTTATTTATTTTTACGTATTTATTTATATATTTCATTTTTTGACATGCTCACCAAGGGCTTCTCGGGTGAAGCACTGGGTGCATGGATATAAGACATACAAAATACACCATGCAGGAAGAAAAATATATTAAAAATGGGCAAAAATAAATGTGCAGATACATGTAAAGCAGAAGACTCATCAGAGAAGCGAAAATATTTTGGGAACAACAACAGGTCGGAGGTCATGTGTAGAGGATCCCTAATCAAAAGAAACAAGCATAAGCAAAGTGGTGCTTGTGGCGTAGAAACACAAGAACCGAGGGAGAAGTAGATGTGCGACCTGGGTCATCTTAAAATGCTTTTGACGAAGTCATTTATATACATACCTGTAGCACCTTTGGAACAAACTTCCGAAACAGTAGGCTTGCATATTTAGAAATTTTATTAGGACATATACTTTGGAAAGGGTCGTCTTGTAAAAAGAAGTGGAACAAGAAAACTGCGTGGCTTGTTATTTTTGTGCATGCCCTTAGAGAGGGCAAGTATGGTTCTTTAGATTATCTATATTCCAAAAAACGTTTTTATAGGCAAAAGTAGGCACTCTGGCAGATAAACATAAGGGAGAATAACGCATTTTCAATTCGGACACATATGAAAAGGGTTTTGCATCCCTAGAGCTCATCAATTCAAAATGCGAAGCAGAGGACACGAAAAATATGTCGGAAGGTAATCACCTAGGTGTATCGAAATGATGGGAAGTAATGGGCGTTATGACATCTTTGCTTACAAACAGAGTTTCAAGGGACAACATCATGACATACTACCCCCCCCCCCCAAAAAACTCGACATTATATTGTCTGAAAGATGCGCATATTGGCATAGCTCCTCTAGTAAAGAGATATGAAAGGTTAAGAAAAGTACGCTTTATTTTGATCGATTTGATTCTTCAAATATGTGCCTCTTGAAAATATGCTTTTGAAAAACAGTGTTTAAATAGGCAATGCTGTGCTCTTTGCTACAAACCTGCAGACACAGAATGCTAAATTATTCAGAAATTCTGATAATGACATGTATCTTTTTCAGCATATCTCTTTTCGAAAAAAGGGCAAGAAAAAGCAAAATGAAAATTATGTTGCTTATTACCTGCCAGAAATGATGGCAACAATATTTAGTATGATACGTTTTTAAAGTTGAGAGTTTTTATAGGCCGTCCTTCCCACTTTGGCGCACTTACCCTGGCATATCCTAAATAATGCCGAGGCAAGCTTAGGAGGGACGCTTAACTGTACTACTAGAGGAGGTCAGGAACAATACGTAGGATAATATATGGTTAAGCGAAGTTAGAAATACAGGAGGAGGCTTTATGAAGCCGAATAGCGGGCCCCTTCTGCACAACAGAGGACCCTAAATTAAGAAAGAACACGGGGTCGGATATTTATACATAGAGAATAGTAGAAAACTTGGAGGAGTTTCAGCGTTACCGATACAGTCGTGGCTGTCCTGATCAATCTAAAAAAGCAATACAGGTTAAAAAAGGCACTGGCCAATGCGCCAATGGCCAGCTATTTAGATGAAGCCCTGGGCAGCTCTGCAAGGATGTCAAATCAGCAACGAAGAAGGCAACAACATATTTCACGATTGTGACATAAGACTTCTACGCAAAGGTCGGTAGGAAGCAAATGTGGGAAAAGTCATTAGGAAACATGGGAATATAATTGTAACTTTATAGTGCCGACTTCTGGGCAAGTTAGTCTTGTATTGCGGACAAGGGAAGCGCAAAACCTACACAAGAGACGAAGAAGGACAACACAGAAAGTGCTACTGCCAACTGACACATTTACTTAATACGGTCACGTATATACACAATACGTGCGCCCATCAGCACAAAATTACATTGTACAGTGCATATAAATATCTCTGGTGTAGTCACGGCTAGTCCTCATACGCACGAATAACAGTAGCAAGCAACCGACGAGTATGTGTCACGTGGTTATAAAACTGCAAACAAAACAATAAAACAAGAACCTGAAAAAAATTGAGACTCATTCCCGCACAAGACTCGTTCTTCGTTATTATTATTATTATTTTGTTGGAAGGGGGATGAGTCTTCATTTTTCTGGATCTTGTTTTGTTGTGTTGTTTGCAGTTTGATAACCAAGTGACATCATTCGTCCATTGCTGCCTATTGCAATCTGGGCGTATGAGGACTTGCATTGATCCCACGGGAGATATTTATATGTGCTGTACAATGTAATGTTTGCTGATTTGCGCTCATTTGTGTATTTCTGTGAGCGTTTTTAGGAATAAATGCAGTCGGAAGTAGCGCTTGTCTCGGTTGTCCTTGTTTGCCCCTTGTGTTATTTTTTGCTCATTGCTCCGTAAAGAAGGAAGACGGAGATGCCGTATCGCCAAAACCATTCACAGCATGTCTGGCGGGAGTTTGGAAAGTTTGTCTCGGAAACCATTTTCGATTAAGAATAAATAGATAATTCTTGTGCCATTTGAAGGTTTCCGAAAGACGTAGTGCTGCTCAGTGAGACTGCAGAACACCTGCAAACAATACTTGAGGAATGACAATGAGAAAGCACGGCATTGAGGCAAAAACATAAATATGAATCAATCTAATGTAATGGCAAATGAGCATAGGAAAAACGTTCTCTTTAGCATGGGAAACAAAACGCTAGAAGTAAAACAATAGAACTACATTGGACAGATGGTTAGTGCTGAAACCAACCTCGAAACCCGCGGCAGAAGAGGTGTAGTTTGGAGAGCACTCAGCAAGGACTCCCTAACACAGAAAGGTAAGCTACGTCTGTCACTCAAATAAAAATTCTACAACCAGTGCATACTGATGGCTATGATGAGTGGAGGTAAAACTTTTCCATTAGTAAACAACTGGAACGCAAACCTAGGTAGCCGAAAACGGGCCCTGGAACAAATTATGTTAGAAATGATACTCAGGGTCAGAAAACGAGCTTCCTGGATTAGATGAGAAGGTGCAGTAGAAGATATCATAGATGCATAAAAGAAAAATAAATGCATTTGGACAGGGTATGTAGTCAGACGAAGCGACATCCGGTAGACAATTACGGTAACATAGGAGATACTTTGAGAATGGTCTAGAAGAAGGGGAATACGTTTAATTTGTTGAAAGAATGAAATAAGGAAATTCGGGGTAAACTGCAGAATCGAGAAGAACAGGATAGGATCAGTTGGAGGTCAAAGGGAGATCCTCCACCCTGCAATGGAACTGAGTGGGCTGATGATGGTGATGGATATGTAGGAATTAACGATATACGTGCCATGTTGATTGATTATATCGCTGTAAAAGAAGACAAATAATGTCCTTCGTAATATGCTTCTTACGAACAGGGCTCATAGGGTTCTATGAATGGAATTAAATAAGAATTTATCAAGAAAGACAGGACAACGTCTTCAAAATTTGATGCTAAAATAATCCCCTTTTCAGCAGAGCGCCTTATGTAAAAAAGATAAGGAAATGACGAGGCAGCGGCGTGTTATGTTGATCGAATCAACTCCCCTAAAGGACCGCAAAGAATTATCTGCAGTATCTTTTATGAAGGAATCGGGATACACGTTCAACCGTAACTGCTTTGGCACAAATTTTATGACAAAGACGGCTGATATGTCCAGTTATTTTGATACATAAAACGTTTTTGTACGCAAAGATTTTTCATAAAAAGGCGAAGCAGAAGAACTATAGAAAAACTCTATTACAAGTAATTTATATTTTAGTATGTGACAGTATTTTAATATCTTTAATAGTGGTTTTCACAAAAAAGCACAGCGGGGATTGGTTTTCTCGGAAACATTGAAAACGGCTATGCAAGCGCTCACAGAGTCTGCTAGAGTATCGACATCTAGAAGAAAAAAAGCACGCCCCGCTTCCCTCCTGTTCCCTGTCCCGCGCGATTCTCTGCGGTGAGCTCAACACACATGAATAGCCGTCACGTTATGGGGTGGTGTTCTACACATCCTAAAGAACCATGAATCCCCACGGGACAATAGAGCCAAGGTTGCGAAAGAAGCTAACACAACACACGAAATACATGTGCTGGAGCACAACAGCTTGCGAGCACCCTTAAGAACATCTGTGCTCGCTCATTACAGAACCCAAAGTAATGATTCCGAAGAACACGCAAATGCTGATTCAGATTCTACAGTAGCGTAGCAGTCCACGAAGGATTACGTTGGAGACCAGTAACATGTGGGTGCAACCGGTTGACAGGGAAGTGTCTGGCCGACAGATTAGCCATTTGCGGCCGATGAAAAACCCGCAGCATCTCGCAATGCGTGGTGCTGTGCGGACTTCTTCCCTTGTAACTGTCGAGAGGTAGGCTGTAGGACAATGCGCTAAACAGTATGAAGATAATGTTTATGAGCTCCGTGGGACAGCCTCAGGCATGTTCCGCAATGCTGAATGATAGCGTTCCTGTTGCTAAGGTGACACATATCGTTACCGACATATACGCCACGCAAGTAAATACAACCTGTATGAAGGTCTCTATTGGTAAGCTTGGCATTTTGAAACAAGAAGAAGAACTTAAGAGAAAGTCGTGCGAAGTATATCACGGATGCTTGTAGGGATGCGCTTTTGGAGTTTTAAAAATGTCTCTTCCTTGCGTTTTCATCAGTGTTCATATATGGCACATGTATTTACAAAAATAAAATTCCGTATTCTGGTATTTTTATACGTATTTAAAAGTGCCTGTTGGCTGTCGCCCTTCAGTAAAAATCAGAAGCGGGAACATGTGCAGGACGAGATTTGTAAGACAATTGTAATTTATATTGCAAGTTACTCTACAGCTTTCGCAGCTTTGGTTTTTTAAGCGGGTCATACTGGAGATGGGTTCACTAATTGCTCCAGCAATGTGTTACGTGATTGAGTTATATTCGTTTCATTCCCAGAGGACGAGTTCTAGTTATAGTGCATTCATATTTCTGCTGCTCCCCGAGCTATTCCTTAAGGCATCATTGTTGATCATAATTCAGTACCTGTGTTCAACGCATCAACGCAACTTTAAATATTAAAAAAAATTGCTTTTTGTTTGCAAATAAAAATGAACAAAATTTCAGTTTTC
Organism: Haemaphysalis longicornis; assembly: GCF_048455015.1. Lineage (NCBI taxonomy): Eukaryota > Metazoa > Arthropoda > Arachnida > Ixodida > Ixodidae > Haemaphysalis > Haemaphysalis longicornis. The sequence goes on from NW_027526445.1 coordinate 18,896,920, forward strand.
GTCTTACGGTATAAGGTAGGAGCCCTCACTAAATGACGAATAACTCGTATTACTTAACTTTTATAAAAAGTGTATTCCTCCATCTCTGCTTATGTCGCTTTCAACACTGGGCATAATTACTTATGAGATTTTTTTTTACTTCGAATGTGATTGTGTGGAAATATATTAACTTACAGCATTATACAACCAATGCTGAAACTGAGAGTAAATGCAAATGTTACTTTGATAAACAGTAAAGTTCTATTTTAAATACAAACACAGATATTCCTTTGCGGGCAATTGGGGCAGGTACATAAAGAGCTACTAGTGAATTGGCACTAGGAGAAATAGGCTCCCATTGGGTTCTTGGGTAGTTATTGAACCCTTGAAATTAGAATGACTAAGTAGTAATTCATATCCAAGTCAGTAGGGTCGACTTGTTTTCTAACGAGAGGAGTGTAGTTTCTTAAATTCTAATACAGGCGGAGTGGTCGGCTGTGCGGTTCCCTTTACAATGTAATCAAAAGGGACTTTCGCAGACATGAGGGTTACAGGGCACCGCTATGCTTAGGAAGAGTCACGTAAATTGAAATAAAGGCCACCATAAAACAGAAAAAAATCTATTTATTGTCAAGGTGATTGAAAAAAGTCATGTCCTCGGCATTCACGACAAAATAGCCTAAATATTGTTGAACTCGTCCTTTTGAATGTGTACCAGCCTACTTCAAGACGGGCACCAAGCGTTTATGCAGTCGTCTGCCGTGGAGTGATGAAGAATAAATAGAGGCGAGGAGAAAATAAAAAAACAAATATCCTGAAGGGATATCTCACTAACATAGAATATATGCACACCTGTTTTCCTATTGTTACGCGTATGTGCTCTTCAAGTAATGTTAATTTTGTTAAAGTAATCGGCCCACTGGATATGTAACTACGCATTTACTTACAAGCCTCAAGTGGCTGGTCGCGCTTTTATATTGTCGTGGTGACGTGTGGCGAAAACGGTGGGGGATGCGTCAGCTCTTATTGTGCTCACATCCTATTATGATGGCGGTAGACTCTGCACGTCAATGGCGCGTCTCTTCGTATTACTCAGACTTCCTGCAGTTCTGAAACACACAATAAAGAGAAGCACTTGCTGTTGTACACAAACGATTTATTTGAAAGAAATTAAAGACGTTTTTATTTACTCACAACTACTTTAATATTTCTGGACAGTGCGTTGCAGAAAGCAAGAAAGTAATACTTTAAGAAGCCACTTAGGTCTAACAGAGCATTGAAAACTGTGCTGCGCTCTATCCTTGTATAAGGACATTCTTCGATATCGAATCATTCGTTTAAGGATTTTGTATAAATGAAGATACATAATTGGGTGGCGCTTGCAAGAAAGAGAGGTTCTCAGAGCATATATTTGCAGCATAAATCGTGCTAAACCTCTTTGCAATATCAGTGGCTTCTTCAAGGATGGCCTAGCTGAACGTGATCTTTTCTCCTAACTTCGCCGCAGTTGCGCTCGTTAATGAGTGTGCCTTTTTTACAGTATTCGTTGTTTCTCTTGGGAAAGCACGATTACTGATCTCGGCTTCCCAAGGGCTAGCAAGATTCTTGGGAAAGTAGAAAGCATGACGGCTTGGTACCTGACCAATGGTTTGTGGTCAGCAAATCCCGCTTGAAGTTGAAGGCAAATTGCCATAGCAGATTGGCTCTGGTCTACGCAGGTTGGTACATCTTCGATATCAATCAGCTTGAATATAAACGCCCCTACATGCCACTTCAACTCGAACAGATAACGCCGGTACGAGAAAGGGAAGAGACACCAGCGCTTACTGTAAAATAAAAGTTTTACTGAAATGGAAAGCACATATATACCTGACAAGAACCGACCATCATGAACGTGTGTCCGTCGCACATGCGGGTGGCCGTACACTTGGACAACCGCCCGCCTTTGATTTCCTATTTTTTATATTTTAAGCCCTCACCTTAATAAGAAACAGTTCTTTATCTAAACTTCTAACTTACGGGTGACTTAAACTATCCGAACAAATAATCCGGGTATGGAATGCTTGGGGATGCACTCTGGTAGCACGGCCTCTTTGTCTAAAAAGAACTTGTGAGTCTGTGAAGCGTGGATTACTTCCGAAGCTTGCACAGTGCAGAGCCGTGTGTGCGTATGGCCTTCAAAGAGGAACGATGCTCCCCTAAGCGTACATTGAGACAGCGGCCGGTCTGACCGACGCTCATCCGGTCACGGAAATAAAATGCAACACAGAACGCTCGTCCTACACTGAACCAACTGCAGTCTGTGTTTGATCAAACAACCACTTCAGCAAACACTGCCTCTGACATCAAACCTGTTGCTAACCATACTGCATAATTTACCTAGCGTATTGCTGGAAGAAAAAGCACCCTTCCCCCGGACTCTGTCAGCTGTCTTTTTAAGGCGATGCGGCCAAGCAGGTACTTACGGCATGACCACTAGTTGGTTAATATTGTACGCATCCCGAATTCGATAAACAAACCCTTTGTATATCATTTCAGTATCCAGTGGCCGGCTGTACGTCGGTGAGAACCCCCACTGTCACAATGTACGCTGAAGGGAGCATCATTCCTATTTGTCAGGAATGCCATATAAGGATCTCTACACTGTGCATACTGCAGCTGTATACCAGGCTCAGCATACACACAGGTGCTTTCGAACACAGAGACAGTGCTACCAGGGTGCTTGCAAAAGCATTCCATAACCGGATTAGGGCTTACTTTTGTATAAGTCACCCGTCATTATGCATTTTAGATAAAAATGTGTTACTTCTTAAGAATAGAGCTAATAAGAAAAAAAGAAACGAAAGGGTGAGGTTGTCCTCATGCACGGCCATACGCAACTGTGACGGACACTTGTGCCTGATGATTTAGTCTTGGCCATACATATCTGTGCTTTCAATTTAATAAAACTTTCAGTTCATAGCAAGGGCAGGTCTAGAATTCTTTTCACGTTCCTGTGTCAGTTTACCATTAGTTTCCCTCTGGGATGTTCACCAACTAGCTCGTCTCTCCAGTTAGCTTCTGAAAAAAAAACGAACATAGAGGAAGAGGGAGATAGACGACACACTGCTGAATTAGAACTGAAATTTTCCGCATGGAAACACAGATATGTGAGATACAAGAATAAAAAATACAAAATTTCTTCCGGCCGTTAAGTGATATGATTAGGGATGATCGCTGTGCAGAAACTCTTTTTTCCATTCGTGACAGGCCCACAGATGGCACACTGACGCAACAAGCTCCAACTTCGTCTATGCCCGAAGCTTCTACTGATTCTAGTCCGATCTTTTTCTTTCCTCCGATAACCGCGATTTTGTGCAAGTAGGCTTTATAGTGGCACTTTTGATTGTGGTTAGCAAGTTAGCTGCAAAAGATCGCTCGGAGCGGAGCAGCTTGCTCTCGGGACCTGTCGTTTAGGCATCGGACGGTTTGTCCGAAGTAAACTTACCGGAACCTCAATGGGACTTCGTTTATCAGAGTTTTGGTGCAATCCGGCCATTTTGAGCGGTGGATTTTGGTACACTGGCCTTGGTGCGCATATACAGAAACCCTATCTCCACCTGAATGCCACCAGCTCCGAAGAACAGGCAGGTTGCCTACATATTGCTAGCTAAAGGAAAAGTTTGCTGAGGCCTGTCAACGAAACTCTCACGAAGAGGAAAGGGAAAAGAAAAGAGGCGCCCTCGTCCAAGCATAGAAGAAAACGCAAGACGTATGGCAGTTTTGCCAGAAGTACTTAGGTTTTCCCATGCGATGAAAAAGTGGGGACAAAACATGGCGTCAAAGTAGTCTTTTCCACCCACAACAAGGCTTGAGGCAGGAGAAAAGGTGCGACCAGAATCTAGTTTGCGACAAAAAACACCACACAAGACTGCCCGATCACAGCAAAAATGTGGTACACAAAATACCACTGAGGTGCCGGTTCGTTTACATCAGACAATTCATCCGATGCCTGAACGACAGAACCCGACACCATGCTGCTTCGTAATAAGTGACTCTTCCCGGCCACCTTGCTAACCACGCTCGAGACTGCATCTGTGGAGCCTACTTGCAAGAAACAGCGTTTATCGAAAGGAATAGAAAGATCGCATGGGAATTAGTAGAAGGCTTTGCGATATACGAAGCTGCAGAGAGCTGGGTCACTGAGCCATGTGTGACCCTTTATGATTCGAAAAAGTGTTTCAGCGCAGCTAACTTCGCTAATCATATGACTGACCACATAAAACAAAATTTCCCTATCGAAAAAACCCTTATGATTTTTATATGGGCCCCATAAAATTCATATGGGCCCGTAAGAATTCATATAGGGACCCATATGAATTTTTATGGGCCCATATGATACGGACCCATAAGAAGTCTAACCCCATATGAATTCTCATGGGCCCATATGAAATCTCCATATGGATTCTTACGGGCATATATTATACGGTCCCATAAGGGATCGATCTCTATACGAATTATACGGGCTTGTCTCAACCACCATACAGGTTTACATGTGGTTCACGAAGTCATGTGGGGGCATAAGGGGCACCATGTAGCTTTCTGTTGAACTTTGTGTGAGTGATATAAAGCTATACACAGACCCACGTTGTTACCACACTGTTGCAGATCGGGCCCGTAAGGTTGTAAATGTTTTAACACAAATTAAAATTCTTGTTCTACATGGGCATTAATTGTGGACTAAAAGTATACATTTATTTTTGTTCACTCTCATAATGATATTGCAAACAGCGCATTAAATATGTGCACCGTACCCAACTGATTCCCTGTCACAAACGGCCGGCCAGGCCCTCAATTTTCTCGTTCGGGCGGCCAACATGACTGCTTCCTCAGCGGAAGCGGCCATTTTTCGTCGAGCTTCTGGACCTGAGTCACCCCGTCCGCTTTTCCCGCGTTTGTTTGTTTGTTTCTTTCTCCTGCCTTTCGTTGGCGCTGCTCCGAAGAGGGCACGCGGCGGAGTCGCGGGGGCCCAGAGAGAGAGGGAAACAAAGGTGCCGGACAAGGGGGAGAAAGGTGCGGCACCGCCGCGGGCGATCGGGCGAAGTTTACCGGGGTGCGAGCGGCTCAGCGGGGGCTAGGGGCCGTCGGGCTGGAGATTTTTCAAGGTGCAAGACGCTGGGAAGGGTCCGGCGGTGGCACGGCTTTAGCGAAGCCCATCGTTAGGCCCACGGTGGGACGACCAGCGCCTGATCTACGGGAAGGAGTTCGCCTCGTCGTCGTGGGTATCGGGCTGACCAGACCTCGCACACCGGATCCCCGAAAAACGTAAGCGGCTTCCCGGCGAAGCCGACTCGACTTCGCCGTGACTTTCCGTCCTTGGACTCGCGGTAACCCATAGACACGCCTAGCGTTAAGACGTATGCCTCCTCCTGGTTTTTCCTGTGTCGCGCCCAGCTTTTGATCAGACCTAACTGCTAGGTTTGTTTTCTTTTTTGCTGTTTTTGTTGTGTTGCATAGTGTTAGGATGTAAGCCCCTGTGTCTCTGTATTACCCCATGTTGTAATGTTTTTTGTTTGGTTGTCAGCGGTCTAGTTAACGCCGTGCGCTAGCCGACCGGCGCGCACGTGCGCACATTGTGGTGTCCGCTTAGCGCCTGTAGTAATTCCTAAGCGACCACAGCTGCACGCCGTTAGTAGTGAGTGTCTTTGCTCGGATACTTGTTTTTGCTAAGTGCATATTAACCAGTTTTCACCTCATTGCAATTAAGCTTTCCAAATTAATGTGAAGATGGTACACTTTCAGGTGCATTCGACCACACATTGTAGTGTCCGCTTAGCGCCTGTAGTAATTCCTAAGCGACCACAGCTGCACGCCGTTAGTAGTGAGTGTCTTTGCTCGGATACTTGTTTTTGCTAAGTGCATATTAACCAGTTTTCACCTCATTGCAATTAAGCTTACCAAATTAATGTGAAGATGGTACACTTTCAGGTGCATTCGACCACTTCATAGGTCAAGTGGACACCGACGTGCCGGCAAAAACTCGACGCTTGAAGATGAACTGGTTTATTGCAGAGATGCGTAAAGACTTTAAATGAAAGCGCATCTCTGCAATAAATTTGTTCATCATTCAGCTCTGCATGTGTGTTTTTGTACACAAATGTGGCAATAAATGCCTTACAAAGCAGGAACCCCACTGTCTCCTTGCAAAGAGAAGCCGGAAAACGCGGCTAGAACATTCACCACAGCAAATATTTGTGTTCACACGTGTAAACAAGCGAAACAAAAGTTATTTGAGCTTTTTATATGGGGATGTAAAATATACGGATCTGTGACACCATATGAAATCCCTATATGAAAGAAGCCCTACATGTTTCCCCCCATATCCCCATATACCCATATCCAATAATGCCATATATATGGGCCTCATAAGATCCCATATATGGTGTTTTTTGGTAGGGTTGTTTTCTTCGTGTTCTTGTATGTCATATATGTATGCTTCCTTCAATAAAATTTTAGCTGTTAGACAGCAATGTGGTGTATTGTTCTCTTTTGTGTTCATTTATATTTAGGCTGACTCCCATCGAAGTAAATTATATTGTCCAATTGTACAAGTTTCGACACAATTGCGCCTTCCCTGATGCGTTTATTCTTCAGTTGTGGTTATCGGGGTACGTTAATGATTAAAAAATACAGTTTATAACCAAGACGGTTGATGTTTTGTAATGTATACTTGAAGGCTAATCCCAAACTGGTTATGTTTTGCCATACCCGTTTCTTATTAAAACCATACAGCAACAATGCTTTTCTGCTCACTTCGCTCAGTCGGAATGCATTCCTGTTGCCTATATTCTTTATTCTGGGAAATCTCATGTACGTTACGCTTTCACAAGAGAAGTGAAAATTCTGACGAGGGCAGTCGGTTTTGTTCCGTTTATAATTGAAAGCTCACGACTAGGTTGCTATCTCTTCCAATTCCTCTTACATCTAACAGCAAAATACCACAGCTCCGTAATTGCTTCCTTCGCTGAACATTTGTTCTCAGTGCGATTATTCTCTCGCTCTGATAAGCGCAGCTCCATTCCGTATGCGAAGAAGTGCTTCAGTTTTTGAAAATTGTTGGTGGCGTTATTTTAGTTACGCATTCTTCTAACTAAATTAAACATTCCCCAAACGCACAGCGTCATGCAAATGCGTGTCATGCATTTTGCTAATGAGAATTTGAAGCAGTGTAACAGCGTTTAGGACAATATCAACGAAACGATCTTAGTTCGTACACACTACAAATGTATGTCTATAACAACAACTACAAAGCTGAAGGGCGAAGGTCAAAAAGAATACATATGTTCAATTGCACAGGTAGGGAAATAGAAACAGCTAGAGCTCAAGTCAACTTGTATGCAAAACCTACAAAATGCGATTAGTTGGGAAACAGAGCCTAATTCTTGTAAGTTCACGCACAATGACTCAGAGTAAGTGTTAATATAGCCATACCGTTTTCCAGTCTAGTAATCCAATAATGGCAAGAACTAACAAAAAAAACGTCATTCGCATTCAACATGACGAATCAACGGCAATGTTAACGAATGCCACAGTAGAAATCAATACAACGCTTGTGTACAGTGCAGGCAGTAATTATACCCCAAAAAAACTTCACTTCAATATCACAGACACACAACGAAGACAAAGTTAAGGGGAAGGACGTCCATGTCACGATCTAACTATCTCACCTATTTTCACACACTGGTACACGTAAATGAGTCAGTTGGCATTCTACCTATCCAGCTTCTGTAAAACGGCCAAGGTTCTTGTTGCGCCTGTGGAACTCTCCAGATTGGCGTAGTTTGTTTCTTAGTGGAGCGCGAAGCGACAACCCTGTTCTTCTTAGACGTGCTGCAGGGAGACAGTCAATCCTTCAGCGTCTGTTTGGGATCTTGACGTATCAGCGTACATAACCATGAAATGGTGACGGACCATTATTTCGAACTTTTACCTCCTTCTTACCTGTGTTTTGGTTAAAATGCCTGTAGAAAAACGTATATTTTTAAACTGAACTCAGCGCTTATTCTGTCAGCAACCAATATCTTCGAGGATATTTCAAGAGCCTTGTTCGAGCATTGGCTTTTTCTATGATATTCTCTGCAGCTGTATATATAAGGCTACTCCCTCGCAGGACCGGGGCTTTTGTTCGGCATAAACGTGCCGGCTTCGTTCTTTCCGGTGCATGTATTACGATAAGAACAGGTACGTTGTCATCTGAGGAATCTGGACACGACTGTTCAACAGTAGTGGTTTCTTTTTAAAGATTGGTCGTTTTTCCTCCACCGCTTATTACCTGGGCCTTCACCGAACATCATGCTCACTGAGCGGTAAGCGTCAACCGATATTTCGCTTTGCACACAGGTCTTAACCTCGCGATTTGTTTAGGTACAATAGGCTACCCGAGCAGTCAGCTTGCAAAAAGGTCTAGTTTTCTCATGGTGTCTGTCTTTGCGAACTAGGCGTCCTCCGCAATAACAGTGCTGCTCAGTGTTACCCGTTACCGCATTGAATTCGGCAGGATATTCCTTAGCAGCGTGCTTCATATATTAGCCTCGTGAATTCAGAACGGACTTGCTTTTTTGTGGTTAGTTAGGCATTGTAAACAAAGTGCATGTTGCTGAAGTTGTGGTAACACCTAAGGCTTATCTTAAAAGTGGCCATTACGCTATGCAGGTTGTCGGTATTCTGCACCCCGATGTGCCTATCTGTTACTTCCACATTCAGCCATCCACAATGTACACCAGGTTTGTTTCCCACTGAGTTTATCCTTGCGGACTAGATCTGTTCGCGCCATACCTGTGGGGCTACCGGCACACGGCAAACTAGGTTCTTTTGCTGACAATATACGCGAAACATGGTCAAAGTCCTCGATCCAAATGTAGTGATGGTACCAGGGGTCGGCCGACGTAATCGTACGTCCAATAACTAAGACACAGTTGAACTCAAACTCACACTTGAGTTTAAGTGAGCACGAGGCTAGTGTGTCCTGATAAGTTTCAGCTTGAGTTTTTTTAGCCGAATGAGCCCAATTGAGTTTGAGCCTAAGTGAGTTTGAGAACGCCTGAGGCCAAGTCAGTTCTGTGCTCATTTTGAATTTCAAGTCCAATTTTAGTTGGAGTAAATTTTCAGTTCTGGGTACATTTTGCGCCATGAGTACAGTTCGAGTTTTGAGTATATTTTTATTAGTGAGTACATTTCGAGTTTTGAGTACATTTGGAATTCTTGGTACATTTTGAGTTTTGAGTCTAGTCTGAGTTGTGAGTACATTTCCAGTGCGGAGTACTTTTTGAGTTTTGAGTACGTTTTGACTACAAGAAAGATATTGAACCAATATTAGGCCTAACTGTAGTCTAGTCGTCGCCGATGAAGATGCCAAAACCTGTTACGCATGTAACGCTTGGGTGCAGCTTTGCGGCTGATTCTCTTTCGATACGCTACTTCAACACCTACATTTTCGTGGCCTCCCTTCACCTTTTCATGGTAGGCCCTATTCTCTCCCGTGGTTCCTATCATCTGATGCGGAGTTCCTCTTCAAGCGCAAAGCCACATCCAAGTGCTGCCCTTCTGTTTGTGTCATCTTAACTGACGTTTTCTCCGCAACACTTCTTCTCTTAACCTCTAAGCATGGTCTGCCTCTTCCCTCGCTGTCGGTCTTGTAGCTGTAGCTGCGTTTCTTCTCCTGCAATATCGCTCTTTTTGTGTGATGTTATGCCTCTTCGTGGCCACGCCACTGTATTTGTGGTCAATCCAACATTTTGGGTCCGGGCATACCCATCTCTGGGAACCGGGGTGACTATTGTTTCTAGACGTGTAATGTAACTAGCAACACCCGACATATAAGCTACGCTTGGTATGCGGTCAACTTATATAGCAAACTAGGACCGTTATTCCGAGAGAGAGAGAGAGAGAGAAAAAAACTATGCCAAAATTAGCGGCTCTGTCTCGTTTTCAACGCTCGCTAATTGCGCCGTTTCGCAGGGACCAGGCATGTACACTGTTTTCTACGAATCCCCGAAAGTGTGCGGAAGTCATCTCTGCCGCGGAACCTACTGCACTGAGTCTACATATCACCGGTGTTTAAGAGAGTTCGGCTGATTCACTGCTTTCGCGACAGGAGAAGAAAAGAAACAACCGAGACACCTAAAGCGGAAAACAAAGATATTTCTATTTCAACACGCGAGGTACGATACACAAGTGTGAACTTAAAAGACAAAGAAAAGGGGTAAATTAAAAAGGCAACTGAAGGGTAAAGAGAGGAAAGCCAAAATTCACCAATAAAATGGTAGAGGGGGATAGCGTTTACAACGTTTGTTGTGAATAAGAGTGCCTATCTGTAACCCAGAGATTGCTGCAAATGTTCAAAACCCGGAATCAGTGCTTCAGTGTAGGTGAGGCAGTCCATAGACAAAGTCGTATGGTTGATAACCCGGGAGAACACTGGAGTTTTCGAAGAGGTGCGACGCCTTCAAAGACGAAGATCGTAAATGTCAAAATATGACGCATGGTAACCACCCGCTATGTGTGTCACATGAGCAAGTAAACACCCGTGTAGTTATGATACCACGGCGAAGGCAAATAGGCCGGCTTTACAAAAGCAGAAGTGACATTGTTTGCTGCCTGGCTCCTTGAGCCTCGCTCCACCCAGTGAGGATAAACCTTTGATAATTTTCTGGAACAAACTGTTGATTGAATGATTCATTGATTGAAGCTTTTCATTTTTTGCAGAACACTATACGCAATAACAGTGTTGGGCCCAATAGCCAGAGGCTAGTTTTTGGTTCCATAAACAAAATACAACGGCAATTGGGTCGCCTTAAATCGTAGCGTCCCAATTAGAGTGTTCAAAAAACAAGTGTTCTAGGTAAATATATGTATATGTTTAAATATATTTATATATATATTTAAATAGGAAATGAAGTTCTCGTTGAAAATAAGACAGAAATAAGAATTGGCAGTCAAGAAGACCTCGGAAAGCAAAGGGGAGGATGTAGTAGCTCAAGATAAAGAATTTGGAAAATAAGAATGTGGAGAAAAAATGAACGCCAGGTGGAATCAGAACCCACGACCTCCAGAATACTGGTCTCGTGCGATAACCACTACGCTACCGGCGGGGCTACTTTAGCCTCCACTTTCTGGGGTATTTATGTTCAGGTGTTTTGTTTCTTGCACTTAGGGGTGGTAGCCAGCGCCACTCGAACTACTTTGGTGAAGGGGACCTTCTTTTTAACCCCTGGGCCGTGACTGGAGCGTTTACGAGATGTCGAGAGTGGTCGACAAGAGTTGAACCCTCTTAAGCTCCCTATGGGACCAAGACTGCCAGAACAGAGGCCCTAGCTATGCATGTAGCGAATCAAAATAGGAAATTAGGGTCTCGTTGAAAATAAGACAGAAATCAGTATTGGCAGTCAAGAAGACCTCGGAAAGCAAAGAGGAGGATGTAGTAGCTCAAGATAAAGAATTTGGAAAATAAGAAATTCCTATTTTCCAAATACTTATCTCGAGCTTCTACAATTAATCTTGAGCTACTACGTAAATAATAAAAAAATAATAATGTAACGTCACTAACGGTAAAAAATAGTCTAACCATTCCCCTAAACCGTCTTTGCTGTTGTAGAGTGCTGGCATTTCTTTCTGTATTTCCTAATGAGCCCCTCATTTCCAAACCCTATTATCGTGCGAAAGCTAAGTGAGGGCCTCAGTTCTGTCAGCCTTGATGCCAAGGTAGCATAAGAGGGTTTCCCGACAGTTACCCGCTTATAACAGGCTCTAGAAGTTCGCGTCAAGCCCCGGGGATTGAACAGAAGGTCCCCTTCTCCCCGCGTATTCCCAGTGGCGCTGGATACCACCCTCAAGCGTGAGATACAGTTGTAGTAAATATAAATACCCCAGAATGTAAAGCAGAACACAGTCGCCGAGATAGGCGAATTGGTAAGGCATTGGAGATCTAATCAAAAGGCGTGTGTTCGGTCCCCACTCTGGTGGCGTGTTTTTCTTTCTCTCTTTCTCACGTAATTATTAAAAAAAATATTGTAACGTCACTAACGGTAAAAAATTGTCTAACCATTCCCCTATGCCGTCTTTGGCGTTGTAGACTGCCGGCATTTCTTTCTGTATTTCCTAACGAGCCCTCATTTCCAAACCATAATATCGTGCGAAAGCTTAGTGAGAGCCTCGGTACTGGCAGCCTTGATGCCAAGGTAGCATAAGAGGGTTTCCCGCCAGATACCTGCTTATGACAGGCTGTAGACGTTCGCGTCCCACCCCGGGGGTTGAATAGAAGGTCCCCTTCTTCCCTTGTAGTGTCAGTGGCGCTGGCTACCACCCTCAAGCGTCCGATACAGTCGTAGTAAATATAAATACCCCAGAAAGTGAAGCAGAAAACAGTCGCCCAGAAAGGTGAATTGGTAAGGCATTCGAGATCTAATTAAGAGGCGTGGGTTCGGTCCCCACTCTGGGCGCGTGTTTTTCTTTCTTTCTTTCTCACGTAATTATAACAAAATAATAATGTAACGTCACTAACGGTAAAAAATAGTCTAACCATTCCCCTATGCCATATTTGGCGTTGTAAACTGCCGGCATTTCTTTCTGTATTTCCTAACGAGACCCTCATTTCCAAACCGTATTACCGTGCGAAACCTTAGTTAGGGCCTCGGTTCTGGTTGCCTTCATGCCAAGGTAGCATAAGAGGGTTTCCCGCAAGTTTCCCGCCTATGACAGGCTGTAGACCTTCGCGTCATTCCTGGGGGGTTTAATTGAAGGTCCCCTTCTCCGAGTGTAGTCTGAGTGGTGCTGTCTACCGCCCTCAAGCGTTTCGATACAGTTGTAGTAAATATAAATACCCCAGAAAATGAAGCAGAACACAGTCGCCCAGATAGGCGAATTGTTAAGGCATTGGAGATGTAATCGAATGGCGTGGGTTTGGTCCCCACTCTGGGGGCGTGTTTTTCTTTCTTTCTCACGTAATCAATAAAAAAATAATAATGTTACATCACTAAAGGTAAAAAGTAGTCTAACCATTCCCCTATGCGTCATTGGGTTTGGAGACTGCCGGCATTTCTTTCGGTATTTCCTAACGAGTCCCTCATTTCCAAACCCTATTATCATGCGAAAGCTTAGTGAGGGCCTCGGTTCTGGCAGCCTTTATGCCAAGGCAGCATAAGAGGGTTTCCCGCCAGTTACCCGCTTATGACAGGCTGTAGACGTTCGCGCCCTGCCCCGGGGGTTTAATAGAAGGTCCCCTTCTCCCCGGGTAGTCTGAGTGGCGCTGGCTACCACCCTCAAGCGTCATTAACAGTCGTAGTAAATATAAATACCACAGAAAGTGAAGCAGAACACAGTCGCCCAGATAGACGAATTGGTAAGGCCTTCGAGATCTAATCGAAAGGCATGGGTTCGGTCCCCAGTGTGGCCACGTGTTTTTCTTTCTTTCTTTCTCACGTAACTAATTAAAATAATAATAATGTAACGTCACTGACGGTAAAAAATAGTCTAACCATTCCCCTATGCGTTTTTGGAGTTGTAGACTCCCAGAAAATCTTTCTGTATTTCCTAACGAGCCCCTCATTTCCAAACGCTATTATCATGTGAGAGCTTAGTGAGGGCCTCTGTTCTGGCAGCCTTGATGACAAGGTAGCATAAGAGGGTTTCGCGCCAGTTACCCGCTAATGACAGGCTGTAGACGTTCGCGTCACGCACCGGGGGTTGAAAAGAAGGTCCCCTTCTCCCCGTGTTGTCTGAGTGGCGCTGGCTACCACCCTCAAGCGTCAGATACAGTTGAGTAAATATAAATACCCCAGAAAGTGAAGCAGAACACAGTCACCCAGATAGCCGCATTGGTAAGGCATTGGAGATATAATCGAACGGCGTGGGTTCGGTTCCCACTCCGGGCGTGTGTTTTTTTTTCTTTTTTCTCATATAATAATTAAAAAAATAATAATGTACCATCACTAATGGTAAAAAATCGTCTAACCATTCCCCTTGCTGTCTTTGGCATTGTAGACTGCCGGCATTTTTTTTCTGTATTTCCTAACGAGCTCTCATTTCCAAACCTTTTATCATGGGAAAGCTTTGTGAGGGCCTCTGTTCTGGCATTCTTGATGCCAAGGTAGCATAAGAGGGTTTCCCGGCAGTTTTCCACTATGACAGGCTGTATACCTTCGCGTCACGCCCCGGGGGTTTAATTGAAGGTCCCCTTCTCCGCGTGTAGTCTGAGTGGCGCTGGCTACCGCCCTCAAGCATTTAGATACAGTTGTAGTAATTATAAATACCCCAGAAAGAGAAGCAGAACACAGTCACCCAGATAGCCGAATTGGTAAGGCACTGGAGATATAATCGAACGGCGTGGGTTCGGTTCCCACTCCGGGCGTGTGTTTTTTTTTTTCTTTTTTCTCATATAATAATTAAAAAAATAATAATGTACCATCACTAATGGTAAAAAATCGTCTAACCATTCCCCTTGCTGTCTTTGGCATTGTAGACTGCCGGCATTTTTTTTCTGTATTTCCTAACGAGCTCTCATTTCCAAACCTTTTATCATGGGAAAGCTTTGTGAGGGCCTCTGTTCTGGCATTCTTGATGCCAAGGTAGCATAAGAGGGTTTCCCGGCAGTTTTCCACTATGACCGGCTGTATACCTTCGCGTCACGCCCCGGGGGTTTAATTGAAGGTCCCCTTCTCCGCGTGTAGTCTGAGTGGCGCTGGCTACCGCCCTCAAGCATTTAGATACAGTTGTAGTAATTATAAATACCCCAGAAAGAGAAGCAGAACACAGTCGCCCAGAAAGCCGAATTGGTAAGGCACTGGAGATATAATCGAACGGCGTGGGTTCGGTTCCCACTCTGGGCGCGTGTTTTTCTTTCTTTTTTCTCATGTAATAATTAAAAAATAATATTGTAACATCACTAATGTTAAAAAATAGTCTAACCATTCCCCTATGCTGTCTTTGGCGTTGTAGACTGCTGGCATTTCTTTCTGTATTTCCTAACGAGCCCCTCATTTCCAAACCCTATTATTATGCGAAAGCTTAGTGAAGGCGTCGGTTCTGGCAGCCTTGATGCCAAGGTAGCATAAGAGTGTTTCCCGCCAGTTACCCGCTTGTGACAGG
Organism: Haemaphysalis longicornis; assembly: GCF_048455015.1. Taxonomy (NCBI): domain Eukaryota; kingdom Metazoa; phylum Arthropoda; class Arachnida; order Ixodida; family Ixodidae; genus Haemaphysalis; species Haemaphysalis longicornis. The sequence continues at coordinate 18,912,019 of NW_027526445.1, forward strand.
CTGTAGACATTCGCGTCACACTCCGGGTGTTGCAAAGAAGGTCCCCTTCTCCCCCTGTAGTCTGAGTTCCGCTGGCTACCACCCTCAAGCGTCAGATACAATTGTAGTAAATATAACTACCCCAGAAAGTGAACCAGAACGCAGTCACCCAGATAGCCGAATTGGTAAGGCATTCGAGATCTAATCGAAAGGGGTGGGTTTGGTCCCCACTCTGGGCGCGTGTTTTTCTTTCTTTCTCACGTAATAAAAAAATAATGATGTTACATCACTAAAAGAAAAAAGTAGTCTAACCATTCTCCTATGCGTCTTTGCCGTTGTAGACTGCCGGCATTTCTTTCTGTATTTCCTAACGAGCCCCTCATTTCCAAACCCAATTATCGCGCGAAAGCTTAGCGAGCGCCTCAGTTCTGGAAGCCTTGATACAAAGGTAGCAGAAGAGGGTTTCCCGCCAGTTATCCGCTCATGACAGGCTGTAGACGTTCGCGTCACGCCCCGGGGGTTGAAAATAACGTCCCTTTCTCACCGTATAGTATTAGTGGCGCTGGCTACCACACTCAAGCGTCAGATACAGTTGTAATAAATATAAATACCCCAGAAAGTTAAGGAGAACACAGAAGCCCAGATAGCCGAATTGGTCAGGCATTCGATATCTTACCGAAAGGCGTGGGTTTGATCCCCACTTTGGGCGCGTGTTTTTCTTTCTTTCTCACGTAATTATTAAAACAAATAATATGCTAACGTCACTAAAAGTAAATAGTCTAACCATTCTCCTAAGCCGTCTTTGGCATTTTAGACTGCAGGAATTTTTTTCTGTATTTCCTAACGAACCCCGTATTTCCAAACCCTATTATCGCGGGAAAGCTTAGTGAGGGCCTTGGTTCTGGCAGCCTTGATGCCAAGGTAGCATAGGAGGGTTTCGCGCCAGTTATCCGCTTATGACAGGCTGGTGACGTTCGCGTCACGCCCCGGGTGTTGAAAAGAAGGCCCCTTGTCTCCGTGTAGTCTGATCGGAGCTGGCTACCACCATCAAGCGTTAGTTACAGTTGTAGTAAATATAAATACCCCAGAAAGTAAAGCAGAACACAGTCGCCGAGATAGCCGAATTGGTAAGGCATTCGAGAAATTAATTGAAAGGCGTGGGTTCGATCCCCAGTGTGGGCACATGTTTTTCTTTCTTTCTTTCTCACGTAATAATAAACAAATAATAATGTAATGTCACTAACAATAAAAAATAGTCTAACCATTACCCTCTGCCGTCTTTGGCGTTGTAGACTGCCGGCATTTCTTTCTCTATTTCCCAACGAGCCCCTCATTTCCGAACCCAATTATTGTGTGAAAGCTTAGTGAGGGCCTTGGTTCTGGCAGCCTTGATGCCAAGGTAGCATAGGAAGGTTTCGCGCCAGTTATCCGCTTATGACAGGCTGGTGACGTTCGCGTCACGCCCCGGGTGTTGAAAAGAAGGCCCCTTGTCTCCGTGTAGTCTGATCGGAGCTGGCTACCACCATCAAGCGTTAGTTACAGTTGTAGTAAATATAAATACCCCAGAAAGTAAAGCAGAACACAGTCGCCGAGATAGCCGAATTGGTAAGGCATTCGAGAAATTAATTGAAAGGCGTGGGTTCGATCCCCAGTGTGGGCACATGTTTTTCTTTCTTTCTTTCTCACGTAATAATAAACAAATAATAATGTAATGTCACTAACGATAAAAAATAGTCTAACCATTACCCTCTGCCGTCTTTGGCGTTGTAGACTGCCGGCATTTCTTTCTCTATTTCCCAACGAGCCCCTCATTTCCGAACCCAATTATTGTGTGAAAGCTTAGTGAGGGCCTTGGTTCTGGCAGCCTTGATGCCAAGGTAGCATAGGAAGGTTTCGCGCCAGTTACCCGCTTATGACAGGCTGGTGACGTTGGCGTCACGCCCCGGGTGTTGAAAAGAAGGCCCCTTGTCCCCGTGTAGTCTGATCGGAGCTGGCTACCACCATCAAGCGTTAGTTACAGTTGTAGTAAATATAAATACACCAGAAAGTGAAGCAGAACAAAGTCGCCCAGATTGCCGAATTCGTAAGGCATGCGAGATCAAATCGAAAGGCGTGGGTTCGGTTCCCACTCTGGGCGAATGTTTTTTTTTCTTTCTTTCTTTCTCACGTAATTAATAAAAAATAATGTAACGTCACTCAAGGTAAAAAATAGTTTAACTATTGCCCTATGCCATCTTTGGCGTTGTAGACTGCTGGCATTTCTGTCCTAACGAGCCCCCTATTTCCAAACCCTATTATCGTGCTAAAGATTAGTGAGGGCCTCAGTTCTGGCAGCCTTGATGCCAAGGTAGCAAAAGAGGGTTTTCCGCCAGTTAACCGCTTATGACAGGCTGTAGACATTCGCGTCACGCCCCGGGGGTTGAAAAGAAAGTCCTCTTCTCACCGTGTAGCCTGAGTGGCACTGGCTACCACCCTCACGCGTCATATACAGTTGTAGTAAATATAAATCCCTAGAAAGTCAAGCAGAACACAGTCGCCCAGATAGCCGAATTGGTAAGGCATTTGAGATCTAATCGAAAGGGGTGGGTTTGGTCCCCACTCTGGGCACGTGTTTTTCTTTCTATCTCACGTAAATAATAAAAAAATAATAATGTTACATCACTAAAAGTAAAAAGTAGTCTAACCATTCTCCTATGCGTCTTTGCTGTTGTAGACTGCGGGCATTTTTTTCTGTATTTCCCAACGAGCCCCGCATTTCCAAACCCAATTATTGCGCTAAAGCTTAGCGAGCGCCTCAGTTCTGGAAGCCTTAATACCAAGGTAGCAGAAGAGGGTTTCCCGCCACTTACCCGCTCATGACAGGCTGTAGATGTTCGCGTCACGCCCCGTGGGCTGAAAAGAAAGTCCTCTTCTCCCCGTATAGTCTTAGTGGCGCTGGCTAGCACCCTCAAGCGTCAGATACAGTTGTAGTAAATATAAATACACGAGAAAGTGAAGCAGAACACAGTCGCCCAGATTGCCGAATTGGTAAGGCATTCGAGATTTAATCGAAAGGCGTGGGTTCGGTTCCCACTCTGGGCGAATGTTTTTCTTTCTTTCTTTCTCACGTAAATAATAAAAAAAATAATGTAACGTCACTCACGGTAAAAAATAGTTTAACTATTCCCCTATGCCATCTTTGGCGTTGTAGACTGCTGGCATTTCTTTCTGTCCTAACGAGCCCCTTATTTCCAAACCCTATTATCATGCGATAGCTTCGCGAGCGCCTTGGTTCTGGAAGCCTTGATTCCAAGGTAGCAGAAGAGGGTTTCCCGCCAGTTACCCGCTTATAACAGGCTGTAGACGTTCGCGTCACGCCCAGGAGTTTGAAAAGAAGGTCCCCATTTCCCCGTGTAGTCTGAGTGGCGGTGGCTAGCACCATCAAGCGTTAGTTACAGTTGTAGTAAATATAAATACTCCAGAAAGTCAAGCAGAACACAGTCGCCCAGATAGCCGAAGTGGTAAGGCATTTGATATCTAATCGAAAGGGGTGAGTTTGGTCCCCACTCTGGGCCCGTGTTTTTCTTTCTTTCTCGCGTAATTTTTAAAATTAATAATGTTACCTCACTAAACCTAAAAAGTAGTCTAACCATTCCCCTATGCGTCTTTGCCGTTGTAGACTGCCGGCATTTCTTTATGTATTTCCTAACGAGCCCCTATTTCCAAACCCTTTTATCGTGCGAAAGCTTAGTGAGGGCATCCGTTCTGGCAGCCTTGATGACAAGGTAGCATGAGAGGGTTTCCCGCCAGTTATCCGCTTATGACATGCTGCTGACGTTCGCGTCACGCCCAGGGGGTTGAAAAGAAGGTCCCCATCTCCCCGTGTAGTCTGAGTGGCGCTGGCTACCACCCTCAAGCATCAGATACTGTTCTAGTAAATATAAACACCCCATAAAGTCAAGCAGAACACAGTCGCCCAGATAGCCGAATTAGTAAGGCATTCGAGATCTAATCGAAAGGCGTGGGCTCAGTCCCCAATCTTGGTGTGTGTTTTTCTTTCTTTCTTTCTCACGTAATAATAATAAAAATAATAATATAATATCACTAACGGGAAAAAATAGTGTAACCATTATCCTATGCCATCTTTGGCGTTGTAGACTGCCGGCATTTCTTTCTGTATTTCCTAACGAGCCCCTCATTTCCAAACCCAATTATCGCGCGAAAGCTTAGCGAGCGCCTCGGTTCTGGAAGCCTTGATACCAAGGTAGAAGAAGAGGGTTTCCCGCAGTTACCCGCTTATAACAGGCTGTAGACGTTCGCGTCACGCCCCGGGGGTTGAAAAGAAGGTCCCCTTGTCCCCGTGTAGTCTGAGTGGCGCTGGCTACCACCCTCAAGCGTCAGATACAGTTTTAGTAAATATAAAGACCCAGAAAGTGAAGCAGAACACAGTCGGCCAGATAGCCTAATTGGTAAGGTATTGGAGATCTAATTGAAAGGCATGGGTTCGGTCCCCACTCTGGGAGCGTGTTTTTCTTTCTTTCTTTCTTACGTATTAATTAATACAAATAATATTCTAACGTCACTAAAGGTAAAAAATAGTGTAACCATTCCCCGAAGCCGTCTTTGGCATTTTGGACTGCCGGCATTTTTCTCTGGATTGCCTAACGAGCCCCTTATTTGCAAACCCTATTATCGCGCGAAAGCTTAGTGAGGGCCTTGGTTCTGGCAGCCTTGATGCCAAGTTATCATAGGAGGGTTTCGCGCCAGTTACCCGCTAATGACAGGCTGGTGACGTTTGCTTCACGCCCCGTGGGTTGAAAAGAAGGCCCGTTGTCCCCGAGTAGTCTGAGTGGCGCTGGCTACCACCATCAAGCGTTAGATACAGTTGTAGTAAATATAAATAGCCCAGAAAGTGAAGCAGAACAGTCACCCAGATAGCCGAATCGGTAAGGCATTCGAGATCTTATCAAAAGGCGTGGGTTCGGTCCCAAGTGTGGGCACGTGTTTTTCTTTCTTTCTTTCTCACGTAATTAAACAACAAATAATAAATGATAATATAATGTTACTAACGATAAAAAATAGTCTAACCATTACCCTCTCCCGTCTTTGGCGTTGTAGACGACCGGCATTTCTTTCTCTATTTCATAACCAGCCCCTCTTTCCAAACCCTATTATTGTGTGAAAGCTTAGTGAGGGCCTCGGTTCTGGCAGCCTTGATACCAAGGTAGCATAAGAGGGTTTCTCGGCAGTTACGCACGTATGACAGGCTTCAGACGTTCGCGTCACGCCCCGAGATTGAATAGAAGGTCCCCTTCTCCCCGTGTAGTCTGAGTGGCGCTGGCTCACCACCCTCAAGCGTCAGATACAGTCGTTGTAAATATAAATACCCCAGAAAGTGAAGCAGAACACAGTCGCCCAGATAGACGAATTGGTAAGGCATTCGAGATCTCATCGAAAGGCGTGGGTTCGACCCCACTCTGGCCGTGTGTTTTTCTTTCTTTCTTTCTCACGCAATTAATAAAAAAATACTAATGTAACGTCACTAACGGTAAAAAATAGTCTAACCATTCCCCTATGCCCTCTTTGGCGTTGTAAACTACCGGCATTTCTTTCTGTATTTCCTAACGAGCCCCTCATTTCCGAACACTATTACCGTGCGAAACCTTACTGAGGGCCTCGGTTCTGGCAACCTTGATGCCAATGTAGAAAAAGAGGGTTTCCCGCCAGTCACCCACTTATGACAGGCTGTAGACGTTCGCGTCCGGAATCGGGGGTTGAATAGAAGGTCCCCTTTTCCGAGTGTAGTCTGAGTGGTGCTGGCAACCACTCTCAAGCGTCAGAAACTGTTGTAGTAGATATAAATATCCCTGAAAGTGAAGCAGAACACAGTCGCCCAGATAGGCGAATTGATAAGGCATTCCGGATCTAATCGAAAGGCGTGGGTTCGTTCCGCACTTTGGGCGCGTGTTTTTCTTCTTACTTTCTCACGTAATAAAAAATAATAATGTAACGTCACTAACTGTAAAAAATAGTATAACCATTCCCCTATGCCATATTTGGCTTTGTAAACTGCCGGTATTTCTTTCTGTATTTCCTAACGACCCCCTCATTTCCAAACCCTATTATCATGCGAAAGCTTAGTGAGGGCCTCGGTTCTTGCAGCCTTGATGCCAAGGTAGCATAATAGGGTTTCCCGCCAGTTACCCGCTTATGACAGCCTGTAGACGTTCGCGTCCCGCCCCGGGGGTTGAACAGAAGGTCACCTTCTCCCCGTGTAGTCTGAGTGGCGCTGGCTACCACCCTCAAGTTCTCAGTTGTAGTAAATTTAAATACCCCAGAAAGTGAAGCAGAACACAGTCGCCCAGATAGAAGAATTGGTAAGGCATTCGAGATCTAATCGAAAGGCGTGGGTTCGACCCCACTCTGGGCGTGGGTTTTTCTTTCTTTCTTTCTCACGTAATTAATACAAAATAATAATGTAACATCACTAATGGTAAAAAATATTCTAACCATTCGCCTAAGCTGTCTTTGGCGTTGTAGACTGCCGGCATTTATTTCTGTATTTCCTAACGAGCCCCTCATTTCTGAACCCTATTATCATGCGAAACCTTGTGAGGGCCTCGGTTCTGGCAGCCTTGATGCCAAGGTAGCATAAGAGGGTTTCCCGCAGTTACCCGCTTATGAAAGGCTGTAGACGTTCGCGTCATGCCCCGGGGGTTGAATAGAAGGTCCCCTTATCCACGTGTAGTCTGAGTGGCGCTGGCTACCACCCTCAAGTGTCAGATACAGTTGTAGTAAATATAAATACCCCATAAAGTGAAGCAGAACACAGACACCCAGAAAGCCGAATTGGTAAGTCATTCGACATCTAATCGAAAGGCGTGGCTCCGGTCCCCACTCTGGGCGCGTGTTTTTCTTTCTTTCTTTCTCAAGTAATTATTAAAAAAATATTATTGTAACGTCACTAACGGTAAAAAATAGTCCAAACATTCCCCTATGCCATCTTTGGCGTTGTAGGCTGCCGGCATTTATTTCTGTATTTCCTAACGAGCCCCTCAAATTCTAAACCCTAATATCGTGCGAAAGCTTATGAGGGCCTCGGTTCTGTCTGCCTTGATGACAAGGTAGCATATGAGGGTTTCCCGCTAGTTACGCACGTATGACAGGCTGTAGACGTTCGCGTCACGCCCCGGTGGTTGAAAAGAAGGTCCTCTTCTCCCCGTGTAGTCTAGGTGGCCCTGGCGCCAACCCTTAAGCGTCATTAACAGTCGTAGTAAATATAAATACCACAGAAAGTGGACCGGAACACAGCCGCCCAGATAGGCGAATTGGTAAGGCATTGGAGATATAACGAAATGGTGTGGGTTCGTTCCCCACTCTGGGCGCGTGTTTTTTTTCTTTCTTTCTCATGTAATAATAAAAAAAATAATAATGTAACGTTCCTAACGGTACAGAAGTCTAACCATTCCCCTATGCCGTCTTTGCCGTTGTAGACTGCCAGCAATTCTTTCTGTATTTCCTAAGGAGCCCCTCATTTTCAAACCCTATTATCATGCGAAAGCTTAGTGAGGGCCTCGGTTCTGGCAGCCTTGATGCCAAGGCAGCATCAGATGGTTTCCCGCCAGTTACCCGCTTATGACAGGCTGTAGACGTTCGTGTCACGCCCCGGGGGTTGAATAGAAGGTCCCCTTCTCCACGTGTAGTCTGAGTGGCGCTGGCTACCACCCTCAAGCGTCAGATACTGTTCTAGTGAATATAAACACCCCATAAAGTGAAGCAGAACACAGTCGCCCAGACAGCCGAATTGGTAAGGCAGTCGAGATTTAATCGAAGGGCGTGGGTTCGGCCGCACTCTGGGCGCGTGATTTTCTTGCTTTCTTTCTCAAGTTAATATAACAAAATAATAATGTAACATCACTAACGGTAAAAATAGTCTAACCATTCCCCTATGCCATATTTGGCGTTGTAAACTGCCGACATTTCTTTCCGTATACCCTAACGAGCCCTTCATTTCCAAACCTTTTATCGTGCGAAACCTTAGTGAGGGCCTCGGTTCTGGTTTCCTTGATGCCAAGGTAGCATAAGAGGGTTTCCCGCCAGTTTTCCGCCTATGACAGGCTGTGTACCTTCGCGTCACGCCCCGGGGGTTTAATTGAAGGCCCCCTTCTCCGCGTGTAGTCTGAGTGGCACTGGCTACCGCCCTCAAGCATTTCGATACAGTTGTAGTAAATATAAATACCCCAGAAAGTGAAGCAGAAGACAGCCGCCCAGATAGGCGAATTGGTAAGGCATTGGAGATATAACGAAATGGTGTGGGTTCGTTCCCCACTCTGGGCGCGTGTTTTTTTTCTTTCTTTCTCATGTAATAATAAAAAAAATAATAATGTAACGTCCCTAACGGTACAGAAGTCTAACCATTCCCCTATGCCGTCTTTGCCGTTGTAGACTGCCAGCAATTCTTTCTGTATTTCCTAAGGAGCCCCTCATTTCCAAACCCTATTATCATGCGAAAGCTTAGTGAGGGCCTCGGTTCTGGCAGCCTTGATGCCAAGGCAGCATCAGATGGTTTCCCGCCAGTTACCCGCTTATGACAGGCTGTAGACGTTCGTGTCACGCCCCGGGGGTTGAATAGAAGGTCCCCTTCTCCACGTGTAGTCTGAGTGGCGCTGGCTACCACCCTCAAGCGTCAGATACTGTTCTAGTGAATATAAACACCCCATAAAGTGAAGCAGAACACAGTCGCCCAGATAGCCGAATTGGTAAGGCAGTCGAGATTTAATCGAAGGGCGTGGGTTCGGCCCCACTCTGGGCGCGTGATTTTCTTGCTTTCTTTCTCAAGTAAATATAACAAAATAATAATGTAACATCACTAACGGTAAAAATAGTCTAACCATTCCCCTATGCCATATTTGGCGTTGTAAACTGCCGACATTTCTTTCCGTATACCCTAACGAGCCCCTCATTTCCAAACCTTTTATCGTGCGAAACCTTAGTGAGGGCCTCGGTTCTGGTTGCCTTGATGCCAAGGTAGCATAAGAGGGTTTCCCGCCAGTTTTCCGCCTATGACAGGCTGTGTACCTTCGCGTCACGCCCCGGGGGTTTAATTGAAGGACCCCTTCTCCGCGTGTAGTCTGAGTGGCACTGGCTACCGCCCTCAAGCATTTCGATACAGTTGTAGTAAATAAAAATACCCCAGAAAGTGAAGCAAAAGACAGTCGCCCAGATAGGCGAATTGTTAAGACATTGGAGATATAATCGAATGGCGCGGGTTTGGTCCCCACTCTGGTGGCGTGTTTTTCTTTCTTTCTCACGTAATTAATAAAAAAATAATAATGTTACATCACAAAAGGTAAAAAGTAGTCTAACCATTCTCCAATGCGTCTTTGGCGATGTAGACTGCTGGCATTTCTTTCTGTATTTCCGAACGAGCCCATCTTTCCAAACCCTATGATCTTGCGAAAGCTTAGTGAGGGCCTCGGTTCTGGCAGCCTTGATGCCAAGGTAGCATAAGAGGGTTTCGTGGCAGTTGCGCACGTATGACAGGCTGTAGACGTTAGCATCACGCCCCGGGGGTTGAAAACAAGGGCCCCTTCTCTCCGTGTAGTCTTTGTGGCGCTGGCCACCACCCTCAAGCGTCAGATACAGTTGTAGTAAATATAAATACACCAGAAAGTGAAGCAGAACACAGTCACCCAGATAGACGAATTGGTAAGTCATTTGAGATCTAATCGAAAGGCGTGGGTTCGGTCCCCTTTCTGGGGGCGTGTTTTTCTTTCTTTCTTTCTCACGTAATTAATAAAAATAATAACAATGTAACGTCACTAACGGTAAAAAATAGTCTAACCATTCCCCTATGCCGTTAAGGCGTTGTAGACTGCCGCTATTTCTTTCTCTATTTCCCAACGAGCCCCTCACTTCCAAACCCTATTAATGTGTGAAACATTAGTGATGGCCTCGGTTCTGGCAGCCTTGATGCCAATTTAGCATAATAGGGTTTCCCGGCAGTTACACACGTAAGACAGGCTGTACACGTTAGCGTCACGCCCCGTGGGTGTAAAAGAAGGTCACCTTCTCCCCCTGTAGTCTTATTTGCGCTGGCTACCACCCTCAAGCGTCAGATACAGTTGTAGTAAATAAAACTACCCCAGAAAGTGAAGCAGAACACAGTAACCCATATAGCCGAATTGGTAAGGCATTGGAGATCTAATCGAAAGGTGTGGGTTTGGTCCCCCCTCTGGGCGCGTGCTTTTCTTTCTTTGTCACGTAATTAGTAAAAAAGTAATAACGTTACATCTATAAAGGTAAAAAGTTATCTAGCCATCCCCTATGCGTCTTTGGCGTTGTAGACTGCCGGCTTTTTTTTCTGTATTTCCTAACGAGCCCCTCTTTCCAAACCCTATTATCATGCGAAAGCTTAGTGAGGGCCTCGGTTCTGGCAGCCTTGATGACAAGGTAGCATAAGAGGGTTTCCCGCCAGTTATGCGCTTAAGACAGGCTGTAGACCTTCGCGTCACGCCCCGGGGGTTGAAAAGAAGGTCCCCTTCTGCCCGTGTAGTCTGAGTGGCGCTGGCTACCACCCTCGAGAGACAGATACTGTTCTAGTATATATAAACACCCCATATAGTGAAGCAGAACACAGTCGCCCTGATTGCCGAATTGGTAAGGCATTCGAGATCTAACCGAAATACGTGGGTTCGGTCTCCAGTGTGGGCACGTGTTTTTCTTTCTTTCTTTCTGGCGTAATAAATAAAAAAATAAAAATGTAATGTCACTAACGGTAAACAATAGTGTAACCAATACCCTATGCCGCCTTTGGCGTTGTAGACTGCCGGCATTTCTTTCTTTATTTCCTAATGAGCCCCTCATTTCCAAACCTTTTAATGTGTGAAAGCTTTGTGAGGGCTCAGTTCTGGCAGCCTTGATGCCAAGGTAGCATAAGAGGGTTTCCTAGCAGTTACGAACGTATGACAGGCTGTAGACGTTAGCGTAACGCCCCGGGGGTTGAAAAGAAGGTCACCTTTTCCCCGTGTAGTCTTAGTGGCGCTGGCTACCACACTCAAACGTCAGATACAGTTGTAGTAAATATAAATACCCCAGAAAGTCAAACAGAACACAGTCGCCCAGATAGCCGAATTGGTAAGGCATTCGATATCTAACCGAAAGGCGTGGGTTCGGTCCCCACTCTGGGTGCGTGTTTTTCTTTCTTTCTTTCTCACGTAATAATCAAAAAAATAATAATGTAACGTCCCTAACGGTACAGAAGTCTAACCATTCCCCTATGCCGTCTTTGCCGTTGTTAGACTGCCAGCAATTCTTTCTGTATTTCCTAAGGAGCCCCTCATTTCCAAAACCTATAATCGTGCGAAAGCTTAGTGAGGGCCTCGGTTCTGGCCGCCTTGGTGCCAAGGTAGCATAAGAGGGCTTCCCGCCAGTTACCCTCTTATGACAGGCTGTAGACGTTCGCGTCACGACCCGGGGGTTGAAAAGAATGTCCCTTTCGCCCCGTGTAGTCTGAGTGGTGCTGGCTACCACCCTGAAGCGTCAGATACAGTTGTAGTAATTATAAATACCCCAGAAAGTGAAGCAGAACACAGTCGCCCGATAGCCGAATTGGTAAGGCGTGGGTTCGGTCGCCGCTCTGGCGCGTGTTTTTTTTCTTTCTGACGTAATTATAAAAAAACAATAATGTAACGTCACTAACGGTAAAATATAGTCTAACCATTCCCGTATGCCGTCTTTGGCGTTGTAGACTGCCGGCATTTCTTTCCGTACACGTATATATATATATATACATATATATATATACACATATATATATATACATATATATATATATATATATATATATATATATATATATATATATATACATCTACACAAACATAAATATTCACACAGACATGTAGAGGCGAGGAAGGGTTATTCACACATATACAAGAAGAACATGGGCTTTTAAAGAATATACATTGCACATATACAAAACAAAAGATGTTGGTACATATACAAAATAGATTCGCACTATATATACAGCCAACTGAAACTTCGCACGGGCCTCAAAATAAAATGAATGGGGGTTAAGGAGGCTTGTACTTAATATACAGTGTGTGGAAAGAAGACGGAATGGTCAGTTAAGTAGCAAAGGCTCCACACTCATAGTATAACTTGTTTTTGCTAGTTTATTTGTGCAAGTGTATTTTCATGCTGTAAATAAATCTTTTTGATTCTTTTATTTCCTGGGGTATATCGTTCTATATTTTTACCTCAGTGAATTGTAGCAGTCACTGCCCGTACATATTACTAACAGGTACCAGGTTAATGGGGTTCTGAAATACCTTCCGCCGATGCATGGATGTACATGTAACCAAATAAAGCAATGTATTAGCAATATATTCCCTCAAGAATTTTGTTAAAGCGATGAGTATTAGCTGCGAAATCGTAAATAAAAAACCACGCGTTATCTTCGCGCCGTGTTTCCTCCTCCTTTCAACTTATTCTTCGCTGTTGACGGCGCGCGAACCTTCCCTCCCATGATGCTTCGCTCCTCAACGGTGACGTACTTCCGCGATAGCACACTTTATACTGCCGTCTGCTACGGGCAAGCTTTGTTGACACCACAAATCCCGCACTCCACTCGAGGCTGGAAAAGCGAACGAAAAATCTGGCCGCACGTGTGTGGCGGCATGGCCTTGCCCTTTCGCGGTGTACGTTGCTGGAGTTGCTATTGGTGGCACGTGACGTTTTATCGGTGGCGAACTCGCAGCCGCAAGGGGAGGATCGTGGGCTCGTTCTCTTTGATGCACCGCTCACTGTTTATCCAAAAAGCGCCGTATCAGATGTGGCCCCGCTGGTACCGGTTGTTATTTTGCGGTGGTGGTAATTCCTGCCGGCGGCATGTGACAAAGACATTTTAAACCGATATAGAACCCGTGCACAGAATGCTTAAATGATGTGACCAGTTCAGCATGGGGCGACGCGTGGTGGAGAGCGGCGACGTTGGCAAAACATGCTCCACCACGGCTCTGAGCTTTCTAGCACTAGACCGAGCGCCATTTCTTTGACAATCTCAAACATCGGTTGCCTTGGCAACAAGGCACAAACCACACCAGAAGTCAGAGATGGTTTCGTGATCCCGGTTCAGCTCGGGGCCCTACCTTGCGACATGTGGGAACTGCCTATTGCGGGCACCTATCTTTTGTTACCTATGAAAGAGCGAGATGCGTTTGGCATTACAGGAGGCAATGGTGTGTGTGTTGTAGACGCCGTTGTTTCGCCATGAAATGCAACGTTGTGCTTCTTCGGGTGGGTAGTGCATCCCATGGTCGGGATTATCTCTATCGAGTGACATACGGCTCAACCTCGCATGGGGTATGTGCAGTGTGCGTGGCAAAAGCCATCTCGGCTTGTGCGCCAGAGTTAAGTGACTTGCTGTTCGTCCCTGCAACCCGCGCCCGAGGTGAGTGCCGAGTTTACGACGGGCAGGAGGAGGCAACCCATCGTCTGTCAATCGCGGTTCAACGCACGTTGTGACGTTGTGTTCGTTCGAAACGCATGTCTGGATTGTTTTGAAGTTCGATAAATTGTATATGTCAATCCCGGGCATTCGGCTCAGGGTGTTCTCTGCGATAGCATGAAAGAAGTGCCACGGGGCTTCAACGCTTTCTTTATGGAACGTACTCAGGTAAGAGAATATGCATGTCGTGTTATGGTCGTGTGGCATTCACTACAAACGGTTAAGCGTGTTGTTACACTTGTTTCGTTTGTCGTAAAATATCTAAGCACTCTGGCACTCCACTGGCAGATCAGCCGGCGAGCCGACGCTAAGCACACGACCCATATTTTTGCAGGTAGTGCGCGAAAAAGCCGTCCAATAGCAGGATGTCTAGCTCATGACGAACATCTGGGAATCGATGATCTAGACACGTGAAGATGGCGGCGTCAAAAAACACGAATATAAGGGTGAGAAAAAAGAGACAAACTTTGCAACAAAAGTGTGAGCTTTCCGCAGCGCGTAAAATAGTAATACGTGGCACAGATGACAGTGACGGCCGAGTATAACGATTTCGCTAGTTATTTTAGTGTGCTCAAAACGCCTTTCAGGGCCCCTTTAAGGATGCCTACAGCCAAACTTCTTGTTTGGCGCAATAAAGAATAAAATATCGAGCTGTCTAAAGGATGACTATAATTTAATATACTGTATACCAATTCAGCTGTATTTTACAGAGGTAGTTGATCAAATGTCAAAACTTGAAGAGCGTCATATTAACTGTCTAATAAAAGAAGAAAAAAGGACTGCTGGAAGAAATATTCTTCATGTTAACGTTTCACGTGTTGTTCTCCTGCGTATTATAACATCAAATTAAGGGGAGGAAGTGTCCCTTCTGGATTAATACTATGTTCTACACGGGTAATAATCACAACTGCATCTCGTACAAAGCCTTTTAATGAAGATGAAGGATTTATTTGTCAAACTCCTCAAAGCTTCCCTGCGTCTCATATTATCACATTGTATATAAAATACTACACAGAAAATAAGTGGCACTTTCTGAATTGAGACTTGTCGTTTCATCACAATTTTTTAAATGTTAGCTGGTGTATCCATGTGGTTTTTCAAAGATTTGTTTTGCTAAACATTATTAAAAAAGATTGTGGGTGATTGCACATAGTTTTCGAAGGTCATCAAAAGCTGGCGAAAGGGCATTTTAGGGAAAAAAATTTGTATTCATGACAATTCTACCATTCACAGATGCAGAACGCTTGTTGAATACTTAACTTACCCGACAGATGTGGAACCTCTGAAATGAATAATGTTGCCTTAAATTTTGTTTTGCAAGAGAGTCAGCAATTGGCAATTTAAGTATGATTTTCGTTATTAATCCGTGAGACAAAATCGAGCAATGGTGTTCTGACCAATGAAACAGTGCAAAGAAGCCTCACATATTTTTTCTTGTGAATAATGGACGCATATCTTATCGGAGGTTTGAATGAAGAAGGCCCCCCGCACGGGGCACCTTGAGTATTCATGGTGACGGTGAGCAGCGACACCGCGGACCCCGAGCTCCCAACATAAGCCGTGTCCAACCGTGGCGAGGTGTTTAAAGGTGAAGGGTAGAAGCCGTAAACGGTGGCCGTCGGAGCCTTGGTCAAGCTCCGGCCGATGGGCTCCCTGCCTGGTAGCTCCAGGGACCTCTTTGACTACCAGGGTAAGGTCAAAGGAGAAAGTACCCCCGTCTCCCTGCTTTCCAATGTATCACATGGCATTTTCCAAACCCCCCTCCAAACGTGATCGGCCCCCGAAAAGGGGCCGCACCGAAGCTACATTCCCACCCTTGTTAACACTTGCACACCAAAAGCCAGATAACTATCCGCGATTCTTGATTGTTGAATCTTTTAACAAGTCGAATCCTATCTCCTCCCAGTCAGTGTTCCTTATCACCAAATTCCTTGAAGGCATCCTGGGCAAGCCTTTCAAAGCCAAGAAACTGAGAACCGGCGAAGTCCTGGTCGAGGTGAACACTCACCAGCAAGCCACAAGCCTCCTTACCCAGAATCGCATGGCAGATCTGGACATCAGAGTCACACCCCACCGTAGCCTCAATAGCTCTGATCTGATAAATGAGACAAAGCCGATCTGCTCGAAGGTCTGAAAGGCGAGGGCGTGACGGCAGTGAGGCGCATCACCATGCGGCGAGATAACAAGCAAATCATGACAAAGCATATAATCTTAACATTTGACCGTTCCTCACTCCCCGAATCCATCAAAGCAGGTTTCATTCACTGTTCTGTCCGGCCGTACATCCCGAACCCGCGGCGCTGTTTCAAGTGCCAACGGTTCGGGCATGGCACCACCTCCTGTCGTGGAAAAACAACGTGTGCGAAATGTTCATCGCAAGATCATGAGACGGATAACTGCCAGGCTGAACAATTAATGCGCAGCAACTGTCATGGACCTCATGCTGCGTACTCCCGCACGTGTGAAAGGTTCCATATGGAAAAGAAAATAATCAACCTCAAAATCACTGAAAACATCACCTTCCCAGGGGCGCGGAAGAGGTTTGCCTCTTTCCCTCTGGGTAGGTACGCCGACGCAGCTCGCCGGGGGGCGGAGCGGCGTCTGGTTTCTGCGGGGACCCAGTACCGCGAGTCGGACTTGGTCCCGCCCCCGCCCCCCGCTGGGTTGCCTCACGCAGCCCAACCCGGCACCACGCCGCTTGCTGAGGCAGCAGCGGTTGTGGTGCAAACCACTTCTGTCGGGACCGGTGCCGCTCCCGCCTCTGTCTCCCCGTCCTCCAGTCCGTTGGAGGGTACCGAGGTGATGGACAACACGGGCCCCGCACCGGCTCCCACCGTCACCGCACCGCCCGTGCCACCCCTGGTGCCCCGGACGCCCTCGGCGGTGGCGGCTCAAACGAAGGGCTCCCGAGGGGGGGCCAAGTCCGGGGGGCCCGGTCCGTCGGGCACCCCTCGGACATCCGACGACGAGATGGATGTCGGGCCGTTCCTGCCTGCAACGCAGCGCAAGGAGCGGTCTCCGACGCCCAAGCCAGCAGCAGAAAGGCCCAAAAAGCCAAATCATAGAGTAACAGCCCCGAAAGACACATGAACACACATACACACAGGCTTCAGTAGCTTCTAAGTCTCCATAATGGGAAGAGGAAATATTACTCAATGGAACTGTAGAGGCCTGATTAAAAATCTTGATGATGTCCATGAGATATTGCATTCAAACCAGCCAAGTGTGATGTGTCTTCAGGAGACGCATTTGAATCCCAATCACACAAATTTCTTAAATAGGTACATGGTATTCAGAAAGGATAGGGTTGGCTGCACACACTCTTCGGGCGGTGTAGCCATAATAGCCCGAAAATCCCTAGCATGCCATCCTATCACTCTCAACACCGTTCTTGAGGCTGTAGCAATACGCACAATAATTTTTAATAGGTTGGTAACGGTATGCTCAATTTACATTCGTCCTGATTATGCACTTTCCAGCTCTGACTTCGAGGCGCTGGTCGACCAGCTGCCCGAACCGTACATCCTAACAGGCGACCTTAATGCACACAACTCTCTTTGGGGCTCCTCCAGAACGGATGCCCGAGGTCGCCTGATAGAGAAATTTCTTACATCTTCAGGAGCATGCCTTTTCAACAAAAAGCAGCCTACATACCATAACTTAGGACATAATACATACTCACATCTCGACTTGGCTATTGGTTCTGCAATTCTCTTTCCATGTCTTGAGTGGGGCGTGGGCACTGACCCATATGGTAGTGACCATTTCCCCACTTCCCTAGCATATATAGGTAAAGGCCCATGCAGTCCATCTTCCCATAAAAGGTTAATGAATCAAAAGCAAACTGGAGCACATTCACACAAACATCTCAACTACACCACACATCCATAAAACACCTACACGTGGAGGAAGCCGCCCAACTCATCACAGCGCACATCCTCGACGCCACCGAAAAGTCCATTCCCCACGCCTCTGGTGCCCCGCGCAACCAGAGGAGGCCGTGGTAGAATGAGGACTGCAGGCGGGCGCGAGAGGCCCAGAACAAGGCGTGGGGTGTCCTTCGCCGGTACCCCACATCAGATAATCTCATTTCTTTTAAAAGGGCCAAGGCTTTTGGGAAGCGAGTGCGCCGTGAGGCGAAAAGGGAGAGTTGGCGCACCTTCCTCACTTCCATCAACTCGTACACTGACACGCGAAAAGTATGGACACGAATACATAAACTAAAAGGACAACAGACACACAGCCTGCCCCTGGTTAGTACAACAGGGGACACACTGGAAGACCAGGCTAACACACTCGCACAACACTTCCAACATGTGTCCAGTTCAGCACACTACACCAACACTTTCATAAAACACAAAACATCCTGTGAGAAGAAGTCCTTGAGAGACAGTAATAAGTCGACCTCATCTTATAACACCCCCTTCTCTCTGCATGAGCTGAAGATCGCACTTAGTACTTGTAAACCTTCACCTCCAGGCGCAGACAACATTACATACACTATGATTCAACACTTGCACACAGACACACTTGAAACCCTCCTTCACCTCTATAACAAAATATTTCTTTCGGGGCACCTCCCAGGGTCATGGAGGGAGGCCATCGTAGTGGCCTTTCTGAAAGAAGGGAAGGACCCTTCCTCTCCCACAAGTTATCGTCCCATCGCCCTCACAAGCTGCCTGTGTAAGCTGTTCGAGAAGATGATCAATAGGAGACTCATGTACTTCTTAGAGTACAACGGTCTTCTCGACAGATGCCAGGCTGGCTTCAGGGCTGGGAGATCCACCAATGATCAACTGGTTGCATTGGAAACATATCTAAAAGATGCCTTCATTCATAAGCAGTATTGTATAACAGTCTTCTTCGATATGGAGAAGGCCTATGACACGGCCTGGTGGTATGGCATCTTGTGTGACGTCAAGTCGTTTGGTGTTTCCGGCAACATGCTGAACACGCTCAGTAGCTACATGTCGGAAAGGACCTTTCGAGTGAGGGTTGGCAGTGCCCTTTCGAATGTATACGTGCAAGAAAATGGCGTCCCTCAAGGCGGTGTCTTGAGCAGCACACTGTTTATTGTTAAGATGAACTCACTTCGAAAGGCTTTGCCACCAACCATTTCCTGTTCTATATATGTAGATGACGTTCAAATATCTTTTAAGTCCTGTAACTTCTCAGTTCGTGAACGCCAAGTCCAGCTTGGGGTGAACCAACTTGCTGGCTGGGCAGACACAACGGTTTTAAACTGAACCCTGGAAAGAGTACTTGTGTTGTGTTCTCCCGCAAGCGCGGGATTAAGGCAGAACCGGAGATCACCCTTCATCGCGCTTCTATCCCTGTAAAAAGGAGCACAAGTTTTTAGGTGTCATATTTGATGAAAAACACACGTTCATACCACACATCAAACAACTTAAACATAAATGCCTGAAAACACTAAACATTCTCAAAGTCCTCTCCCACCAGTCGTATGGTGCAGACAAAGAACTCCTTCTTCGCGTCTTTACCGCCTTAGTCGGGTCTCGGCTAGACTACGGTAGTGTTGTGTATGGGTCGGCATCAAAAACAGCACTAAAAATGCTTGACCCAGTTCTCCATTTGGGCCTGCGCCTTGCGTGTGGTGCGTTCCGCACTAGCCCGGCCCAGAGTCTGTACGCTGAAAGTAACAAGTGGTGCCTGAAACATCAACGAATGTACATAGATTTATTAGATGCTTTTAAGGTCTCATCATTTAATAACCATCCTTTTAAACCGGTCCTCAACGATACATCAACAACCCAGCTATTCTCAAATCGTCCATCTGTTCCTTTGCCCTACTCTCTGAGGGTGAGAGAGGAAGCTTCATGTATTTCTGTTGGGTTTTTAGATGTCTGTACATCATCATCATTTTCTGACGTTATACCACCATGGCAACTGCAGCCTGTTTGTTGTGATGTTTCTTTCATGAAAATAGATAAAAACAGGATTCCGAGAGCTGCGATTGTGCAGCATTTCTTGTCGCTTCAGGATAAATATAAATGTGCCGAATTCTATAGCGATGCCTCGAAAACTTCAACAACAGTGTCGTGCGCCGCTCATGGTCCCAACTTTATTGCTGGCAGAACCATGAGTGTACACACCACTATCTTCTCTGCACAAGCATATGGCATCTTACTCATCGTTCAACACATTCTTAAAAAACAAATTCCTAAGTCCGTCATCTTCACAGACTCTTTGAGCATTGTGCGTACATTGTCTTCACACAGACCCAGGAAAAACCACATTGTCAATCTTGTATTTAATTTCATAATGTCAATATATGCAAATAATCTTCAACTGATCCTGTGCTGGGTTCCAGGCCATGCTGGAATCGCGGGGAATGAGACCGCAGATGAAATGGCCGCCACTGCTGCACTTGCAAACACAATGGACATAACAACAATACCCTACACTGACCTCAAGCCACACATACGACAACACCTTTGCAAAACATGGCAAGCCGACTGGAATACACAGACAGACAACAAGTTACACATAATAAAGCCACACTTAGGACAATACACTAGTGACTCACACAACAGATTCATCGAAGTTGCCCTAGCTAGATCACGGATAGGCCACACACACGCGACACACTCCCATCTGCTCACTGGATCTCCAAGACCCCTGTGTAGCAGGTGTGGGGAGGGCCTATCCGTACTTCACATCCTCATTGCATGCAAAGCACTCCAGACAACAAGACGCAAGCACTTCCCTCAACTCTACAGACAACACATTCCACTACACCCAGCACTCTTTCTAGCGGATGATCCCGTGATTCATGTGCAGCGCACTTTTAAGTTTCTCAGTGACATCAAGTTTTTACATCTCAGTTCCTATCACGCGTAGTTTTTTAAAGCTTTATTTCATACCACGCACCATCACAACCTGGCACTTTACACCAGCCATCCTCACTGTCTTTTATTGATTTTACTTTTGTTCTTGCTTACTGATTTCAGTGTCAACGTTTTCACCTCTCATATTTAACCACTGTTTTGGCGCTCTTTGCCCCAGTTGGCCTTGCGCCATTAACATCCAACCATCATCGAATGAATCAGGCCAAAGAAAAAAAAAGCAACACCAATATCTAAACCTTCAATTTAACATTGCATTTTGCTTCTAATAAATATTACAATATTGTACCTTCCGTAAGCATATAAGAAGGTTTTGCTGCCCGAAATTTTATTAAAAAATTCCGGGTCAGTACAACCCCGCTCTTATGTTCCCAAGTGCTGCGTTTTCCTGCCTGTTACCTTCATTTGGTGTAGTCCCGGTGCAGCTCACACAACGTCCTATGCATTAAAATAACCACGTTTAACTCTAGCGTTGGAGTACGTTCCCGCACTCACTCGTCGCAATCTGAAACTCCGAACCCACCGAGGCAACCTGCGGGGACCGCCATTTTGATGTTTCACGAGCCTTGGCCAAGCTTCGCTATCGAACCTACTGCATAAAGCGCAAGCCGGTGCGATTCGCAAACACTAGATGGCCCTCTGTTGCTCTCTGCTATCTTCATCATCACAGCACTTAAAATGGACATGTCGTTTCCGAATACCGAAAGTGTGTATTTGCTAACGAAGCACCCCGAAATGAATAGCACGCGCTCTCGTTGTCATCGTGCACTTCATGCATTGAGAACACCGTTGAACATGGAACCGCGAACTTTATCGTGCCTTCAAGGCGTCGCGAAAACTAGAGGCGCCTTCCCTTTAGAAAAACCTTGACGTACTAAATTCACTATACAAGCAGCCAGCGGGGAAGAGAGTCGACTTTGCTCGGGAGCTTGCTTTGCCATGCGTGGAGTTTTCAAGCGATCGCAAAAAACGGCAATCAAACATTCTCGCGTTTTTAAGGTTCTAAAGCCAAAGTTGCAGACATACATGCTTGTAAGTCAAGGCTACACTGTTTTCGTTTCTAGCGCCACCATCATCATGAGGAGATTGGCCAGCTCGCACGAAGGACATGCAGCACTCGGCACCCGGTCTGGAATGGCACCCTTTATACCCGCCTCGTCCTGACCATGGCATGGCCTGCGCAACCTAAACAAACGTGGGGTCGGCCGCACCGCCTCATCGGCCGCCTACAATTTTGTTGCCCGGACAAGCGGCTGCGCCATGGATTTGCAACGCTGTTTCCCAAGCAACTATGCGGACGAAGGGACGCGAAGAACGTTCCCCGCACTCCCAGACCTTCCCTTGCTGATCCCGTTTGATTCCACATCAAACCGCTCTGCATGGTTCGTCATCCCAAGGAGCCATTTTTATGTCAATGACATCTGGTCCCCGGAAATCAGGTACCTCGTGACACTAAAGAAGCTACCTGCTGACCTCATTGAGCAGACGCCGCTGCTGATCCCAGGCCCCAGTGCTCATGGCCAATTAAAAGACTCTGTCCTCAACCACTACGGCATAAAATCCCGGCAGGCGACAATCCCGACAGAACATGCAGCCGTTACCACCACCAGTCCTCCTCCGACAGAGCACTCGGCCCATGCACCCGAACCCTCACTAGGTGACGGGTATGCGATAATAGGCGCATATCTCGAGCTCCCAGCCACACCTACACCCACAGGATTCACAGCCGACGTCGCCATGTACGTCTACCAGCCGGAGCCTTCCTCCTCCACTACTAGAACCCCATGGCCGGGCTCCGTGCAGTCGCAGCATAACTCGCACGAACGCATGTCGTGGCACCCTATGCCGACCACGATGTGCTCACGTTTCCTATTGTAGTGCCGTCAACGCCTGGGCCGGAGTCTGGAGGGGGTGAGGATGCTAACCATGGCACACTGCATCCCGGCTTCACAACTCTCAGAGCAACACGCCCAGGTGTGCCCTGAGGAGCGCTTTGGGAAGGCATCTGCCATAGAGTTAATACTACTGACTGCATCCGTGACTGGCGCGCTGGCTCGGGCGCCACGAGAGTGTTCCGTTGCGCATGGCCTGCGGAACGATCAAGCGCAGCGCAGCGCACCCGAAGAGCGCTTCCAACGTCCTCAGTCGCTGATGTCGCCACAGAGAAGCTTGAGGCTGCACCTCGACGCTGACATAGTCATCGACGGCGGAAGCATCCGCCAAGAAAGCGAGTTTCGTCGCTGACACTCCTGGGGCGCGCTCCCGCGAGTAATCAGCGTCGTCTGCCAGCGTCTCTCGCACACACGCTGTGGGCGCCGACTCTGGATTCGAGCAGCTGCTATCGGCGTTCTCAGAATGGTACGTATCGCTGTGGCCGAAGTCAGTACAAGCGTCTTACCATGGCCTCACGTCGAACCTGCGAAGCGGGGCTGCACTTGAATCTGTGCTCGGCACTTCATCGTCAGAAATGCCAGCGTTTCCGCGCATGCAGCCGAACGTCGGAGTACCTGCGTTGCGGGTGGCTATTCAACGAGCGCCCAGCCTGAAGATCACCTTGTCGTCTATGCAGTGGCCGACGCTGGCGTCACTTTTTCTTCTGGGCTGCTAAATCTACGCCAACTCGTCCCATCCTCTCCCAGCCTCGTCCACCACAGGTTTCCCCACATCCCGGACGCTACCTCGTCGATGACCAGGACCATACCCTTAGTGAACCCCTGCCACTTGACCACTGACTGCCCATGGACTCTTCCTGACTATGAACAAATTGTACATACCTGTACATAGTGCATAGTGTATTTTCCTGCATTGTTATTTGCATTTGTCACTCTACCGCGCTTTTCGCTAGGGGGAGCCCTGTAGCGACACCATCATCATCAGGAGATTGACCAGCTGGCACGGAGGACACGCAGCACTCGGCACCCGGTATGGAACGGCACGCCGTTTCTACTAGCCTCGTCCTGACCATGGCACGGCCATCGCAACCTAAATAAACGTGGGCTCGGCCGCACCGCCTCAACGGCCGCCTACACGCTCATTTACGAAGGTTTTCGTTCATTTACTTGGGAAACACGGTGGGTTTATTTCCGTTACAGCCTGAAAGATTTTTGTGGTAATCGATAATCAAAGAAAGTACACTGGTCGAAGGCCAAAAATTTTTAATAAGTACAGGAAAGCATATGCGAATCTAGCAGATTGGTAACCCCACAGCCCCGCCTTGGCACCATCAAAACTAGCACTACCAAGCTTACAGTGAGTGTTCCCTACCGTCCGGGCTCTTCGTGAGGTAGCCACGCTAAATACAAATCGGGCTCCTTAATATATCTGCGTCTATCTCTGCGTTTTAGCGTCTTTGCGGCTCTGTGTCTTTGAGGTGGATTGTCAAGTTGCATTAAAAGGGTGGAGGCCGGATGTCGAATCACACAGGGGGGGCGAGATCTTTTAATGTAACGTGAAAACATTAAGCGAATTTACAATATTATACAAAACTTGCATGGAAAGCGCGTATATTTAGAGCACGCATGTCACAAGGTTGTTTTTTTGAAACATAGGTAACACAAACAGAGCTTACTTAATACTACGTTTGTTGTTTAAAATTCGCAGGCTTCTCGCGCATATTTACATCATGGTTGCTCACACAAACAATCAGAAAGTCGTAAAGCGATTCTTCGGTTATTCAAGAGACCAAGTTCCTGAATAATTTGAAGTCAAAACTCTCGCGTCCACTTTCAAGTAGAAATTCAGAAATGCCGGGAGGTTCGGGGAAGGGCCTATGACCATCATGCCGGAGGCCGCATAATGCTACGACGTGGGGCGCAGGTCGGTCACCCCTACTTTAGGATGTTCTGCATTTATGTTGGTTGTGTTGTCTTGTTTTCACTTTTTATTGGCTTCGCTATGGCTTTTGTGACATACACGCTTTTCAAAAAGACGGCTAACACTGAACCCTCAGTGGTGCAACTTGGTGGTTACACCTATGACGCCATAATACAAGAAGCGCCGCGCAGAAACGCAGTAGCGGTTACGCGTTTTGTCCCACCGTTTCACTATTCTGACTCCTCATGAAGACATGTCGCTGGTTATTAGATGCAACGCATCTCATGCTCGCCACTCTGTCCTTCCTCCGTCTGTCCAGCGTTGTTCGTACAGCTGCGCCTCTCCTCCTCTCCTCTCTCCTAGTGCGAACACTCTCTTCCAAACAGGTGCGGGTTGGCGCAGCGCGCTCTCACTCCGTTGCTAGGCGCTGGTGTGCGGTGCTGCACTCGGCGCTGCGCGCGCTGCGCATGTGCAGTACTCTCTCTCAGCGCTCTCCTCTCCTTCGGGTCCTGTGAATATAAAGCGGCATGCCGCGCTCCGGCGGTCTCAGTCGACGGTCGTCAGCCAGCCTCCCCTTCGCGTGAGAATCCCTTCTATAAGCGCAATCAATACGATGGAAAACGCCAATGGAACCCCCCATGAGATGCGTTGCATCACACGAGGGTTCCCGCGAGTGGAGGTGGGTGTAATTTTTTTTTATACGGTGCTAGTGCTTCTGTGGCAATATAAGGCGCGATGCCCACGCAGTGATGCGCACAACTTTGCAAGCTATACGTTTGTGTACAGTGATGCAGGGATAATGTAAGTACCAAGCCCACTTTTAGAGTCTCCCAGTATAATTTGTGCGTTCTCGGGGAAATGCCTCGCCTTTATACACTATCTTGAGAGGGACGTTTGACATGCCGGCACGGCTGCCGCCATTTTTAGCACCGAGCGTTGAGGCAGCAGAGTTGTTTCGGTGCAGGCGAATTTGAGACTGCATTCGTGCTTCACCCTGCCCGCGTTGATGGATTTTTCTGCATTTGTTGAACACAAACACGCTCGTTTTCCAGTTTTTTAGAACTGTTTCACGTGCGGATCATGACTACCGAAGTTTTAACACGAACATTCATTCTGGACAGTTGTGTCGGTTCAGCCAAACATTCGAGCGTCCAGGCCTGCGTATTTCTGTTGTTTTGGCATTCAAACAGCATTAGATTGGGTATGAGATGTATGACTTTATTTTTTGCCTTTACATTATGCGAATTGTATTCTCTCATTTCGTTACTGGCCGTGCAGGGACCCCAACGTATTCGAACTGAATTAGAATCCTGCTTATCTATACATCTCGATGCAAGTTCAATCCTCCTGACGCAATGCACGAATTTTACTGGTTATGTGGTACAGGTGAAAGATACATGAAACATTTATAACTCGCATAACTCAATTTTATGTCTCCTATAACGAGTTCCCCACTTTCATACAGTCGAAACGAAGATGAATCGCACGAATTAAGAGGAATGAGTGACAATATTTAACTAAATGCAAGGTAAAGAATGTTTTTACGGAACATTTTGGGGAGGCAGAATGAATGTCTTTATGTATGTTTTCGTACTTTTGGCGAATATTTTATAAAAGTTGAACAGTCGCCAAATGACTGCTCAGCAAGGAAGGGTCCCTCATAGTTCGACACTACGACATGGCAAGGGAATATCGAATAAACGGAAGTAAACTTGACGACTCAATAAGTGCGCAGCCGCAAGGCTGCGGTCTCCAATAATAAATTGTAGCATCTGGTAGCGTCTGTCTGTCGGCGATCTGGTCGGACAAAAGTCCTGAATGTACCGCTCTTCAAACAAAGGAAGACAGTCAAGGTTATTTTCCCACCAAGTCATGCGGAAAAAAAACCTTACCAGAACCGCATGCCATTAGTACGCTTCTCGTGTGCGTTTGCTGCGCTGTGTTTGCTGTCTCTTTGTTGTTTTCGCTTCCTCCATGATGGCAGTGCAGAGTATTGCCGAAATTGCTTACTGCTCCTCCGATAGCACTTGGCCATTTGGGAATAGAACTATTGTGTTCGTTTCGATAAGTTATTTTTTTCTAGATCTTTCTCTTGTGTAAACTTGATGCTCCTTATTTGGCAATATTAGCGCGCTTGGTGGGACATCGTAAATTGTAATTAATATTACACCCACACGCAAAGAAATTGGGTGTTTGCAATGAACAAGCTACAAGTTAAAAGGACACAAAAAAAAACGGCGGGATGCAGGGACAAAATAATATTTCAAACAGCAGCTCTAGGACAAAAAAATATTTCCAGCATTTTTGGCTTCCCTTTTCAGAACGTAGCATTTTCGGATTTGCTTGACTTGTATTTTTAACATACATGGTAAATTACAAGTATCTGTTTGCTGCAGGGCGGAAAGAGTGGGATGGAAGCCATCTGATAGTTAGCATATCGCATATATGCAAAGTCCAGGTGACTGGAAGGAAAAAAAACAAATGGCAGTTAGATTATTCCAATGGGCTCCGCGTTAGCAGTAGAATTTGCATTGCCATCTCTTCCCTTTCTCACATCTTAACTGTGTGCAGTCCTCTTGATCTGCTCCAAATAGATAGAGACGCCACAGCCACGTTTCTGGAAAATGCAAATATTCTAGCTAACACCATAAACCATGTTGCAAAAAGATCACGTGTACGATTATACCCGATATGTGACGCTGTCCATGCTTATCTGGAGGTGTACGGGGCCCCATCTACCATGTGAGGAAAAATAGCTAAGCCCCTCTCACTTTCTGCGCCACCCCGAAAAGCGCATGATCACAGAGTAGAAACAAAGTACAAAAAATTAAACTACTCCGTATTTCGCGCAAAGAGAAGCGCATTTCGGTGACGGTAAGTAATGGCGAAAAGATGTACTGGTAGCTCATACGGAACGCCAGGAGTAATCTGATTTTGAGTGGTACTTTACTCACTTTACATAATGGCCATACGCCTTTTTTTTCCTTGTTTTACTGGTGGGACAAATTTTGCAGGAAACGATGGGGTTCCAGATTCGCTCTCGCGCAAAGAAGAAGCTTCATGTTTGTATTTTCACAAAGTGGCTAGCAGATGCAGCTTCTCACCAGAACGGTGTACGAACATCGATCTTGCAATATCAACAAAAAGACCCGAAAATGAAAATAAAATGATGATGATGGGATTTTTATGACTGAAGCCCGACTGAGGGAAAAGAGCGCCAAAGGATGGTTAGTTTATTTGAGTGACATGAAAGTAAACCATTTTGCTAAAAATAAACAAAGCAAGTGAAAAGGTAAAGAAGATGAGAAAAGACTCAGGCTGGCGTGTTTCTGGTGTTGAAAGTGAAAAAAAGTGGGCATGACATTTCGCTTTTGTGTAAATAATAAAATCATATTCCTGAAGTATTTTGTTGACAGACCGCCTGCATTGTTCTCGGGCTTTCTCTTACTTATAACTGCATCAGCTGTAATACTACAAGGATGAAACGGGTGATGTGCTCCCTTCATAAAGGAGGACAGGTTGAATAAAAAGAAACCTGAACTCAACTCATTTTATTGCTCCCTCAAAACACAGCACGTGCAGGTAAAAACGGCTCTTGCTTGTACTGCGCATCTCTCTGCATAAGGACATATTTTAGAGCTTCGACCGAAAAGAACAAAATCTACACGCAGGTCGGGGCACTTTGATCCCGAACTGAAACTTCAGACATCGACGAAATGCGAGATTGCCACTTCTACTGGTGCGTGATGATGAAATTAGTGGTGGGAAACCGAAGGACGTGAAACGGATGTAAGTTAAGAAATCTGATATAACGATGATGCACCAGGGGTACATCAGAGAGAGGTGGGCTGCATAATTGCGAAATACTATCAGTTCTTTTTCTCAATGAAGCGATAATCGCAAAACCACATATAATTTGCAAATTGGCTGCTCTTTCTACATGTGGACCACAAATAAACTCTGAACAACCGCAGCAACAAAAACATACAACAATTATTTTTCTTAAATTCAGGCTTAGTGCTCAATATGATTCGTGAATGTAGTTCCGTGCACTATACCTATAACGGTTCTTTTATCACGCACCAGAAGCGAAAATTTACTGGCTATGCCACGGCTCTTCTCAATATCTTCAAAACCGTCAGCATCAAAGTACAGCAAAAAGCAATGACAAGGCTCCCCCCAGAGGGACTTCCTCAAAGAAGGGAGAAGGAAGTGGCTTCAGTGGGTTAGGGACAGAAGGAATTAGCCTTGGCATTTTGAAAGAAAGGGGTAGGGCAGTGTCTGTGGGCTTGGCGTATGGCGGCGACAGGAAGAGTATTCACTGAAATAACAAAAATACGTGGCCTTAGCAAACAAAACTAAAACATCGAATTGTGTGGGCAGAAAACACGGGATATGCTGTGGTGAATAAAAGCAAGAGATGAAAAGAAGGCAAACTGCAACAGAGTGTCTAACTTTGTGCAAAAAAAAAGACCAGAACCAAAAACGCAATGAACAGAAACGCAATGAAAAGAAGAAAAAATTTATTGAGATCAATTGTGTCCAACTCAAAAACAAATATAGCACCGAATTACCTGTAAACCGAAATGGCCGGATCTTCTATGAAAAGTGGACTTTTCGCGTTGCTAGGGCAATGTTTACGCAAAGCGTGCTTTTTTTCTGGGCTAAAAAATGCTAGCTTTTTTATTTTTACTGTTGCATAGTCTGTGAAAACTGCGGGAAAGAGAATGGGGACATTTGCCTGGGCAAATTGTGAGACCTATTTGTGATTTGTTTGGAGTGGCAGGTTGTTTCATAATAACTGCAAGTTTGATGGTCGGCATTGTGCTTCTGTTTTTTGTTCGTTTGTTTGTTTGACGGTGTACGGGGTGTTTTTAGGCTCGAGATCAAATTGTTCTTTAAAATATTAATTTTTTATGGTGCACCACGGGCCTCATGTGACACACTCGTCCAGTGTGGTCCAGTGCGGTCCAGTGCACACTGTCGCATTTTAACGCCGTGAAAATATTAATTTTTTATGGTGCACCACGGGCCTCATGTGACACACTCGTCCAGTGCGGTCCAGTGCACACTGTCGCATTTTAACGCCGTGCACACATGGAGACAATATGTGTACAATTATCTCTCTTTAAAAAAGTTTGCGGCTGAGAATAGCATGTTCGAACAGGAACCACAAAGACGTAGTACTTACTGCTCTGATGAACTGACACCTTGTGATGGGCAGACGCCGTGTCAGCTATTTCCTGTGCAAGAGGTAAGCCTACACGCTTAATTTGGTTGTAGGTTAATCAACATTGACACAGTTTGAGACGGATGTGGTCGGACCGGTGCCTGGACATGATTTATTGGAATGGCCAATCAATGGGCCGCGTGGCGTTCGTTTAAACGCGACTTCACCGGTGGCTGGAACGTCTTGCCGCTTCTATGTCCAAACGAATTCAATGAGTATCAGTTTCATTGCTTTGTAGAGAACTAGTGATTCGGCAATCTGTTTACACGTAGTTTTACACCGACCGTACATGTACTACTGACTTTTTGTTGAAAAAAGTACAAAGTGTATACAGTTTGACTCGCAGAGATTGTTGATATGTCTGAAAATTTGTCTATTTTTTGTTTTCCGAGATCTTTGTTCCCCATTTCAGTTATATGTCCCCTTTCCATTTCACTTATGTGCAAACTTAATATTGTGATGTGAAGAATTCACAAGCACAAAAAGAAACTCGGGTAAAAAAGACGACGAAAAGAAACTACGCAGCAGATGACACGCGCAAGATGCTCCGCCAAGCCGATTGACACCAGATACGGCGCCGAGTGCTCGCGACCATGGCACGAGCTCGCGCTCGCGCCGGCCACCAGCCAATCGGGAGCGACAGCGACAGCGACCGGCCGGCAGAGGCGATCCCGAGAGGAAGACGAGGGAGAAGAGAGACTGAAGTGTGGAGCGTGACCGGGCTGCGCGGCGGTCGGGCGACCGGACCCACGCCGTTCCTCAGGAGGTCCTCCACCAGGACAACCTTCAAGACATCTTCTCCACAAGCAAGTCGTGGCGCCGGGCATCGGTGACGACAGCGGCACTTCCAGAGAGCTGCGTTCCCCACGACGGTGGCAGAATCGCGGAGCGCGCTGTACTGCCGCAGCCACGACACTCTACCTCGACATTTCAAGGCTACTTCGACCGGTGTCGGTAATCACTACGTACCGTCTGTCATTCATAGTTCCCCAGTTCCCCAACTGTGACTCTTCCGCTTTTTGAACTAATTGCCGTTTTCTACACCGCGTACGGGCAGCCCGTATTGCATTTTCGTTTGTACCTGTTCATTGTGTGGATTTTGTTGGGCTTTAGGGTTATACAAATATAGCCTCGTTTAAAGAGTTTCTTCTCTAATTTATTATTGTCCCTCGAACATGACAATAATTTGGCGTCCACGGCAGGACGAGGCCCCAATTATTGTCAGGTTCGAGGGACAATAATAAATTAAAGAAGAAACTCTTTAAACGAGACTATATTTGTATAACCCTAAAGCACAACAAAATGCACACAGTGAACAGGTGGAAACGAAAATGCAATACGGGGCTGCGAGTACGCGGTATAGAAAACGGCAATTAGTTCAAATAGCGGAAGAGTCACATTCCGGGAACTAAGGAATGACACACGGTACGTAGTGATTACCGAGACCGGTCGAAGTAGCCTTGAAATGTTCAGTAGCGTGTCGTGGCCACGGTAGTACAGCGCGCTCTTAAATCCCGTAACCGTCGTGGGGAACTCAGCTCTCTGGAAGCGCCGCTGTCGTCGCCGATTCCCGGCGCTACGACTTGCTTGTGGAGAAGATGTCTTGAAGGTTGTCCTGGTGGAGGACCTCCTGGGGCATAGCACGGGTCCGGTCGCCCGACCGCCGTTCAGCCCGGTCACGCTCCACACTTCAGTCTTTCTTCTCGCTTGTCTTCCTCTCGGGATCACCTCTGCCCACTGGTCGTTGTCACTGGCCGCTCCCGATTGGCTTGTGGCCGGCGCGGGCTCGTGCCATGGTCGGGAGCACTCAGCGCCGTAGCTGGCGTCGATCAACTTGGCGGAGCATCTTGCGTGTGTCGTCTGCTCTGTAGTTTCTTTTCGTCGTCTTCTTTAACCGGCGTTACGTTTTATCCTTGCGAATTCTTCGCATGACATGTATGAAGGAAATAAGTATGAAGCAAAAATAGTGTGTAGTTGAACGAAGATTCGTGACCGTCATTTTACCTTTTTGTTGTGGTGATCTCATTCTGCATAATTTTTGCAAGCGCACTTTTGTCAAAAAAAAATTCAAAAGTGGTCCCGAGAACACATTGCTGTTGGCAAATATTTTCCGTGGTATTTTTACCGCTCCTTTCGTTATTGCGCTGGCATCGCTGCCGGATTGCAGGTTGGCTTGGCTTCTTCCAGTAGATCATTTGTTTTTGCACATTTGTAAAACCTATATCTCACCCATTCTTTTCTTCGTTTTTGCAGAAGGGTTCGGCCATAGCTAACTCCCCCAAAAAAGCAATTGTGGATTCAAAACTGATATTTTGCGATCTGGTGCGCCTGCCTGCGACAGCTAATGCCATTGACCGACGTATCCTGGAGCTGAAACGGAGTCTTCGCGCTTCGCCCTGCTCGCACCAGCACCTCTGATATCTATGTTCGTAGCTAAATAAGTATTGTGTCAAGTATAATTCTCTGCTCCTGATTAGTGGCTCATCTTAGTATGCTCAGTTTCACACAGTGTAAACCCGGTCCTGCGTACTGCAAACATGTGGCCTGAAAGAGTTTACGAAACGTTTGCTGACGCAGTAATACGTCGGCTTTATTGTCCACCCAGATAAGGTAGTGTCCGGCGAGTTTTTTGCTTCGGGCTTTCTGTGGTCTAATCGCCATGTTCACATTTCAGCCATGGTAGCGCGTTTGTTGCGGCTTCATAAGTAGCACTTATTTTTCTTCACCATCCCAGAAATGAAAGTGTTTTGTGTAGGATGACAAAATCCAATAGGAGAGAATGCATAAACACACATAATATAGAAAAAATGTTATTCCAAACAGCATCTCCTGGATAAATGGAATACATCTTCACAGGACCTGTCGCTTCCCTTGCCAGGACAAAGTGCTTTTAGATTCGCTTGACTTGTGTAATGAACATTCATGGTGATTTACTACGTTTGCTGCCGGCAGGCACGAATGGATTCGTGTCATCCGGTACTTGTGAACATATAGTTTATTAGAGTGCCGGTATGTATATGTATAACCGATTTTAATTTTTTTTTAGTTTTGTGAGGAAGGTTGCTGACAGCTCTGATTTTGATTCCGTGTCCTGATTAGGACTTGCATTTCCACGACTTCATCAGAGGATTGCACATCACGAAAGACGCGGACAGAAGGAAAGAATGGAAGCACACGCGGATGACTTAAAACGCGGTTCATTGAGGAAACCGCCTGTAATTAGACGAAGATAATTTTCACATTATTAGTCTTTGCACAATTTCACACGCGATTTCTCTTTTTGCTTTTGTAGTAATGTGTGCTCGCAACCTTGTCGACGTATGCGTTGTAAATTGTCCAACTTCCTATTATAAAAGCCGTTAAAAACAAGAATATGTATTTGATAATCAACAGCCGCTATTGTTAGTGCCACGCGCCTTCACACAGCTAGCGCACTTCAGCGCTGTTTAGGAGAACGAGCGAGTCGAGACATAAAAGGTAGTGCCTAAAGATCCCAGGGATGCATCCCTCCCGTGTACGACAGTTGGAAAACCAGGTTTTCCATTGTGCAGGCAGCCACAAAAGAACCTTCCCCCGGCATCGGAGGTGGAAAGGAGGGGACCTCACACTTTTTTCTCGCAAAAACCATCTCGGTCGCTGTTGCAGTTGTCCGTCGGAGGCGTAGCTTTTTGATAAGACCATAACTACACGAAAGATGGCGACCAAGAAACAGACACCTTAATATTGCAACCGTTTGGCTGGCGGTGTCCTTAAAAATTATGTGCGCCTGCAGATGTTTGCAGTTCTTGCATTCCGGACGGAGCGAGGGGATAATGACTGGTTGCTGGAAGCACCAATATGGGGACAAACTTCCGTCATGTCTCCGGCTCAATCACTATCTCCATAAACAGTGTCTCAGAGATGATTCCTGAAACCTTGAAGAAGACAAGTACCTTTACCGAAATGTATGCAAAAGTCTGAGGCGGTACTTTCTCCAAGGTACTATTTTTACTTGATTACCATCTTCAATCCTTCATTGTTATCTAGATTTTAATTTCGAAGAAGACGGGACAATGAAAGCGAACTCGTCTCTCTCACATGTAGCTTCGGAGACAATGACTTATATCCAGCATCACTTTCCTTCTCTGCAGCATACACCATACATGAGATTCTAAAGTGGTGCCAAACTTCGAAAACCAGAAACTTCACAGATGCCGCCCCATGCAACATCACGAACTTGACACATCTTTTTCTAAGTAACCACCTAAAGCACCAAAGGGGCGAAAACACTTCGAGACCAGAAAAACTCTCGTACACGATATTCAGACCAACCAACCCAACGCAAATATAACCTTCACAACAGTGCCTACAAAAGTTCAAAACAATTAGAAACCACACACCACAGACACACAAAGTTACAGCTCACTACGAGAAAACCGGTGAGCTCTATGACCCTCTTATTCACAATCATCATCATCATCACCAGCCTATCTACGCCCACTGCAGGGCAAAGGCCTCTCCCATTATTCTCCAATTACCTCGGTCCTGTGCCAACTGTGGCCAATTTATCCCTGCAAACTTCTTGATCTCATCTGCCCATCTAACTTTCTGCCGCCCCCTGCAACGTTTGCCTTCTCTAGAAATCCACTCTGTTGCCCTTAATGGCCAGCGGTTATCTTGCCTTCGCATTACATGCCCTACTCACGTCCATTTCTTCTTCTTAATTTCTACTAATATGGCTCTAACACCAGTTTGGTCCCTGACCCACTCCGCTCTCTTCTTGTCCCTTAATGTTACACCTATATTTTTCCGCTCCATTGCCCGCTGAGTCGTTCTCAATTTAAGTAGAACCCTCTTAGTGAGCCTCCAAGTTTCTGCCCCGTAGGCGAGTACCGGTAAGCTGCAGCTGTCATACACTTTCTTCTTCAGCGACAATGGTAGGCGGCTATTCGTTATCTGAGAATGTCTGCCATATGCGCCCCACCCCATTCTGATCCTTCTAATTATGTCCGCCTCATGGTTGGGATCTGGGGTCACAACTTCGCCTAAGTATGTATATTCGCTTACCACTTCCACTGCCTCGCCACCTACCTCAAACTGCTGTGCTGTCCCGAGGTTGTTGATCGTTACTTTAGTTTTCTGCATATTAATTTTCAGGCCCACGGTTCTACTATGTTCGCCCAGTGCGTAAAGCGTGCTTTGCAATTCGTCCCCCGAGTTACTTAGCAAGGCAACGTCATCAGCAAATCTGAGGTTACTGAGGTATTCTCCATTAACCCTTACTCCCACCTGTTCCCAATCCAACGTTCTGAATACTTCTTGTAAGCATGCTGTGAATAACATTGGAGAGATTGTGTCTCCTTGTCTGATACCCTTCCTTATAGGTATTTTACTGCTCTCCCTATGAAGATTGATGGTAGCTGTAGACCCATTGTAGATATCCTCTAGTATTCTTACATAATGCTCATCTACCCACTGGTTCCGTAATGCCTGAATGACTGCTAGGGTTTCGACCGAGTCAAATGCTTTCTCATAATCTATGAAGGCTATATATAGGGGTTCAGTATACTCAGCGCACTTCTCTATCACCTGATTGATGGTGTGAATATGGTCCATTGTTGAATAACCTTTACGGAACCCTGCTTGTTCTTTAGGTTGACTGAAATCTAAGGTTGCAGAGATTCGGTTAGCGATTACCTTGGTAAATACCTTGTAGACGACTGACAGTAAGCTGATCGGCATGTAATTTTTCAAGTCTTTCATGTCGCCTTTCTTATGGATTTGGATGATGTTCGCGTTCGTCTAAGATTCCGGTACCATTGCGGTCATTAGGCATTGCGTATACAGGTTTGCCAGTTTTTCAGGTACAATTTCTCCGCCATCCTTCAAGAGGTCGGCAGTTATGTGATCCTCACCAGGTGCTTTGCCTCCTTTCATTTCTTTGAAAGCCTTCCTTACTTCTTCGGTCGTTACTGGTGGGATGTCTATCTCCTCTGAACTACTGTCTCGTTCTGCATTATCCTGTATGGCGCGGCTACTGTACAGATCCCTATTGAACTCCTCGGCCACTGTGACTATTTTATACCTATTTGTGATGACATTGCCTTGCTTATCCTTAAGTGCATACATCTGATTTTTCCTCACGCCAAGACGTCTCTTCGCTGCTTTCACGCTACCTCCGTTCTTTACAGCGTATTCGATCCTCTCCATATTATACTTCCGTATGTCAGCTGTCTTACGCTTATTGATTAACTTCGAGAGCTCGGCTAGTTCTATTCTGTCAGCTGCGGTGGAGATTCTGATGCTTTGCCGTTTCCTGATTAGATCTTTCGTCTCCTGTGAGAGTTTACCAGTATCCTGTCTAGCCATAGTACCCCCGACTTCTACTGCACACTCCGTGATAATGCGTCTAATGTTGTCGCTGGCTTCCTGTGTCGTAAGCTCGGCTTCCTCGTTGAGTTCGGAATATCGGTTCTGCAGCGCGATTATTTCGATCCTCTCCATATTATACTTCCGTATGTCAGCTGTCTTACGCTTATTGATTAACTTCGAGAGCTCGGCTAGTTCTATTCTGTCAGCTGCGGTGGAGATTCTGATGCTTTGCCGTTTCCTGATTAGATCTTTCGTCTCCTGTGAGAGCTTACCAGTATCCTGTCTAGCCATAGTGCCCCCGACTTCTA
The DNA here is from genome assembly GCF_048455015.1 of Haemaphysalis longicornis. Taxonomy (NCBI): domain Eukaryota; kingdom Metazoa; phylum Arthropoda; class Arachnida; order Ixodida; family Ixodidae; genus Haemaphysalis; species Haemaphysalis longicornis. The sequence goes on from NW_027526445.1 coordinate 18,948,055, forward strand.
CTGCACACTCCGTGATAATGCGTCCAATGTTGTCGCTGGCTTCCTGTGTCGTAAGCTCGGCTTCTTCGTTGAGTTCGGAATATCGGTTCTGCAGCGCGATTATGAATTCTTCTACTTTACGTCTGACTGTTAGCTCATTTATCGGCTTCTTTCGTACTAGCTTGTTGCGGTCCCTCCTCAAATCTAGCCTAATTCGGGATCTTACCATACGGTGGTCACTACACCTTACCCTTCCGAGCACTTCCACATTCTGCACGACACCAGGGTTATCGCATAATATGAGGTCTATTTCATTTTTGTGCTCCCCATTCGGGCTCCTCCAGGTCCACTTCCGACTCTCCCGTTTACAGAACAAGGTATTCATTATGCGTAGGTTATTCCGTTCTGCAAACTCAAGTAGTAGGTCCCCCTGCTATTTCTACAGCCCAGACCATAGTTCCCAACTGCCTTGTCTCCAGCCTGATTCTTGCCTACTTTAGCTTTGAGGTCCCCCATAACTACGCTATACGGTGCTTTTACTTTATCCATTGCCGATTCCACATCTTCATAGAAGCGTTCCACTGCTTGGTCGTCGTAGCTGGATGTGGGCGCGCAGCCCTGCACCACCTTGAGCTTGTACCTCTTCTTGAGCCTAATTACAAGACCTGCTGCCCTTTCGTTAATGCTATAGTATTCGTCTATGTTGCCAGCTATGCTTTTATTGACTATAAATCCCACTCCCAGTTCTCTTCTGTCCTCTAGACCACGGAAACCTAGGACATGTCCTTTTTTCAGCACCGTAAAGGCTTCGCCTGCCCTCCTAACCTCGCTAAGCTCTATTATATCGCATTTAATGCCCTCTAATTCCTCGAACACCTCGAGACTTGCTTCGCTAGATAAGGTTCGTGCGTTAAACGTTGCCAGGTTCAGATTCTATTGGGGGCCTGTCCGGATCCAGGGATTCTTACCACCCTCTGCTGCGTCACAGGTCTGACCGCCGCCGTGGTCAGTTGCTTCGCAGCCGCTGTGGACTGAGGGCCGAGGGTTAATTGGCGTATTCATGGGAGGTTGTGGCCGTTACTACACCAGGGTGGCAAATCCTGCTCTGGTGAGGGAGTGCATTGCCGGCAATGGTCGCCGGGGTCAGCCCGCACCCCAAGCCCCTTTGTGCAATTCCATCAATACGTTGATTTTTTTTAAATCCGGTGGGAATTGTCCGGCACCGGGATTCGAACCACGGTCCTTCTGCACGCGAGGCGTGTGTTCTACCTCTACGCCATCGCTGCCTTCTCTTTATTCACATTAAACCTCCCCAAAACAACGTTGGCATTATCCACCACGCAGACATTCACCACGACCACCAGATATATCTAGCCAAAGAAAGTTTACACCCAATCTTCGGAGGCGTGTGGGTAATGGCCGAATCATTATGTACTGGCTGAGGAACTCGCTTAAGATAACGGTCCCTATTACACTCATCAACGTCGCGTATGTGGACAGAAGACCCAGCCAGACCGTCCCAACAGTAGAGTACCACCTCCGACCCCATATGAACAACCCGTGCGACGCGAGCACACAAACGTCGGACGTGTCTAACCGAAGCTGAACAGCACGTGGAATAACAATATCCCGACTTACTAAAGACATTACGCTCAGTGTTCACACCAACACCAACACACTCTAGAACGCCAACAATGCCCCAAACAGACATTGAAGCGAAAATCTCCCTTAACAGCCCCGCCCCCCCCCCCCGCATACAATAGGCTCTAAACAAAGAATATCAAACAGGAAGTGAAAATCGCCCGTTAACAGCCATGCAACCAACAGCCTCTAAACAAAGAGTATCAAACCGGAATACCAGTTTCAAAAACCGCCAATGACTTACACAGAGTAGACCCGATGCCCAGCCCTTAAATCCAGGGCTTTCCTTAGAGTTCAAAAACTGACCGGTGCACAAATGCAATATAGATTCTACAACCAAGCCTGTCCGGTTACCGTCAAAACAATAAAATATCCAAAGGCATCCTCTAAAAAGCTATTTGTTCCCTTAAATCTCGCCCCCCTCCCCCAGCCAGAAGCTAAATATGAGGGTACTGTGAGCTCTGTTTCGAGTTCCATTCTTTAAATTCTCACGCGGCATTGTCACACGCAACTTAGCGTTTCAAATGCGAAGAATAAAATCAATCCTCCTGGTCACCAGGAGAAAATTCACCCTAATGCTTTTGTAAACATAAAAAATATGAGTTATTCAAGAAACAAATTTTTATATTACAAAGCGACCAGGTCATTTTGCTTGGTTTTTTATAGGCCCGATGATGAGGTAATACATGATCCCCCGTTGTCCCCCGTGGTCGATTTTTTGTCGTCCCCCGCAGACGCATCGAAGACTGCTGAAATGAATCATTCTCTCCACCTACCAATAAAAATGTAGAATTCAGCTCGAACCGTACCAGCAACAGCAACATGCTTGCTATTCCCGAACATAATGTAGTATTGAGCTTCCCCTTCACGAGTTACAGCAACATCATATACTCTCACAAAACATTATCGAGAACCAAAAAAAATAATCGGCAACAGAGCCTTGCTCTCTTCGCTATCTACAGCCAGAATGAAAACGAACTGCACACGGATTTTACTCAATTTGTACGCAGAATTATAGTAAATGCTTTTTTTCTGAAAACTAAGATAACGCCGACATTAAGAAGCATGCACTAAGTGCACCACGCACTTGGACACAAGGTGTCGAGGAATAAACAAAACTCGTTTGTATTGAAAATCAGTATATAAAAACATTGACTACACCAAAGAAATCAAACAAATTCAAGAACGTGACCCTTGTCAGAAGTTACTGTAAATGGCCATGAAACCAGAACTGACGTAATCGTCAAATCTCCCGGTAACGGGGGCGGCATTGTCATCTTACCTATGGGAAAATATAAAGATGAGGCGTAGAGGTAACTCAGAAAGCGTTGCCACTGTCACGATCACAAAGCGGTGCCACAGAAAGGATTGCCACGCTTTCTCCATGTAATGAACCTTATTTTCAGTCCTTGACGCGAAGGAAAAATTCCGATGGATGTCGAATATTTACAAATGAAGATGCACAAAGAATGGAAATTTATTAGAATACATCTATACTCCACATTTTAGGTAAACGAATGAAAAACATCGTTGTTCATTTAAATGCATACCTTGAATAGCATAACATTCTTACAAATGTTCAGTGCGGATTTGAAAAGGATTTTTGGCTAGTAAAGCTTTTTACACTTTTCTAGATACAGTGCGAAAATAAATGGACCACGGGTTTTGAGGGATGAATCTTTCCGGATTTGGTTAAGCATCTGATGTTTTGAACCATGTATTTTGAAAAGCAGAAGTAGAACGGCATGGCATTACTGGCCCTTTTTTGAATATCATTGGAAATATAGACAACAAAGACTTCTCATCGTCAATCCCAATCAGGAGTTAAAACCATGAAGCGAGAAGTTCCTCGGTGTGCCATCACTGAATCCAATTTTTTTTATTGTGCATTATTGACCGGCCTTTTCAGAAAGCCTGCGCCAGCCCAGCAATTTCCGCCATTGTTGCACTTCTAATAATTGCGAATTGTAATGAGAGATCGCAAGAAAGCAAGTTAGTGAAGATATTTAAAAGTTGTATTTATGGTGTGCAGTATTGCCATTTACGTATTCCTGAAAAGACAGATTACATTGTTTTGCCCTTGACGTCTAGTAGCGTAGGAGATCTGTATAACTGTAATTTATGGTTCTTCGGTGGTAGCACACACTAACAACACATTTTTAGACATTCTTTAGATAATCACCAAAATTCAGTGTTAACATATGCTTAGTCGTAAAGGCCTCTATTTGCCTGATATCGACATTTCTTAACTTACTAAGCATTCGTGCTCATTAGCATTACTAAGCATTCGTGCTCAGCCACATCAGTTACAGTCACGCAGTATGGAGACGCCAATATAGAACAATGCATTCGTACTCAGCCACATAAACTATTGTAACGCAGTCTGGGGACGCCTATGCAGAATCCTTCCGTTACCTATTCTTTCGTTAAAAAAACTAGCACGAGTTTTAGGTTGTACAACTAATCATATAGTGAATACGTTTCAATTTTTTGGTGCGCTCAATGTGTAAAATACAGTGGCATGCAATTTGCAGTTTGCTTACAACATTCACATTCAACTCTCGATGCCCTCCCCAAAAGCCCTCTGTTGCACAAAATTTGCACCTGCCATGCAAATAGAAACTTACGAGAGCAACTTTTTGAAGTGGTTTCAATGCCGAAATTAAAACTTTTTTGCTTTTGCATTGTTTTAAACGTGCAAAGAAACATATCAAGTACGAAAGTTACTTTATTTGCGAGGTCTTTTTTTTTCTTCTTCTTTTTTTCCTTCTTTTGCTGCAGTTGCAACTTCCAACATGTTATAAAAAGTAATCTGGTGGACACTCTGACAACATTGCTTGATTCCTTGGTACTTTGTATACGTACTTTTATGGTTTAACTAAACAGAAACTTCAAACAAAGAGGGCTAACGTTTTCGATTCTCCATAGGTGCCTATTTGCAATATGAATTTCTGTCTTTCGCATGTAAGGTGCACTGGAAAACTTTAAAAAGTGCTCTAAAAACCGATAATAACTCGTCATCTAAACCGAACACTTTGAAGACCCCACGTAGCAGTTGTATTTTTACAGGTTCATAAGCCCTTTTAATGACCAAGGACATAAATCATTATGTTTGTATTGTGAGCTTTCCATAATTCACTGTTTTACGGTATCTCGCGAAAATTCTGATCCAAACAGCTCTTTTGCATACCTTCTGAGTTTAGCGCATGCAATACTAATCAGTACTCCGCTGATGGATTTGACCCTAAATGGTGTATGTAAATACACACTTGTTTCGCTGCTTCTCTCTTTCTGTAATGTATCTGATCTTACCTGTAAGTAATACAGCAGTATTTTGTGTTCCCATCTCCCCATATTTTACCCTGATCAATGATGCCTTATAATTTTGGCCAGGCAGATTTATCTGGTGCATGTATTTCTGTCATTGTTAACAGCTATTTGGATGAAAACCTTTTGGTTTGCTTTTTCACAGTTACGTTTTCTCGAATATTTTCTACCTTTCAGTGGCCTTCTGTGGTGCAGTTTCCATCGGTGTAGGATTTATTTCCTTTTTATTTCAACTTTTCCTGACCCCTTCACGTGCATGCGCCTATGCCTACTGTCCTTCTCAACGTTTCCTTCGTAATCTATCAAAATTTTAATGGGTACTCTTTCTACCCTAGTTATTGACACATGTGCTTTTCTCTTTCATTGTTATTTCTTCCATGCGGTAATCACTTTTTGCTTTGTGTTGCGCCATTGCTTGCACCATTTCCTGCGCTTTCACTTGTTTTTTTTTGCGGCTTGCTATCCGAGTTTATTACTAGACGAGGTTCGATAGCAGTTCTTTGTGTTTTTCTCAATTATGTCAATTCAAATTTTCAACAGTCAATCGCCCCTTTCATTTCCTGATTCTACCAGCCTAATTATTTTCCGTTTCCTTTCCATCTTTATCGTTTATTGCTTTACTCACCTGGGACATGAAGAACGTTCATTTTGCCATAGCCCTAATTTTGTCAAGCTACTTTTTGACTTTGTCCGTTATCTCATTAGCGATTATGTTAACAGTACCTTGTGCAAACTTGTTCGTGGCTTTCAGTATTTCCAGATGCCTCTCTCATCAGCGAATATGTCAACAGTACATTGTCCAAACTTGTTCGTGGCTATGAGTATTTCCAGATGTCCGGGTGCCGCTTCCAAAGAAAAGTTCAGCCACTTGCGGCCGTTTTGCAACTATTGCGTTCCCAACTCTCCTTCTTTCTCCCAAGCATTCCAGATACTGTATCGATATACAAGACGATAGTCTCGGCTAGACTGTTTGCCGCCCCTTTCCCGGCTGTTTCAACTTTACTTTTTGTTATTGTGTTTCCTAGCGCAAGCCAATAATATTGCCACGCATTTGGAATGTCGTTCGGCTAATCAAGTTACTCCAGCCTCCTTGCTGAAGAAGAAGACCGGGTACGTTCGTAAAAGAGAAGAAAGAATCTAGCAACTCTCGAAGGTTAGGACAATCGGCGGACCAGTTTTGCCTCCGCCCTAAAGAGCCAACGTTCTGCAAATAAACCTATCCCGGACGTAACAGAGCGGTGGAGGGCGCTGGGTACGCAACAACGGAACGACAAGGCTTGCGCCGAAGCCAACGTCTTGCGGGCCTGCCACCAGCGCTCTGTACCATGCCTCCCCGCTTTGATAGTCATCAGCCGCAAACGGCGCGAATGGCAAGCTGGCATCCCCAACAAGAACCACGAGGCTTCTGGGGGAAAGAAGAGGTCGAGGAGTGGCTGACACAATTCAAGAGGGTAAGTCGCTACAACCACTGAAACGCCTCTGGTCAGCTCTCGAACGTTGTGTTTTCCTTGAATGAAACAGCGCTCACGAGGTTTGAAACCCAGGAAGAGAAGCTTACGACTTGGGACCAATTTGTGGAATCGATATTAGCCCGTCTCGGCGACTCCACCGCAAAGAAGAAGAAAGCAGAGCAGACACTGCCTATGCAGGCTGAAGTTCCCGGCGAGACATGTACCATATAATCGAGGAAGTACTAAAGCTATGTGGAATCGTCAACCTACAGATGTAGGAGGAAGACAAAGTTAGCCATCTTTTAAAAGGAATAGCCAAAGACGTCTACCATTTCCAGATAAGCCGGGAGAAACTGGAGTCCACGGTGGACGTAATCCAGCAATGTCGTACCTTTGAGGCATTAAAACCCACCCCATTACCCCAAATCTCGGCCGCTTGACCAACGTCACCACCATTGCACGTGCTAATGATAATCCTCCGCTTGACTTGGCTGACACTATCCGCCGCATCGTGTGCGAAGAACTGGCGTGACACCAGGCATACCAAGCCAATGTCGACCGCGTGCATACGCGTGAAGACTACGTTATCCAAGAGGTGCAGGCGAACACTCTCCAGCCCTCCAACGCCGGCTTCAATGACTGGAACTTTGTCACTGGGAGAGAAAGTTCTCGACGTGTTTGTGACCTCGATTCAGGCAGTTACGGTCCCGAGAATACCTGTCGCCGTCCCCAACGACCCAATTATCCTCCAAGTTTTTATGACACACTTGACGAAAACACCACTGGCCGTGAGCGGAAACCACGTGTTTGCTACAAATGTGGCATGGCAGGCCACAAATACCGCTAGTGCCGTCGTCGACGCCAAGGAACAAGGCACGAGCCCCCACGCGTGTTCTTCCGTTCTGAGGTTGGGGAATCCCGCTACGTTGACCACTTGGCGACGAGCTTATTTTCCGGGGGAGAACCGCCGACACGTCACAATTCACCGGCGTCAGACCACAGCGTTACACCACCTGGCCTTCGCCAGCGACGTTTGCCTTCACTTCGGCGTAGGTCAGCGCCGCCGGGAAAGTGGATGGCGTGAGCAATGGAGGTGATGTCGCTGGGCAAACCACGTCTACTATACGTCCGACTAGACTGTCTCCGATGGAATTACCTGTACCCGTTCTCAAGCTCAAAACCAAAGTTTGAATTTTGCTTGACGCTGTTGGAACAATCGTTTTAGTTGATACAGGGGCTACAGTTTCTGTGAAGAGTACTGATTTTAAAAATAGGCTGGGACATAAGGCAATGTTTAGTTGAGACAAGGTGGCTACATTTTGCGGTGTAGGTGGTGAGTCGCTGCGACCTCTTGGCGTTTGCTCGGTGAATCTTTGCTTCGGAGGTCAGTACTTCACGGCAGAGTTCTTAGTGCTCCCACGCTCAACCCATACCGTCACACTTCGTATTGATTTTTTGAAGCAGTGTGATGCCAAAGCTGACTGTAAAAATGGAGAAATTTTCATTGATGGGGCTGCTTTGTCTGCACTCGCTGAAGACAGTGCGTGCCATCAGGGCGCACTTAGCGTTTTAGAGGACACAATCATTCCCGCGCGGTGGGCCATAATTGTGAGAGTTGCATGACTGGGCTACACGGTGACTGATTTCGACGCTGTTGTAAAGCCTAAAACCCAGAATTGTGCCAAGAAGAAGGTCTGAGTTCCCCGTGCCGCCATTTTAGTTGTCCAGGGTGAGTCCCAGTTTTGGACAGTCAACTATTCCAGTGAACCAGTAATTTTACCTCTTGATATCAATGTTTCCTACGGAACTGAGCATACATCCACTTATATAGCCATTTTAAATGAAGAGTCGGGCCCATTCGTTCACACTCACCCGTTGGACTCCTCCAAGCTTCTAGACACGATTAACAAGTCACTTTAACCGGATGAACGCTGCGCCCTAGTCGATTTTTTCTCCAAGCGCGCTAGTGTTTTCGATTTTTCTGAGCATCAACAGTGTCATGTCCTGTAATTCCTGCTACCCGGACTCACCACTCAATACATACTGGAGGAGCACGCCCAATTTGCCAAAAACCTTACCGCGTTTCCCCGTGAGAGCGACGAGTAATTAGCGAGCAAGTCCAGGAAAGTCAGAAATAGGGTCATATAAGAATCCTGCAGTCCCTGGGGAGCACCTGTCATTCTTGTGAAAAAAATGGACTGTTCATGGTGATTTTCCGTAGATTATCGACGTCTCAATGCTATAACCAAGAAAGATGTTTACCCGCTGCTCCGAATAGACGACGCCATAGACTGCCTGCAGTCAGCATCTTACTTTTCCTCCGTTGACTTGAGATCAGGCTATTGGCAAATTCCTATGGACTGTAAGGATAAGGAAAAAATTCCCCCGCATTTCCCCGAGGGGGAGAATGTGAAAGTGCGAATGCACGGTTGTCGGCCCGCTTGCGGCGCTTGCGCTCGGCCCCCGCAGCCCACCGCCTCGCCGCCTTCTCTTCCATCTCTTCCATCGGGTTTGTAGTATCACGTGTACACCACGCAGTTATCAAGCCGCTATAACGCCGCCGAGTCGCCAACGCACGCCGCTGACGACGTAGTTTGAATGCGTTAAAGATATAAGGCGCGTTACTCACACTGATATCAGCGTGGCTTCCGTGGCTTAGTCGGTAGCGCGTCGCGCTGCGGCCGCAAAGTCCTCGGATCGAAACCTGGCACCGGATGCTGTTTCTTTTTTAAATATAGAGGAGCACTGCGGACGCCGCCGACGCCGCCGGCGGTGGATGGTTTGGGGTCGCTTATAAAGTGCATTCGCACTTAAAAACTGGTTTTGTTATGCCCGGTGGACTATATGAATTTAACGTAATGCCCCTTGGGCTCTGCAATGCCCCGGCCACGTTTGAACGCTTCATGGACACAATTCTGCATGGACTAAAGTGCGAATTGTGCATGTGCTTCGCTGACGATGTCGTTATTTTTGGACGAACGTTCAGGGAGCATAACAGTCGCTTAGCCACTGTCATTGAATGTTTGGGAACAGCTGGCGTAGTCCTAAATTCTAAGAAGTGCGCATTCGGAGACCGCCAAACGCTTGTGCTGTTGCCTTTTGGTCGATAACGACGGCGTCAGGGCAGACCCACGAAAAATTCAAACAGTCAGCCATTTTCAGCAGCCACGTTCTGTCAAGGGTCTTCGAAGTTCTGTAGGGATTTGTTCTTATTTTCGCCGTTTTATACCTGTATTCGCTCACACAGCGAACCGTTTGACATCACTACTTCAGAAAAATGTTCCCTTTACGTGCGTCTGATTGTGACGCCGCTTTCAGTGAGCTGAAGCTTCTTTTGACGTCAGAACCTATACTTGCGCATTTTGACCCCTCGGCTCCTACCGAAGTTAATACCGACGCCAGCGTTGTTGGATTAGGAGCCATACTGGCTCAATGCCATGATCACAGTGAATACGTTATCGCTTACGCAAGTTGAGCCCTAAGGAAGTCAGAAAAGAATTACACAGTAACCGAACAGAAGTGTCTCGCTGCCTTTTTCCCCACACAAAGATTTAGATCCTATCTCTTGGGCCACCCATTTACTATAGTGACAGACCACCACTCGCTATGCTGGCTCATCAACCTTCGTGATCCTTGCAGCCGACTTGAACGTTTGGCCGTGCGTTTGCAAGAGTATAATTTCACCGTGTCATACAAGAGTGGCTGAAATCATGCCGATGCCGATTGCCTTTCTCACCTGCCGCTGGAAACCACTCCCTGCGATGATGACCAGTATGATGACTATCTTGCTTCGCTTTTAACCCCATTCCCTAACGTCGCAACCTTCAAGATTGAACTGCGCCGAGAGAATTGCCTACAGTCCCTATTCAATCTTCTCGTGATGAAAGGCGTGCTAGCCGTTTTTGCGTGCCCGATGGCCTATTGTACGAAAGGATTTACTCTGGTGTTGGTTGCCGCCTTCTGCCCGTGGTACAGAAAAGCCTTCCAAGCAGTGTTCTCAATTTCACACACGACGACCCACATCTGGCCACATGGTACTGGCGCGAACACTGCATCTCCAAAAACAACGTTTTTATTGGCCGAATATTCATTAAACAACACAACATTAGGTGGCGACTTGCTCACAGTGTCAGCGGCACAAGTATTCCACAACAGTTCCGTAAAGAAAACTTCTGCCGCTGCATCCGGCAACTCCTCCCTTCGAAAAGATTAGCATCAATAGGCTAGGCCCGTTCCCGCACTCGTGGAAAGGAAACCGCTTGATTGCTGTGTGTGTGGACTATCGCGCTACTCCGAGACCGACGCGCTACCATCAGCTACTGCAGCTGAAATCTCTAAATTCCTGCTCCGAAATTCCTGCTTCTACTTCGCCATGGACCCCCACGCGTCATCATAAGTAACCGTCGCCGTCAATTGACGGCCGACATCGTTGAAGAGATACTTCACGTATGTAAACAGCAGTGTCGTCATTATAGCTCCTACCATTCCCAGACGAACGGCCTCATCGAAAGGACCAACCGCACACTGACAAATATGCTCGCCATGTAGTTGCCTCCGACCACAAAAAATTGAGATGACGTCTTGCCCTTTATTACGTACGCTTATAACCATGAAAAGCACGAGACTACCGGCTACAGCCCTTTCTTCCTCCTGTATGCCAGCAAGCCTCGCAGCTGCCTCGACACCATCTTCCCTTTCGTAGAACACGAGGAGCCTTCAGTGGCTAAGCCACTTCACCTTGCAGAAGAAGCACGCCGCATTGCGCGCCTACGCACATTGACTTCTCAAGAACGCTCAAAGCAGTGGTGTGACGGACGCCACTCCGACCTCTCTTACGGCCCCCGTGACTTCGTGTGGCTCTGGGCCCCCCATTGTAAACCTGGACTATGCGAAAAATTTCATCCCGATTACGTTTGTCCCTTAATCGCCCGGAAACGCGCGAGTGCAGTTATTTGCTTGGTATCACGTGTAGCCACAAGTGGAAAACCATTCAAGAAAACACAGGTTGGGCACCGGGCACGCTTGAAACACTAAAACTCCTGTACTGCACAGTGACTCGCGCAGAGGGCTACGTCTGCGACCGGGGAAGTGTCACGCTTGTCGAATGTAGTTTGGCTAATCTAGGAACTCCAGCCGCCAAGCTGAAGAAGATGATCGGGTACGTTCGTAAAAGAGAAGAAGCTGGAACCGCTCTATGGTTTTTACAATCGGCGCGCCAGTTTCCCCTCCACCTTAAGAACCAACGTTCTACAAATAAACCTATCCCGGGTGTCACAATATAAATAATGTATATATATATATAATTATATATATATATATATATATATATATATATATATATATATATATATATATATATATATATATATATATATATATATATATATATATATATTTACATATATATATTTCTTTCCATGATCTTTCTGTTTCTATGACGTACCGCATTCCCCCCTTTGCGTTCCGAGGTTTTCTTGGCTGCCAACCCTTATTCTGCCTAATTACACCGAGCCCATCATTTCCCATTTCTCATTCGCTACATGCGTAGCAAGGGCCTCGGTTCTGGCAGTCTTGGGGCCAAAGGTAGCTCAAGAGGGTTCAACGCTGGTCAACAGAAATATGTCTTAAATTCACCTTAAAACGTGACAATTGCGACGTATGGTCCTTGTAGAGCATTCATGCAAGAATAAACGCGTTTGCGTTTACCAAAAGAGAAGCAACGGAAAATGAAGAGAGGTTAAAACTGAAACAAAAATGCAAAGGAGGCCATGTCACGGGACAGCAACTGTTAAGTCCAACAAGAGGAAATGTAGTGAAATACGGCAGTACGATCGCTTGTATATGTGCATTTACTTTATACTAAAATGCACCTAATGTTCAGGATATTGTTACTTACGTCCAACCACTGCAAGTGAGTACAATGGTGAAATATATGTTGACTTGTACCAATGGGTGTTTGCAAATGAGCACAAAAAACATACTTTTCTTTCCCCACAAAGATAATTTCTTTCTCGCGAAATAACCGTTCCTAAGCACATGACTTTCAAGCAAAATGATTGACTTGTACTTTCATCTATGCCGCTCAAGACTAGTTAGACTAAAAGGTATGGTGCAATTAACGTGCTTCAGACACAAATGTATTTTGATATAACACAGACGCACCTTTGATGTGAAGGAGTGGAAGTGATGATATGCCTGGCTTGCATTTCAAGACAGGAGACGGTGTGGAAAGAACATGAACTCGTACTGACGGTTTTTTGCCGCAATGGCTGCCTACCGGCCCACTACTCATAGAATGACACATTAGATAGCCGAACGCAGCATAAATAATTTCAGATCCGTGCATTCCTGTCAGTTTTGGTTTTGGTGAATTGAACACCAAGAATACGCCATTACAAAAAGACGCATTAAACGCCTGTGTTCTCGACGCAGCACTGCCGATGCTAGTCTGGGCCCGCTCGCACGCCACACTGAGCTGACCAGCCGTAGTTGGTTGTGACGCCAATCTAAAAAAAACAACTATAAAATGATGCTGAAGAAGGAAAAGCGTGCCTCAACAGGACCGCGGCAGCCTCGATACATCACGGGAGATATTATCGGCCGTTTAAGTCGAAGCACTCATGACGCGTTGAGCTGGCTCAATGTCGCAGGTTAGCTTTCTCGAATGCGCAAGGATTAAATTGATCTAAGATATGTTCTTCTGAACGGTTACGGTTTACGCATACAAACTAACCTTTTCAAATAGGAATCCGAGTTTGAAACTTTCTGGTTGTACTCCTTAAGCGTATGTTCTGTGGTTGTTATTTTCTTGTTATACGGATTTTCAGTTTGACCGAAATACTTCATGTGGCATAATGTTTATACAAAAAGGTAAACAATTCTGCTTTATCCCAGTCAGTACCCTCTATTATACAGAAAGAATAAAACCATGGCCTGGCTGTTCAACAGAGGTCCTACTCATTATAGGCTGACCTATTTTTAGAGAATTTTTTAACGCACCGAGGACTTCAAAGCAAACGCAGTAAACTTCCGCAATGTACTCCCAAAACACTTCCTCACACATATCGTCAACGATCCTCTTTGCATAGCGGCAAGCCTTGATCACAAAGAGTTGCTGCACCAAGAAAAAAAAACTAAACCAGAAAGGGTAGAAGCAACGTTGTTCTGACATTTGTTGGTAAGTCCCCGAACTTAAACAAGAGTTTGATAATGCACTTCAACAAGCTCTAGCAGATTGAACAGTTTTAAAAATCTTCCTCCGCCCCTCCTCGTGTGGTATAAAGCTGCCCCAAAAATATTAAACTACGTTGTATACGCCAAAACTGAGGACACACAAAAGTGGGTGTCAGCCATGCGAAAAATTATGGTGCCGAGTATGTAAATACCTACAAACAACCACTGTCGTAGAAAGCACACACTCCTATTTCACACATAGAATTCACGTAACACACGACTGCGACTCTTTTAATGGGGTTTACCTGCTAGAGTGTGGTGTGTGCGGCATCCAATAGGTTGGTCAGATGCACTTGTGCAGGTTGGTCAATAGGTTGGTCAGGACGCTTTTCAGCAACCATCGTGCACATGTTCTTTCGTGCTAAGATCTGTCCTTGTCCCGACATATTACTCCGAAAACCACCCGTTCGAAGGCATCAAAGTTACAATTTAACATTTGCGCAGCTAACTTTCTGCGGCCCTCTGCCACAATTGCCTTCCCTAGGAATCCACGGTGTTACACTTAATGACTTGCGTTTATCTCTCCTTTCCATTACGTGCGCCGCCCACGTCCATTTCCTCTTCCTAATTTCAGCTATTATATCCTTAACACGCGTTTGTTCCCTGACCCAGTCCGCCCTCTTCTTGCCCAATAATGCTGCACCTACGGTCTCCCGTTAAATTGCTCGCTTATTCGTGATCAATTTAAGTGGAACCCGATCACAGAGCGTCCAAGTTTCTGCCCGTAGGGGACTATGGTAAGATATAGTTGCCTTACACTTTCTTATTTAGTTATATTAGTAGGATGCCCTTTATTATCTCAGCATGTCTGCCGAATGCACTCCACCCCATTCTTATCCTTCTAATTATTTCTGTCTCATGGTTGGGATCAGGCGTCAGAACTTGGCCTATGTACATTATTTCGCGCCCCACTTCCACTGCCTCGCCACCTATCTCAAACCGCTCTGCTGTCCGGAAGTTACTCATGATTGCTCCAGTTTTCTGCATACTATTCTCGGGCCACGGTTGCACGTTGTCTATGCAGTGCGGTAAGCATGCTTTATAATTCGTCCCCCGAGTTACTTAGCACCGCAACGTCGCCAGCAAATCCGAGGTTACTGATGTATTGCCCATTAACCCATGCTCCCACCTGTTCCCAATCCGATGCTCTGAATGCTTCACGTAAAAATGCTCTGAATACTTTGGAGAGATTGTGTCACCTTGTCTGACGCCCTTCCTTAAAGGTATTTTACGGCTCCCCTTATAGGCGATGATGGTAGTTGTAGACCCAATGTATATATGTTCTAGTATTCCAGGTAATCAAGGTATTCTTATTTTATTTATTCACTTTTTAGGGGTTTCGCACAGGCGGTATATACCACAAACAACAAGAAGGTACCCGTTGGTGTTCTAACAACAAAGAACCTGGTGACTCCCGTGTTCAGTGTGATAATTGTTCTTGAAGTTCAGCGACTTTCCCTGGGTTCAAAGTCAGGGACGACCCCTTTGGCAGCCCAGACATGCGGAGGAAGAATAGGCCTAAGAATGATGAATGCCGCCATTCCGTTCTGCCGGTCGACGAAATTGTGCATGTTTTGAGCCACACTGTGGAGATCGTACCTACACCTTTACGAGCCTTGCTATTTGCTTTTAAGGTTGGCGTCATCAAAACGTGCTTCCGGACGCGACCGCTTCCTGCAAAAGTTTCCCGTAATGTGAGTAAAAATGGAGATTCTCTTCCCCTGGCCGGCCTTGTCAACGCCGCTCTGTTACTGCTTTGCATATTCGTTAATTGAGCATAACGGTGCCCTTCCGACGCGGGTGGTTCCGCTGACACTCGTTCTACCAGCCGAGGAGCGATGGAAAGAACTAGGCGAGAGCGTTTTGAAAGAGTTGCCTGCTTTTCTCACCCCTCTGCATACGTTCAGAGTTTGTTTTCCTGTTGTTCCTTTTTGTAAACCTTTACTCAATTGTCAAGTGTGTGTGTGTGTCTTTCCTTTCTTCCCCAAATCCCCTGTCTGTTTTTTGAATTTTTTTGAAGACGGGTTTGAAAATACGTACGGAGAAATACAGAATGTGGTCTTGGTAAAAGGTAGGCATGCGACGGAAGCGTTGACGAATAAACAGTTATGTTAGAAATCTCTGCCCATTGTTCACTGCTTTTTAAGGGGCAACCTAAGGCATCTATTCTTGTTCTTCTCTATCTATATAGCCATATATATATATATATATATATATATATATATATATATATATATATATATATATATATCATTTTTTAAACCCTAAAGGACCTCAAAGAGGTATTACATAAGGGGGGGCAGAGTCATCAGTAGTGCATATGTGGTACAAGAAAGATACGCTTGGGTACATGGTTCATTAGACAATTTGTACAACAACAAATATAATTAGAGAATTTACCAACAACCAAAATAATAATAAGCTAAAAAAGGCAGCAGCGGCAAGTCTTGGGGATTATATGAAATTAAAGTCTAAGGTGAGATAACAGTAATTTTTTGAATTTCGTCGGATTGCGTTCACCGACAACAGAGTCTGGCAGCTTGTTTCATTCTTCGATGGCACGTGGTAGGATGACATATTGAATGCGTTAGATGAACCATGCAATCGCTGTATGCTCATGGAATTCAACAGAAGGCGTGAGTAACGGGATGGTGTGAGCAGGAGGGAAGTACGGAGATGGCAAAATGATCATACAGTTTGTGGAAGAGGCATTTCTGTCCGATTTCACGTCTAATTGTCAGGGAGGGGAGGGAGAGGGACGCTTTTAGGTCGGTGACGCTAAGATGCCAGTCATATTTAGAAGTGATGAAGCGGGCTGCGCGTTTCTGAACTGATTCGATGGCAGATGCGTATTCTAGCTTTGTTCGGATGAAGGTCTCATATGCCATTTTGCGTATGGTTGGGGGCGATAGTGAAAGGTTTCTTCTAATGTAACCAAGCGCTTGTGATGCTTCGGCAACGAGTCTTAGTATGTGTTCGGACCAGGTTAGGTTTGTTGTTAACAGAATTCCCAGGTATCGGTATGACTCCACTAGTGAAAGGGAAGTTGACATTAAAGGGTATATGGAATTAAGTTCGGAACGACTACGTGTTGCGTGCATTAATTTGCATTTCAATAAGTTGAGTGTCATTAGCCAAAGAGAGCACCAATTTTCTATGTTTTGTAAATCTTTTTGTAGTATGATACGGTCTTGGTTGTTTTATATTCGGGGGTATATAACGCAATCGTCGGTGAAGAGGCAAGTAGTTGATGAAATGCCAGATGAAATGTCATTGATATAGATTTAAATATTAGCGGACCGAGAACTGAGCCCTGTGGGACGCCAGAAAACACTTGAGCAGGGGATGAAGGTTGGCCAGCAATTACCGTGAATTTGCTGGAGTTAGTTAGAAAAGCTCTAATCCAGGAAAGAATTACTGGATCAAAACGAAGACACGAAAGTCTTTGGTGAGGGACGTGGTCGAAAGCTTTCGAAAAATCTAAAAAGACGACATCAGTTTGGAAAGAGGAGCCTTGGCCTTGGCCCTGCTAGGGACGAGGCTTGCTACACCAGATGGGGGGTGACTACGTTGATGCGTGGTGCATATCAGACATCAGGGTTACAGTAGGAAGAAGACAAACATGAAGCGTTAAAAAAATAAAAAAGGACAAGAAAAACAAGAGATTGCTGCTAACAGAGTCCGGACAAAAAAATACAATTGAAAAGAAAATCGTTAATGGAAACGCTCAACCAAAATGAAAAGTGAACGACGGGAAAAAAAGTAACAACACCAACCCAAGAAAAATAAATAGATGAACGCCACAGTGCGAAAGAGAAGATATCGCACTGGAAAGAGGAAGAAGATTTGGAAAGAGGAGTCTAAATTCAGGTGAAGGTGAGTAGTAAATTCGAAGATTTGGGTTTCGCATGACAACCCGGGACGGAAGCCATGTTGTTTTTGGTAGAAGAAGCAGTTGCTTTCAAGGTGGCACGAGATGTGAGAGTATATAATATGTTCGAGTAGTTTACAAGCTATACAAGTTAGTGAGATGGGACGGTAATTAGAGGGATCGGAGCGATTGCCTGCCTTAAATAATGGTGTTCCTTTACTTCTATTCCAATCAGACGGAAGGATGCCAGTAGAAACGGATTGGTTAAAGATAATAAACAGTATTCGACTTGAGGTAGCGATTGTGCGTTTCAGTACCTTCGCGAATATGTTATCAGGACCTGGTACACTGGAAGGTTTTAGGTTGTTGATTATTTTGGCACTACCATCCACCGATATTGTGATAGGAGGCATTTGGGTGAATTCATGTATAAAAAGGGTAGGGACAAACGATTGGGGCTCATGAGTGAATACAGAAGAAAAATACGAGTTCATGGTATTCGAACGCTCTTCCAGGGGTACAGGTGGACCGTCGGTAGCCATCAAAGAAATGTTATGGGACTGATTAAGTCTAGGTTTTAATAGATTCCAGAATTTTTCAGGGTTAGATCGAAGTATGTTTAGAAGATCGGTGTGAAAAAATTGCTTTTTGGAGCGTTTTAGCGAAGTGGTATATTGGCGCAGGCAAGCAAAGTAGTTTTTCCATCGTTTGGTAGATTTGTACTTTTTAGCAGCGCGGAAAAGGCGTTTTCACTTCTGTGATAGTCGTCGTAAATGATTAGTGTACCAAGGCTTGCCTTCGTCACCACAAATACAGATGAGGGGCACGTGTTTATCAGTTAGGGCGGTAATTTTTTGTTTGAACAAAAGCCAATTTTGTTCACCAGATGTGCTGGGAGCACCCCGGGCAAAAATATGGTAAACGTTTTCAAATTGAGTGTTAATGACATCGAAGTTTGCTTTGCTGTAATCACAGATGTATTTCCTGGATGGCTGGCGGAGGGGAATGGGGATGGACAGGGTAAATAAGAAATACAGTGGTCACTTATTCCATCAATGCAGGAGAATGACTGGACAAGCTCAGGTTTTGAAACAATGACTAAGTATAGAATGTTATCGCCTCGGGTCGGAGTGGAAACTGATTGCGTAAGGTTTCGGTTAGGCGTGAGGTTAAGGAATTCCTTCGCCTGCCTGAGGTTGCTGTAAGGAAATTCCAGTCTATATCAGGGAAGTTGAAGTCACCGCAGATTATATAGTTAGCGTGCGGAAAACGAGTCTGAAGGTCTAGGAGGACGGAGTAGTGGTCGTCGATGAAGAAAATGTCGCAGTCAGGCGCACGGTAGCAAGCAACTAGAATTATCGTTGAAGTAGGAAGGGTGACATTCACGCATATAATTTCGTGACTGGTGTAAATGGGAACAGGAAACGAGGTTACACAAGATTTTATTAAAACTAAGACGCCGCCTCCCCTCCGTCCAACCCTATCAGCCCGGTAGATGGCGAAATCAGAAAGATTGTGAAGCAGTTCATCGTCGGAGATATCGCTGCTGAGCCAAGACTCTGTTAGTACGGTGACGTCGGTGTTGCTATTGTCAATGAAGGCTTCCACAGTTTCCTTTTTAGGACGATAGCTCCTGACGTTAGCTAGTGCGACGTTCAAGGTGTGACAAGCTGGTGATGTATGAAGATATGGCAAAGACGAGAGAGGATGAGGTGAGGAACACGGAGGGAGGGAAGCCTGCGTTAACCGCTATGCCTTCAACTCGATTACGGTATCACTTTCAGCATCGTAAAAAACTGTTTCTTGTTCATGTGTAGCCTGTGAAAGCGAATTTTGAATTGGTTTTTTGTGGGCTCGGCGTAGAGATACAGCTTCTTTCGAGCAAGTCTGACGCGTGCTGAGTAATCGTCACGTACTGCGAACTCGGTATCTTTAAGCTTAGGCGTTGCAGACAAAATTTTCGATTTATCCTTGAAGCGGGCAAGAATTACATGTATAGGCCGGTTTTTATTTTCTTGAAAGCGGCCCAAACTATGCGCACGCTCGATGTCATGGGTATTTATGGCAATTTCCAGCTTGCTTGAGCAAAGTTCAACTACCTGTTTTTCCGATTCTTCACAGCTTTCATCCTTTGAATCGGCTATTCCGAAGAATAGCGGGTTCGTGCGTTGCAAGCGGTTCTCGTAATCATCGCATTTGTCACTGAGCACTTTGAGTTTGGAAGACAGCTTGGAAATAATTGTGGTAGAACTGGAGGGCAGTATTTCGCTGGAGGGGGAGTTGCTGGGGTCGTTAGGCTTTTCGAGCGCATCGATTCGAGACGATAAGAGGGTGACTTTTTCGTTTAGATCAGATTGAACAGTGCGTATTTGTTTAATATCTTCTAACATAGACTTATGGTTTTCTTCTAAGTGGGAAATGAGTGTTTCAAGGGATTTAAGTGTGAGAGTTGGGCCGGGGTTTTAGTTGGGCCGGGGTTTTAGTTCAGTATCGCCTGAGAGGAGAAGCAGAAGACAGGTGACGAGAGCATTGGCGTGACAACACAGCAGTGATTGGCACAGTAATCTACGCCATCCATCAAACATGTCAGGGGGGCACGACAACGCTAACAGAAATTGGTCGTTTGAATGGAAACACGTTGATACTAGTAGGTAACTAACCTGCAGTGGGAACGGAAGGTGAACAACCACGCTCATTGCGTGTCCTGCCCCAACTGACACTCGATGGCTGGTGCAATAAATAGTCGATGCGGATCCCTGGTGGCGATAGTGGCCCTTCGTTGGCAAATAGCGTGTTGCGTCCGAGTCAGAACTGGCGGATAACAGTTGCCGTCGTTGTCGATGGGCGAGGGAGAAGGGCAGGTTTGAACAGGCTTGAACGGGCCAGAACCGGGACCCATAAAAGAGCTGATGTCACTGTATGGCAAGGGCACTGTTGCCGTCCACAGCAGGAGGACCTGCAGTGGGAACGGATGTTGAATGACCTCGTTCATTGCGGTGTCGTACCCCCTAAATATATATACATATATATATATATATTTATGTGTATATATATATATATATAAATATATATATATATATATATATATATATATATATATATATATATATATATATATATATATATATATGGTGGGTCTCACGGAGATTGTTTCGCAGCACAGCCGAAGACGGGCCACGGAGCTTCTAGATGCCGAAATTCTAGAGAGGTCGAAATCGAATCTATCCGACTTAGAATGCAAGGAACTTAAAAACTTTGAGACGACAAAGAGGAAAGAAATATCACAACAAAAGATCAAGAAATTACAACGCGATAACATTTCCCCCCAGTTTGTACTCCACCCCGTGCAACCAACCCATCCCGTAAGCATCACCCCACGTCCCGATGCTATATCTCGCCCCGTGAGTGCACAACAAATGAACGTGGTAAATCTGTCAAGCAAAACATTATCCCCGGCTCAAGAAAAACTTCTCTCAAAAGGTTTGACATTCTGCCCAGCCTCCGGAAATTTCAATGAGTTCCAACTATATCAGGATCTGGACACATTCGCACGTAATCTGCGTCTCCGGGAATACTTCCATGACCGCCCCAACACAAAAACACAACTGCCTGGTGCGTCAAACAAATCCTGGACACCAAAAGACCGACGAGACCAGCACTTAGATATGTATATAGCGGCTGTACAGAAGGATGTAATCCGGGCATATGCACAGCACCAACCCGGGCGAAACAACCTGTCAGTAGAAGAGCGAGCAGCTTTAAATTCCCTTCAAGCTGACACCAGCATAATTATCAAACCAGCGGACAAGGGGGGAGCCATTGTTATACTTGACAGATCTGAATACTTGGAAGAGGGAATGCGACAACTAAGCGACAGACAATTCTATAATGAGCTACCAAATGACCCCACAAAATTCTATGAAAGTGAAATTCACAACACCCTCAAATCTCTTGTCACGGAAGGTAATATAACTGCCGCGATGGTTAAAATTATGTCACCGGAACATCCTGTCCCTGGTCGATTTTACTTGCTACCTAAAATACATAAGAACAACCACCCGGGCAGACCCATTGTATCCAGTAACGGGACGGTGACAGAAAAAATTTCAAGTTTCATTAATCACATAATCAAGGACATCCCCCCTACGTTCCCGTCCTACATCAAAGATACCAGCCATTTCCTGCAGGAAATTGCTGGTATCGTCATCTCACCAGGGTGTTTTCTGGTGACGCTGGACGTCTGTTCATTGTACACAAATATTCCCCACTCTGAAGGCATCGCAGCGACCGTGGCAGCATTTACTGGCTTAGACAACCCATCAATAGACATAGAGAGCGAAACTCTCGCAACGCTTCTAACCATTGTACTAAATTATAACCACTTCGAATTCAACGAAAAGCACTTCCTTCAGATCAGTGGCACGGCGATGGGAACCAAGATGGCTCCAAATTACGCCAATATTTTTATGGCATCATTGGAAACTCCTTTCATTGAGAAGCAAGAAAAGAAACCACTGTTTTACAGGCGTTTTCTAGATGACATATTCATGATATGGAACCACGACAAAGCGAGCCTTCTCGACTTCATTTCAAAATTTAACTGCCTCCATCAATCAATCAAGTTCACCCACGACATATCTCAAAATACTATCAACTTTTTGGATGTAACCCTTCAGGTACATGGCAACTCCCTCGCGACCACCGTCTACAAAAAACCCACGGATCGCCAACAGTACCTGCATTTTGACAGCAACCACCCACGACATTGCAAAGTTGGAATACCATACTCGCAGGCATACAGATACCGCCGAATCTGTTCTGATATCCAAGAATTTGACAGAAACTCGCAAAATCTAAAGAACATCCTTCTGAATCAAAATTACCCAGAAAATATAATTGATGACGCAATCAACCGGGCCCGCCAAACAGACCGCCAGTCAGCATTGTCAAAAGCCAATTCACAAAAAAAGGAAACACCCCAGACCAACCTGATATTAACATACGGGGCGAACATGCCACGAGTAAACAACATACTGAGCAAGCATTTCAACATGATCAGACAAAGTGAGCACCTGTCAGCTATCTTCCCCGAACCACCCCGTGTAGTGTATCGTAAAGACAAGAACTTAAGAGATGTGCTTGTTAAGGCTAAAATTGGGATCCCGAAACAACACTCAGGCTGCCGCCCATGCGGGAAAACGCGCTGCAAAATCTGTCCCCTCATCACCCTAACCGACACGGCAAAATCTAACTTTTCCAAATTTTCCTTCCGAATAAAAGAAAGCCTCGACTGTGATTCAAGTAACGTCGTATACAGACTGCACTGCGAAATGTGTGGCAAGGACTATATTGGCCAGACCGAGAATGCATTCCGACTCAGATTCAACAACCACAAATCCCATGTCACCTCACAGCCGGATCTACCATTTTCCAAACATATGCGCCTGCCGGACCATTCCATTGAGCATATCAGAATCACTCTCCTGCAGTCCGGCTTCCGCTCTTCCCTCGAACGCGAGCAGAGGGAGTCCTACTTTATACATAAATTCCAGGCATTCACCCATGGCATCAATGAGGACCCGGGCCGCCTCTCATTCTTGCGACAAAAAGCTGCGCCTTAGACGGAAATATCTGGACCTTTCGGGCATTGGAGGGGGTGAACGCAGAACCAGGACCGTGCATACAACTTAAAAAGAAAGCAAGAAGGAAAAAAGGAAACCCCGCTTTAGGGACCAAGTCAAGCAAAACAAACAGGTAGAACGCCCTAACCCCCCACCCCCCCCTTCCCCGCCCGTTCGGCAACCACCACCGTCTCATCAGTGACCTTGAACATCTGTGAGCGCGCCCCTCGGGCCCGCCGACGCACGGCGCCCTGAATTATGACCGCCGCACCACTGATAGACAAACGGCCGAAGAATGCGCCGCAAACGAAACCAAATCCAAGTGTTACTTGTTCCGCGGCTCGCTGGCCGCGTAGCAAGGCTTTGCCGCACCACTCGGTTTCGTCGAAGTGGCGCCAGGACCAGAGCTGCTGTAGGTTTAACCAGTAATAAAACAAAACCGAAAATGAGACAGGAAATTCCGAGTATGGCGCGGGGACCATGTGTTGACTTGGCGGGCCGTGCATGCATGCGACCTTGCAGTTTGACCGAATCGAAGATCTATGCCTGTGCCGCCATCTTATGTCCGTCTCCCTTCATTTCCCCCCCCCCCCCCCTTTTTTTTTTTTTTTTTTTTTTTCTTTCTGCTCTTCTTCCTTTCCTGCTGACTACTGTTACACCATTTGCGGAGCGCGCAGGACTCACTCTTGTTTTTGATCTTGTATTTGCTTGTGTGCCTCTTGTTACGTTTTTCGTGCTGCCTTTTCGTCCGTGTTCTTTCCCCTTCCTCACCTTCCACCTTTCTAGCCAATCGGAATGCCTCACTTGCTCAAACTGTTTGAAACACCCCTCACCCGCGACCTCTCCTGTAGGGATGAGGGAAGTAACCCTCCCTCACAGAAGTTTTTGTATAAAGGCGCAATGTGAGAAATTAAAATACAGCCCTGAAGAAGGAGTTTCTAACTCCGAAACTGTTGGCAACAAAAACGGGAAACGTGTCAGTCGACTTCTTTCACTATATATATATATATATATATATATATATATATATATATATATATATATATATACATTGCACTAGACAGGTATTCTGGAGGTCCTGGGTTCGGATCCCACCTGGCGGACATTTTTTCTCCACTTTCTTATTTTCCAAGTTCTCTATCTTGAGCTACTACATCCTCCCCTTTATATACATAGGTATATATATATATATATATATATATATATATATTTATATACCTTGATTGCGAGAAGGGCTGTCTTTAGTTGCCGTAGCAAATAAGTAAAAAATGGGTATAGCTTCTAACAAAACTGTTTATTGGTCGACGTTTCGACCGGATGCCGATCTTTCTCAAGACAACATTTCGTATTTCTGTGCACGTATTTAAAAGCTCATCGTCCAACGACGCCGAAAAAAGCGAGAGGGGGGATTTAGGGAGAAAGGCAGAAACAAACACACACTCTCGGCGAGGTGAGGTGAAGGTTTGCAAAAAAGAGAGAGAGAAAAAAAACGAGCAAAAGAAAGAAACCGCAAAACAAAAAGAAACCGAAACATGCAGAAAAGAGAGAGGAGTACACAACTCTTTCAAAACGCTGTCCTCCATCGTTCATGAGCTTGTAGAACGAGTGACAGGTAGCGCCCGCTTCAGAGGGGGGCCGCTCTGCTTAAGAAACGAAAGCGCAAAGCAGTAACAGGGACGCTCTCACACAATCAATGGGGGGGGGCGCAGAATTCTAATGGTCAATGACATTACGGGAAGAGTTGAAAAGAAGCGGTCGCAGCCGCACACATTTCTCAGTGACGCCAACCGTAAAAAACAAACAGGAAGGCTTGTTAAGAGTGTAGGTACGATCTCCGCACTGTGGCTCAAAGCATGCACGATTCGGCCTACCGGCAGGACGGGCGAGCGCCATTCATCATTCTTAGCTCTATTCTTCTGCCCTGTCCGGGCAGCCGACAGGGTCGTCCCTGAGCATGAACCAGAAAAAAGGAGCTTAACTAATCCTCTACCGTCACGCGGGAGTCGCGCGGGTCCTTTGTTAGAGTAGACGGCGGTGGGCGCCTCGATGTTGTTTGTGGCATATACCGCCTGTGCGGAAACCCCAGGAAGGGAATAAATAAAATAAGAATAGCTTGATTACTTGTTTAAACAACACAGAGACTTGCAATTTAGATAGGGGTTTATTCTGAAGCCAGCATATCAACAGCATGTATAGACGACATAATGCCCGGGCTAACGTTCATTCCTGTCTTTACGGTATTGTATTTGTAAATAATGTAATATTCATGTTGTTCGCATTCTTTTGTAGTAGAAAATCTACTCTTTAATAGTGTCACCCGGATGGATTCGAACGGGTGGTTTTTCGAATTAATATGTCGTGATAAGGGTAGATCCGGGAGTGAACGAACTTGTGCGCGATGGTTGTTGAAGCGCATGCAGAATGCCGTGTCCGTCTGGCCAATGTATTGGATGCCACAAACACCGCACTCCAGAAGGTACACCACATTAGAAGAGTCACAGTCGAGTGTCGCGTGAATTGGATGCTTGAAGTTGGAGTTGGTTCTTTCTGCCACCGTGGTTGTCTGCATGTGTTTACATACGCGGCACCGTGCCTTTCCGCATGGTCGACACCCACCCTTGGGTGCCCTCTCAGTTTTGGCGTGTCCAAGGTAATCTTTAATATTTTTGGGGCGCCTGTATACGACCCGAGGAGGGGTGGGGAAGATTTTCGAAATCCGTTCACTCTGTTGTAGCATGTTGAAGTGCTTTTTCAAGATTTTGTTTATGTTTGGGGAGTCGCCCCGAATGGCAAAACTAGGTTGCCTCTCCCTTTCTGGTTTAGTTCTTTTTCATGGTGCAGCAACTCTTGGCGATCAACGTTGACCGCTTTGCAAATAGCGTTGTTGACTATGGGTGCTGGGTATTGTTGCTTCGCGAGTACATTGCGCAAGTTTTCTGGGTTTGCCTCGAAGTGCTCGGTGCGGGAACAAATTCTCCTAAATCGATGGGCCTGCGAGTATGGAATACTCGTTTTGCAGTGGCGCGGATGACAACTGTCGAAGTGCAGATACTGCTGCCTATCGGTAGGTTTTTTGTACACGGTAGTGATCAGTTCTCCTTTGTCTGTATTTATATGCACGTCAAGGAAATTGATTTCCGTGGTTGAATAGGTTTACGTGAATGAGATGCTTGGATGGACCGTGTTGAAACACTCGATGAAGTCGATTAAGTCTTCCTCCGTACCGGTCCAATTAAGGAATACATCATCCAGAAAGCGCTTGTAAAAGAATGGCCTAATTTCACGGGTTGATAATAATTTTGTTTCGAGATCGTTCATGAATATATTAGCGTAGTAGGTGCCATTTGAGTACCCATCGCAGTGCCGTTTATTTGTAGGTAATACCGATTGTGGATTTCAAAGCTATTAATTTCCAGCACTAGCTTGGTCAAAGTTTCAATAACTTGTGGGCTTGGCGACTCATGATCCCGATGTATGCTATAGGATTGAACCATGGCTTCAATCCCATTTCGGTGAGGTATATTTGTGTACAGAGAAGTTACATCTAGAGTTACTAAGGAAGGCGCCGTCAGTGATTTTTATGTTGTCGATTTCTCATAGGAAGTGGTTAGTATCACGAAGATACGCCGAATGGGTAGCGGGTATTTTCTTAATCAGGGAGTCTATGTAGCTTGATATTGGTTCGGTGAGAGTGCCTCTTCCGGAAATTATTGGTCTAACAGGTGGGTTTCCTTTTTCATGAACTTTATGCAGCATGTCTTTTTTGCAAACCTTCACCTCACCTCAGAGGTCGGAGAACCCACTCATGAGTCCACTCACTCAGACTTATTTGGACTCAAACTCACGCGTGAGTTTGAGTTTGAGTGAGCGCGAGGATAGTGTGGAATGGTGAGTTTGAGCTTGAGTGAGTTTGAGCCGAGTGATCCCGACTGAGTTTGATTCCCATTGAGTTTGAGTACGCCTGAGACCTAGAGAATTCTGAGTACATTTTGAGTTTGAGTCTATTTTGAGTTCTGAGTGCATTTTGAGTTTGAGTCCATTTTGAGTTCTGAGTACATTTTGAGTTTAAATACATTTTGAGTTTGAGTTCATTTTGAGTTCTGAGTACATTTTGAGTTTGAGTACATTTTGTGTTTGAGTACATATTGAGTTTTGAGTACATTTTGAGTTCCGAGTACTTATGAGTTTTGAGTTCATTTTGAGTTTGAGTACATATTAGTAGCCTAGAAGGCAGCTGTGGTTGGCAGTTAAGTTTCATGCTTCACCGTGGGCTGGGAATTCAGGTTACCTGCGGGTACGGCACCAATCGCGATCTGCATGATCGGTTGGGAGGGAGGGGGTGTCTGATTTTGTTTACTTTCTTGTTGAATTTTCATGGCCTTAAGCACTTACTGTACACCTAATTCTCGCGGCTTGTGAAGTAATATTGACTGGTGAGGTCATAAAAAAGGGTTGTCTTAACTTATCCTCCAGACGGATTCACTAAGAGCGTGGGAAAGGGAGGTAGGAAAGCACACGGCGGCACTGGCGTGCTGGTTCTTCGCCTGCTACTGTTAACGGCTTGATATACTAGGGGTCACAGAGGAAGAGGTGACAGCCGTGGGGAAATGGGGGTGGGGGCTGTCCTTTCTGCTGTTTCAAATCAACTAGCAGAATTGACTGGGCTGCGCCCCCTAAGACAGAATAATGAACACATTTGATTGGGTGAAAAGTGAAACTGATGAGGCTAAGGCGTGTAAGGTATCAAATGAAAGGTCCGGATTAACGGAATCACGCGGGGTAAATAAAAAAACGCTTCCTGATTCCAGTCATCAGGCAGTCATAATCAGTCATAGATTGGGTTAAAATTGAAAATGTTGCTGCAAGGGCATGTGGCGAATCAAATTCGAGGTCTTGATGTGGGGAATCATTCAGGACGAAAATGCGCTACGGATATATAATGACGCAGTCATGGTAAGTCATAGATTCGGGTAAAATTCAAGTTCATGGTGCTAGGGCGTGTGGCGTAGCATATAAAAGGTCTCGATGAGGGTAATCCTGTGCTTTCTCATTACTATCATGACATAGTCAACATGGGTCATAAATTAGGTTAAAATTCACAATGATGCCACTTGGTTTCCGAGGCATCAAATTGAAGGTTCCGATAAGGGAAATCACATCGGACAAAAGTGTGGTAGGGCTATATCAAGAGATAGTCATGGTTAGTCATTGATTGGTTTAACATTCAAATTGATTCCTCTAGGATGTGATGGGTATGAATTTAATGGTCTTGATGAGCGGAATCACGTGGGAAAAATACAAAAATGCCTCCTGGTTATAACAATGAGATTGTCATGCCGAGTCTTATATTGGAGTAAAATTCGAAGTGACCCCGCTAGGGCGAGTAGGGTATCAAATTTCCGGTCTTGACGAGGGGAATCACGTAGTACAAATAAAATAAGGCTTCGTAGTTCGAATCATGAGATAGGCATTATCAGTCATAAATTGGGTTAAATTCAAGGTGAGGCTGCTGAAGGATGTGGGGCGTCTTATTGAAGGTTCGAGTTAGGGGAATCACGTCGGACACTTAAATAATGCGTCCTGGTTACAGTCATGAGAGTCATGGTTAGTTTGACTGGTATGAATTCCATATGAACCTGCTAGGGGCTGTAGGTATGAAATTAAAGGTCTTGTCGAGGGGATCACAAGGGACAAATATAAAAATGTTTTCTGGTTATAATTACGATCATAGTGCAAAAGGTACACACTCACACTCACACTCACACTCACACGCTCACTCACTCACTCACCCTCACTCACACTCACACTCACACTCAATCACTCACTTACACTCACACTCTCACTCTCACTCACACTCATACTCACACCCTCACTCTCACCCTCACAAACACTCTTACACTCACTCTCACAATCACACTCTCACACTCACTCTCACACACTCCCTCTCGCACACTCACACTCACACTCACTCAAACTCACACTCACACTCACACTCAACTCACACTCAACTCACACTCAAGTCACACTCACACTCACACTCTTACTCTCACCTCCCTCTCACTAACACTCACACTCACACTTTCACTCTCACTCACACTCTCACACTCTCACTCTAACTCTCACTAACACTCACACTCTCACTCTCACTCTCACTCACACTCACACTCACACTCTCACTCTCACTCACACTCTCACTGTCACTCACACTCTCACTCTCACTCTTGCTCTCACTCACACTCACGCTCACACTCACACTCACCATCTCACACTCATACTCACACTCAAACTCACACTCACACTCTCACTCACACTCACACTCACACTCACACTCTCACTCACACTCACACTCACACTCTTACCCTTACAATCACTCACACTCACACTCTCACGCTCACTCTCACTCTCACTCCAACTCCCACTCACACTCACACTCTCACTTTCACTCTCACTCACACTCACACTCACACTCTCACTCTCACTCTCACTCACACTCTCACTCTCAGTCTCACTCTCACTCCCACTCACACTCACGCTCACACTCAAACTCACACTCACACTCACACTCACACTCTCACTCTCTCTCTCACACTCACTCTCACACTCTCACACTCAATCTCACTCTCCTCTCACTCTCACTCTGACACTTTCACTCTCACACTCTCACACTCTAACTCTCTCACGGTCTCAATCTCTCACTCTCACACTATCTCTTTCAATCTCACACTCTCACTCTGACTCTCACACTCTCACACTCTCACTCTCACACTCTCTCACACTCTCACTCTCTCACACTCTCACTCTCACACTCACACTCTCACTCTTACACTCTCACTCTCACACTCTTTCTCTCTCTCACACTCTATCTCACTCTCACTCTCACTCACTCTCTCTCACTCTCATTCTCTCAGTCACTCTCTGTCACTCTCTCTCTCTCACACTGTCTCTCTCTCACACTCTCAAACTCTCACTCTCACTCTCACTCTCTCACTCTCTCTCACTCTCACACTCTCTCTCACTCACACTCTCTCACTCTCACACTCTCAAGCTCGCACTCTCGCTCTCACACTGTCACACTTTAATACTCTCTCACTCTCAGACTCTCTCTCACACTCTCTCTCACTACTCTTACACTCTCTCACTCCCACACTTTCACACTCTCTCCCTCTCACACTCTCTCTCAGTCTCAGACACTCTCACACTCTCTCAACCTCTGTCACTCACTCTCACACTCTCTCAGTCTCACACTCTCTGACTCTCTCACACTCTTACTGTCACTCTCTCACTCTCACTCGGTCTCACTCTTTCTCAGTCTCTCTCTCTCACACTCTCTCACTCTCTCTCGCTCATTCTCTCTCATACACACTATCTCACTCACACACTCTCTGAAACACACACACACACAAACTCACAAACGCGTGCATGCTGAAAGTTAACAGCTGGGTATGGTGGCGGTCACTGCTTACAACGACAGCGTGGTGTTTTTACGTGCTACAAGAACTCACCCGCCTAGCAAATGATAATAAAAACTAATACAAGTGCCTCAGCAAACAACGAGACACTTTTTTGTTTGCCCCACGGGATTTCCCTCCTCGAAACACTCAATTTGATACCCCACATTTTTTAGCGCCACACCCATCTGCATTTTCACCCATTCTGAGACGATCTATGACTCCCGTGTTACACGGTTCGCCATTTTCGATATTTTTCCTATTTCTTTTTGAGATTTTTAACATTAGGTTTTATCAATTCTCTACATTTACTCTTTTATAATGATTACAAATTGACCTTCCGTGATATCTGCATTTTTTGTGTATATGCAGGGCATTACAAGATCATGGCGGGGATAGGGGGAGGGGTGTAGTTGGCAAAGAACGCTACGCAATAAAACAGAAAAGGTATATCCATGAACGCCTCGCGCTTCAGAGATTCGCGGGGACAGTTCGCTTTGACACAAGGCGTTTTTTCAGGATGCAGAGCAAGAATGCATGGAATCGTAACCCTAAAGAACTTCGACGCGCACGTCCCCTCACCCAAACTTGCTTGTTTCGACCTGGGAACCCAGCACACCATCGAGCCTGGACCGCCTCTGTCATAAACGCGAACACGGAGCCTACATCAAGAGTTTGGTATCCAATATATACGTACAATTTCTTCCAACCAGCGCTACTCTTCATGGGCAGCAGGTATAGCTGTATTAAATCTGCAACAAAAATATTTTCCCACCTCACAGGACCTACGGTGTCATGTCAATGCGATAGCAAGAGTTTGAGCTCACGAATTTGCAGCCATAATACTTTACCACGCTTGAATTGGAAAACACTGACTGCTAATGAAATCGGAGTCCATCTGCCCCCGAGTAAATTCGTAGAATGAGAGAGTTGTGAGGCTATTTGAGTTCTGAAATCATGTTGAGTTCTCAGCCCATTTTGAGTTCTTATTTTATTTTGAGTTTTCAGTACATTTTGAGTTTTGAGTCCATTTTGAGTTTGAAAAGATTTTGAGTTTTGAGTACATTTTGAGTTTTGAGTCCATCTTGAGTTTGAGTACACTTCGAATTTGAGTACCTTTGGAGTTTTAAGTACATTTTGAGCTATGAGTCCATAGTGAGTTCGAGTACATTTTGAGTTTGAGTACATTTTGAGTTTTGATTACATTTTGAGTTTGAGTACATTTTGAGTTCTGAGAACAATATGAGATTTGAGTCCGAGTGAGTTCTGAGTTTTCCGCTCAATGTGAGTTTGGGTTTGAGTGAGCGCAGATGTGCCGCTCAGCATTGAATCTGAGTTTGAGTGAGTGGTGATTCGACAAAAAAAAATTGTGAGTGAGTTTTAGTGAGCCACGCCAACTTTGCCGAGGTATGCCTAACCTCGACGAGAGTGTGTGTGTGTTGCTGCCTTTCTCCCCAAATACCCCCCTCTCTCTTTTTTCGGCGTCGTTGGCCGACGAGCTTATAAATACGTGCACGGAAATACGAAATGTTGTCTTGAGAAAGACCGGCTTCCCATCGAAACGTCGACCAATAACCACTTTTTTTAAAAGCTATACCTATGTTTTACTATGTATGTGTGTGTGTATATATATATATATATATATATATATATATATATATATATATATATATATATATATATAGCGATGAATAAGTTCGGGATTCGGTTTCAAAAATACACGAGAGGGTAGACACACGTATGAAAACGATGATCGAACTAACGTTTCGACTGGGGTCCGGAATTCGTCAATCTGACGAAGACCGGACCCCGGTCGAAACGTTAGTTCGATTATCGTTTTCATACGTGTGTCTACCCTCTCGTGTATATATATATATATATATATATATATATATATATATATATATATATATATATATATATATATATATTGGAGGTCGTGGTTCGGATCCCACCTGGCGGGCATTTTTTCTCCTCTTTCTTATTTTCCAAATTCTGTATCCTGACAAACTACATCCTCCCCTTTGCTTTCCGAAGTCTTCTTGACGGCCAATTCTTATTTCTGTCTTATATAAATATACATGCATATATATATATATATATATATATATTTATTTACGCACATATATATATATATATATATATATATATATATATATATATAGAGAGAGAGAGAGAGAGAGAGAGAGGGAGAGAGAGTGAGCACACGCTCTCATTCTTATCGGACATCATGTCCTGAACTCCTCAATCACAGCATACCTTCCACCAGCCAGAAAAACTCGCAATATTTCATGCGTCTTCAATCACACGTCAGCTACCACCGTTATTTCTCCTACGGGCGCGTTAGTTTTCCAGATACATGTTGGCCGGACTAACACCAAGGGCGGTCTCGCCCTATTCGTGCCATAAACACTTCACCAGGACACCTGGCCACCGTCTCTTAATAAATAACTATATATATATATAGATATAAATATATATATATATATATATATATATATATATATATATATATATATATATATATATATATATTAAGTAAAGACTTGGATACATAGCAAGAACAATAACCAACAAGGTTTACTTACGTAGCGGCAACGGGACTTGCCTTCATCAGAGTACCGTTACATGATTTTGCTGTCGCAAACATTTGGAACACATTTCTTATATAGCTTTGCAGAAAACTGACCGAAGGAGCGGCAAATGTTTCGGATATGGAGAGTATGCATATAGTCGGGCTACGCCTATGTTACAACAACAACAAACGAAAAGGAAAAAATACGGGGGGGAGATTGAGAAAGGGGTTTTGTTAACAAAGCAGCGTTCAAGGTTGCACCACGACGGGTCAACGTATGCAGCGTGGGCTGCAAGTTAAGACCATGCGAGAAACTGGACAACCACGGTTTCAATAGAAAGGGAAGAGTATACAGTGAGGTATTCAGTGGCTGGGGAGACTAGTTGGGGCGGAAGCGAAGATGGGTCTGCCCCCCACCGCGGATGAAGATAATCGATACGGGGCACAAAAGAGCATTTCACAGAAGCTAGCAACTGAACAGGAAATAGGTATGGTCACAAAAGGTTAAAGATGAATAGATCACAAAGAGTTAAACCTTCTTAAGTGGTGGTGGGAACGAGGCCTCCTCCCCCAAGACAAATGGCAGTGTTGAGCCGCATTAGGCTAATAAAGCTGCTGTATTAGGAGAGTTTCTGCGAATTCTGATGGGAGACTGAAGGGTAGGAATAATGACCATAGTTATAAAAATTATGAAGCCGCCATTTTAATCGATGGATAAGCACGTTAGTTTTCCGTAACTTTCATTATTCCCAAATGTGGCTGACCCAAACTTATAAATGAGATAAAATTCCCGAACCTCGCGGTCGTGGTGCGTTTTGAAGGCGGATTCTAAAATTGTTGCTTTAGGATTTTCAAATGCATGCCCGGAACTGTTCACATGTCTTGACAGGGGCAAATAAGGGCAGCTTTTTGCATGAGAGCGGGGATTATTGAACCGAATTTGGAAGGGCGTTTCAGTATGGCTGAAATATTGTTCCCTACAAACAGTGCGTTCTAGAAGATATACGACATTAGCGGAGTCACAGTTAAAGTTACCTTTTAAATGTACGTAGTAGTCTGAAGCCGTGCTGGTGTCGCGCTGTGTAGTGGTCATGTGTGGGCATACCTTAATTAGATCTGGGTTTATTGCAGGGCATGCAGCCAGTAGTTGCCGGTCGGTTGATGCGAGAGTTAGTAACAAAATCACCTAGATTCTTATTACGCCATTAGACAACGCGTGGTGGGTCGGGGAATATGCTTTTTAAGCGGTCACTTTGCATTAGGATATTATGATATTTTTTAGTACGGTTGACACTCTTGGAGCGGAGGATGAGTGGGTTAAAACTAAGTTAGTTTGCGGGTTCCCGTTCGAGGCTTTTTTCTTACAGATTACGTTACGGTCTAATTGGTTGGCTCGCACAATAGCGTCGTCGATAACTTTTTCCTGGTATTTTTTATTCAGGCGGGCGGTCTTGAGTTATCGACAGTTTGAGTCAAAGTCGGCGTGGTTTGAGAAATTCTCCAAAATCGGTGGGCTTGGCTGTAATGTATTGCTGTCTTGTTGTGTCTGAAATGGCTACTTCGGAAGTGCAAGTACTGCCGCGTGTCTGTCGGTTTTCTGTACAGTTTAGTTTGAAGCCGACCTTGGAAGGTAGTAACGGTGACGTCCAGAAAGTGTACACTGTGTTCCGAATAGGAATAAGCAAGGGAAATACTATGATGGGCTTGGTTAAATGCCTCAATGAAGGTGAGGAGGTCCACCTCACCGTGTTGCCAGATCATGAATATGTCATCAATAGAGACCGGAACTTTAGGCAAAATGCCTATTTTTTATTTGAGTCCGTATCGAGCCTATTTAACATATAAGCATGAACTAATGGAAGGGGAGCATTTTAAGCAGTAGTTGATTGTGCCTATACGTGCCTATTTTGAGGTTCGTGCCTTTACAAGCCTTTAAGCGCCTATAAATACCTTTTTTGGGCTGTCGAGTACAGAGTTTTCCTAAATCAGTCGTATATCTCGATAGAAAAATGGGAGATCTATTGCTGGACCGATGGGAATGCATGAGCATCTTGTCCTCTCCATTACTAACTTGAGGCTTGCCAACATTTGCTAATTCAGCGCAGACCTATGCGAAGCATTAGTCGCTGCTAACATCCCTTGGGCGAAGGTAGAAAACAAGACTTTCAAGAATTTATTGCAAAAGTACTGCAAACAAAATTTACCATCAGAGTCGACTCTTCGCAAGGAGTACCTGTGACCACTCTACGAGAAGACGCTACAAGAAATTAGAAAAGAAATCGGTAAATTCCACATATGGATTTCTGTGGACGAGACGACAGATGCGACCGGACGAGTACTCGGTCGCTTTGTGGTCGGAAAGGTTGACGCAGAAGAGAAAACAACACCTTTCCTGGTCTGCTCGAAAGAGCTAGAAAAAACTAGCGGCGAGACCATCGCCCGCTTCGTGAACTAGTCCTTGAAGCTTCTGTACCCCTGCAAAGCCCACGACGACCGAGTACTGCTGCTGTACACAGATGCAGCAACTCATATGCATAAGGCTGGTGCACTCCTCAAGGTTTTTTATCCTGAATTATTGCACGTCACTTGTCTTCCCCACGGGATTCATCGGGTGTGTGAAGAGCTACGAAAGTCGTTCAGTTCTCTCAACGAACTGATAGCTGCAGGGAAGG
The DNA here is from genome assembly GCF_048455015.1 of Haemaphysalis longicornis. Taxonomy (NCBI): domain Eukaryota; kingdom Metazoa; phylum Arthropoda; class Arachnida; order Ixodida; family Ixodidae; genus Haemaphysalis; species Haemaphysalis longicornis. The sequence goes on from NW_027526445.1 coordinate 18,983,873, forward strand.
CGGTGTTTCTCATGGCTCCTTCCCGCATTCGTGCTTTCAGGGAGCAATTGCTGGGTGTACCTCTTCCACCGGAGCCTCTTGTTACCCGCTGGGGAACTTGGCTGAAGGCAGTGGAACACTACAACCAACACTTAAACGGTGGTAAGGCTGCTGTAAGCAGCTTTGCAGAAGACGAGAGTGTCGCCGTGAGAAGGGCCAAGAAGTTTCCACATGATGGTACACTTCCATGTGACTTGGCCTATTAGTGTGCCCATTTCACGTTCTTGGCAACAACAATACAGAAACTTGAAAGTTCGGGCACCACGCTGACTCAAAATATTCAGCTGATTTTGGACGCCCAGGAAAGGTTCGCTAGTGCTCCCACGTGACCTGTTGCTGACAGAGCTATAGAGAAGCTTAAGTCTGTCTTAGACAGAAATCCCGGATTTTCTACGCTGAAGGAACTGTCTGAGGTTTTGAGCGGCGGACATACCGCGATTCCAGGTGGAATCAAAACATCCAACGTGCCGAAGTACAAGTACGCTCCGCCAACTTCAGTGGATATGGAGCGTTCTTTTTCTGCGTACAAGCAGATATTGATAGACAAAAGGCACAACTTCAAGCCCGAAAACCTGGAGATGGTGCTTGTCTGCAACTGCTTCTACAGCCTTTCGCATAGTGTTGCGTCACCCTAGATATTTTGAGACCGCGACCCTTGAGTGTTTCATGTAGAAAATAAAATTGCGTTTTCGAAATCCCGATGTTTGTATCCTGTGTTTACTCGAAGCCGAAAAATTGCACTGAAATACGCCGCCTGAGTAAATGTTATTCGAGCCTATATATGCCTATAAGGTAGTACAATGCGCCTATATATGCCTAAATTACGATTTTTTGCGCCTACAATAGGCGCCTAAAACCCGTTTTGTTAGTGCCTAAACTTCCGGTCTCTAGTCATCAATATACCTTTTATAGTACATTAGCTTTATATTTTGGGTGTGAAGAAAGTTTGATTCGAGGTTAGCCTTAAAGAGATTGGCGTTGTTAGGTCCGATTCGAGTTCCCATTTACATTCCGCTGACTTGCACGTAATATACTCCGTCGAACTCAAAAATGTCAAGTTCAAGAATAAGCCTAAGGAAGGTTTGGAGAGCAGAAGAATCGATAGGTTTGTCGCACGATGACTGCTCATACGCTAGCGATACAGCGGCGATGCCATCTACATGGGGGATGTTAGCATACAGTGACGCAACATCGACGGTGACTAGAAGGCAGCTATCAGGAATTTCAATTTTTGATATGTCTGAGAGAAAGTCATTGGTATCCTTAATGAAGGAGGGAAAGCTGGGTGGAATGTCGCAAATGAGATTATTCACATAGCGCGAGAGGTTTTCGGTAACAGTACCTATGCCAGAAACAATGGGGTGCCCTGGGTTGTTCACCTTGTGAATCTTTGGGAGAAGATAGAATTTACCGGCTACTGGGCTTAAGGGGATCAGGGAGCGAGCCGTGGTTTCATTTATTTTTTTTATTTTTAACAAGCTCAGCAAGTCTACCTTTGCCAATTTGCTTATAGTCTTAAGTGGGATCATTGTGTAGTGCTTTATTGAACATCGATACTGATAGTTGCTTATTGGCCTCGTTATCATAGTCGGTTTTGTCAAGGATTACGATTGCGCCTCCCTTGTCGGCAGGTATAATAATTATGTCGGGACAGCTTGCGAGTTCCTCTAGGGCAGTGGTTCTCAGCCGTGATTGCGCGGAGGACCCCCTTCGGGCTTGCAAAAGTGATGGGGGACCCCACTATGGGCTATTCTCATACACGTCCTAATGTAAATTAATTTTCTTTGCATTACAGTCGCCCGCATACGTATTCAATGCCAGACTTTTGTGTGTGACGTCTATGTTGATTCAAGCGTGTCATATTGTCAGACAATTTGCTTTTGCAGCCCAACGTAAACCAAACACCTGTGCACTGGCTTTTGTGTATCTGGCTTTTTCGCATAGGTGGCGTGCTGGGCAAAGGCCGAACGTTAAATCTTGGGCTACGCAGAAAAACGTGACGTACAAGTCATGCAGCGAAGTTGACATTTTTGTATTGCCAGAAAGGTTTGGCAAACAGGAAAAAAGAAAGGGGGAAGAGAGAAAATGTCTGGTAGGGTTTCGCGGACCCCTGGAATGCCCTCGCGGACCCCCTGCAGTCCGAGGATCCCAATTTGAGAATCACTGCTCTAGGGCTTTCTTTTCGTTGGTAGACATGTTGTGGTGGAAAGAAATTTGTGTTTGGTATGCTTTTCGCACATCGCGTTGGACCGCTTTGATGTACATGTCGAGGCAACTATCACGCTGTGTGGGAGGGGTCCAGTGCTTATACCTAGGTAGGGTTCTGTGGGCTTCTTCTGTCGCGGGGTGATCGTAGAAGAATTCTCGTAGCCTCATGTTTCTGGCGAAGTTATCTAAGTCCTTAAAAAGTTGAAATTCATCAAAACCACCACTAGCCCGGCAAAAGTTTAGGCCTTTGACAAGATGTTCATCAGAGCTGGGGAGAGGGTTTTACTTGAAAGGTTCATTACATTCCCGGTAAGGATTTCTTTTGTGATGGCAGGCGAGGGAAAATTATTAGTACACGGGTTTAACTGAACTCTTTGGGGTGCAGTAGTCAAAGCATTTATTACAGTCGCAGTGACATTATCGGTCGCATTGTCAGAGTGGGGGCAGTTACTAGTGCCAGAGCTTGTTAGGTTCTTATGTGTGTGGCCAGTGTTAAAAATCTGATCTCGGTTAAAATTTCGGTCTTTTGTTCGCGATATGGCGGAAGCCATCTTAGATTCGTAGTTGCTTAAAAGGCTCAACTCTCTTTTGCTTAGTTCCTGACTAAGTAGTTCCTCTTTCTTTAGTAGAGAATGGGCCGTAGTTTCGTAGTGATTGAGGATTATTTCAGTTAATTGTAAAGATGCTTCATCGAGTATCTGTTTCCAATTATTGATGTTGCATGGGGAGAGTTCGGTAGTAGCAGGTTTTATTCTAATCCTAAGACCCCTGGGAGCGACCGCGGCAGTCATGTACTGTGTAAGAGCGGAAACGTGTAATTCGGAACCTATGCGCTTTCCGGTGATTTTTCTTAGCTTTAAAAACTGTCTCGAAACGGGGAAGGAGGCCGCGTTACCTGTTTTTTGTATTGTAGTCAGTTGCTGCTATGCTGATTCTTTCGAAGGTTGTAAGGGAGTGTGGCACGGAGGGCAAGTGTATATATATATTATATATATATATATATATAGGAAGAAATGCCGGCAGTCTACAACGCCAAAGAAGGCATAGGGGAATGGTTAGAATATTTTTTTACCGTTAGTGACGTTACATTATTATTTATTATTATTAATTACGTGAGAAAGAAAGAAAGAAAAACACGCGCCCAGAGTGGGGACCGAACCCACGCCTTTCGATTACATCTCGAGTGCCTTACCAATTCGGCTATCTGGGCGACTGTGTTCCGCTTCACTTTCCGGGGTATTTATATATACTACAACTGTATCTGACGCTTGAGGGTGGTAGCTAGCGCCACTCAGACTACACGGGGAGAAGGGGACCTTCTTTTCAACCCCCGGGGCGTGACGCGAACGTCTACAGCCTGTCATAAGCGGGTAACTGGCGGGAAACCCTCTTATGCTACCTTGGCATCAAGGCTGCCAGAACCGAGGCCCTCGCTAAGCTTTCGCATGATAATAGGGTTTGTAAATGAGGGGCTCGTTAGAAATACGGGAAGAAATGCCGGCAGTCTACAACGCTAAAGAAGGCATAGGGGAATGGTTAGAATATTTTTTTACCGTTAGTGACGTTACATTATTTTTTTGTTATTAATTACGTGAGAAAGAAAGAAAGAAAAACACGCGCCCAGAGTGGGGACCGAACCCACGCCTTTCGATTAGATCTCGAATGCCTTACCAATTCGGCTATCTGGGCGACTGTGTTCTCCTTCACTTTCTGGGGTATTTATATTTAGTACGACTGTATCTGACTTTTGAGGGTGGTAGCCAGCGCCTCTCAGACTACACGGGGTGAAGGGGACCTTCTTTTCTACCCCCGGGGCGGGACGCGAACGTCTACAGCCTGTCAAAAGTGGGTACCTGGCGGGAAACCCTCTTATGCTACATTGGCATCAAGGCTGCCAGAACCGAGGCCCTCGCTAAACTTTCGCATGATAATAGGGTTTGGAAACGAGGGGCTCGTTAGGAAATACAGAAAGAAATGCCGGCAGTCTACTATGCCAAAGAAGACATAGGGGAATGGTTAGACTATTTTTACTGTTAGGTAGAATGGTGTCGCAGTTGGTAGGGTCCGGGCGAATGTAAGAGAAATCATGTCGGTAAGGGTACTGTAGAAGCGCACAGTGGTGCCGTTTGCTTTCGGGTGGAAACTGGATGTAGTATTGTGAACGGTTTCAGCTGTGGTAAACGCTTATATTTGTATAAATATACACTGGCGAATCTTGTAAACCTAGCCTTTTTTTCCCTCTTCCTAAAACCTGTGATAGCTATAGTGTTTTTGTATTTAACTGATGTTTCTGGTGTGTCCACATAGTGATCTGTCTTAACTTTTTGATTGTTTGCACTCGTGTAGTTTTGTTTTTTTGTGACCCGATTGTTTAAGGAGAGAGACTTCTCTACTCTGTAAATGAGTATGCTCATAATTACGGGGAAGTATATACTTACAGTGTTTGTATAGCTACATCTGTATTATGTGTAATTGATAGTTCCGCTTCTGTCCATTACTTTTCTTATTGGACCCTGCACTAGCCTCTGGCTATGGGTCCAATCAGTGTTTGTAAACTTCATGTGACAAATGCTAATAAACATTCAATCAATCAATCAAAGCAATTCGGGAAGGAGAGTAGAAAGAAACGTTCTCAGGTGGTTACTGAGGTGAACGCGAGGCGGGCCATGGCGCAGGAAGATTGCTTGCGAAAAGAATTCCGCAAACTCCGAGGCGGTACCCATGCGGCTAGCCGGTGTTTCCGCATAGCGGGTCAGGGGGCCGACCGAGGTGACCACCCACTGATTACCGGCTTGGGTGGCTGGAAGAGTTTCGTACAGATCGATCCCTACAACTTCGAATGGAGTCGAAGGACATGGTAGATGTTGCAGCGTCCCAGCTGGAGTCGAGTTCGGTTGTGTACAGCGTGGACGCGGTTCACAGGACGAAGCGTGTTAGGCAGCACTTGTTTATAGTCCGGGCCACAAGACGCAGCTTTTTATGCCGAAGTATGTCTTAATATAGGCGATATGACCAGTGGTAGCATCGCATTGAAAAGTTCCTAATATCGCTTGCCCAAGGGATCGCGGAACGACAGGGACCCACTTGTTGCCAGTAGGATGATAGTTCACGTTGTAAAGACAGCCGCAATTCATGAGTTCAAATTTGATGTGTTTGTTTTTGAGTGGTTGTTTCGAACCGTTTTAAAGGTCGATAAACTTGTGGCGGTACCTGTCAGCTAGTTGTAAGGAGTGAAGATTAGAAGTTAACGCCGGGCTGACGGGCTCGCGGAGGCAATAGTGGTAGCTGACTGTGTCAAAGGTGGCGCTTGACAACATGCTTCTGTTAAACACAGCGGCCTGCGTGCAAGTCATCTGCATCCGAGGGCTTTTTGCTAGATTTGTATACCACCTCGAAATCGTACTCATGCAGGTTAACTATCCAGCGGCCAAAGCGGCCGGTTACATTCTTGAGGCAGGATAGCCAGCAGATTGCATGGTGATCCGTTACAAAGTGACGAACTAGGCATGTATGGTCCAAACTTTGAACGGACCAAAGTACAGCCAGCCACTACAGCTTGGTTTTCACAGAGTTCTCGCCTGGCGTCCACGTCCGGCTTGCGTAGGCAACCACGCGCTCCGAAAAAGATGCATTGCGTTGCTGCAGCATAGCACCAATGCCGTGTTCACTGCCGTCTGTGTAGAGTATTGTCGGAACATTGTCATGAAAATGCCCAAGTATGGAGCAGACGTAAGACCGTGTATGTGTTCCAGGAACACTGTTTCGCATTCTTTAGAGCAGGTGAATATTGGCCAGAAACTAAGCGCTCGTTTGGAGTTAAGACATTGCCAGAAAGTTCTGAATGATTCGGCGGAAGTATGAAGCCAATCCAAAGAAACCCGGAAGTTTTTCAGGCAAAGAAGGGAGGGTAAAATTTATCACGGCTCTTGTTTTATTAGGATACGGGCGAATGCCATGCTTGCTCATAAGGTTCTCCAATGTATTTGAAGGTTGTTGTTTAGTGTTTTGCATTGAGTTGGAGACCGGCCGAGCTAAGGCAAGTTAATACTTCGTCCTGGCGTTGAAGGTGCTCAGGAAATGAAGAGGAAAAGATAATAATCTCGTCCACGTAACAGAGCCAATTTTTTCATTTAAATCTAAAAACGGCATTTGTCTATCATTCTTTCTAACGTAGCCGGAGCATTGCAAAGCCCGAATGGCATTACAATTGAGTTCGTATAGGCCATTGGGTTTTGCAAAAGCTGTTTTCTTTTTGTCAGCTTCGTGTATGGGGATCCGACAGTATCCCGATCAAAGATCGAGACTAGAAAATAAATCTTCCCCTTCCAAGGTTTGCAACGTATCGTTGATCCGCGGCATAGGAAAAACCTCCTTGCGAGTTATCTTGTTGAGGACCCTCCAATCCACAAAACACCTCAGGGAACCATCTTTCTTCTAGACTAGTACCAAAGGTGATCAGCAGGAGCTAGCCGAAGGACGAATATTATTTCGCTTCAACGTGTCGTTCACGTTTTCGTGAATACTTTTACTTTCTTTAGGTGAAACACGGTACGCGCGTAGACCGACGACACAAACTATCCGTTTGAATTCGATTAGTGGCCACAGCAGTCGGCCCTAGTACAGAAAAGGAAGAGTGAAATAAAGTTTTGTGCTGGTTCAGTAGGGTCAATAAGGTGTTCTTTTGCTCAGTTTAAAGGTCGGGATTGATAATCGCACCAAATGGGAGAGCCGGTGGTTTAATATCAGAAGAATTATCAACTGTTGCAATTAAATCAAGAGGAAAAACACCAACGGCGTCATCGTGGGGCTCTAAAGAAATAGTGGAGTGTTGGGATACCAAGAGGGTCTCCGATGTCACATTTATAGCAGCGAGAGAGGCAGATACACGAGAAAAACGGACAAGGCACGGTGGCATTACTAGTTCTTTAACCAAGAATTTTCGTGTTCCTGCAATCAACACGTCACCGTCAACAATTTGGTCTGATGACACTGAACGAAAGGCTTCTTGGCTAGGGAAGAGAGTACAGTCGGATGTCGTTACCAAACGTAGATCTGACGCGCTATCGACACTTTCGAGCTCTGTATCTGCGGTATCAATCACGGATTTTTCACAGGAAATGATAGGAAAAGCGGAACGTTAAAAGTCCCAACCTAAAAGTACTTGACAGACGCATGAAGATAGTACTGCAAACTGAATGTGATGGCGACTGGCATTATTGAGTACACACGCAGTACTATATCCAGGATGCCGAATCATATCCCCGTTCGCCCTAAGTAGAGCTGGGCCCGAGTAAGGATTTCACACCTATCTTAGTCTAGAGCACAAACGTTCATGAATGATAGATAAGCTGGCACCCATATCTACGAATGCGTCCACAGGAATTCCCTCAACGATGACAGTCAAAGCGTTCGATGGCCGGTCTGGTATCCTAAATTTTCTTTTTGCTTGCAGTTTGGCCCCCGAAAACTGCAGGACCTACTTTTGCGGCGTTTGGCTGGTTTCATTCAAGACTGGTCGCACAGGCCACACAGCTCGGGGGTGTTGTGATGGTGAACGGCGCAGTTCTTTAATGAGATGCGAAGAAAGTCAGCGGGGCCAGGTGGAGAGAGAGAACGACGTATGGGCGACGTTTTTTTTCTGTTCTTTTTCTATTTTCCCCTTGACCTAGTTAACCTCCCTCATCTCTTTTTACCTGAGACTTGCAGTTAGTTTCTGATAAGGGCCCCACTCTTACCGCCTGTTCTGCTTCCGGCGGTTCTGAGAACCTTTCGGTATGCCGTGCATTGGGTCAACAAACACCCTCTCATCTTTTCTCTCCAAACGTTCCCGGGGTATCCACACCCGGGTGACTGCCCTGTTACCTACTTAGCGGCTCAAATTATACAACCTTCTTTCCCCCTCAATATTTCCTCCGACATACTCACAAACCGATCCGCTTTCTCAATTTTACTTCCTTTTTTCCTTCTCTCCTCTCACCTGGGGACCTAGCCCTATATAAACCGTGCTAGCAAGGCGAAAGATTTCCCTGACGAAAGTAAGCCTCTTTGCTGAAAAGTTAACATCAATAGTGCTTTTACCTTGCTCGAAGTTTTTTTCTTGTGTTGTCTACCATCTTCAAAGTTTACTGCTCCCAGATTATATAGAAATATATATCTATCTATCTATCTATCTATCTATCTATCTATGTATCTATATATATATATATATATATATATTAATATATATATATATGAATATATATATATATATATATATATATATATATATATATATATATATATATATATATATATATATATATATATATTTATATATATATACATATACATATATATATATATATAAATACATACACATATATTACATATGTCAAGGTTGCAGTCGTCATTGCCAGTGTTATTCGGCTGTTTACTAAATATTAAGTAGTGCCGAATGACGTGTGCTTGTCATGTGTCTTTGACAGAGTTATAAATAAGCGAAAATATAAGACAAGAAAAAATTCGCTGTTTTTTTCCGAGAGCGGGAGTCGAATCCACATCTCCGCATAACGCGTACGGTGCACTGACCAATTATGCTATCCCGAACGGCTTGTCTCTCGACTTTACAGCGGCGGTTTATATTTACAAGTACTCAGAGAACTCTGAGGACAGCAGTTCGTATAGCCAATTGCTAACCCCGACATCCGACCACGTCTCACGTGGCGGCCGCTAGGAAAAACGTCACTCTACGTTTTTCGCAGGGGTCGAGGGGCGGCGCTAGTTGACCGTACTCAGAGCACTTGTAAATATAAATCCCCGCTGTTAAGTCGAGAGAGAAGCCGCTGTGGGATAGCATATTTGGTCGGTGCACCGCATGCGTTTTTCCGGAAATGTGTGCTCGACTGCCGCTCACGGAAAAAACGGCGGATTTTTTCTCGAATTTTGTTTTGCCGTATATATGACCGTATCAAAAAAACATGAGAAACACACTTCATTCGGCACCTATAAATATTTCGGAAACAGCCGAATAGCACTGGGAATGACGACTGCAACCCTGATATGTGTCCTTACCGAGTCCTTCGTCCCGTATCTTTCTGTTCTGCTACATGCATTGCGAGGGCTCTGGCTCCAGCAGTTCGGATATGCCAATTGCTAACCCCGACCTCCGACCACGTCCTACCTGGCGGCCGCTGGGACAACAGTCGCTCTACGTCTCCCGCGGTGGTCGAGGGGCGGCGCTAGTTGACCGTCCTCAGAGCACTTGTAAATATAAACCCCCGCTGTAAAGTCGAGAGAGAAGCCGCTGTGGGATAGCATAATTGGTCGGTGCACGGCACGCGTTTTTCCGGAAATGTGAGCTCGACAACCAATCACGGAAAAAAACGGCGGATTTTTTCTCGACCTATATTTTCGCTTATTTATCACTGCATCAAAAAAAACATGACAAACACACGTCATTCGGCAGTATTAAATATTTGGGAAACAGCCGAATAGCACTGGCAATGACGACTGCAACCCTGATATGTGTTCTTACCGAGTACCTCGTCCCGTATCTTTCTGTTCTGCTACATGCATTGCGAGCGCTCTGGCTCCAGCAGTTCGGATATGCCAATTGCTAACCCCGAGCTCCGACCACGTCCTACCTTGTTGCCGATGGGGAAACAGTCGCTCTACGTCTCCGGAGGTGGTCGAGGGGCGGCGCTAGTTGACCGTCTTCGGAGCACTTGAAAATATAAACCCCCGCTGTAGAGTCGAGAGAGAAGCCGCTGCGGGATAGCATATTTGGTCAGTGCACCGCACCCGTTATGCGGAGATGTGGTGTCTACTCCCGCTCCCGGAAAAAAAAAACGGCGAATTTTTTCTGGACCTATATTTTCGCTTATTTATCACTGCATCGAAAAAACATGACAGACACACGTGGTTCGGCACTATGAAATATTTCGCAAAAAGCCGAATAACACTGGCAATGACGACTGCAAAGTTGATATGTAGCCTTACGTAGTGCCTCGTCCCGGATATATATATATATATATATATATATATATATATATATATATATATATATCTTTATATATATATATATATATATATATATATATATATATATATATATATATATGTAGGGAGTAGTAGAACTTTGAAGATGTTAGTGAACACAAGAGAAGAAAAACTTCGAACAAGGTAAAAGCACGATTGTGGCCTACGTTTCAGCAAAGAGAACAGTTTTCAGCAAAGAGATGAAATCAAGTTAGGCCACAAGCAAACGTAGGCCACAATCGTGCTTTTACCTTGTTCGAAGTTTTTCTTCTCTAATATATATATATATATATATATATAAATACACGTATATATATATAGATGCATATATATATATACATAGGGATCTGTACAGTAGCCGGGACATACAGGATAATGCCGAACGAGACAGTAGTTCAGAGGAGATAAACATCCCCCCAGTAACGACCGAAGAAGTAAGGAAGGCTTTGAAAGAAATGAAAGGGGGCAAAGCACCTGGTGAGGATCAGATAACAGCCGACCTCTTGAAGGATGGCATTTAAATTGTACTTGAAAAACTGGCAAACCTGTATACGCAATGCCTAATGACCGCAATGGTACCGGAATCTTGGAAGAACGCGAACATCATCCTAATCCATAAGAAAGGCGACATGAAGGACTTGAAAAACTACAGGCCGATCAGCTTACTGTCAGTCGTCTACAAGGTATTTACCAAGGTAATCGCTAACCGAATCTCTGCAACCTTAGATTTCAGTCAACCTAAAGAACAAGCAGGGTTCCGTAAAGGTTATTCAACAATGGACCATATTCACACGATCAATCAGGTGATAGGGAAGTGCGCTGAGTATACTCAACCTCTATATATAGCCTTCATAGATTATGAGAAAGCATTTGACTCGGTCGTAAACCTAGCAGTCATTCAGGCATTACGGAACCAATGGGTAGGTGAGCATTATGTAAGAATACTAGAGGATATCTATAATGGGTCTACAGCTACCATCATCCTCCATAAGGAGAGCAGTAAAATACCTATAAGGAAGGGTATCAGACATGGAGACACAATCTCTCCAATGTTATTCACAGCATGCTTACAAGAAGTATTCAGAACGTTGGATTGGGAACAGGTGGGAGTAAGGGTTAATGGAGAATACCTCAGTAACCTCAGATTTGCTGATGACGTTGTCTTGCTAAGTAAATCGGGGGACGAATTGCAAAGCATGCTTTCCGCACTGGGTGAACAGAGTAGAACCGTGGGCCTGAAAATTATTGTGCAGAAAACTAAAGTAATGATCGATAACCTCGGGACAGCACAGCAGTTTGAGATAGATGGCGAGGCAGTGGAAGTGGTAAGCGAATATATATACTTAGGCCAAGTTGTGACCCCAGACCCCAACCATGAGGCATAGATAATTAGAAGGATCAGAATGGGGTGGGGTGCATATGGCAGACATTATCACATAATGAATAGCAGCCTACCATTCTCGTTGAAGAAGAAAGTGTATGATAGCTGCATCTTACCGGTACTCACCTACGGGGCAGAAACTTGGAGGCTCGCTAAGAGGGTTCAACTTAAATTGAGAACGACTCAGTGGGCAATGGAGCGGAAAATGATAGGTGTAACATTAAGGGACAAGAAGAAAGCGGAGTGGGTCAGGGAGCAAACTGGTGTTAAAGACATATTAGTGGAAATTAAGAAGAAGAAATGGACTTGGGCAGGGCATGTAATGCGAAGGCAAGATAACCGCTGGTCTTTAAGGGTAACAGAGTGGATTCCTAGAGAAGGCAAGCACTGCAGGGGGCGGCAGAAAGTTAGATGGGCAGATGAGATCAAGAAGTTTGCGGGGATAAATTGGTCACAGTTGGCACAGGACCGAGGTAATTGCAGAATAATTGGAGAGGCCTTTGCCCTGCAGTGGGCGTAGACAAGCTGGTGATGATGATGATATATATATATATATATATATATATATATATATATATATATAGTGAAAGAAGTCGACTGACACGTTTCCCGTTTTTGTTGCCAACAGTTTCGGAGTTAGAAACTCTTTCTTCAGGGCTGTATTTTAATTTCTCACATTGCGTCTTTATACAAAAACTTCTGTGAGGGAGGGTTACGTCCCTCATCCCTGCAGGAGAGGTCGCGGGTGAGGGGTGTTTCAAACAGTTTGAGCAAGTGAGACATTCCTATTGGCTAGAAAGGTGGAAGGTGAGGGAAGGAGAAAGAACACGGACGAAAAGGCAGCACGAAAACACGTAACAAGAGGCACACAAGCAAACACAATATCAAAAACAAGAGTGAGTCCTGCGCGCTCCGCAAATGGTGTAAAAGTAGTCAGCGGGAAAAAAAAAAAAAAAGAAGAGGGGGGGTGAAGGGAGACGGACATATGATGGCGGCACAGGCATGGATCTTCGATTCGGTCAAACTCCCAAGGCCGCATGCATGCACGGCCCGCCCAGTCGACGCATGGTCCCCGCGCCATACTCGGAATTTCCTGTCCCATTTTCGGTTTTGTTTTACTACTGGTTAAACCTACAGAAGCTCTCGTCTTGGCGCCGCTTCGACGAAACCGAGTGGTGCAGCCAAGCTTTGCTACGCGGCCAGCGAGACGCGGAACAAGTCACACTGGGATTTGGTTTCATTTGCGGCGCATTCTTCGGCCGTTTGTTTGTCAGTGGTGCGGCGGTCATAATTCAGGCCGCTGTGCGTCGGCGGGCCCGCGGGGCGCGCTCACAGCTGTTCAAGGTCACTGATTAGTCTGGTGGTGGTTGCCGAACAGGCGGGGAAGGGGGGGCGCAGGGGCGGCGTTCTACCCGTTTGTTTTGCTTGACTTCGTCCCTAAAGCGGGGTTTCCTTTTTTCCTTCTTGCTTTCTTTTTTAAGTTGTATGCACGCTCTCGGGTCCGCGCTCACCCCCTCCATTGCCCGCAAGGTCCCGATATTTGCGTCTAAGGCGCAGCTTTTTGTCGCAAGAATGACAGGCGGCCCGGGTCCTCATTGATGCCATGGGTGAATGCCTGGAATTTATGTATAAAGTAGGACTCCCTCTGCTCGCGTTCGAGGGTAGAGCGGAAGCCGGACTGCGGGAGATTGATTCTGATATGCTCAATGGAATGGTCCGGCAGGCGCATATGTTTGGAAAATGGTAGATCCGGCTGTGAAATGACGTGGGATTTGTGGTTGTTGAATCTGAGTCGGAATGCATTCTCGGTCTGGCCAATATACTCCTTGCCACACATTTCGCAGTGCAGTCTGTATACGACGTTACTGGAATCACAGTCGATACTTTCTTTTATTCGGAAGGAAAATTTGGAAAAGTTAGATTTTGCCGTGTCGGTTGGGGTGGTGAGGGGACAGATTTTGCAGCGCGTTTTCCCGCATGGGCGGCAGCCTGAGTGTTGTTTCGTGATCCTAATTTTAGCCTTAACAAGCATATCTCTTAAGTTCTTGTCTTTACGATACACTACACGGGGTGGTTCGGGGAAGATAGCTGACAGGTGCTCACTTTGTCTGATCATGTTGAAATGCTTGCTCAGTATGTTGTTCACTCGCGGCATGTTCGCACCGTATGTTAATATCAGGTTGGTCTGGGGTGTTTCCGTTTTTTGTGAATTGGCTTTTGACAATGCTGACTGGCGGTCTGTTTGGCGGGCCCGGTTGATTGCGTCATCAATTATATTTTCTGGGTAATTTTGATTCATAAGGGTGTTCTTTAGATTTTGCGAGTTTCTGTCAAATTCTTGGACATCAGAACAGATTCGGCGGTATCTGTATGCCTGCGAGTATGGCATTCCAACTTTGCAATGTCGTGGGTGGTTGCTGTCAAAATGCAGGTACTGTTGGCGATCCGTGGGTTTTTTGTAGACGGTGGTCGCGAGGGAGTTGCCATGTACCTGAAGGGTTACATCCAAAAAGTTGATAGTATCTTGAGATATGTCGTGGGTGAACTTGATTGATTGATGGAGGCAGTTAAATTTTGAAATGAAGTCGAGAAGGCTCGCTTTGTCGTGGTTCCATATCATGAATATGTCATCTAGAAAACGCCTGTAAAACAGTGGTTTCTTTTCTTGCTTCTCAATGAAAGGAGTTTCCAATGATGCCATAAAAATATTGGCGTAATTTGAAGCCATCTTGGTTCCCATCGCCGTGCCGCTGATCTGAAGGAAGTGCTTTTCGTTGAATTCGAAGTGGTTATAATTTAATACAATGGTTAGAAGCGTTGCGAGAGTTTCGCTTTCTATGTCTATTGATGGGTTGTTTAAGCCAGTAAATGCTGCCACGGACGCTGCGATGCCTTCCGAGTGGGGAATATTTGTGTACAATGAACAGACGTCCAGCGTCACCAGAAAACACCCTGGGGAGATGACGATACCAGCAATGTCCTGTAGAAAATGGCTGGTATCTTTGATGTAGGATGGGAACGTAGGGGGGATGTCCTTAATTATGTGATTAATGAAGCTTGAAATTTTTTCTGTCACCGTCCCGTTACTGGATACAATGGGTCTGCCCGGGTGGTTGCTCTTATGTATTTTAGGTAGCAAGTAAAATCGACCAGGGGCAGGATGTTCCGGTGACATAATTTTAACCATCGCGGCAGTTATATTACCTTCCGTGACAAGAGATTTGAGGGTGTTCTGAATTTCACTTTCATAAATTTTGTGGGGTCATTTGGTAGCTCATTATAGAATTGTCTGTCGCTTAGTTGTCGCATTCCCTCTTCCAAGTATTCAGACCTGTCAAGTATAACAATGGCTCCCCCCTTGTCCGCTGGTTTGATAATTATGCTGGTGTCCGCTTGAAGGGAATTTAAAGCTGCTCGCACTTCTACTGACAGGTTGTTGCGCCCGGGTCGGTGCTGTGCATATGCCCGGATTACATCCTTCTGTACAGCCGCTATCTACATATCTAAGTGCTGGTCTCGTCGGTCTTTTGGTGTCCAGGATTTGTTTGACGCACCAGGCAGTTGTGTTTTTGTGTTGGGGCGGTCATGGAAGTATTCCCGGAGACGCAGATTACGTGCGAATGTGTCCAGATCCTGATATAGTTGGAACTCATTGAAATTTCCGGAGGCTGGGCAAAATGTCAAACCTTTTGAGAGAAGTTTTTCTTGAGCCGGGGATAATGTTTTGCTTGACAGATTTACCACGTTCATTTGTTGTGCATTCACGGGGCGAGATATAGCATCGGGACCTGGGGTGACGCCTACGGGATGGGTTGGTTGCACGGGGTGGACTATAAACTGTGGGGAAATGTTATCGCGTTGCAATTTCTTGATTTTTTGTTGTGATATTTCTTTCCTCTTTGTCGTCTCAAAGTTTTTAAGTTCCTTTCATTCTAAGTCGGATAAATTCGATTGCGACCTCTCTAGAATTTCGGCATCTAGAAGCTCCATGGCCCGTCTTCGGCTGTGCTGCGAAACAATCTCCGTGAGACCCACCGACGCATCGGACAGCACTTTCTCCCATTTCGTGATTTCCTCCGGATTAAATGTGCACATCGAGGGTGTGCAGGCTAGACGAAGGCCTTTTGGTGCGGCGTTCTGGTTGACGTATGTTTCCAAGTGAGCAGCATGCAAATCAAAGCGAACACGCTTGTCGAATATTTTCCTAAGAGACAAAAAAGAGGGGGACCATGCATGATCAGGGCGAGCCGTACCTGTCTCCACTGCAAGACAATTCTCAGCCTCCCGGCTTGGTTGCGACGCCGCCTTCGTGGCCAGGCGTGTCATGTAGCGGCGTTCTGGGACGGGCGGGGCTCGGGAAGGCGTGGGACGGGGCGGACGTTGTGGACACGGCAGGCACGGTGGGCACGGGGGACAGGGGGGCAGGCCGGCCGGGGGAGACGCTTGGTCATGGTTGTCTGTTTCTTCTGTTAGTCGAGGCGCGGAGGCCCAACGCGGGTGATGATAGCGCAGGCGCTCCTTAAAGTGTTGCGCCAGGACCGCGACGCCCTCGAAACTCGCGTGCAGCCCGTCGGCGGCGAGGAAGCGCCATGGGGGAAGTGTTAGGAACCCATGGTCTATGTAGAAAATCCGGGGCCCCAGTACCCCTCCACGGCACAGCTGTCGAACCTCACGGGCGTAGCGCTGGGCCTCCGCGTTAAACCAACGAACAAAGTTCCGGTTGGCACCCCCTCTGCGACGGTTGGGGGCGCGGGGAAGAGGGAGGCTGAGAAGGATGGTCTTCATCTCCGGGCGACGTTGTCGTATCCGCTCCACTGTTCGCTTCAACTCCGCCACCGCCGCCGCCGATCCGCGCCGGGCTATGTCCACCGTACCCACGTGTAGGACAAGGGTCTCCACTCCGGTCGGCAAGTACTCAAGGGTGGCAAGGACATCCTCGAACATCGCTCCGCCGTAGGACACAAATCCCGGTGCAGAGGTATTGCTTGGGTCGAAATGATTGAAGACATGTCTGATGAGTGAATCACCAACGATTGCTGTTTTGATTTTGAATTTGGGAAATCTCCGGGACAGACGTTCAGTCGCGGGTTTGCTGGCAGCCATAGTAAAATATAGAGATCATGAGGTTCGATGGGCCAGTATAAAAATAGTGAAAGAAGTCGACTTACACGTTTCCCGTTTTTGTTGCCAACAGTTTCGGAGTTAGAAACTCCTTCTTCAGGGCTGTATTTTAATTTCTCACATTGCGTCTTTATACAAAAACATATGTGAGGGAGGGTTACTTCCCTCATCCCTGCAGGAGAGGTCGCGGGTGAGGGGTGTTTCAAAAATTTTGAGCAAGTGAGACATTCCTATTGGCTAGAAAGGTGGAAGGTGAGGGAAGGGGAAAGAACACGGACGAAAAGGCAGCACGAAAACACGTAACAAGAGGCACACAAGCAAACACAATATCAAAAACAAGAGTGAGTCCTGCGCGCTCCGCAAATGGTGTAAAAGTAGTCAGTGGAAAAAAAAAAAGAGGGGGGGGGGTGAAGGGAGACGGACATAAGATGGCGGCACAGGCATGGATCTTCGATTCGGTCAAACTCCCAAGGCCGCATGCATGCACGGCCCGCCCAGTCGACGCATGGTCCCCGCGCCATACTCGGAATTTTCTGTCCCATTTTCGGTTTTGTTTTACTACTGGTTAAACCTACAGAAGCTCTCGTCTTGGCGCCGCTTCGACGAAACCGAGTGGTGCAGCCAAGCTTTGCTACGCGGCCAGCGAGACGCGGAACAAGTCACACTGGGATTTGGTTTCATTTGCGGCGCATTCTTCGGCCGTTTGTCTGTCAGTGGTGCGGCGGTCATAATTCAGGCCGCTGTGCGTCGGCGGGCCCGCGGGGCGCGCTCACAGCTGTTCAAGGTCACTGATTAGTCTGGTGGTGGTTGCCGAACAGGCGGGGAAGGGGGGGCGCAGGGGCGGCGTTCTACCCGTTTGTGTTGCTTGACTTCGTCCCTAAAGCGGGGTTTCCTTTTTTCCTTCTTGCTTTCTTTTTTAAGTTGTATGCACGCTCTCGGGTCCGCGCTCACCCCCTCCATTGCCCGCAAGGTCCCGATATTTGCGTCTAAGGCGCAGCTTTCTGTCGCAAGAATGACAGGCGGCCCGGGTCCTCATTGATGCCATGGGTGAATGCCTGAAATTTATGTATAAAGTAGGACTCCCTCTGCTCGCGTTCGAGGGTAGAGCGGAAGCCGGACTGCAGGAGAGTGATTCTGATATGCTCAATGGAATGGTCCGGCAGGCGCATATGTTTGGAAAATGGTAGATCCGGCTGTTAGGTGACGTGGGATTTGTGGTTGTTGAATCTGAGTCGGAATGCATTCTCGGTCTGGCCAATATACTCCTTGCCACACATTTCGCAGTGCAGTCTGTATACGACGTTACTGGAATCACAGTCGAGACTTTCTTTTATTCGGAAGGAAAATTTGGAAAAGTTAGATTTTGCCGTGTCGGTTGGGGTGATGAGGGGACAGATTTTGCAGCGCGTTTTCCCGCATGGGCGGCAGCCTGAGTGTTGTTTCGTGATCCCAATTTTAGCCTTAACAAGCATATCTCTTAAGTTCTTGTCTTTACGATACACTACACGGGGTGGTTCGGGGAAGATAGCTGACAGGTGCTCACTTTGTCTGATCATGTTGAAATGCTTGCTCAGTATGTTGTTCTGTCAGTATGTTGTTCTGTATGTTGTTCTGTGATGCTGCCTTTTCGTCCGTGTTCTTTCCCCTTCCCTCACCTTCCACCTTTCTAGCCAATAGGAGTGTCTCACTTGCTCAAACTGTTTGAAACACCCCTCACCCGCGACCTCTCCTGCAGGGATGAGGGAAGTAACCCTCCCTCACAGAAGTTTTTGTATAAAGACGCAATGTGAGAAATTAAAATACAGCCCTGAAGAAGGAGTTTCTAACTCCGAAACTGTTGGCAACAAAAACGGGAAACGTGTCAGTCGACTTCTTTCACTATTTTTATACTGGCCCATCGACCCTCATGATCTCTATATTTTACTATGGCTGCCAGCAAACCCGCGACTGAACGTCTGTCCCGGAGATTTCCCAAATTCAAAATCAAAACAGCAATCGTTGGTGATTCACTCATCAGACATGTCTTCAATCATTTCGACCCAAGCAATACCTCTGCACCGGGATTTGTGTCCTACGGCGGAGCGATGTTCGAGGATGTCCTTGCCACCCTGGAGTACTTGCTGACCGGAGTGGAGACCCTTGTCGTACACGTGGGTACGGTGGACATAGCCCGGCGCGGATCGGCGGCGGCGGTGGCGGAGTTGAAGCGAACAGTAGAGCGGATACGACAACGTCGCCCGGAGATGAAGACCATCCTTCTCAGCCTCCCTCTTCCCCGCGCCCCCAACCGTCGCAGAGGGGGTGCCAACCGGAACTTTGTTCGTTGGTTTAACGCGGAGGCCCAGCGCTACGCCCGTGAGGTTCGACAGCTGTGCCGTGGAGGGGTACTGGGGCCCCGGATTTTCTACATAGACCATGGGTTCCTAACACTTCCCCCATGGCGCTTCCTCGCCGCCGACGGGCTGCACGCGAGTTTCGAGGGCGTCGCGGTCCTGGCGCAACACTTTAAGGAGCGCCTGCGCTATCATCGCCCGCGTTGGGCCTCCGCGCCTCGACTAACAGAAGAAACAGACAACCATGACCAAGCGTCTCCCCCGGCCGGCCTGCACCCCTGTCCCCCTTGCCCACCGTGCCTGCCGTGTCCACAACGTCCGCCCCGTCCCACGCCTTCCCGAGCCCCGCCCGTCCCAGAACGCCGCTACATGACACGCCTGGCCACGAAGGCGGCGTCGCAACCAAGCCGGGAGGCTGAGAATTGACTTGCAGTGGAGACAGGTACGGCTCGCAATGATCATGCATGGTCCCCCTCTTTTTTGTCTCTTAGGAAATTAATCGACAAGCGTGTTCGCTTTGATTTGCGTGCTGCTCACTTGGAAACATACGTCAACCAGAACGCCGCTCCAAAAGGCCTTCGTCTAGCCTGCACACCCTCGATGTGCACATTTAATCCGGAGGAAATCACGAAATGGGAGAAAGTGCTGTCCGATGCGTCGGTGGGTCTCACGGAGATTGTTTCGCAGCACAGCCGAAGACGGGCCATGGAGCTTCTAGATGCCGAAATTCTAGAGAGGTCGCAATCGAATTTATCCGACTTAGAATGCAAGGAACTTAAAAACTTTGAGACGACAAAGAGGAAAGAAATATCACAACAAAAAATCAAGAAATTGCAACGCGATAACATTTCCCCACAGTTTATAGTCCACCCCGTGCAACCAACCCATCCCGTAGGCGTCACCCCAGGTCCCGATGCTATATCTCGCCCCGTGAATGCACAACAAATGAACGTGGTAAATCTGTCAAGCAAAACATTATCCCCGGCTCAAGAAAAACTTCTCTCAAAAGGTTTGACATTTTGCCCAGCCTCCGGAAATTTCAATGAGTTCCAACTATATCAGGATCTGGACACATTCGCACGTAATCTGCGTCTCCGGGAATACTTCCATGACCGCCCCAACACAAAAACACAACTGCCTGGTGCGTCAAACAAATCCTGGACACCAAAAGACCGACGAGACCAGCACTTAGATATGTAGATAGCGGCTGTACAGAAGGATGTAATCCGGGCATATGCACAGCACCGACCCGGGCGCAACAACCTGTCAGTAGAAGAGCGAGCAGCTTTAAATTCCCTTCAAGCGGACACCAGCATAACTATCAAACCAGCGGACAAGGGGGGAGCCATTGTTATACTTGACAGGTCTGAATACTTGGAAGAGGGAATGCGACAACTAAGCGACAGACAATTCTATAATGAGCTACCAAATGACCCCACAAAATTCTATGAAAGTGAAATTCACAACACCCTCAAATCTCTTGTCACGGAAGGTAATATAACTGCCGCGATGGTTAAAATTATGTCACCAGAACATCCTGCCCCTGGTCGATTTTACTTGCTACCTAAAATACATAAGAGCAACCACCCGGGCAGACCCATTGTATCCAGTAACGGGACGGTGACATAAAAAATTTCAAGCTTCATTAATCACATAATTATGGACATACCCCTACGTTCCCATCCTACATCAAAGATACCAGCCATTTTCTACAGGAAATTGCTGGTATCGTCATCTCCCCAGGGTGTTTTCTGGTGACGCTGGACGTCTGTTCATTGTACACAAATATTCCTCACTCGGAAGGCATCGCAGCGACCGTGGCAGCATTTACTGGCTTAAACAATCCATCAATAGACATAGAAAGCGAAACTCTCGCAACGCTTCTAACCATTGTATTAAATTATAACCACTTCGAATTCAACGAAAAGCACTTCCTTCATGTCAGCGGCACGGCGATGGGAACCAAGATGGCTCCAAATTACGCCAATATTTTTATGGCATCATTGGAAACTCCTTTCATTGAGAAGCAAGAAAAGAAACCACTGTTTTACAGGCGTTTTCTAGATGACATATTCATGATATGGAACCACGACAAAGCGAGCCTTCTCGACTTCATTTCAAAATTTAACTGCCTCCATCAATCAATCAAGTTCACCCACGACATATCTCAAGATACTATCAACTTTTTGGATGTAACCCTTCAGGTACATGGCAACTCCCTCGCGACCACCGTCTACAAAAAACCCACGGATCGCCAACAGTACCTGCATTTTCACAGCAACCACCCACGACATTGCAAAGTTGGAATACCATACTCGCAGGCATACAGATACCGCCGAATCTGTTCTGATGTCCAAGAATTTGACAGAAACTCGCAAAATCTAAAGAACACCCTTATGAATCAAAATTACCCAGAAAATATAATTGATGACGCAATCAACCGGGCCCGCCAAACAGACCGCCAGTCAGCATTGTCAAAAGCCAATTCACAAAAAACGGAAACACCCCAGACCAACCTGATATTAACATACGGTGTGAACATGCCGCGAGTGAACAACATACTGAGCAAGCATTTCAACATGATCAGACAAAGTGAGCACCTGTCAGCTATCTTCCCCGAACCACCCCGTGTAGTGTATCGTAAAGACAAGAACTTAAGAGATATGCGTGTTAAGGCTAAAATTGGGATCACGAAACAACACTCAGGCTGCCGCCCATGCGGGAAAACGCGCTGCAAAATCTGTCCTCTCATCACCCCAACCGACACGGCAAAATCTAACTTTTCCAAATTTTCCTTCCGAATAAAAGAAAGTCTCGACTGTGATTCCAGTAACGTCGTATACAGACTGCACTGCGAAATGTGTGGCAAGGAGTATATTGGCCAGACCGAGAATGCATTCCGACTCAGATTCAACAACCACAAATCCCACGTCACCTCACAGCCGGATCTACCATTTTCCAAACATATGCGCCTGCCGGACCATTCCATTGAGCATATCAGAATCACTCTCCTGCAGTCCGGCTTCCGCTCTACCCTCGAACGCGAGCAGAGGGAGTCCTACTTTATACATAAATTCCAGGCATTCACCCATGGCATCAATGAGGACCCGGGCCGCCTGTCATTCTTGCGACAAAAAGCTGCGCCTTAGACGCAAATATCGGGACCTTGCGGGCAATGGAGGGGGTGAGCCCGGACCCGAGAGCGTGCATACAACTTAAAAAAGAAAGCAAGAAGAAAAAAGGAAACCCCGCTTTAGGGACGAAGTCAAGCAAAACAAACGGGTAGAACGCCGCCCCTGCGCCCCCCCCTTCCCCGCCTGTTCGGCAACCACCACCAGACTAATCAGTGACCTTGAACAGCTGTGAGCGCGCCCCGCGGGCCCGCCGACGTACAGCGGCCTGAAATATGACCGCCGCACCACTGACAGACAAACGGCCGAAGAATGCGCCGCAAATGAAACCAAATCCCAGTGTGACTTGTTCCGCGTCTCGCTGGCCGCGTAGCAAAGCTTGGCTGCACCACTCGGTTTCGTCGAAGCGGCGCCAAGACGAGAGCTTCTGTAGGTTTAACCAGTAGTAAAACAAAACCGAAAATGGGACAGAAAATTCCGAGTATGGCGCGGGGACCATGCGTCGACTGGGCGGGCCGTGCATGCATGCGGCCTTGGGAGTTTGACCGAATCGAAGATCCATGCCTGTGCCGCCATCTTATGTCCGTCTCCCTTCGCCCCCCCCCCTCTTTTTTTTTTCCGCTGACTACTTTTACACCATTTGCGGAGCGCGCAGGACTCACTCTTGTTTTTGATATTGTGTTTGCTTGTGTGCCTCTTGTTACGTGTTTTCGTGCTGCCTTTTCGTCCGTGTTCTTTCCCCTTCCCTCACCTTCCACCTTTCTAGCCAATAGGAATGTCTCACTTGCTCAAACTGTTTGAAACACCCCTCACCCGCGACCTCTCCTGCAGGGATGAGGGAAGTAACCCTCCCTCACAGAAGTTTTTGTATAAAGACGCAATGTGAGAAATTAAAATACAGCCCTGAAGAAGGAGTTTCTAACTCCGAAACTGTTGGCAACAAAAACGGGAAACGTGTCAGTCGACTTCTTTCACTATTTTTATACTGGCCCATCGAACCTCATATATATATATATATATATATATATATATATATATATATATATATATATATGTATATATATATATATATATATATATATATATATATATATATATATATATATATATATATATATATATATATAAATAAATAAATATATATATATATATATATATATATATATATATATATATATTTATATAGCGAATCAGAATAGGAAATGAGGGGCTCGTAGAAATAACACAGAAATAAGGGTTGGCAGCCAGGAAAACCTCGGAAAGCAAAGGCGAGGTCGTGGTAGGTCACTGAAATAGATAAAGAATTTGCAAAGAAAGAAAGAAAGCGGAGAAAAATGACCGCCAGGTGGGATCCGAACCCACGACATCCAGAATACCGGTCTGGTGCGATAACCACTACGCTACCGGCGGGGCGATTTTCCCTCCCGCTTTCTGGGGTATTTATGTCAACGTAATTTCTTCCTATGCTTGGGGGTGGTAGCCAGCGCCACTCTGACTTGTCGGGGTGAAGGGGACCTTCTTTTTAATCCCCGCGCAGTTACTCGAGTGACCACGATATGTCGAGAGTGGTCAACCAGCGTTAAACCCTCATGCGAACCCTGGCCCACAGGGTACGCGATGTATAATTACAAGAAAATTACAAATATTCATGACTTTAACTAAGTCACACACAGCAGAAAGGTTGACAAAAAATAGGAAAAAAGCAAACATGTACACTTAGGGTACAATCACAAGATAGTTACGCAACTTGAAATATCCCACATTAAGTGAAATGGGTAAAAAACAATGCAAGAAAAGTATGAAAACAAAGAAATGATTTAATGGTGGTTACAAAAACAAAGCAATATTACGAAATATAAATAGTTTGCATGTAGCGAAAAGATTTGGGGAACAATAAAACAAAAGCGCCTTGGAAGCACAGAAGTGGTGTTGAGTGGTGGTTGTGAGTGCGATGCAAATTTAAGCTACTTTAAAAACACCAATATCTAGAGAAATGGTTATGGACTATAGAAAAGGTGTGTGTACAGAAAATACTCTACGGTGGTGACAAGAGCAGTAGACCATTACCTGATGAAATGATTCCCACTTAGTGAAATGGCAGGACAGCAATAAAACCACAAAAATCTTTACGAACAACTTATTGAATTCTGGTTAGGAAAACAATACAAAGTTACACTATTTCAATATTTCACACAAAGTGATATGATTTGGGAACAAACGGAAAAAGGGATGACACGGAAATGATTGAATCTTAGTTACAACAGGACAGATTTACACGACTACGTGCTTCGCACCAAGTGATACGCTCAAAAACAATAACAAAAAATAAAAACGCATGAAAGTACAGAAAGGATTCAATGGTGGTTCAATGGTGCATGCCTCCATCATCAGTTGTGGTAGAGATTCTTGAAAAGTTTGCCTTCTTCGTTGTGGTGCCACAAACTGCCAAAATAGTTGCAGGCCGGATTTGTTGGAAAGTGTATAAAAATCTAATAGTCCAAAGCCTAAAAGAAATTTTATACCTCTTCTAGCAATAAAAACTGAGAAGCCGCAGGTCTTCGACAAAGCTGATATTTGCTCAGGATTTGACCGACAATAAATATCTGGGTCCTATACCATGTCTGGGGAGAGAATTTTAGGCCTGTAACAATACGAAGATATCTAGTTAGACACAAGGCAGGATGCCACGCGCAGGTGGAAAAAAGCGTGCTTCTCTTTTTCCAAAACCAGGAAACTCCTGCGCCAAGGTGACCGTCAAGAGTAGCTTGAGCAGGCGCCTTGTGCACACTGTTGCAGTAGCACCTCCCTTGCAAGCCAGTTCTTCAATCTAGGCACGGGTACAGGAAAATCTGTGTTGTTAATACAGCTTTTAAGAGTGGTATAATACAGAATGGCTGCCTACCGTTGTCCCTGAAAAATACTGTATGACAGCTGCATCTTAGTGGTACTCACCTACGGGGCAGGAACTTCCAGGCTCACTAAAAGGGTCTAACCTAAATTAGGGACGACTTAGCCGGCAATAAAACGCTAGATGATGGGTGTAACGTAAGGGACAGGAAGAGAGCGGAGTAGATATATTTTAATGTCAGCATTGGCACTACTAAGGCAACCTTAAAACTAAGTATGACTGCTAATGTGAGGTAACACTATTTATAAGAACTATATTTTGTGAATGGGAACCCTGAGGACATTTTAGCTCAGCTACAGGTCTCATCTGAACTCGCAAAATATTTTTCAGTGTCTATTCTAACCACTTGGTTGATTGAAGCGACAATTTATACACGGATGAAGCCATGTCCAAAAATGTAGCTAAGGGATCAGAAATATGCACAAACCCGGAGAGCGTCACAGCCGTGGGCGTATACTTCCTGCAGCAGAATGGAGAGTAGGGCTAGTTGGTATATATGCATAACTAAACCTTCAAAAAGCACATAACTGAAAAATTCGTCCTGTTGTCCTGTTCACTTGTCATGTTAGGCCTACATTTTTAGTTGAACTATACGTTGTGCAGCAGGAAGCATTAAAGTAGTGCAAAAAATTCTTACTGCTCAATCACATTCATAGTCTAAGTTGCACCAGTCAGCAGCCTGCAACCTGTAAATTATAAGCAAACGACAGGCCAGACACCAGAATCATACTGTTCCTTAAACCTGCGAAATCTCAAATGCTGTGTTTCTCTGATCCAAAAGGTATGTTACAGAATAAATTCATTAACATGGGAATTCCATGAGTGAACGAAATTTAGTAGCCATTTTTGAATATTTTACTAGGTTCTGAATGGTTAATTTACGTTGGCGATGCTGCAGTAAGAGTACGAAACGCAACCAGAGCCGCTAGTACTACTGTACCAGTTACGACATGCATGTAGTTCTCACATTACAAATAAATTCGAGTTGCATAAACGTTGTTCATTCCAATATTTCACGACCAAACTGAGCGTTCGAAAAGATTGAACACAGTGGGAGCACAGGCTGACCAGCTTCCAGCTCGAGGATCAGGAGTACCTGATCTCCCGGGCGAGGGCTGCTGGGGAGCCTGAAGGCGGCATAAATTTAGACAACCACCCACTCTCCTTTCCGCATCCCCGTTCCCTTAAAAAAGTAAAGTTATTCCTCCGCCTTCTCCTCAATTTAAACGCTAAAAAAGCATCCAGATGGCCTTTTACTCTAATGCTGTACGCTCGGATATAACTCGATTTATTATTTTGTTCTAAAGCTACACGCACGCCAAGCATTCAATTTATTATGCACGTTTTTAACCGAAAACTATTATGACGAAAAAAAAAACGGCATCTGCCGAAACGAAACAAAAACCAAGAGTGCATAATATCACGCTAAAAGTACACGATGTGCGCATAACGCCTACACAAACTTTTATTTATTCGCACGCGCACTTATATTCGCACTGTATAGCTTCACTTATTTCATTTCATATCAAAACATTCGGCTAGCAAAACAGGACAGGACACAAATACTTCACCAAACACACGGCTAGAAATTTCGCGAGAATTGATTCTGTTTACACACGCAGCAGCCAGGTACAAGGGTCTACCGACAAATCGGCTCAATGCACAAAGCGAGTGACTCAAAACGTTAGAGTTAACCGCTTACGCCAAACGAAGTGCGAGAGCAACTGTGCTACGTTAAATACATTAGACAAGAAAACAAGGTTCACTAGTACTCACTTACCTTCACTACTTGGCGGTATTTCTTCGTCCGGTATTTAAATCCATGGTAGTCAAATCACGGAAACAAAGAAAGTTGAAGGCGCGCACACCAGTGCCGTCACTGTCGGACGGTCTGACTCACCGCGCAGTGATTTTCCTGTCTCATGTTCATCCGAAGGAAAAACTAGTTCTTGAAAGACATCAACCTTGATAAAAACGCGTTGCGAAATAGATGTCGAAGTTATTGGTAAATACAGATCATCATCATCATCACCAACCTATCTACGCCCACTGCAGGGCAAAGGCCTCTCCCATTATTCTCCAATTACCTCGGTCCTGTGCCAACTGTGACCAGTTTATCCCCGCAAACTTCTTGATCTCATCTGCCCCTCTAACTTTTTGCCGCCCCCTGCAACGCTTGCCTTCTCTAGGGATCCACTCTCTTACCCTTAATGACCAGCGGTTATCTTGCCTTCGCATTACATGCCCTGCCCACGTCCATTTCTTCTTCTTAATTTCTACTAATATGTCTTTAACACCAGTTTGCTCCCTGACCCACTCCACTCTCTTCTTGTCCCTTAATGTTACACCTACCATTTTCTGCTCCATTGCCCGCTGAGTCGTTCTCAATTTAAGTTGAACCGTCTTAGTCAACCTCCAAGTTTCTGCCCCGTAGGTGAGTACCGGTAAGATGCAGCTGTCATACACTTTCTTCTTCAGCGACAATGGTTGGCTGCTATTCGTTATCTGAGAATGTCTGCCATATGCACCCCACACCATTCTGATCCTTCTAATTATCTCTGCCTCATGGTTGGGATCTGGGGTCACAACTTGGCCTAAGTATATATATTCGCTTACCACTTCCACTGCCTCGCCATCTATCTCAAACTGCTTTGCTGTCCCAAGGTTATTGATCATTACTTTAGTTTTCTGCAAATTAATTTTCAGGCCCACGGTTCTACTCTCTTCGTTCACCCAGTGCGGAAAGCATGCGTTGCAATTCGTCCCCCGAGTTACTTAGCAAGGCAACGTCATCAGCAAATCTGAGGTTACTGAGGTATTCTCCATTAACCCTTACTCCCACCTGTTCCCTATCCAACGTTCTGAATACTTCTTGTAAGCAAGCTGTGAATAACACTGGAGAGATTGTGTCTCCTTGTCTGACACCCTTCCTCATAGGTATTTTACTGCTCTCCTTATGGGGGATGATGGTAGCTGTAGACCCATTATAGATATCCTCTAGTATTCTTACATAATGTTCATCTACCCCCTGGTTCCGCAATGCCTGAATGACTGCTAGGGTTTCGACCGAGTCAAATGCTTTCTCATATTCTATGAAGGCTATATATAGCGGTTCAGCATACTCAGCGCACTACTCTATCAACTGATTGATCGTGTGAATATGGTCCATTGTTGAATAACCTTTACGATAGTACATAAATACAGATAGTAGTTGCCAATTATATACAATAAAAGCTTGAGCGTGTTTTTTTTAAAGAAAACAGTAATTTTACCGACAATCTAGATTACGGCATTTAAGTCAATTTCAGGGTCTACGGTGGCAATACAGCTGGAGTGGGGTTGCGGGCGCAGTGATTTCACGGTTTGTTCTGAGGCCGCCACCACTCGCAGCGTATTTTCCACGATTTCGCGCGTGGACATCGCCCCGCGGTTACGGGGTCGGCAAAATGCTCGGCGACGTGAGCTGACGTGCAAGCTACGCCGATGTCTATGCTCGCCAGACAGCGTCGGCGCACCGCCACATAGCTTCCAAAAGCAGGCCACATCATCCGGATTCCATGTTCATCACCTGGTTTGGGGTCATTACGTTCGCACAAAACAATGAATTTCTTTTTTAACCTTCGTTTATCGGGTTTATTGAGGCAAATTACATGCTATTCCTGTTCGAAAGTGCGCATTCCTTCGTGGCTAGCTTCGCTTTCATCGGGGAGACTGGGGGTTTGGGATAGCTTTTTGTGAGTTATATACGGGAGCTCTGGCTACATCGCTTGTAGTGTTCGCATGATGGAATTGTCTGCAAGATCGGTGCCTAACGAAAAAAGTTTATCAACGCTAGAAATTTAGCGGTGCATTCAATTTCATGCGCGGCTTCCTTAGCTTGTATAGGGGGAACGATTAAGCGCGATAGCTCTTCTTGGCTTAAACAGCTTTGGTTACATCACCTGCAGTATTAGCATATTTGTCCTCGCCTCCAAGATCGGTGCGGAAGATACAAGCGTTATCAGTGCCGAAATTTGTCAAATACGGCCAAAATGCATCACTCGACAATATTCGTTGGCAGCCTCGGTTAGGGTACCAAATTCTTGGGTCAACGCATTTTGTTTAAGCCAACGGACGAAAGGATCCGGGCCGGCCACTCATGGAGAGCTTTCAGGAGCAAGTTAGGAAATCTGTCAGGTGCAGCAGCCGGGTCTCCGACGAAGGGAGAGGGAAAGAGAGAGAAATCACTTTATTTTCCTAGCAAGTTGAGTAGGGACGCGTGGTGGCGGCCGGACGAAGGCTGGCGGCGGCAGTGGCTGCTCGGACAACCAGAAGTAGCTGCGGCACCGGTTGCGAGCATCCGAGAGCGTCCTCCCACTGCTCGACGCTGAAGATGGGGTGGAATCGGCTAAGAGCACAGCGCCACATGCCGTTGCCTTGTTGCGTCCAGGGAGTCACAGAGGGGGCAGTTGGGCGCAGGGAACTCAGAGGAGTAGGTCTTGTGAAGGAGGGTTCGACGGGGGAGGGAGTTGGTCTGAAGGAGTCGCCATAGGCGCTACTGAGCGTTGGTGAGGGATGTGTGGCAGTGGGAAAACGGCGGCGGGAGAGGCGATCATGCTCCGTGGCTTCTTGATACGAGAGCAGACAATCGCGTGCCGACCGAGCACTGTGGTAGAGAGAAGGAGCGAGCCCAGCACGGCTGTTTAGTTCTCGTAGTTTTTTGTGGGCCGCCTCGTTGCGTCCACCCCAGAGGGGCCAGGTTCCAGACGATGTCGATTGGATGAGTATGGGGATTTTGGAGAATCTTGAGTGCTGTAACTTAAACGCTACCAAGAATGAAGTTTTGAATGGCCCTCTTCGAATAAGTGAATGTGTGGTGGCAGCCTGGTGATGCGGGACCGGGCTATTGACGCCTATTCCGCTATTGCGGGTAAGATGTCCGTACGGTAAGGAAAGTGACCGGGGAAGAGCCGGCTAGCTTTTTTTTCCCGTTCTTCCAGCCTTTCTCCAACGGTACAAGCTGGGGAAATTTGTTCGTTAAAATATGTGGCTGAACAGTGTCGCCAGCGATTTGCCAGGTCAGTCTTCGTATTTTCATTACGAAGGTAGAAGGACCAAATGAAATGCTGGTTTCACTGAATAAAAACTCGTATGAGCATGAAATGTTGTTCAGGCATATTTTGAGTCTAATTTATTTCTTATGTCCTGTGCATTTATATTTCTGTAAAAGATTTATAGGTGGATTACAAAACTTGCACAAAACCCCTCGGTACAAAAAGCATAGAAAACGCATACAAAACCCCTCGGTAACTTCAAAACAGTGCGCCTGCGAAGAGTTTGAAAATAAAGTATAGCAGATTCAGCTAAAATAAATGTAACTCCGATAGACATGTACGAAGTAAAAATGAAACATATCAGCAACATCTGAACAACGTCAGCAAAATATGTTTATATACCGCCCACAAATGAAGCAGCAGCAATATCGAGAGTAGGTCTTTAGCATAGTTTAAAGAATATCCGACATTAGGGTACCAGCAACGTTATCTCGACCTTCATAAACGTGCATAAATATATTGCACGTTGTACGGATGTCTAATAGAGATACTGCTGGGACATAGACGTTCGGATCTTTTAGGAGCTTCGCGGAGATGTTAGTAGTTTGCAAAAATATAAATATATATATATATATATATACAGATAGAGAGAGAGAGCGAGCGAGCGAATCAGAACAGGAAATGAGGGGCTCATTGGAATAGGACGGAAATAATGGTTGGCAGTCAAGAAAACATCAGAAAGCCAAGGGGAGAGTGCGGTAGGCTCTAGAAACATATGAAGAATTTTATGAGAAAAAAAGTGGTCAAAAAATGCCTGCCGGGTGGGAACCGAACCCACAACCTCCAGAATATGCTTCTGATGCGATGACCACTATGCTACTGGCGGGGCTGTTTCCCCACAACTTTCTCGGGTATTTATGATAAGGTATTTTTTGTTTTCTGAACTTTGGGTTGTTAGCCAATGCCACTCGGACTACTCGGGGTGAAGGAGACTTTTTTTAACCCCCGGAACGTGCCTCAAGTGTCTACGGCATGTCGAGAGTGGTCGGCCAGCGTCGAACCCTTTTAAGTTACCTTTGGCACCAAGATTGACAGAACAGAGGCCCCCGCTATGCATGTAGTGAATTGAAACGGGAGTGTGAGGGGCTTGGTGAATTAAGACAGAATGAGGGTTGGCAGTCAAGAAAACCCTGGAAGGCAAAGGGGTGAATGCTGTAGAATATAAAAACAGATGGAAAATTTTTTGACTAAGAAAGTACTCAAAAAATGCCCGCCGGGTGGGATTCGAATCCACGACCTCCTGCATACCGGTCTGGTGTGATTACCACAACGCTACCAGCGTGGCGGTTTGCCCACCACTTCCTCAGGGATTTAGGTTAAGGTATTTTTTCCTGCAATTGGGAGTGGTCGCCAGCACCTCTGTTCTGACCAGGGCCTCTGTTCTCGCCTTCTTGGTGCCAAAAGTAGCTTAAGAGGGTTCAACGCTGGTCGACCACTCTCGACATGTCGCAGACACTCGAGTCACGGCCGGGGGGTTAAAAAGAAGGTCCGCTTCACCCCGAGCAGTTCGAGTGGCGCTGGCTACCTCGCCCAAGTATAGACTACGGTGAATCTAGTCTCTGTGAATGAGCACACTGCCGCTTGTTTCATACTGCGCGCGTTAGTCATCGAAAGCAAAGTGAATGAAATATTGAAAACAAACACATCTGAAGAATGCTGCAGTCCATCGTCCGTACCGGTGGTGGTATTGAAGAAAAAGATAGAACTTGTCGTATTTGTGTAACTCCTGCCACATCAAGAAAATCGCCACAACATACGTACACAGAATTTCCCGCGACCAAGATAATGCCCCAGAAGGCTTAGATGGCACCCAATGGGTTTCTTCCATTGCCCTGAATATGTCCTACTGGCAGACGTCTCTAGATGACTGAGAAAAATAAAATACCCTTTTGTCACACTTGAAGGCAGGTAATTTCAACGTGATATCTTTCCGTGTATGCAACGTGCCTGCAACTTTCGATTACATGATGTACTCCCTTTTTGAGGACTCAAATTATCCAGCTGTTTATGCTATCTTTGCGACGTTACATTCTTTTCGCCCTCATTTGTTTCCCATCTTAACCACATGTCTGATAGCTTTGCTCTTTTCCGCCATGCAGGCCTTCAGTTTAACTCTGGCGAGTGTCTATTCACGTACTGCAATAAAACACCCCCACGCAGCTTGTCGCAGGCTAAGTGTCCATCCTGAACCTGATAAAGTAGAAACCGTGAAGCCGTATCCTGTGCCAGGCCCTACGGACGACATCCGAGACTGCTTGCCTTTGTTCCTGATCTATAGGTCGATAAAATGCTTTGCTAACTTCGCCCGCCCTCTCACTGATCTATTAAAAAAGGCTCAACGTGTTTATGGGCCTATGTGCAAGCTGAGGCATTTCCTACATTATATTCCCTGCTGACATCTGCCCCTGTGTTAGCCTACTTTGACGTGCCTGCCCTCACCGAAGTTTGCGCTGACGACAGTGGGTGTGGCATTTGAGCCATGATCAGACAAAGCGAAGCCGGATGAAATTGTTTACTGTACATGTGAGACACCTTTTCTCACCATCACACCGTAATTACTTTTCACGTAGACAAAAGGCCGTTCTCTAGTTTGGACTGTTGCTACTGTTTCTCCTTAATTGCATAGCTGCACTTTCTCCGCAATTACTGCCCACCTTGACCGGCGCCGGTTGTCTTTACTGCTGGATACAACAGTATGGCTGTGCCACTGGGATTTGCGGCTTCAGAACTACTCATTCTGTATAGTACAAGTTTGGCCGCCTGCACCAGGATCCTGACTGCTTGTCATGCTACTCCTTCAATATATCGTACCCTTCTTTTACATCTAACTACCCTTTCTGACTCTCTGCCTCTCACCACCATCAGCGACAAATGACAAAACGATATATCGTCTACGTTCCATAATCGACAATCTCATTTCAAATCTTCTGTATCTTCAGTTTGCACGTTCCAGCTAGGAGATTAAATTCTGTATTGTCAAAGCCTTCGTGCCGACTG
This sequence comes from Haemaphysalis longicornis, assembly GCF_048455015.1. NCBI lineage: Eukaryota > Metazoa > Arthropoda > Arachnida > Ixodida > Ixodidae > Haemaphysalis > Haemaphysalis longicornis. The sequence continues at coordinate 19,017,100 of NW_027526445.1, forward strand.
CCCTGCTTTATTACTTCCTATTCCCGAGAACCTAACCCCTGGGAGTTGTTCATCGACTGCATGACATCCCAACTGCTGGCCAAATCGTTGCTTCGCGCACCTACTATCACATCAGACGGCGCTTTTTCTGGCTCGACTTTACCGATCTCTACGACAGTACGAGGACTCCTGCGACTGCTGCCAACTCCGAAAAACACGCAATACTCCTGCAGCAGGTATTCTTCAACCATGAGAAATACCCAGCTTACCATTCTTGTGTGTTGTGTGAGACTTGCTTGGTCAGTTACTCTAGTCCACATCCGGCAATAAATGGATTGCCGCTGAAACCAAAAATGACAGGCGTTGTGCAATCACGAGGCCTCATCCTACGAGCTGCGTTACTGATATTGCGGATGCTCAGCTTCGTGACGTTATCAATTTTTATGGTGCCCCTTGACAGCTCCTGATGTATCGTAGCCGTTTATCTATATTGCAAGGTATTTCTGAAATACTTCGCACTTTCTTCAACCAACACAAAATCAATACTGCCTACCATAGTCATCGTCAAATTCATAACCTGGCAGAACGCCTTAACCAAACCAACACCGAGATGATGTTTATGTAACTCTCCTCAGGCCAACGTCAGTCTGACGTGGTTTGCCTTCCTTACTTTCGCTTAGAAATAGGCTCGTCTGCACACTTCTGCATATCCTCTTTTCTACCTCGTCTTCGGCTGGAACCAGCATTACACTCTACAGTGTTCCCTCACCTTGTGCATATATAGAACAATGCCAGCGTCACCATAGCTGGTGCTCATCGTTCGGTTAGAGTTTCTCGTGAGGGCCTCTGCACATCCCAAAAGTCCTACAAGAGTCTTACAAGAGGAGAAGGTGGGACTGTGGTATAGTCTCGTGAGCGCCTTTGCACATCCCAAAAGTCCTACAAGAGTCCTACATAAAAAGAAGGTGGGACAAAAGTCCCACCTTCTGTAGTATAGTTACATGTTTTTGTTACTCTCCCGCTCTTTTACTCTTCCCGAGAATTCTCATTGGCAAGGGTGAGGAGAAAGGGAAGCCCTCGGAACCAAGTTGTGTATAAGCGTTTTTCTGTATATTTTAAGACAACCCCCAAAGAAGAAAGGTCGTTCTTTCGAAACTGTTAGATATTAAATATTCTAAGAAACTGGACAAACGCTACCGTCTCCCTCACTATGCTGTAGGCTGATATGGACGATTGAACAAGATACCAGACCAATATTGTGTCATGTCTGCCAGAACCACTACGACGGAGCGTCTGTCCCTAAGATTCCCCAAGTCCTCAATTCGGTCTGCGGTCATCAGGGACTCGATGATCAAATATGTTCACAAACAGTTCTCCTCTAGTGACCTTGGAGCCCCGGCGTTCATCTCAATCGGTGGCGCGCTGTACGAAGACGTTCCGGATGCTCCAGTACCTACCCCTAGGCGTGGAGAAGATCATCATACATGTTGGGGCTACGGACATTGCGAGGAGTGGCTTTTCTGTTTCTCTTGCTGCATTGCGTCGTATGCTCCACCGTATTCGCCAGATAAGCCCGGAGGTCAGAGCCATCTTCCTGAGCCTTCCTCTTCAACGAGGACCTAACCGCCGCCGCAGGGGCAACAACCACCGCTTTGCGTGGTGGTTCAACCAGGAGTTGAGCCGCCACAACGAAATCGTGCGACGGTTGTGCCACGAAAACAAGCTCGGAACTTATGTGCGCTTCATCTCCCTTGCCTATCAAGAGCTGCCACTCAGACACCTCCTTGCCTTTGACGGCCTCTACCCAAGTTTCCAAGGTGTCGGACTGCTCCCCCAGCATTTCTGGGAGCAGCTGAGTGTGCGGCCACCACTGTGGAGCCGGAAGATGCCGACTTCGTGCAATGATGGTGGGGTGATGGAGGGTGTGTCTGACAAAGTGGTCGGACCGTCGGGCCACTTCTCGACCAGGCGGGCCACTCCGCGACAGAACCGCACGCCGCTGACGGATGACGCAACGACCTCCCGTGGACCCCCAGTGTGCGAGTGACTGCCGGCACAAACAGGTATGGCCCGCCCCAGACAGAAATGATCTCCCGATTTTTTCGATTAGAAAATAATTGATAAGAGGGTACCCTTCGAACTTCATGCTTCCCATTTGTCGGCGTCTATTTCATCTCAAGTAGCGCCGAAGGGTCTTCGGCTGGGGTGCACAAACTCTATGACAACATTTAACGATCACGAGAAAAAAATGTGGGAGGAAACACTATCTGACGCCTCCCTCCGACTTACTAATATAGTGGTTGGCCCAGCACACGCCGGCCTATGGTGTTGAGGGGGGAGGAGCGCCTGCAGCGCCATCAGGCTGAGCTTCCACAATCAGAAATAGAGGTATTGAACACATACGAGGCTGAAAAAAGACGATATTTCCCAAAGGAAACAGAAAAAGTTACAACGGGACAACATGGACCTCGCCCAACTCAGTCACTTGGGGCCCCCACGCGCCCAAGCAGCTCCTTGCACTGATCGTGCACCCGTCGCTGAAAAGGGCAGAACACAACCAACTAACATGGTTAATTTCTAACCCATCGCTGAAAAGGTAAAAACAAAACCAACTAAAGTGGTTAATCTCTCACCCATGGATGAAAAGGTCAGCACACGACACACTAACGTGAATAATCTCACCTGCAAAACGCTTGCGGAGCCCAAAAAAACCCAACTTTCTAAGGGCCTAAGGTTTTTCCAAGAACTGGTAAATTCGATGAATTTCAACTGTACAAGGACCTCGATGTGTTTTCCCGAAATTCGCGCTGAAGGGAGTACTTTTATGAACACGATACGGAGGGCAAAGAAGCGTGACCATGTTATCGGACAAATCTTGGACACCAAACAAACAAAGGGATAAACATTTGAACCTGTACATATCCGCGGTACAAAAGGACATAATTAAAGCGTATTCTAAACACCGGCCCGGCCGCGATAACCTGCGTAGCGAGGTGCGAAGAGCCATCGAGGAGCTGCGAAGTTATAGAGAAATCGTGATACAACCGGCGGACAAGGGTGGTGTAATAGTGGTCCTGAACAAAGGTGACAACATTCAGGAATGGTTCCGCCAGATAAGTGACGCTAACTTTTACAAAGAAGTCCTTACTGATCCTACACCCGAAATTCAGAACGAAATCAAGGAAACACTGGCGTTACTGTTGACAGGCAAAAAGATAACTCATGATATGATGATAGCCATGTCGCCCAAATACGCTGTAGCCGGGCGTTTTCATCTGCTCCCCAAAATACACAAGGCGAACTATCCTGGCCACCCCATAGTCTCAGGCAACGGTACTGCAACGGAAGAAATTTCTAACTTCATTAACTACCTCATTTGCGACATTCCAGCAACCTTTCCTTCCTACATTAAGGATACCGATCACTTTCTCCGCGAAATATAAAACCCAGAAATTCCCCCGGGAAGCCTTCTCGTGACCATGGATGTTTTCTCACTCTCTACGGATATCCCACATCAAGATGGCATAGCGGCCACTGTTGCAGCATTCGAAAACAAGGAGCCCTCGGTAGACATCGATAAGTATACAGTTTCTGCCCTTCTCGGCCTAGTATTAAATCACAATAACTTCGAAATTCACAAAAGGCATTACATTCAGCTCAATGAAACAGCAATGGGAACCAAAACGGCCCAAAATTATGCAAACATTTTAATGGCGTCGTTGGAAATTCCCTTTCTGGAGGACTGCCCTATCAAGCCATTGTTTTACACAAGGTTTCTAGACGATATATTTATTGTGTGGAGCTTCGGAAAAACGAGCCTCATAAGTTTTATCGAGAATTTTAATGCCGTTCACCCTTCAATCAGTTTCACCCATGCGATATCTAACCAGGTCATTAATTTCTTACATGTTACCGTGTCTGTGGAGAACAACCGCCTTTTCACAACACTATACAGGAAACCAACGGACCGGTAGAGATACCTCCATTTTCATAGCAGCCACGCCCGGCACTCTAAGACCAGCATTCCATACTCTCAGGCCAACAGATGTTGCAAAATTTGCTCCGACGGCTCTGACTTTAACAGGCATACGCAAGAACTCAAAACCACCCTTCTGGAACGAACTACCCGGCAAACGTCGTTGACGATGCAATAGAGAGAGCCCGAACACGCGATCGGACTGCAGCTCTATCGGGGCTGAGCCTCCAACGGACTCACAGCGCATCTCAGACCAACCTTGTACTGACCTACTCAGCAATGTATCCTCGAGTGAACAACTCTCTTAGCAAACATTTAAACAAAATAAAACAGAGTAATCGGCTGTTCACAATTTTTGAAAGACCACCCAGAGTCTTGTACCGGCGAGAAAAAAACCTTCGGGACTTAATAGTAAAGGCTACAACAGGCCCACCAGACAACGCACTCGGTTGCCATCCTTGTGGAAACCCATGCTGCGAGGTTTCTCCTCACATTGTGCCAACCAACAAGGTAAAGTCAAGCCGTTCCGACTTTGTGCACAACAAAAAAAAACTTAAATTGTGACTCGAGCAACGTGGTATACAGACTTGGGTGCGACGCCTGCAGCATGGAATACCTTGGTAAAACAGGAACAGCATTCGGATTGCGGTTTAACAATCGCAGGGCAGACGTGGCTTCGAAACCAAATCTACCACTTTCACGGCACGTCCGACTTCCCAACCACAGCTTCGAACACATCAAGGTCGTGCTTCTCCAATCAGGCTTCCGAAATAACCTTGATCGGGAAAACAAAGGATCTTTTTTCGTCTACAAATTCCAATCCCTCACACATGGAATTAATGAGACCCTAGGAAGGCTTTCGCGCCTAAGGGAACTAACTGAAATAACTTCGCACCCTAATTAATACTTCAGATGCCTGATGAAATCAAGCCACCTTCTTTCTTTCTTTTTTAGCAGTACTGAGTTTCGACATCAGCTAACAAATTCAGAACCTCACATTGAATGATCACAGTGTCTGGTGCGGGCCATGCCTGCGGAATGTGTCTGAGATCATGCGTGCAGTTTTTCCTCTTTCTTTTTTTTCTTCTGTCTTTTCATTTTCCTTCTTTTTTTTGTGTGTGTGTGTCATACTTATATTCGCCCCCTTTTTTTCAACCTGCTCTGAGGGTAATGGGGTTGGAGGCTGCCCGGTTGGCCGTCGGTTGACCGTCGGCTATGGCAACGCCAAGCCAGGTTTCGGTGCGGGGATTCCTCACCCCTCCGGCTCTCCCCGGGAGCATACTATGCTCTTCTCCTCCCGGGGCGCGGGACGGAGTGGAGGGGCCGTTGCGGCTCTTCGGCGGGCTGTACGCGTCTCGACGTCCAGCCCGGTGCCCCGCCTCCCCCCCTCCTTTTCCATTTCATTCTCCATGTTTGCTGTTTCTCTAAAGTTTTCCGAGGCCCACTGTGCGCAATGTGGCTTTTGTGTTCAGGTCGAACTACTTTCTCAAGCGTAGCTCATACATCTTTCCGCAAAAGTCTTAACAATCACAAGTCACACGTGAAGGGCCTTCCCGACCTTCCGCTGTCCAGGCATCTCCGACTCCCGGGTCACTCTCATGAAAACATACAGGCCGTCTTAATTCAGTCCAGCTTCCTCCGCCCCTGAGGCGAGCCGCGTTGTGCCGGCATCTGTACGAGGGGGACGTGGGAGGGGGCGGGGCCGGGGTGCAGAACGGTCGGCGTGCCGCTCCGGCGGCGGTGAGGTAATAAATCCTTCTCCGCCTCTGGTTCTTTACGAGATGTTAATCGGTTTCTACGCAACATTTCCGGACCATTTCACTCCGACGGACCCGTACGAGCCTCCGCGCATTGGAGATCACTGCCCCCCCTTTTTTCAAGGTCGTCCACGAATGTTTCTTTTTTTGATAAGCTTCCTTCGGCCATCTGCGGCACTTCCCTCTGTCTAACGACGGTCTCAAGCCGACATTAACAAAAGTTTTTATTTAGTTCTTTTTAACCATTGATCACCGGTAGGCAGAGGTTGGCATGCCTGTCTGCCATCCAGAGGCTTTTCGTTCAGGCTTTCGAGCTTCGACTCTCCAAGTGTGTATCTTTTTCTCTCGGTACGCAGCACGCCGTTTTTTCTGTAGACGCACATTGGTTTAACCTTATATGTCTGTGTTCTGTCTAGCAATGCCGCAACTGTGCCTCCTTCCCATTTACAACCTTCCTCTCTCCCTTCCTCTTTTTCCAACCTTCTGTAGTATAGTTAAATGTTTTTGTTACTCTCCCGCTCTTTTACTCTACCCGAGAGTTCTCATTGGCGAGGGTGAAGAGAAAGGGAAGCCCTCGGATCCAAAGTGTGTATAAGCGTTTTTGTGTCTATTCTAAGACAACCCCAGAAAACGAAATGTCCTCCTTTTGAAACTGTTGAGTAATAAATAATCTAAGAAACTGGAAAAACGCTATCGTCTCCCTTACTATGCTGTACGCTGAACTGGCACATTTACCCAGATACCCGACCAATATATATATATATATATATATATATATATATATATATATATATATATATATATATATATATATATATATATATATATATATATATATATATATATATATATATACACACGAAAGATAGGTCGGCAGTCTAGAACGCCAAAGGACGCATAGGGGTGTTAGGCTCTTTTTCTTTTTTTACTACGGTTTTAGAAGTAGTTAACACTTTTTAATTATACGTAAGACCGAAAGAAAAACACGCACCCCAAAGAGGGTGCATATATAAATGCAAATATATTCTAGGGACTTTTCAGTGTATTTTTTGTGGTGGACATCATGGGAAAATCGGGTCATGGAGAGGTAATTCTAAGCTTAAAAAATGTTCCTCTTAACAAAAATTTTACTACTCTCGCCGAATGCCATATTTTGTGATGCTTCGGTTGCTGAACAGTGTACACACGTAAAGACGCAGCGATACAAACAACCGAGGAATCGGATATCTGCAACGAGATTTCAGAATGTGAGACTTAGAATTCGCGTGTTCACACGCCTTTTGACGCAACCCAGTAGCGAATGTTTCGCCAGGAGCCGCTGCATTCGCAGTACTACACAGGCAGTGTGTAGGTACTTGGTTAAGCATGTGAAATTAATCAGGTAAAGCAGTGAGTGGTGTACAGAAGCAAGTATGCTCTCAAGCTAAGGAATACTTGGCAATTCCACACCCGACCACCTTACCAGAAAACAGACGTTAGCCGAATGTAGAAATTCACGCATCAATGCAAGCATGCAAAGCAGCATCGCAGAGACAAAGAAGAGATTTTAGAATCGCCAGACGAGGACACGTTTACAAAAACAGGTTGGACAAAATGCAGAAACGTAACCAATTGCAAGACTAGTAGGCACTTTTATGTTATTAGTTGTAAACTGTGATCTCCACGTCAATACCACAACGTCCACTTAGAAGATGAATATGGGGTGAAACGAGAAGTAATGTGCTGGGGAATGAGCTTTCTTTATTTTATTTACTGTTTATGACGTCTGAGACGATGTATTTGAGAGAATGTTACCCCGAGCTAAGACACGTCGTGGTTTTCGTTTGTTTATATGACAGTCCCAGTTCAGCAAACCAATCCTATACGCTAGGAGAAGCACTCAGGGTTATTTTTTAGCATAAATCCTAACTATTTGGCGAGGCTGTAATGCAAGAGTTTGGTGTATTATTCTCTCACCAGGACGGTCACGTAGACAATGTCCTCTAGTGGCACGCTGTTGCTTCTAAGAACTGAACTTCACGCTGTATGAAGTCTGACTAAATAACCGAAGTGTTTATGTAGCAAATTCCGTACCATTCTTGAACTATTACTGTTGGACTGCTTCTGGGAATTGTTGGTGTTTATGTTGAAAAACTAGTATGTTCCATTGTAACTTCAATGCGCAGAGCACGTACGGTTTAGTGGCTCGTACACAACGTTTTAGGTCTTTTTAAAAATACACAGTGCAGGAAAATTAAGGCGCAAAGTGAATGAAGCAGCAATACCACTGGAACCATTTATTGCCTGTCTAATTGGATGACTACTTCTGAAAGCGACTATTCAATCTTGTGGCCCTCCATCTATTGAAGAATATTTTGCCACCTGTTTGGTTTGTTATAAGTGGGGTGCCACCTACCTCCCTACAGATAACTAAGTGAAAACATCAAGCGCGGGATACAGTTCGGGCCGTGATATTAGGTTTGTTTACTCGAGTAGAGAGCAAAAGTGATGCTGAACTCGTAGACCCTCGCAATGTTCTTTCAAAGAAGTTTACTATCTGCAAACAAACATTTTCAGCTGGGTTTTAGTTCCTACGATTGGCGAGTATTATGTAAAACAACCCTTCCTTTTGCAATTGCGTGTAAATGTGCCAAAACCTTTAGCCAAAGCTATTTGGGACCGTGCCCAGCAACACTCTGCCATTCTTGAATCTATGGAAGAAGCACTGAGAGTATCTTCAAAAAAAATATCGTATCTTTGTGGAAACCCAGAAACGAGTCACGTTAGGGCGTTTTGGGGAAGAACGAAATTACACGATGTTTTATAAGAGAAGCCTTTTTTGCTAACCGGTTGTGGGTTGTGAGAACAAACAAATAAGCAATTAAACCAACAGAACAATTAAAAAGTGGTAGCGCAACATTGACCTAACTGCAAATCGTAAAAAAGAGAGTATTGCTTTAGAGAGGAGGGCTAGAGGTTAGGAGAGGATAGGAGCTGCAAAACCTCCTACCCTCTTTATTCTTCTTTGCAGGACCGCTCCTTCTACAGATGTCTCCGGTGACAATTTCGCCCGGCCTTTGTCGAATCGCGTTTTCGGACTGCCGGTTTGACAAATATTATAACAACGCTTCAACCCTATCTTTTTGTTCAGTTCTTTTTTGGACGGCAGGCGGTATTGTTTATCTCGCCTGTTCAAGACATCAGGTATTTACCATGGTATTTATGTTTTTTGTTTTGCGAAAAAGAATCCTTCTACAACGTCTATTTGCAAAAACGTAAATTTTTGTCTCAGGTATGTGGCTTCAGTTCATGCCGCCTGTATATTACTATCTCGCAATCACCCTCACTTCAGCTGGTTGGTTGAATCAAGCGACAAAGAAATAGCCGCAAGATCAGGACCGCTTCTTGGTAGGTAAAAGATAATCGCATTTTATTAAAACATGTATTTTTCAATGCCTTGTTTATGCAATACACTGCCCCCCAAAAAATTGTTTCGAAACTGGAAACATGAGGCGAGTGTCGCCGGCCAATAAACACCACAGCAACACTAATCATTTAGTTTACAGTGGCAACTTTCTTTAAACCGCTGTGTGAATGATGTGAAAAAATACGTGAATATACAGGCTGCAGCTTCCGAAGAACATCATAATTGACACTGCAGTGCACTAGGTCCAATTTATTTCCTTTTATTTCACGTGCGCTTGGACCGTATTCAAACATAGAGCAATAGTTTGCAGTCTTCGAAGTGAGAACTACTAAAGCATAGTGGTCCTTCTACATGATGAATGCAGCTATCTCTTGACGTGTGTCAAGAAATCTGACGGCTGGCGTTCTTGGCGATTTGTTGGTGTTCTGTTGCTGGCTCTGAGTAAATTGTCTGCAGATAAAATGGCCATCTAAGTAAATGCGCGTGGCTTCTTTCTCTATTTTTTAGATATTATGTGATGGAAAAGCATTTTTCTGTTTGAGTGACTCATTGAAGCAACACCCGCCATTTAATCCCCCGGCCACTTCATATACAATAGCCATTATGCTTGGGCCTTTCCGCGGTGCACCATACAGTTGTTGGGTGAACCGGAAAGATAAGCTCACTTAGATATTTGCTCATTTTATTGTATGCTACCAGCTACATAGCCATACCACTGGTCGGATAGGCCAACTCGAAAGATTAAATTTTTTTACGCTACTAATTACCAAGAACAACCGTTGCACCCTATGACAATTTTCCTGTTTTTGAAGCAACGAACAACGTCAGAACAGTACATTCTTTAATGCCTACTAGAATTTCAGTGACTTACCAAAACTCTTTTCTAACTGTTCCCAAAATGAGTTGGAAAACATTTCTTCGCATTGAAGAAAGACAACATGTTTTCATCCTGAATATCAGTTAGATCTCTCAAATTTAAAAAGTGGTTAGTATACCTTTTCTATATATTTGTGGACAAAAAATTTCGTATGTTTCGAAATGTGTCAGTTTCGAGATGTGTACGTTTCCAGATGTGTCAACATGTGTCAATACAGGCGCACTGTAGAGCCATAATTAATTTTATATGGCCTATATTGATGTACACGGTTTGTTTGGAACTATTTTGAATCGTTGTTCAATCTTCGACAAGAAAAACCAAAACTGCTGCAGATGACTCACGCTTGGTGTTTACAAATATTTTAGGCTTAAGTCTGAAGAGGGAAATTAGATCTTAACATTGTTTATGCTTCGGCTCAACCTCCTTAGAAATTATTTCGTGAATCATTTAGGTCAGTGAGTCGTTAAAGGTATTATAATTTATATCTTGCTAAAAGTAAAATGGCGACATTTCGTTTCTTAGGACAGTGTCAAAGAAACCATCTTCTCTAAAATCACTGGGTTGGTTTGAGCTACCGTCTATTGAAGAAAGTGTGAACATTGACGCTCGTCATACCAATGCTCTAAATGTTAGTTTTCAACCAGTCCAGTATTTCAAAACACATATTTTCTGCTAGAATGACACCACAGATACAAATACGAACGAGCACTTGATTATCTCCGCGTATGTTAACGCCATCTACCTCAGCAGAGAATATTTTCAAACTGGAGCTAACTGAAGAAGGATGTCTTGACCAGTTGAATCTCTTTTCGCAGCAAAAAAACGTTTTAATTAGGAAACAAAGCAAATATTTTGTTATCTACGATTACGGTAAGAGCTTTACACGCCAATGTCAAATACGTTTAGCCTGAGTTACTTGATGAAGAAACATTTGGAGCGTTCAATTAGCCTATTCGAAAGTAATACACAAAAATTGTGATCTTTGTGATATCTACGAGTGAAATTTACTCCTGATGGCATCCATTATGAAGCACTGGATAGAAATCATGTGAGCTTGCAGGGATACTACTTGAAATATCTTATTTTTTGTGCCACCATTGGCTTAGCTCGCCCGGCAGTTAATTATGAAACTTTTTTTCCGTAAGTATAGAGAAGGTAAACGAGAAAGTGATCTCCAGAAGGGTTTTAAAAGCAGAGCGGTTTAATCTCTTACATTCGCCATGAAGCGCTACATGGAATTGCAAGGCACCTGCACAAGACCGCCCACCACGTCAGAAGCGCTAAAAGTTCTCCACACTTGCGCGTAGGCTTCTGCCACGTGAGAAGGTAGCAAAAACATGACTCGCGATTACGGCACTCCCTAATGCAAAATTTGTGCACCTCCCGAACTGCAATCTTCTCGGTCACAGGGTATAGCGGCTGCCTGTAAGCATGTGACCGTGTTACTGGTGAACGTACGGCGGTGCGCGTTCCTGCCATTTTTTCGGTGGGTGTTGCCATTGCCGAATATATGGTTGTCGTGTTAGAAACTTTCGTGCAAATGTCACATCTTTCGGATTAGCCACACAACAAGAGGAGGTGGAAGACCGGATTACGCGGAGCAGGCAGCTCGTGCTATGGGTCCTTGGCGCAGCCTCGGGATACCGCACACTTCTTAACACTTTGGGCATACTTGCATCCTCCGCTTTGTTTCTCGCTTCGATTTTATTTTTGTTTGCCCGGTTGCGATGATGACGATGCCATCACTCCACAGTAGTGGGTCCATAATTGCTGTTCATTGCTGTTCATAAAATTATCAAGCTAAAATATAGAACGCACGTGCGTTTTGGTCTCGTCAGAAGCACATGGCGTCGGCCTTTTATACCTTCGAGATCGCTATACACAGCATTAGTGCCGCGATCTCTCACGTGCTCTCCTCCTTTCCTCGATTTCGGGCTAACGAAGTCGAGCTCGCAAAGCAGGTTCCGGCGGGTTTCAGCGCGTGCTAACACGGTCCACTTTAGGAGAGACGTGTAATCATGGGGGCTATGATATAACGAGGGTCTCGCAGACACGGACAACATTTAACAAAAAATTCGGATATTGAAGGCACGTGTAACAGCCGGGTCTCCGACGAACGGAAACGGACAAGCAAGTCTTCAAGCATTATTTTCAAGCATGGCACCACTGCTGCGCGATGCGTCCATGTTTTTCGAGGACATTATGTACGCTAAGGTAACTGCCATCGTGTACCATTGAGACGCTGATTCCTCGGGTTCCAGTTTCCTGAAAAACGTTTCGGGATCCACCTCGCAGAACAAACGTCAAATAACGCCCCAAATGTCGATGATGGTGGGTTCCTAAAGCCACTTCATCTTAATAACAAATATTCTTCTTCTTAGGAATACATTTTTTCAAGCAACATTCTTTTTTCGCACCCATATGGAAATGAACCCGGTAATGTGTTGGTTATAGTTCAGTCACGCCAAACAAAAGAAGATCAGAATAAATCATTTTACATAATGTTAAGATCCATTTTAATGTTGCATAACTTTTGAAGTATAATTGCGAAAGCTGAAGTTTGTGTCGTACAAGTTTAACAATATATTTTACAGAACGTTTCAAATTAACCATACAAGATACATGTAACAAAACCTGATTGTGGTCACCTCTGGTAATATTTAGCACTCATATTTCAACTTTACAACTTTATCTAAGAAATGTTTCATTCATGCAGCATATGACCTTTCGTTTCAAAGGTTCCAGTCGTTTTTTTTTTCGAAATGCCAGATTCCCTCCTGCGACGACATGAGCGTCAGACGCCCAAACACAACTAAATGTGATGTACGTGCGTACTGAAGTAATTCATTGCTACCGGTTCTGAGCGCTCTTTTCACATCACCAAATTTACCGAATCGTAGTTCCGATAAAATCCCCGCTTAGATTATTCATCCCAGGAAAACCGCACAGTGTTTTATTTTACATGCATTATCCCCAATGGCAGAAAAAGTTTATGCCTTCTTTTAGAAAAATTCTGCGGAAAAAGGCTGTCGCCATACGTCGCGACGGCAAGAAGCCGTATGTATATATTAAGTACATCCTAAGAGGAGAGCTACACGTTATCACTCAATACATTTACAATCTACGATATAGACCGCATCACAATTAAACCTCGTTTTACAGCATATATGAGCCCGTCCGTGTTGTGTTGTTTCATGCATGGCGACACCAGGCTTGTCTGACGCAAGATGCTCCCTAGTCTAACATTTATTTACGTGCACATAGGCAACACAAGGCCTCTACACCTGCATTCAAACTTCATTTCACATCGATCAGTGAGCACGTAATGAATCATCAGTGGTAGAAATGTATTGTCTGTGTCTTTATGGTAAGTATTGTATTGCGCTCGCGCACAAAGAACGTGGAGCTGTTGTGATTATTTTTTTGGCTTATTACATATGGGCCCTTCACGGCACCGCGGCAAGACGGGGTCTAGAATACAACGCAACAGCCAAGGGGGGGAGTGTTGTCTTCGGATGTAGGCACATCCTCCGACTTCTTCGGCCTCCGACTTAGGCCTCCGACATATAAACGGAGTTCGTTGGGTGGCGTCTAGAGATTGTATAGTTTAAGGATATCTAACGAGGCTTCTTCGCGGCCATTCATCAGGATGGTGGCGGAATCCGGCGTGGTTTGTTTAGTGTAGAGAAGGGTGACACGTTAGAGGGCGTATGGGGAGCATTCATAGCGCCTCGCCCCAGGAAACCGCTGGTCGAGGCCGCAAGCTCGGCATGCACAAAGATTCTGATGTGAGAACATTCAATCGGAAGCGGGCTCGTGTTCTGAGTGCAGTGCTGCCGACATTGGAGACACTTCAGCGTTTGGGGCGCGGCGGCTGAAGGAAAGAACAAGTAACCAGGGTGCCGGAGGGAGCACTGGGGACCAGTTCGCCAATTGAGATGCCACGATCGTGACTAAAGAAAGCACGCAAGCCAAAAAGCACTATGGAAAGGTGAATGCCACAGTGCTCTGGATTCATATTCCCAGCGAGGGCAGTCTCGATTTGGCAATAGACCGCTCCAAGATGCCGACGCACACACATTTTATATTTGAGTGCCGCAGTGCTTACCCCCGCAGGAGGTTGAAGTAGACGACGGGAGTACGTTCACATTGCCTGACTCGATACCTGGTAACAATCGGGCCAGCTGAAGCGCGAACCTATTGTGACAGGAAGGCTTCGGTGACAGTTTCTGCGGTGAGGTCCGGAATGGGCATGGCTTGGGGCCAATGAGTGAAGTGGCCATTCCTTGTCAGATTGTACCAGCATGCATTAAAGGAGGAGGTGGTCCAACCGAATCCAAATGAACGTAGTAAATGTGACAGCTACGTGGAAATTCTGTGTTGTAGTTTTGATTTGTGGGTCACTTTGCTCTTGTGACAAGCAAAGCGCGAGATAGCCCACTGGAGGACATCAGCATACTGCTCAGGTAGGAGTACCATTGCATAACAATGCGTGTAGTTGCTCGGATGTTGGTGTGGCAGATGTTATGACGCGATCGAACAACCCAATCGCGGAAGGCAGCCGGAACAAACCGGTGAGGTGTAGCTTCAGATATTTCGCTCACCACTGAGCCAGGCACAAGCGGATGAGGTAGAAGTTGTGACGAAAGTAACCTGGGTTATCGCGCAATGCATGATGTTAACGATCTACCATCTGTGCTAGACGTTCCAGTATTTTGAGACGTTGAAATACCGACAAAAAGGTGACGTGACAGCGCGTCAGCTGCACGTTGTCGGTTCCTCTATTGGTCGAATGTCTGTGGCAAACAGCGATATGTAGGTCATTTAAAGAAGTTCATGGCAATTTACTGGAGAAGTGCATAGGGAAGACGAACACAACGTGCTCATTGTTCATCATAGCGTGAAGCTACTCAGCCTACATAAAGTGCCTCAAATGCTGAATGGTGGAGTAGCTCTCAATCTGCTAGAACCCAAACCCTATCAGCAGTCTCGGCAGGTTGAGGTTACGCAAAAAACCAGCGGTAGCCACTAGAAGTCAATTTTCTGGTGCAGAACAGCACCAATTGCAACGCTGAGGGCATCTACTATGGTGTCAGGTGGCACGTCAGTTCCTGGGTGAATGCTAAGCACCGAATGAGCGTTTTCTTTAGCAGCGTGAAAAGTGGCTTGAACTTCGGGAGACCATTAAATCCCAGTGAGAGGCTCTAGCTGAAGGAAGTTCAGTCAGTTGATGGTGAAGCTCGGCGTCGTGGAGTATAATGGTTCGCGGAAAATTTACTTGGGCCAGTAACTAAGGAAGCTAATGGAGTTTGATGGGTGCTGGAAAGTCCACTACGGTCTGAACGGCAAAGGTAAAAGGGGCCGTGCATAGGCTGAGATGTGATGGCACAGAAGCTCAAGCTCGGAAGATACGAAGACACATTTAGGGGCATTGCAGCGAGCCCCTATTCTCGAAAGCTTTAAAGAGCTTTCGGAGGTGACGCTTGTTATATTCCGGAGCATTAAGTAGGCCAAAGATGTCGCTAACGTATACAAATGCGGCTTACAGGCCAAGTGTTACCTCGGCAATGAATCTTTCATGAGATTCAGCGTCATTGTGTATTCAAAACGGCATGCGGGTGTAATCATACAGGCTTGTTGTTGCTGTTGGTAGGGTAGGTAATCTTTTTCTCCGGGTCAATAATTTCCAAATCGCACGATCACTGCGCAGCGCACGACACGGAGTGCTATCCTAGCCCGCTTTCCGAATCGCACTATACCTGCTGTGCTGGCGCAAAAAGCACGTGCCGCTTATGTGTTACGTTTCGTCGCCTTTTGTAGTACCCTTTTGTCAGAGCTGATAGCTCTGACAAAAGGGTACTACAAACCACCTTTAGCAATATTTCATGTGTATTAACTATCATGGACCTGATGACGCTTTTTCTCGAAGCTTTGAGAACATCATATTGGGAAAGAAGATAAGAAACATCAAGGTCATGCAAAACATAAACTTACCTTGGGCATGAGAGAGGTTCGCCTCCCTTCGTCTGGAGAGGTTCGTTGAGTCAGCTGACTGATGGAGGAGTGGCGTCTTGTTTTGGCGGCGACGAATTTCCGCAAGACTGATCTAGTCGCCCTCCAGTCCCCAAGAGGTTGACTATGGCGACTCATCCCATTACCACACCGCTTGCTGAGCCAGCAGTGGTTGTGGTGGCGACCTTTACGGTTGGGACTGATGCAAAATTCATCAATTTTCTTAACCAGCCAAATTCCCAAGTGAGGGACGGAGAAGGAGGAGGTGGAGAAAAACAACTTAGTTCCCACTCTGCTGCACCGCCTGTGGTACCCAAGGCGCTCGTGACGCCCTCGGCGGTGGCAGCCGAGGCCGAGCGCATCTAAAAGGGTGCGTGGCCCAGGGAAGTCGATAGGTCGGGTACTCCGAGGAAAACCGACTACAACAATGCCATTTCATCATTCCTAACTCCGTCACAGCAGAAGAGCGATTTGGAACATCCAAGAATCTCGAAGAGCCTAACCCCCAGTAAGAAGAGAACCCGGAAAGGCAAAACATAACTTGAACACACACACACACCTTCCAGCAGCTCCTGAATGTAAATAAAAGGAAGATAGAACATTATTCAATAAAACTGCAGAGCCCTTATAAAGTAGGAATTATCTGTACGAGAAACTGCATTCCAATGAGCGGAGTGTCATGTTTCCAGAAAACGCACCAGTAAAGATTGTTTGTTGTTCGTTTTCCTGAAGTCTGGTAGTGATGAGGTACCCAACCGCCCTTGCTCTGGTTGATTTGGCAGTTGGTTGGCAGGGTGATGGTGTTGACGTTCTTGGAGATGGCGGTCGGATTGACGAACTCGAGGCGTTGCGGTTGATTAAGTGAAACAAAGACTTTATATACAGCTATTTAGAGTAGGGAAACTGGGTACATCAGTAACGAAAAGGAAAAACTTCAAACTTCACCTAGACGCTAGCTCTAAGTGCATACAAGTCACTCGAGCTTCTCGAACTTCGTCTAACTCTCCTATCATCGAAGCGTACACAAACCGCTCGAGAAAAGACGGCCGAGACTCTGTTCTCGCGGCAGGATCCGTCTAGTTGCCCGCCACGGCACTGAACCCCAAAACTTCCGACGCGATACTAACTTCTAGCCGACGGGGCTCACAAATCCCAACCTAGCTTTAACAGTCGAGACTCCTTGTCCCGCCGGGAACTGCCCAGCTCAGCGCTCAGACAAGAACAATTTGTAGCGGCCAAGTTCGGCCTAATAACACCTCGATATCACGCTTTCTGAGGAACGCCCCTATAGCATTCGTACACGCGTAAGGAAGGGCCCAAGTTCACATAGACAACTGTTCCTCCGTCACTCACCGCACTACGGAATATTCAATGAGGCGCCACCACCTTTGGGTCAACAGCACGCACACGGGCGAGCCAGCACGCGCGACCCCGAGGGGTGGGGGGGAGAAAAGCGGTGGCCATGCACCATGCCGAGAGGAGGGCGTTAATAATGGTGTATCGCGAGGCGCGCGGTCAGACGCCGGTAATAACACCTCCCCTGCGCGCCACGTCGACGATTCTCGGAACCTGGGGGCGCCGTCTGCGTTCTTCGGCCAGACAATACGGCTCCCGCACGTGCCGTGACGAATTGGCGTCGGACGCTCTGCAGTGTCGGCGTAGCTGCACCGCCAGACCGACTGGCCGGGTCTTTCCGTTCACACACGCAGCCTGCGCACATGGCCACTGACCTGATGACTGGACTATTACAACTCCCCACGTTAAGAGGGTAACTGGATCTTTTGGATCAGTCAATATAAAAACAATTTAAAAGGGCCACTCCATTCATCTCTCCTTCAGCGATAACAGCAAAAAGACGTAGAAGGAGCTAGGTAGAACCACAAACGAGCCCCCTAACAAATTCGCAGTTCGGTTAATGCGAACTCTGTCTGACCTCAGCTTCATACACAATCTATTCACCAGCCGTTCAAAAGAAAACGGAACACTCTAGCGAACCAAAAACACGAAAATTGTAAAAACACTACATGCGACTTAGAAAGAAATAAGGTTGTGCCTATCGGGCGCGTAAACGCTTCGAACAACGAGGCAACTCAAATTACAACACTGATGCGCGCTGTAACTGAAGCACACACAGTCATTCCAGCACTAAACTACAAGAACAAAAAGAACAAGAAGAAAAGAACAAGGAACGCGGGCAATTTTGCAGCGAACAAAAGAAAACGTTACGAAAGTTTGCATTATCACTACGCACACGGGCGCATATGATCTCCCGGATGGCGTAGCATGATAACGTTCCTTCGAGAATATTCAGCTCTTCTTTAGCTCACTTGCGGTGCACAGAAAGTTCAGTTCGATGCACGGATCGAGCAACCAAGGCATCGCGTCGCGCACAAGCACTGCACGCACACACGCACCAACGTAGAAAAAATACGGTTGAACCGGGACGTTCACGTTCGTCGTGGCGGTGTTCAGGCTGGGAGGCAATTCAATAACGGCCTCCTCAAGCAAAATTATGACAACAGGGTAGTGCATTCGAGTATTTCCAACCCCTCTGCAGATGATCCAGACCGTGTAGCGTTGCAATGACAACGCAAGGCTCGACAATTTACCCCATGAGGCGAACGCAACTTCGGGGAAGACGGAGTGGTATCGCAAAATGCGACTTTCATTTCTGTCTCGTAGGGCAAGTGACCATGCCTCTTCAGTGCCCTAACGTAAAGCAATGCTTCGTGCTGGCAGAGTGAGCGAAAGGTTGGTGTTAGAGCGACATGGTGGCACGCGAACGCGACGACCTTCTCGGGATCATTCTTTCCCTTACGTATCCAGTGCCCCACAGAAACAACCTCACAAGCATCTGTTATTACCAAAAACTGTTTGTGCACGCCATGGGCATTCCCAGCAGCCGCCTGACAAAGTTTGTTTTTCAGCTGTCACAACACGCACTCATTCTTGCGTAAGTCGGGACTTAGGTATGTGACACCCCGTACTGACGTTGAACCTAGCACGTCAGCCCTTTCAGCGCGGCATCCAAACGAATCTCGGCAATGACCGCAACGGCCACTAAGGCTACGAAGCTCTATCTCAGACGCCGGTTTTTCGAGATAGCGATTGCGTCTTTTTCCTCTGCGCAACTATAGCTGCCTCCTCAAATGTTTGTTCTCTTTCTTTGCTGACCTCCACGGAAGCTCTCATTCATTGTTTCACAGTCTTCACGCATGTGTTTTGGTGTTCTCCATCAACCACTTCGGGTACACTCTCACCATCAAGACTACCTAACCCACACGACATCTCCGTATCGCTTCTTCCCTCTTCAAATGTTCTTAGCTCCTTATCCTCCGCCTTCCCGCGTTCTCTATCACTTTTTCCTCCTTTTCTGCCAGTTCAACCGTATCTACCCTCTCAGCTCCCTGAGCCGCCCTTAACTCCTGTCTTTTCTCAGCCTGATCGTGAACTCCGACTTTTCCCCGCTCCGTCTCGTCACATGCTTCTACGTCTTGTCTATCCTTTCTCTTCTGCGCGAGCTCCTGAACGCCCGACACAGAGTTTTCTTTCTAGTGAGACTTTTGAGTGGAATATGGAACGCAGTGGGCCCCAAGACTTTCCTGTGCGATGCCAATCTCCTCCAGTCCACCAATTAGAGTTTCGGTACTGCCTGTGCTAGCAAGTTCGGCATGTATTAGATTTGTGTCTGGTGCAAACATAACTTGCGGCCTTACACTCGCAACATCAGGATTACCCCTTGACTCTGGTCTTATACCGGACGCGCTCGCCGGAACACTCCTCATACATGCTTCCCTTTCCGTCCAGCTGCTCCCCGCTGAGACGCTCGCTTCCTGTGCGCAGCCACGGCCGCTTATCTCGTTCACGCACGGCTTCAAATTGAAAAAGGGGCTGCCCCCATTCAAATTTGCTGTTAGTGCATAACTGGGCCTGCTCGAAGGCTTCTGCCTTATGCGCTGCAGCTCCATCCCAAAGTTTACTTGCGAGGCTGCACGTCATGTTCGACCATCGCTACATTACAGCGCTCTGCCATATCCCCGAACGCGCTTACCTCAGCACTCCTCATCCTAACGTCCGTCTTCACACGTTCGACACTGGTGGAATTGCTAGCCCCATGTAGGGAGTCCCGGCTGCCTACTTTATAAATGCAATGTTCAACTTCCAAACATTGGCCGGACCCATTCAACTTCGCTGTCATCATACAACTGGCTGGGTCTGTGCCCCCTTGTTTGTGCTCAACGCTGTCCGAGTCCCCCGTTGCCTTGCCTCCTCCGCTCCAGCTCCAAATAATGCTTTCGCAACCGCTCTTGACATTTTCACATTCAAGCTTCAGTCTTTGTACACGCTTCTTCCATTCTCGCACTTCTCGGCTCTCGGGCTCCGCCGCATCGCGTGCTTGTGTTCTCTTCCGCTTTATCGCTAGGAGCTTCAGTATTTGAGATTCTAGTTTCTTTAGTCTAAGACAGAAAGCCTCAGATATCGCTTGGGCAACCCCTTCTGCCATCGTACCTCCTCGAGGTGGCGCCTCACGTGTCTGGCGATTTCCGTCTCCTTCCGCCACGTTCGCCAGCATGCTCCGCATATCTACCATGCACCCTAATTCTCAGCCTAACCCTCCACAACGAGGCGCAAGAAATCCCACTCACCCGCACCTTCGGTGGTCGGCTGCCGCGTCGTTGGCTCCATGACGCCTATTCCCGTGCGCTGGCTTGGCTAGACCGCACCGTTCCGCGCGAAGCTCGGCTGGGGCCGATGGAGGCGGGCTTGCGTCCGCTCGCTGCCCTTGGCCGTGGCCTGGTGTTTTCTTCTGCCAAATCCTGCCGACTGCGTCAGTAAAGGTTGTGCTTTGTTCGTTTCTCCGAAGTCCGGTAGCGATCAGGAACCCAACCGCCATGGCTCAGGTTCATTTGGCAGGAGGCTGACAAGGCGATGGTGTTGAAGTTCTTGGAGATGGCGGTCGGATTGACGAACTCGAGGCGTTGCGGTTGATTAAGTGAAACGAAGAGTTTAGATGCGCTATTTAAAGTAGGAAAACTGGATACATGAATAACGAAAAAGAAAAACTTCAAACATTATCTAGACGCTAGCTCTTAGTGCATACAAGTCACTCGAATTTCTCAAATGTCGTCTAACTTTCCTATCATCGAAGCGTACACAGGCTGTTCGAGAAGCGACGGCCGAGACTCCGTTCTCGCCGCAGGATCCGTCTAGTTGCCCGGTACGGCGCTGTAGCCTAAACTTCCGACGCGATCTTAACCTCTAGCCTAGGGGCTCACAAATCTCAAACTAGCTTTTACGGTCGAGACCCCTCGTCCCGCCGGGAACTGCCCAGCTCAGCGCTGACAAGAACGATTTCTAACGGCCAAGTTCGGCATTATAACACCTCGATATCACGCTCTCTAGGGAACACCCCTCTAGCATTGTTACACGCGTAAGGGAGGGCCCAAGTTCAAGTAAACAGCTTTCACTCAGCGCACAACGGAATAGTGAATGAGGCGCCACCACTAGAGCCACTAGATGAAGTGTAGCTCATTTAGTGGCTCTAGCCACAACCTTTGAGTCATCAGCCCGCCCGCGGGTGAGCCAGCACGCACGACCACGAGGGGTGGGATGGGGGGGGGAAAGCGGTGGCTATGTACGTGCCGACAGGAACTCATTAACAATGGTGTTTCGCGAGACGCTTGGCCATACGCCGGTAATTACACCTCCCCTGCGCTCCACGTCCACTATTCCGGAAGCTGGCGGCGCCGTGTGCGTTCTCAATGGGGGGCTGTCCCCGCGGCATTCCTTCGGCGAGACAATCGGGCTCACGTACATGCCGTGACGAATTGACATCTTTGCTCTGCGATTTCGGCAGTGCTGTACCGCCAGACCAAGTGGTGGGGCCTTTCCATTCACACTTGCAGCCCGGGCGCCTGGCCACTGACCTTTACAGCACCAGTTACAGTGGACCTTTACAGCCCCTGTGATTAGTAATGAGACAAACTTTCTGAGTAGTTAGAGTTCAGGAAAGACAGGGATGGCTGTGCACACTCTTAGGGTGGTCTGGCCAATAACGCCTGGAACTTCTTAGATTGTGATCCCATCAATATAAACAATGTCGCCGAGGGTGTAACAATTTCCAAAATAACATTTAACTGATCAGTCATGGTATGTGCCCTCTGCATTCCTCGTGATTACGTGCTATTGAAGTCACAATTGGCGGTTCTGATACACTAGCTTCCGGGTCCATTTTTTAGTACGACAACTGAGTGCTCATAACATTGTTTCCCCTTTTATGAACATTTGTTGTGGTTTTAACAAAACCGTGCACTCAAAACATGGCCTACATACTTTATTTCACGAAACAACACAAAAAATCCTTAGCCACTTTTGTACCTTTTGCTTCATGAGCTACGAGTTTTTGCTTCATGAGGTACGCGTGTGTTTTGAGCACGTGTAAAGTTTCTGTTCCAGACCCAGGTGACATCACATCTACAATGTTACAAAACCTACATATAGACACTCTTTACACTTCTTTAACTATACAACAAGATATTGGTCACGGAGCACATTGCAATGACTCGGAGCGAGGCCATAGTGAAAGCTTTAGTGAAATAAGAGAATGACCCTTGCTATCCCACAGGCTATCTACTCTGTAAAAATATATCTAGTCTACAGAACAACCCGGTGGTAATGTATTGGCGACTGTAATAAAATGGGCCGGATCACACGAAACGGAGGGAACGCTCTTGGTGCGGATGAGGGAATGGCATTATATTTACAGACTGGACAGCACAGATGGTTTAAGCAATGACAAAAGGGAATTCACAAAGCGTTATGGAGAAACTCAGATAATAAACGGCCCACGCGGTCCGCTCCAGCGCCCGCAACTACAAAGTCCGCGCACCGTCCCCGCGTAAACGTCCTGAGGACAGGAAACGCTCACAGTCGGTTGTATGGGACGCGGGTGCCGAAGTCGCCCTCGTAGCGGTGTCCGCGTAGTTGCGGTTGGCTACCCAGGTTCCGAAGCCAGAAGTCTTTCCGCCGGATCCGCTGACGGCCTTGCTCCCGCCTCGAGCCCGGTCACGCGCCGTTCGGAAGGCCGGAGCCCGGTCGACGGTCGCCCGTGCTGGCGACGATGTCCCGGGCCTTGGTGGCGACGCCCGGAACCGTAGCGGAGACTGGCGACGGCCTTGCCTCACTGTGGCACGTAGACCAGACGTCTTGCCGTGAGGTCGCAGAGAGCCGTGCCCCGTTCCGTCCGCGTCGTTCCCTGGCTGTGGTCTCCCTCTCTGCGCCCGTGCCTCGTTCCCCTCTTCTTCTAACTCATCAGCAGGCGCTTGGCCTTGAGCGTCGGCTTTTCCGCGTAGAATGTGGTGTCATTCCCCTTCGCGGGCATGTTCCATCACATTACCCCCCGCTTAAGAAAGTTGTTCGGGGAACAACTATTCTACAGTCCAAAGCGGAGTCCAAAACAGTCCAACATACACAAAAACATTGTCCTCACAAAAATCGTGTCCTACGGAAGCATGGAAGTTGCTAAGGCACGTAAAAAGAAGATAATACGGTAAGCTCCTACAGTAGGAGAGCTCGTGACAAAATCAGCAAAAAATATTTTGGTACAATGGCAAGCTGCAGTGCAAAACTGTGGACAAGCTTAGCCGATTGTAGGTATCGTCAAGATATGTTGTTCCTGCTCTTTTGTTTTGGTAAGAGCCTGGGAGACAGGTTCCAACGGATTGTCCCTACGGTGGCCTACGCGAGAGGCGCCAAAGGTTGGTGTCCGATGCGTGGGTTCCCTTTGGAGACAAGTCGTTTAGTCCTGTAAGGTGTTGGGAGAGCTTTTGCTTCAGGGTTTTGAATGCGGCCTCGTGAGACTCATCCCAAGCAAGCCAGTTTGTCTCTGTTGTATCCATCAGGTCAGTTAGAGGCTCGGCAATGGCAGCGTAATTCGGAATGAACTTCCGGTAGCACCCAGTCAAGTTGAGAAAGCACTGCAGGGCTTTTTTTGTAGTTGGTCTTCTAAACTTCAAGGATCTTCTGTAAGGTCCGTGGCCGAGGTAGGTTCGAGCCACTTATGCCGTGGCTTAGGGAAGACCCATTCGTTTCCACGAATTCGCACTTTCCTTGCTTGTACCCAGCAACGCGATGAGATATTCCATGTCGTGGTATTCCAACCCTGCCCGTACATGTTTTCTTGCAACCGCCGCATGACCTGACGAAGCGTTTGACGTCTCCGCGCAGGCCCGGCCAGTAAAACTCGTCTAAGATGCGGTAGACGGTTTTTCGTAAACCCTGATGAATTGCGCCGAAGCCTTCGTTTGCAAATCGAAGGATAGGTTCCCTTTTGGACTTGGGCACAACGACCTGTGTGAATCTTATACCAGTTGAAAGGTGGAAGTGACGATGTAAGACGTCGCTGGTCTTGACGAAACGGTAGCTCCCGCCTTTCCCTGATGAGACTGTTTGTCCAACCTTGCGGAAGCAGCTTCTGAGCGAAGGATCGCTTTGCTGCTCCCGGGCGAGCTGTTCTCTTTCGGTGTCCGTGGTCGGAATCACAAGCGCTTTCCAGGCCTTGATGTTTGATGAGGTCACCTGTGCGACGGCCGACACCAAAACATTCTTGCTCGGATAGACAAGCTCCTTGGTGATACCCTTCACTAGATTGAGTGAACGCCCGCCTGGACCTTTCCAGTGAGGATCCGGGTTGCCCACCAGTCTGACACCTGGAAGGTTCCCGAGGACGAGATCGTAGATCGGCCGCTCCATACACGATGCGGTGAGTTCACCTACGAAGTACGGAGTGTCGACATGGATCCTCGCCTGGGCTAATTGCGTCATGAAGCCGTCTATAGGTGATACACGTGTTGTTCTTCCGGTTAAGCAACCGTCTTCAACCAAATCTCTCCGAACGATGGCGGTATTGCTTCCAGTATCCCGAAGGACTGTAGCAGGCTTCCCTTGAACACGGCCTTCCACGACAGGCATGCCATTCACGCAAAACGCGTCCTTTCCAGTGACTTGACCGCGGTTGTGGGCGAAAGGATAAGCATTTGCTACGGAAGCACTCCGCTGGCTACACACCGGATGATTTGGAGAGGCCATGGTCATTGCGCAAGCAGCAAACTGCTCTTCACCGTTTAACCTAGGTGGGCAGTCCTCTGTTTTGTGTCCGACACGTACACAGGCGCTGCACTTCGGTGGATTCCTTGCGGTGCTGCGGCATTCCGAAGCGCGGTGGCCCGGCCGGTTGCACAAGAAGCACTTGGGAGGTTGCTTCTTCTGCGCGTCTTGCGCATTCTTCTACGGTTGATCTGCGTCATCTGGGCCTTTCCCGAGATTTGGGAGGTTTTGCGCCTCCAGAACCTGTCGGTGCAATCTGCCAAGTTATCCAGAGTTTTGCACTGGCGCTCTTTTAAAAGGACTACGAGTTTCGGATGGCAACAGCGAAGGAACTGCTCCGCAATGACGTGATCGCGGAGACCCTCAAATGTTTTTGGTATCCCGGTCATTTCAATCCAATGATCGAAATAACCGGTTATCCTTGCTGCTAGCTGCCTCCCTGTTTCGCCATCCTCAGCTCGTGCTTTGCGAAACTTGTCCTGATAGCCTTGGGCAGTAAACTTAAACCGTTGCAGCAGAGCGTTCTTGACTTTCGCATAGTCCAACGACTCTGTTGCAGTCATCCGGCCCATAACAGAAAGTGCCTCCCCAGACAAGCACATACTAATGGCAGCAGCCCATTTGTCTTGGGGCCAACCCTGACCCGTTGCTACGCGCTCGAACCTTTGCAGATAGGCGTGCAAATCGTCTCGCCTCTCAACGAACAAGGGTAGCAACTTCTGTGGGTTGATCACAAGCGTGTTGGGGCCAGCGCTACTCTCTCCAGTAACTGCTGGAGTGTTTTGCGCCCCTTCCTGGATGCGCAGCCTAAGTTGGAGGAGTGCCAACTCTCTTTCGTCAGCTTCCTTTTTCCTCTCCGCTGCTTCTCTAAGGGCTTCTCTCTCGGCTGCCCTCTGAGCCCTCTCCTCCGCACGCTTGCTTTCAATCCACTCCCGAAGTTCGGGTCCCGTCAAGCCTAACTGTGACCCTAATGCCATTAACTTTTCCAAATCCATCTTCAAACTGTCAGATCACTCGTCCGCACACAGCGTTCAACCAATTTCTGCAGATGTTAATGATAGGATCCTGGAAGGCTCGCCACTTTTTGTAATGAAATGGGCCGGATCACAAGAAACGGAGGGAACGCTCTTGGTGCGGATGAGGGACTGGCATTATATTTACAGACTGGACAGCACAGATGGTTTAAGCAATGACAAAAGGGAATTCACAAAGCGTTATGGAGAAACTCAGATAATAAAACGGCCCACGCGGCCCGCTCCAGCGCCCGCAACTACAAAGTCCGCGCACCGTCCCCGCGTAAACGTCCCGAGGGCAGGAAACGCTCACAGTCGGTTGTATGGGACGCGGGTGCCGACGTCGCCCTCGTAGCGGTGTCTGCGTCGTTGAGGTTGGCTACCCAGGTTCCGAAGCCAGAAGTCTTTCCGCCGGGTCCGCTGACGGCCTTGCTCCCGCCTCGAGCCCGGTCACGCGCCGTTCGGAACGCCGGAGCCCGGTCGATGGTGGCCCGTGCTGGCGACGATGTCCCGGGCCTTGGTGGCGACGCCCGGAACCGTAGCGGAGACTGGCGACGGCCTTGCCTCACTGTGGCACGTAGACCAGACGTCTTGCCGTGAGGTTGCACAGAGCCGTGCCCCGTTCCGTCCGCCTCTTTCCCTGGCTGGGGTCTCCCTCTCTGCGCCCGTGCTTCGTTCCCCTCTTCTTCTAACTCATCAGCAGGCGCTTGGCCTTGAGCGTCGGCTTTTCCGCGTAGAATGTGGTGTCATTCCCCTTCGCGGGTATGTTCCATCACAGTGACCAACTTCTGTGATTTTGAAATTGAACATGAGGTAACACAGACATTTTGACCGAATCACTGAACTTATGCGCAAGCTAAAATGTAATCTGTTCGTTTTCTGTTAACTTTTCTGTTAACTTCACCTTTTTGATAAGATATTGTTTCACAGCTCATCAATGAGGCGAGTCCTTATTTCAGAACCATCATACCGCTCATCACGCATTGGTCATCAGACTAAGGTTGCCATTCCTTTTTGCCATACAAAATTATTTTAAGCTGCCTTTTTACCCAGAACTTGTGCTGAATGGAACCACCTACCCTCTTCCATTGTAACCATTCAAGACCCTTCATTGTTTAAAAATGCCATTACTCAGCACTTTCTGTAACAATTTTGCAGTGTTCGTTTTATGTTGTGTTTGGTTTGCTTGTTTGGTTTTTTGGCAGCAAGAGCAGCAAGACCACTACCTTATTACGACGACTCCTGCTCCGGCGGACGAGACCCTTGGGACCCACGATGACCTCTATTGAAAGGAAGCTACGGTGACGAAACACGCTGCGGGAGAAGCTGGATGACATCGTTCGTAACGTCTAAGAGGGCCTCCGCTGTGGACACCTTACCACACAGATGGACATCACTATTTCTCTGGAGCGGATCGAATTCCTCTTTCGACAGATCCAAAAGATCGTCGAGGATCGACACCACCGACGACCTCTTTACAGCTGAGACATCCGAAGAAGCAACCTTCAACGACAAAATTGTACACATTATGGTGGAGCTTCGCTTTCGGTTCCGAGATCATCCGAGTGTTGAGTCTGGTATTACACCTTCTCAGACAAACTCACCCCACTCCGGGACTGTAGCCACACGAGCGAAGCTTCCAACCCTGGAATTGACTATGTTTGATGGGGATCGACGAAAATGGCTCCAATTCTGGAACCAGTTTGAGATTACGATTCATACGAACCCCGAACTTAAACCTACGGAGAAATTCCAGTACTTATTAACCTTTTAACGGGAAAGGCTGCTTCCGCAGTATCAGGAATGCCTCCGACAGAGGAATGCTACAAAGACGCTGTAGCGCTGTTGAAACAACGGTTCGGAGATCAGGCGCTCCTTGTACGAGATCATATGCAAGCCCTGATCGAATTAAAACCGGTCGCTTCATCGTCAGACGTTGAGAGATTGCGGAGACTCTATGACGAGGTTCAAGTTCACTGCCGAAGCCTAAAAGCCCTCGGAACGAGCCCTACAACGTACTGCTCCATGCTACGAGAAATTCTACTCCGGACGCTACCAAGAGATCTGGTACTTCGATTTCATCAGTGGTCGAAGATTACTGTGGGAAATACTCCGAATGATGATTCTTCGATACCAACTACGATCCACGAGAGAAACTTCGAACAGCTTATGACATTTAAGGGGCAAGAAATTGAATGTTGGGAAGCGATTGTGCCAGCTGGGTTAAGACACGCGCTCAGCGATGAGTATTCAGAACAGCAGCATGCAAGTCTCCAACTGCCTTCCGTAGCATCCCTTCATTGCGCTACAAGTGGGAGGAAGAAGTGCATCTTCTGTTCTTCCTCGTACGACGAATCTTCTTGCTTCTCTCAGTCCATAACTTTAGAAGAGAAGAAGGCGTGCCTTACTCGACAGGGACGCTGCTTCCGTTGCATGATGCAAGGGCGTATTGCTAGGCAATGCAGGAGAAAAATTACCTGCCAGCACTGCTTGTGGCGGCTCGCTTCTTCGTTGTGTTACGAAGACCAACGGAATGAAGTTTGCGAGACTGTCACCAGAACTCCAATCCAGCTGATGTCCAGAGAAAGAAAATCCGTGGTACTCCTCCAAACGCTGACCGCAAACGTGTCAGGACCAACGAGGAAGTTAAATGACAGAATTCTTCTTGATGGACGCAGTCAACGCAGCTTTATAACTACTGATTTCTCAAGGAAGCTGGGTGGCGAGTCTACCGGAAAAGAAACCCTCACCGTACGAGTTTTTGGTGGAAAGGAAATCACAGAAAATTTCAATAAAGTGAGAGTACACCTGAATAGCCTGACAACCAACTATACCGTATTAACAATAGAAGCGCTTGAAGTGAAATCGATTTCAAACCAGTTGATTCCGTATCCAGACGAAACTTTGATTGGAGTTCTGAGAAAGAAGTTCATCGACACTGCAAGTCTCGAGCGTGAGCACGGGGATGAAAGCGACGTCACTATCCTAATTGGATCAGAATTTTATTGGGATATTGTTATAGGGAACGTTCAAAGTTTAGGACGTAATCTCAAAGCCATCGAGACGAGGCTTGGATGGACCATACACGGACTAGTGAAGCAACCACCCCCAAAAGGAGAGCATTGATCCAACATCTTAGCACTCCATACACTCATTGAGCAGTCCGAAGTGATACCATCGCTTGAAAAAGGGTGGAAGATGAAAAGTATTGTGACCAAGGACAAAGCATCGACTCATCGAGATGACTCCGCTATGTATAGACTTGACGAACCCATCTCGAGCAAGGATTGCCGACGCAAGGTTACTGTTCCCTGGAAAAAGGATGCAGACTTTCTGGACAACCTTCCGGTTTCCGAGGAAAGACTCGACCACCTCTGTGACCCCACAGGCGGATCGACATCTAAGAGACTGATAAAGCTGGGGAGAACGCGAAAAGGACCATTGCAGGAAATTTGTTGGGGGCGGAGAAGGGTATACTCGCAAGAACTTTTCCCTGAAAGCGAGAACCTTCAAAAGGCATATGACAAGCTAAAAACAGGATCGACTGCGCTCGACAACGGTGATATTGATCTACGCGTGTTTTGGACACCGGTTGGCAACAATAGGCCGCTAAAACAAATTTAGTTCCTAAGCACTTTGTGGGTTTCCATAAGTACCGATTAAAAGCCGAAAAGTGCAGCGCCTCGGACTACTGGAAGGGGACTGACCGATTTTCTCAGTTGCGGGGGGGAAGATGTATAAACTTTCGTATCATCATCGCAGTTGCACCGATGACATCATCATCATCGGTGCCGATCATCACGCGGGTGGCTCGCTCGATGTGCTTCATCCTTCTCATAATCGCCATTAAAGCTAGCGATCTCCACAGTCGCCCCTCTCTGCATGGAGGTCATTGTCCCTCGGGCTTAGGTTCCCACACCCTCTGTAACGCGCTATGGGCCTTGAGGGTTTTCAAATAAATAAATAAATAAATAAATAAATAAATAAATAAATAAATAAATAAATAAATTTGGTACTTTAGCATCTTACGGAAAGCTCTTGCTCGGTCAAATCACCGATTCGATTACTCAAATGTAAGGTTGCCGTTCTCGGGTAATATTCGCGTAAATGCTATGTATAAATTTTGGTTGAGCAGCGGCTGAAATGGCCAGGTGTCCAAAATATATAGGTGTCTTGGGGAGCCCAAAATAGTAAATCATGCACTTTTACCATAGGTATGCAGGCCTGTAGCTCTGTCTGCAAAAGTTTATGAAACATCTCGGGAGTAACACAAATACATACAATTTATTCTTTACAAACTGAACCACCTGCCTTCTTCCTTGGCATCAACTAATAAGAGACAGAATAAATACACAAGAGCAATTACCCAAGCAAACCTATTTAAAATAAAACCTAATTTTTTTGTCACAAGTTTCTCTGCTCCCCAAATACAGACAAAAAACGGACTTACGGAAAAAAGCTGTAGTAGACGGCCTGACAAGACCGCAGGTTCCTTTCTACTCAACACCAGCGTCATGAGAACGCGAACTGTTATAACAAAGACAACCCGAAAAAAACAATAAAGAGCTTCCAGTGATACTTTACTTTGCATCACACGCAATTCCAGTTATCTAAACTGCTGCACGAGTATAAGCAAACAAGAAAGCGAAATAAAAAGACAAAAAGGGCTTAACCGCGCATTTTGCTACACATGCTACCTAGTTGATGCTTCGGGCATGTATACACGTCAAGCCAGCACACTCAAGCCTATTTAAAAGAGAAGCCAGGGTATTCAGTAAATCCTCTTTCCCTGTTTTCAAACGGCCCGTAGCGGCCACTCAAGATTCTTTATTCCTTAAAATGTAGTTTTTTTGCTGAAACTAAGCGAAATTACGCATAAGGTTAAAATTTGTGTTTCTACTCTAAATGGGGCTTGAAGGTAGAATGCAAGTTTTGTTTCATTTGATTGCTTCCTTAGAATAACACATACATTTAATACAAACTTCACTCGCATATCCCACATAAGCTAGGGAAAAACAGTATGGTTATGTGACCCACCAGCTCATTTCCCACACTACAGCGATGATGATGACGGTTGCATGTTTTTCGCGCAAGGGAAACTAGGACAAATAGTGCCTAAACTATGGTTATGCATGACGGATGAAGATGTAAACTCTAAAATGTCTCAACAACAGCAAAATAAAACAAGCAAAATCACTTTCACGCACTAACAACACAAAGTTTTCGGTTATTGTTAATGATAATCGTTTAAAAGTCACTGATCCTATCAGCTTATTCATAAAAAAGCGGTCTTATTGATTGCATGTACTTGCGCAATGTCGACATTTCTTTACTTCAGACATACTTGTCAACTTATACTATGCATTCGTACACTGCCACATAAATTACGGTCACTTTTCTTGCTGCTCAGAAAAGCGTCACTTTTCTTGCGGCTCTAAATTATTTCAAAAGCTGCAAGTCTTGAAGTGCTTTATCGTTTATTCGCTTGAAAAAGCAAACACTAGAAAAATATTGGCGCCAGAGGTTGCATAATAACTGAAGTGGGTAACGGTATCCTTGCCCGAGAAAGGACACGTTACATTTGCGGAACAAAAACGTTGTTTGAACAGAACTGGTGCTTTCCGTATAATTTCTGGCTACACAGTTTCTCTTAGCAAAAAAGGGAAACCTTACCTTTTAGCTTGCACGGAAGTTCCGTAATAGGGTCACAGATCCCGTGTTACACACTGCCCGCTTTCAAAATCACGGAAAGTGGTCGGCAATACATTACCTCCGGGTTGTTCCGTAAACCAGAGAAATTTTTTTACAGTGTATACCTGGCAATACATATAGGAGGTCTCCATCACGACTCCATCATACGCAATTACGTTCTGCTAACATCTTACCGCAGCGAAACCAGATTCAAGTTTGTTTTCATCAGTGTTCTATCAATTTATGCATACTACCCTAGTTTTCTGCAATATGGAAACTGTTTACGTTTTTATGAACACTCCATACCTTTCCTTATATACGTAAGGAGCTTACGTTTTTTACGAAGGCTTCGCCCAAAAAAATACGAAATGTTTTTACAGCGTATCCATCGCCCCGAAATACGTCACATGCAATCATGTAGAGAAGATTGTAACCGGGATCATCGTGCAGTTTCTGGAATGCAATTGTATTTTCTAGACCAGCCTCAATGGCTTCCGAGATCGTAGCTCCAACAACGATCAACTCGTTGCATTATACGCGTACATAAAAGATGCTTTCCTGGGCACTAAATACTGTGTGAAGGTATTTTTGTCTTTGACAAAGTGCATGCAAGCGATTGGCTGTATGGCATCCACGGTGACATGAAGTCTTTTGGCATGTCGGGTAACACAACAAACGCACTTCCCAGGTACATGTGGAATGTAACCTTCCTCGTCAGAGTTGGAACTGCGCTCCATAGATTTCGTGTTCTGGAAAGTGCCCTGCCGCTAGGGGGAGTCTTGAGATGCCCTTTCTTTTTGTAAAAATGATTTCCTCACAACGGCATTGGCAAGATAAATTTTAAGGTCAATCTAAGTAGACTACGTAACACTCTACATAAAATCCTGCAACCTGTCTACATGCGAGCGCTAAGTGCTGCTGGGTGCTAACGGGCAAGTCGGCAGAGAAGATAGCGAGGATTTTCAATTTAAACCATGGAAGTGCAGTTGCGTTTTTTTTATTAGGCGTGACATTAGGTTGGATCCAGAAATCAAATTCAATGGTGTCTCTATTCTACATAAAAAGGATCACATAATTTTAGGTGTATTTCGAGGCGAAAAGATTCCTTTCTTCCCACATAAAAACTTAAACATAAAGGCATAAAAAAACAATGGGTATGCTGAACGTTCTCCCTCGCATTTCGTAAGATGTTGACAAACAATTCCTTCTCTGTGTTTACACCAGCTTATTAGGTTCACCATTGGGTTTTCAAAGTCTGTAGGTCTGCCACTGAAAAATTACGCAAAATTGCGGAACCAGTGTTTCATCGGTGCTCCGCTATCATTTGGCGCCGGTCACACTGGCCCTGTCGAACGTTTCTATGTAAAGCGTAACAAATGTAACCTAGAATGACAGCAAGCATACATGCTCTGTTTTAAGCATTTATGCTCTCATCGGTGCCTCACCAATAAATGCGTAGAGTGGTTTCTCGATTATGGGTGCGAAGGCTTACCGCATCGCCATCTACCCCATCCAGCATCTCTCGACCCCCTCTTCCAACTGAAGACCTCATGTTCACAACGCAGTGGGATGGTTATAAAATTATTCCTAAAATAAGCTAGAGTTGTAAACAAAGTGTTTCAGCAGAGGTTTTTACTTTCACGTAATATCTGCACGGGGAGAAAGACTAACTGAGGATGCGGCTTTAATTTCACAGGGCACTTACGAAACCACTTCCATTCTTTTTATTGCACAGCAACATACCACAAAATTGCCCTTTGTAAACTGCAAAACAGTTATAACTTGAAAACGTCACTCAGTAAGGTGGCTGACCATGTTAGGTAATTGTTCATACTGATGATAAACACCGCGAGACTAGACACAGGAACGAAGAGCAGAGACTGACCTGTGTAGTTTATGAGAAAACGTACAATAAAAACTAGCCCCGGAACACATGCAAAATATGAAGTTAACTGGCAACGTGTTTTTCACGACCGCCTTTTTTTTCCCGCATTTACTGGGCTGAAAGTAAACTGATTTTGGAATGTAACATGCGGGGTTTTCAGCTGCCGTTATCGTAAGACACACGCGTGGCAATATACCTACGGGCCAGGTTGGATTGAGTTAAAGTATGGGGCAAATTCTAGCCCTCCAAAGATGATTAGGGGAGCCAGTCGCCTTCTTGCCGCCCCCCTGTGTGCACGACTACGTGTACATGCCTATATATTATTATCGCGACCCTTTTGCAACCGTCTATTCGTGTATTCTCCCGTCCGTTAAAGAGAAAGATGAGAGTCGGAAGTTGCTGTCTAATTTCGTTCGCAACGTAGAAACCCGAGCCATAGATTGTCAAGCACCTTGGCAGCTTCGCCCGACATTATGTGATGTACCTTCCACAGATGACAAAAAATTGTATGCCCTGAAGTGCCATCTTGAATATCACTTCTTTCTGCAGTACGAATTCAAGTGTGCAGAATTTTAGACTGATGCCTCAGAAACTGCCCTCACTATGTCCTGTGCTGTCCACTGGGCTTCAAGATTGTCGTAAAACTACAAAGATTTAGATGTATCTTCACGCAGAGGATTGCTGCACATTTATTGTTGCCACCATACTCCAAAACTCTGATTCCGCAATCCATGTTTTATACGGATTCCTTAAGTGTTGCAGATGCATTCTCATCTCAACCGTCCTCTATTAACCATGTAGTCAATCTTCTACTCATACCATTATGTATTTATATGC
This sequence comes from Haemaphysalis longicornis, assembly GCF_048455015.1. Classification (NCBI taxonomy): domain Eukaryota; kingdom Metazoa; phylum Arthropoda; class Arachnida; order Ixodida; family Ixodidae; genus Haemaphysalis; species Haemaphysalis longicornis. The sequence continues at coordinate 19,051,638 of NW_027526445.1, forward strand.
GCTATACCTTCGGATGACCATGTGATGGCCGTCAGATCACTCTGTTTTTGCAGGAAACAAGAGCGCTGCTCAAACAGCCGCTGTGGCTGCACTTTAAATTATAATTGACATAATAGTGCCCCACACTGACCTCGCAACAGATCATAAATTTCGTTCGGAACATATGGTAAGGACACTAGAAGGTGCAAATTTAAACAATGTGTACGTATTCAAGTCACTCTTGGGACAATGCGTCGCCGCTTAAAACGAATTATACGTAATATAGCCACTCTTGGGACCATACATTGCCAACCCTGGCCACAGACACACTGAAGTTACCTTGGGTAGATTATCGGCCGGCCACAAAAATGCCACACAATCCCACCGAGCGTTAGAATCTCTAAGAGCCCTCTGTAGCTTGTGTCGAGACCGCCTAATCGTGATTCACCCACTGCCTAAATGCGAAGCACCCAATGCGAAGCACCCATTCTACAGACGACAATGGGACTATAGGTGGTAGAAGAGGAAGGTTCTTTTCCTTCCTTCAGGAAAGCCACTACTATGGACTCGCTCCAAGAGTGTGGATTGTGCCCGGAAAGCCACATTTATGGTATTGGTGGAAGAGTGTTTCAAGAAGGTCGGGGTGTAGCTGCTCTGATGATGTATGTAATCTTATCTACACCTGGGCAGCCTTCAGCACATAAATTGAAAAAGTAGAATTTCATGAATTGTGCTACTCGTTGCTATAACGCAGGGACATCTTTTCGCAAGACATTTTGTTTTTCATGAAACTGTTTGTTCAGTGTGTTGAACTGGACACGTGTTGGAAGTGTGTTAGCCTCGTCTTCGAGTGTGTCCCCTGTTGTACTAACCAGAGGCAAGGTGTGTGTTTGTTGTCCTTTCAATTTTCGTATGTGTGTGCAGACTATGTGAGTGTCGGTGTATGGATTTCTGGATTTGCGGAAGGTGTGCCAACTCTCCCTTTTTTGCCTCACGGCGCACAGGCTTCCCAAGTGCTTTGCCCGTTTAAAGGAGACAAAATTATCTGACGTAGGATACCGGCAATGAACACACCACGCCTTGTTCAGGGCCTCTGGCGCCCGCTTACAGTCCTCGTTCCACCAGGGCCTCCTTGGGTTGCGCGGGGCACCGGACACCTATTGAGTGGACTTCGTCAATGATGTACTCCTTTAGGAGTTTGGTGGCTTCGCCTACTTGTAGGTGTGCTAAGGATGTGTGCTGTAGTTTACATCTATCTGCGAAAGTACCTGAGTTGGCTTTTCTTCATTAAACTGGCTATGGGAATTGAAACTGTTGGGGACTTTCTCTATATAAGTTAATGTTGTTGGGAACTGGTTGTCACCATATGGGCGTGTGCCCACGTCCCACTCTACTGATGGAAAGAGAACGACAGAACCGAATTCCAAGTGAAGGTATGAATACGTGTTGTGCCTTAGATTGTTGTTGTAGGCTGTTTTTTGTTAAACCCGCATGCTTCCGATGATGTTAGAAACTTCTCCACGAAGCGTCCTCGAACAGCATTTAGGTCTCCTAATAAATGAAATGGTTCTGTTAGCTGGTATATCAGAGCATCAAACTCGGAGCTCCATAGCACGTGATCAGGAGGAATGTAGAGGGAGCATATTGTTATTAACCTGTTGAATATATTTGTGCCAATTGCGACAGCCTCAAGGGAAGTGTTCAGATGGAGAGGGTGACGGGGTAAAGATTTCCGGGCACATGATGGCCGCACCACCTGAAGACGTACAACCACCATCCCTGTCCTTTCTAAATAGCATGTAGCTTTTCAAGAAAGTTGTGTTAGTAGAGTTTAAATGTGTTTCCTGAAGACGCATTACACTTGGTTGATTCGAATGAAATGTCTCATGGACATCATCAAGAGTTTTAGAGGTCTCGACAGTTCCATTGAATAATGTTTTATCTAGTTTTTATGAAGATTTAGGAGCTATTGGAGTGTGTGTGTATGTGTGGTCCTGTGTCTTTCAGAGCTTGTACTCTTGGAGGTGGCTTTTTAGGCCTTTCTGTTGGCTTGGATGTCGCAGGCCGCGCGGGTTTTTCTTTAATTCTTTCTTGCTTACTGATATTAAAAAAATAACTTGAAAAACCATAGTAAACAAAATATCCTAACAACACCCCAATGCCTCCTTCGGAGTTGTAGACTACTGACCTATCTTTCTATATTTCCTCAAAGAGCCCCTCTTTTCCTAACTATATTATTCTGCGAAAGTCTAGCGAGGGTACGTTTCTAGCCGCCTTGATGCCGAGGTAGCATTAGAGGGCTTCCCGCCAGTTACCCGCTAATGACAGGCTGTAGGCGTTCGAGTCACGCCTCGGGGGATGAAAAGAAGATCCCCTTGTCCCCGTGTAGTCAGAGTGGCGCTATCTACCACCCCCAAGCTGGATACATAGTTCTGGTATATATATATACCCCAGAAAGGGAAGGAGAACACAGCCGCCCAGATAGCCGAATTGGTAAGGCATTCGAGGTCAAATCGAAAGGCGTGGCTTCGGTCCCAACTCTTGGCGTTTGTTTTTCTTTATTTTGTTCTTTCTTTCCCACTTATATTCAAAAAATGTCAATTCGACTATCTCCCTAATTAACCACAGAGCCTATCACAACCCATATTCCTCCTTTGGGGTTCTAGACTGCAAACTTATCTTTCTGTATTTCCTCAACGAGACCCTTAATTCCTCTATACATGTATACACAGAAATACCCACACACACACACACACACACACACATATATATATATATATATATATATATATATAGATATATATATATATATATATATATATATATATATATATATATATAGATATATAAATATATATATATATATATAGATAACCGTGAACAAATAAAGTCCCACCTGAAGGGAAGGTTAGTGTGGAATATATACAACAATAACATCTTAAAATAACGTACATGAACAAAATGGCAACTTCATCAATTCTGTGTAAACGTTTCTAGCACTACGAATATTATGTATAGACAACACCGAGACTTAGGCATTGAGATCGTTGTGGACGTTGCATTGATTTCGGTGGTAAGGTAAGTATTGCAATGGCAAAAAAATTCCATTCCCCTTTTATTTGCCACAATTTTAGATTATCGACCTGTATTTTAGGTTGGAGGTCATCCCTACATGAGCGAGTAACGTTTACTTTCGATGATATTTCTTAATAATTACACAATCGTAACCACTCTGGCAAAGGTGGCTCTGCGTTAAATGTATTCGAGCCTGTTCGACACGCAGCCGGCTTTCTCGCAACAGTCAACGTGCCCCATCTCGTTCAAATGTTCTCAACTTACGCTATTCCAAATGCATATTATGTCGTATTGGTGCCAAACGCATGAACTGGCATATCTACAAGTAAATTATTGTTGTTTTTAACTTTACCCGTGATTGTATAACCCTACAAGCGGAAAGTTGCATGACCGTCAGTGTCAACTTGTCATGTAATCCTAATGCGTAGGGGCATGGCCCCATCACAAAAATAAAAATGAATTGAATGATAAAATATTCTGGTGCCCCCTATTGATTGACTTTAGATACACGACTCCAAACAACACAAACAACACACATCACAAGGGCTTAGCCTTTCGCAGAATAAATTTTGATCCTGTGGTTGCGTTTTAATGATATTTTAAATTTCTAGCGCATTCTTACTCCTTGCAAACATACCTGCGGCATCTAATAAATATTTTATGAAATAGGTTTTAACTGCACCAAACAACAACGACGTATTGAAAACAGATCAAGTGGTTCACTTACATATTTCGGTAAATATGTCTGTAAGAATAAAAATGTGCTTATTTCGAGATTTCCATTTCGCTTGAAACGGTCTTCACACCACATTCCTCAGAATACTGCACAAAACAAATCATTCGTCCACCACCTATTCTGGCAGTGGTAAATTAGGTACAGGTCCGTTCATTTTGGTAATAATGTTTACACCTAAAAGGGAAGGATAAGCAAAGGAATATAAGCAAGCTCGCAAACACAACAACCCGCTAAAACCAGTGGGTAACAGAGGGTAAACCGCTTCTAATTAGCAGTGGTACCCACTCCTGCCGATGAGCAATTTGAACTTTTTTTGATTTAGAGTAAAAAACGACCCATTTCCCCCATTCTAGCTGCATTGGTACTACACCGAAAACGTCTTCCGCTATAGGGTCTTCATCAGCGAAGATATACGTCTGAGCTTTCCCTCCCTTTATAGTTTGCAAGTGACTTTCACACATCATGAATCTTGGAAGTCCTGCTAACGTATTAGTTGTGACTCTTGATGTTCTGTAACGCTAAGCTAGCATTTATCATGCTTACGTCTTCATCTGTGTATCGTCTGCCCAGGAGGATTACCGCGTTATATTACTAATGATTGTTTTCCTCCGCCACCTTTTCTTAGGAGTGCTGGTGCGGAACGGCAATTTCAAAGGCCTTCTGAAGGAATTGCAACCGATTCTGTATCCAATGCGGAATTGTACATAAATAGCGTGCACGTTTAGGCAAGCGTTCAATTGTCAATTGAATGTTTTCGTTTACCAAAGAATTTGTTTTATCCTTGAACTCCAAAATTGTTAATGTGATGGCAGCAGTTACTCACAAGGAAGTGCAATATCAATGGCAGCTCGAATCCGCCCAAACATCGCACTGCCTTCTTGTACAGCTCGGTAACACCTCCATTTGCACTCAAAATTTAAAGCCACTTTACAAGATAAGGTATTTTTAAAACATGTCTATTATATGGATCGACGACGATACGGCGGTTCAAAATTTTATTGAGGCATTTAGCCTACCATTGTAGTATTTTATTTTCGCATTCCGACTCACGAAACACTATACACACCTTCGCTGTTTGTAAACAAACATGAATGCGCCCCAGAAGACTTCCGGAGCTGCACTTCGAATAATGGTTTCTAAGGGTCGCGGCCGTCACGGCGGTGTTTGCCTGGTATGTTTGAGTTTGTGTCTGCATTATTTCTGGCGCATTCCTTACGATGTGTTTAGAGCGATGTCTAGCGACTACATGACTACTAGTTTGACAACACTATTACCAAGTCGTAATAATGAACACCACTTTTATGCAGAAATGCATTATAGTCGGGGGTTGTCGTGCGTCCCTTGGCCGGCGTGCGCAGCGCGAATGATGATGATTGTGGCATGATGCTCCTAGGGATTGGCCAACCAAACAATCCATCACGAGATAGCTTCGCGTTCAACCACCATCGTCATCTTCCCGTAGGGGAATCGCTGAAGAAGAAGAAAGAGAAGAAGACAAAGCTGCGAAGAGGAGGGCTGCGTGAGTTTTGGCTACCGTTATCCTCCTCGGCCGGCGCATCTTCCCGATCTGAAACCAATGAAAGAGTGACTCATCGCGCCTCGAGTCCCCTTCATGAGCATCAGGCGGCTGACTCGAGGCAACGGGCAGTTTGCAATCAAGGGACAGGCGGTGAACGTGCCCATCGACGTATCGAAGGTTGTGCGGTGCCTTCCTCGCATGGTACTCGAGGACGTTGCGTTCGACGTTCATATCAAGCGGAGGCTGATGAGTCCGGCAACGTACAAGTGCGGGTTGTTGAAGCGCGGCAACATCCTGGCTTGGGTAAAGCACCTGGAACACACCCCGCTGTATCGCGCCATTAACGTTCGGGTCGATTGGAGTCGGCTCGATCGCTTCGATGACGGCGGCGAACGAGAGGAACCGCAGGAAGACGACGTCGATGATGCTGACGGTGAGTTCTAAACGATTTCCGACGATTTTGACGTGAACGATCCTCTGCAGTTGGCGGTTACGTTCTTCGCGGTCTCGAAGACGCTTCTCTATAACGAAGCGGAAATGACGGGTGTGGGAAAAGAAAAAAATAAATGATTACGCTCACACTCTCGCCTCTCTCTTCGCCATTAATCGCATCACACTCATCGGTGCACCCAATGCATTTCTGCATCCTCACAATTCCCATCGGGGAGGTGGTGGGATTTTTTCAAATAAGAAGGGGTGTGTACGGTGTGGGGATTCACATAAACGGAACCCACGCTTTATCACACGTATTTTATGCTTCCTAAAGAGGATAGTTTACACCTTCAAACGGTTGGAACACATCACGATAAATCGATTTTTAGTGCGCCTGTGTCACAATGGGCAGTTTTGATAGTGATCAGCGCCGGTCGTAATCGGTCGCGATCTAAGGTGTTCAGTGTGACTGAGGTAACAAAACGTACTCATTAGGTGATGAGGTCAGGTGCGGTTGAGTCACGAGAACAACTATGATTTATTCACGAGTACACTATTCATGAATCAAACTTTCAAGTCAACCCGCCTACATGTAGTCCGCGCTCACACTGAAAGGTAAATTAGCTAAAGTGCGATGATTTCCATTGGCGCCAACACGACAAACTACGAGTCAGTTGCTCGCACCGAAGAAAATCCGCTCGCAGGCATTGCTCTCATAAAAAGCAAATGTAACGGCGCCAATGTTTTAGCAACAAAAGGTGGGCAACATGACGTACGCTGTGCGGCTATTCATGTGGAGGGCGGCTACTTTGGTGCCCCGAGTGGTGCTTCGAACAGTGCACTGCACTGATCATTAGGCCTCTAACTACAAGAAACGCCATTGAAATGTATTTTCGGCGTGAGCCAGCTTTGCTATCCAACTAAAGCATACCGCGGTCACTGTTATGGGTGGAACACGACGGCATGCGACGTGTTCCTTGTAATTGGGGACCTTAGACTAACGTTTGAGCATCGCCTCCGTGAAATCGAAGCATACGTTGGGCTTTACTTGCCTTTTTTCAAGTTGGCAGAAGAAATCTGCGCGCTATTTTTGGGAGTCCAGTTTTCCAGCTTGTTCGCTGCAAGCCCGGCGCTCCTTTTGCCTTCATCTCTCGGGAAACAGAATGTTCTGACTTCAGATAGCAAATTTGTTCCGGAACGCAGAGGTCGTCCTGGCACAACACAGCTGTGTGCGAGTCGCGAAACCTTCATCAGAATAATTTTATCCGCCGAAAACATCGAAACGCAAGCATCTGCCTCCACCAACGCATGCTGAAATCACGGTAAAACAATGTAAACAGGAAGCTTTCTAGGGCACGTTTTGTGTGAACGCACAATGTTGCCAGAGAACGGCGGGTGCTGGCGACACCGTGCATAGACTTCTCGGACGTTACTATTACAATTTGGAGCGGCTTGTGTGAAACTACACTTTATACAAAACCGAAACATATACGGCAGTATTTGTATTTCCGAAGCAGTTACGTTACGGTCTATTATAAAGTATTACTGTATAGTGAAACCCACTGTTTTAGAAAACTATGCACAAATCAAGCCGATTCTGGCTCGCCCTTTCGGAAAATAAAACAAGCAGTTTTTATAAAGGTACCTGAAAACTACCATTGACGAAGCCTTCATGCAAGCCAACTGACTAGAGCCAACCAGAAAGCCTAAAAAACCGAGACTTCATTCTGCAAACTAACTTATTTTAACCAGCCTATTCGCCACTTTATTCCAGTCAGATCTACTAACATTATCTGTTACAAGATATAATTCAAATTTTCTGCATCAAACTCTTCCGAACCACCAGGTGTAGTCACACGACGACATAAAATCTGGGCGATGTTCGTACGAAAGTTTCAGCGTCAACCGACTACCAACATCCGCCTGCATGCCCAGTACTACAAATTTAAAATATGCCCAAGAATTACCACTACGCAGAGCCTCGGTAACACGTGTCAAGACTACTACGTTAAATTATCTCCCATCCACGCTCAGAATATGGTATTATAGCGAAACTGTAAAGGACACCCACAACAAGTACCCATTGTTAAGTAGTTTGCATTTTACATTCGCATGAAGGGCCTCCGACTTGGTTTGCGTCCTGCTTCATACACGTGCAACGAGTGCATCAGAGGTGACAGTCGATTAACCAGGCCCTCTTTGCTCAGGCATATTTGGCCCAAAAAGTACAACCCGCTTATCATCATTCTTCCATTTCTCTTTACCCTACTACTTTGCCAACGCTTTTCCGCTTCAAAAAACGCCACACCCTCTTTCATCAGTAGCCAACATTGCCCCGTTAAGGAAAATCTTATCCAACTGCAATGTTTACCTCGAAACATTGCTGTGGTTGTCCAATTTTTCACAGGCGCCTTATTGTCCAATATGCGGTTTTGATACTTTGTTTTATAACAAGCGTGTTAGGCCTGCGTTATTGGAAAGTTTAAATCTGTGTTACTACCCGGCGTTAGGTAAGCTAATCTAAACGTTATTGGGCACTATATTTACAAAAAAAGTACCTCTAATTGTGGCTATTTTTCATTGAAACATACTAGGGTTTCAGCAAGCTTTCTACAGTTAAACCGGGATGTAACGAAGTTGACAAAAATTTGCAATTTTTTCTTACATCGAGGATTTCGTTACATGCAGGTTTAGAGTAAGGCTCGCGGGAATGAAGCAGAAACAGTCAATATGCTCCACATCAGTGAAAGTGTAGTCCCTCTTAGTGGATTTATTTCAAAGCAAAAAACTTAGTGAATCCCTCCATCAGCTTTCGCACGAGATTAGGCGCTATACGAGGCCAAACAAGCAAGGTCAATTACCCTCATATAACAAACGTACTTGAAGTATCACTTTGACCTTTTGACACTTTTCGGTGCCTTATCGCGTTACTAGAACCGAAGTTAAGCTGAAAGGGTGCCTCTTTGTAATCTCGATGCTCTTTGCCGCACTCAACAATGTTCAGAGGGTGCTAGCCCGCATACTTTACCAGGCGGCAGGATTCTTCATTTCCCGCCGGCGGAGACACCATTCAAAATTGTTAGCTTGTCTTGAAAAGACACAACGTTTTGTTCCCTAGCAGGAGCCCTCATCATTGACGAACCGATAGCACAGATAGAAGTGAAGGTGGGAGGTTACTCCTCGACAGGACGGCCTACACCTCAATACATAGGTCTGCAAATTTAATCGCAGTCACACGTGGAAACGCACGATACTTTGCGGTGTGTGAGAAAAAAAAACAAAAAAAAAACGTCAAGGGTAGTTACTCTTCCTAGCTGGGATTGTGTCATGCTACACAAGGAAAACCGGAAATCAATGCTACGTTATCCACGGAATGGTGCTAGCCCCTCCGTTCATGATAATGATCACCTTATTATCATTACAATTTTGTGTTTATTCGATTCCAGACGTTTTTTTTGCAGCTGGCTTCTAATGGTACTGCTAGTAATCGCTAAGTTTGTCAATTTCTTCGGTCAATTTTTGAGTAAAACTGCAAAAAACAATGACTGATTAGCTCGCCGAATTCATTAAACCAAATTTACCGGCCACGAAATTTGTTTACATAGATGTCTCAAACACACTGGCTTCAATGGGGATGGCATTGGGGAATTGAAAAGCTTTGATACAACCACGAATTCATTTCATAGATGTTCGTTAAGTCCAGGTTTTTTTGTAAAGACGTTTAGTGTGATAGCAAAACTGGGTACGGTATAACGATAGTCGAATTTAGCTTCACCGAATTCAACAAAATAGAATGGAAAAGACTATTGAGTGGGGAAAAGACAAGGCCTACAAGCGTCAAATAGAAGAACAGGTTTTCAGAATTCAGCTATGTATTGCGGAGATGAGAAGAGAATGCTGACTCGATACATAGGAAAAGAGGAAATATGTCTAAAGTACCGCTTTGCAATAAAGTCCATACTGGGTTGTAAAGCCGAACTAGAGAAATGTCTAAACTATGTGGTAGTTATTACCGGCGGTACTTAACTGCACCGAAACATCACTAGTGCATCACTACACGGAACGACGTAAATGCACGCAGTCTGAAACAGCAACAATCAGTGCTAACATACCAGTTTTGCTGAACGACCAGTTCCCACTGCCCGATATTTGCATGATTTTTTAATACGCCATCTGTTGGCCACAAATAGGCCTAATTATTTTTACGTGAAAGCGTTATTATTATTACGTAAAATTCTGCCACATCGATGAAACTTACCCTTCTGGAAAAAGCGCAAAAAGAACTTCAGCTCAATGAGATGTTTGCGAGTCGCTTTTCTGGGCAAAAGTGTTTATAGGAGGTAAGCATGCAAAATAGGTTGTTAGCAAGTGGCTGTCGAAAGGAGAGGGTGAAGGAGGAACATAAAGCCAGCAAAGCCTCAAACATGGCAGAAGCAAAGACATTTGTAATACAAGGAGTGGCGTCATCGCTTTCATGCGAAAATGAAACTGACGTGAAGGGAGTGCTCCTTCATTATGCAGAAACGGCGATGCAGCATGCGGGTACATCAGGCTCGTTACGTTGTTCAAGTACATCAGCTCCGCCCACCAATGGTTTACAATTCGGCTGAAACTTCGCTTGCGATAATGCCCCTTTCTTTGCTTGCTTCTGGGAAGTCTCTCTCAATGAATCAAACAGTACCGCGATATACTTTAAATACGAAGCCCTTCCAAACGAATAATAAATGAGGCTCTGTAACCAATCATAAAAATGAACAACGCGTCGCCATTTAATGTTGTTTTGAGATCCTTTTGACAGAACACAAGCAACAAATTACAGGGTACATCCTTTTTTGGCACATACACCGGAGTGTGTGACCTCGGCAGCTATTTCATGCGCACTTGTGTTGAGGGGCACAGTACTCACGATATCAGAACGGTGACGTTAGTTGAAAGTTATGGTGGCTGCTGACTCGTAGACTTGATAAAATATTGCAACAAGGTTGCAACCAATATTGCAACAGCATTCAGCGGGACAAAAATCGTTTTATTTTTTTACTCCCGTAGGCGACCACCGTTACAGGACGAGCCTTTTTCAGAAAGAAAGAGGCAAGCAACTCAGGAAACACAGGAGCCATAATGTAAACGGTGGTCATGGAAATCCCAAGTATGGTGGGTGAAATTTATTTGGCGGTATAGTAAACGTTTTTAACCGAAGTAAAACGGGCACCAATAATGCGCACGACATGGAAGTTACTGAGGAAACTCTGGAGAGAGGAGGATTCATAAAACGAGCCATACACCAGCTAGCTATCCCGAAGGGGAGTGTACGCACTTCGCGATGAATAAATTAACAACAAGGACAATCAAGTGAAAGCAGCGAAGCGATCCTACATCAATCTCTACAGCAGCGGCGTTAAGGTAGGTGTAGCAATTGACCTTATAATATTAGCTAGCGATGTCCCACACGTACCCGAAAAGGATGCAGAACTGCCACTGAAGGGCTGTGAAATAGAAACAGCTCCAGGCCAAGAAAACGTCACCTTGAATATTTTCAAGAAAGAAAATTTGTATAAAATTCTTCCTGAGGTAGTTTACGAATGCTGAAGTACTTTAAATGTACCCGTATCTTGGATAAATGCCAACATCACTCTGATTTACCAGAATTGAGGTACCAAAGATCCCAGAAATACCATACACATAGCCTACTCGCAGTTGTATACAAGCTGTTTAAAAACGTTACTGTTCGCCGCATAACAGACAGCTTTTATTTCCAACAACCAGTGCAGCAAAGAGTGTTCAGAAGAAGATACCCTACTTTAAAAGAACGTGCTGCAAGAGGGGAGAAAGAAAGTGGCACAAACTCAACACGATGCGGGGCTAACAACTCAATCGGTCCTGTATTTTCTGTGCCTTTTTCTTAGTCCTTGGCAAACCACTCAATTACACCTATAATCACTACAAACTCGCCACGTCTACAGTACTCCTAGACCTTCTACGGTAATTTGCAAATATTTCGTAAATCAGTTTGCTAATGATAGCACTCTAGACAAGCAAAATTTACCTAATAAACCACATAATATCGCAAGAAAGGGGAGATATTGATGAAGGGAGGACGATCTTGCTCTTTAAAAACTTCCAACTACATCGTAATGGGACAATGGTTGAAACCAGACAACACGAAACGAATCGACTGCGCTGCGTATGCATCAGAAGATTAGCGCCCGGTTAAGCAGCAGCCAAGAAAGCGAATTCCTTATCAGTAAACGCAAGTTATTGGGAGCTGAGAGACATATTTCAGAGTCTGGCAATCGCCTCCGGTTCTTCAGTATATCCGCCAATTTTAAAATTGTAAAATGAGTCTTCTTCGTTGTCCATGAATATTGCTATAAGAAATACTTGATGCCACTGATTGGGCGAAAGCTCTGACCATCAAAGGGTGCGTGTTTTTCAGGGTATACTAAGAACCTGCTGGCGTCAGTAGTGGAATAGATTTTTGGAGAGGCGACACCGAGTTCACAGCATACAGGTAAAAAGGTTGCATCGGGCAACCGCCTCGCTACATACAAAGCATGACCCATATTCTAAAAAAGAGAAAAGAATCCGAATCAAAGCATGCTTTGTTTTCGGTTCTAGAAATCTTCCGAAACGGTGTAAACTTCCAAACCCCAACCGCCCCATCCCCGATTAGTCAATTAGATACTCTGAAAGGGGTTTGTTACTTGTGTTACATGTGTTTTGTACGGGCTCTTTGTTATGGGTAAAGGGCCATTCATTGGGCAGACCGGACAGGTTTTTGGTGGCACGATATTTACAATGCATCTGTAGATCTATCTCTAACAAGTGAACGATTTATTCCGTGGCAGAATGCACCTTACGGAAACAATATGGAAGATAAAGCGATTCCAAGAATCGGTTGTAACTGTGTCAACTCGCGACAGTGATTTTGCTTTTTCGGAGGCAGCGTGGACGGGCGTTTCATTGTTTTTTTTGCATGCGGATTACTTGTTAACAGGTCGACACTTCTTATTTTTGTTAGAATGGGTAAGCACTACGTACAGTTACACAATAAAATGTGACCCGCTGCGGTGGCTCTGTTCCTAATAAGTTGGGCTGGTGACACAATGGGCTACTTGTGAGTGCTGATAAATACCAAGAGAATTATTCCGGCGCAAAATTTTTATTGGCTTGGGTGCACCGGAACGTCCTCACAGTAATGAAAAGTAAGACACCTCGGTAACGGAAAAAAGTATTCAACAAATGCGTGATGCACATGATGTCGTTCGGAGCAAAACGTGCCGCTTTTCTACCACAGCTTTACACCAAACCTGCGTAGACCCACCTAGATATGGCCGCAAACCGTCGGTTGGGTTTGTTTGTTTATGCTTTGCTTTTACTGCCCGGCTGCACCGGTCTGTGTTATCTCTGTGCCATGGGAAGCGGTGTTCAATTCGTTCTTTCTGTGCCGCATGTGTTATCTCTTCTGATAGGGAGAGCGTTCGGAACTAACGTGAACTGCCTAGAATAACCTTCTTGGATCTACAATGTTCTAGATGTGAATCGATAGTTCCAGATTCATGCGCACCGAAAGATAAAAAGCCTGCAGAGCAGATGCCGGGGTGTTCGACTCGATGACGCTTGCCCACACAAGTCACTTTGTTGACTGCTGCTTCGCCACCTGTGTATTCTTTGAGTTGTTAGGGGAGAACAAGTTCACTCCAATAAACTTGTTTTTCCTCGAAGACGACAGTGCCATCTTTGACTTCGTGGCATCTAGTGGAGGCGCTGGGTACATGAAACCTAAGCCATCGTCAAGCCGACAAGCAAACCCAACTCGTGTAAGACGCCGACAGCAAGGCCTTCAGCCAGTGTTTGGACTACTTCCAGAGAACGCGAACAAAGAAGTCGTCGTGAAAACCTCCATGATCAACGCAGGCACCATCACGAGCGCTTCCAATCCTGTCCTGGTTTTTCAGCATCCAAGGGAGCCACCATCCTTCCATTGGTCGACTACGCAAGATCCCGAAGGTTTGTTGGGGCAAGTCGAACGGGTCAGGCTGTTTAACCATTGGGACTACGCAGAGACACTGAGGCAAGTGTTGTTCTATCGTGAGGACTAAGCACGCATTTGGTTCGAGAACCATGACAGCTGCTTGACCAACTGGGCTCACTTCAAAAGCGAGTTCCTTCAGACATTTACTACCTTGGTCAGAAAAGAACGCGCAGCACTTTTGCTTGAAAGTCGAACGCAAAACCCCAACGAAGGGGTCATGGTCTTCGTCGAGGAGATGAACCAACTTTTTCCCCGTGTGGACCCAGAAATTCTCGAGGTTCGTAAACTAAGGTTTCTGATGCGAGGAGTAAAGCAAGAACTCTTTGCTTGCCTTGTTCGTAACCCTCCTAAAACGGTGGCCGAATTCGCGTCTGAAGTGACGCGAAGGAAAAGACGCAAGAAATTTGAACAAGGCAGTCCCACCACCCTGTAAACGCGATGTTCTCGGAAACCATCGGTGCCGCAACTGGAAGCTCCGATACATTGCGCGAGACCATCCGAGCAGTGGTTAGGGAGGAGCTTCGAAAACTTTTTCCAACGACGCTGGAACCTCAAGTGGCTTCCCTGACTGATGTATTCCGAGAAGTCCAAACGCACTGGGACCGTTTACGCCGTCGGAAATATCCCGCGAACCACAAGCCATGACCTACTCCGCGGCTGTTCATCGACAATGCCAAGATCCAACCCGTCTTCAAGAAGCCCCGCCGTTCCGCCTTCCAGTGTCGAGCGCATGACCACCTGTAGCCCAAAACCACAACATGAGGAAGACGACGTCTGGCGAACGCCCGACAATCGTCCGCTGCGCTACAACTGCGAAGAGGGCGACCACATCTACCGTCGCTGCACCTACAAGAGGCTCGGCTTGCGAGGGTTCTCCGTCGATGCATCCCGCCACAGACCATGCCAGTGCCCATCGGAGATAGAGTACCTGTCGAACACCAGGCGTGGACCAGCCCATTTCAACCGATCGCCGTCGCCCTATTCATACTATTCGCCCAAACGCCGTAGCAGTGCTGATTTCGCACGTGGAAGGTCCCCCAGCCCAATTTGGGGAAACTAAAAGCGGAAACGTCTAGAGGTGAAGTTGCACAACGGCGGAAAAATAAAAACCGTCCTACGACGCAAGGACGCACACGACACCGTCATCCGAGCCCCAGCCCAGCGACCCGACGGATCTCTTACGAGACTACCGAACATGACGACAGTTTCACGGCGTGACGCGTACCTAACATGACCGAGATGGCCACTGAGGAGACAAGGAACATGACGACGCACAGTTTCCAACCGCCAACACGCGCAACCCGAAATGCGACGCCCCGACGAACCCGGAACTCAAAGAAGGCGGCGTCCGACTTCCACTTGTCTATTGATGGCTTTGATGCAGTCGCCCTCATCGACCCGGGAACCGACTACTCGGCAATGAGCGGGCCATTCGCGGCTAAGCTGAAAAAAAGTGCCCCCGTCGCATGCCCCCACGCGAGGGACACGAGTAAATGCAGAGCATTGGGGGTGGTCACGTGGCGTAGGTTGTAGTAGTGGGCGGTGGTAGTTGTAGTTGTTGTCCTACGGGTGCGTCGACGGCGCTTTAAGGTCAAATACGACGAAATGCACGAGGCGTTGGAGCACGGGGAGTTTGCGAGCTTGGACGAGTTCCTGCGCGCCTTCGACGTGCTGTCCAGGGAGGAGTACTCGGAGATTCTGCGGGCTGGCGCGTCGCGTCCGTGCGTGCTTAACGCGAGGACCCCCGCCGAGAAGCGCGTGAATGCGTTCAACCCGTGGATTGGAAGGGTTCTCGACTCCAACATGGACTTGCAGATCATCCTCGACCACTACGCGTGCGCGGCGTACGTCATGGACTACGTCAACAAGGCCTACTGCGGCATCTCATTTTCGTAACGCGGGGTCCACCGCTCACCGCTGACGTTTCGAAGCCGTGTCTCACTCTCGATTCTATGGATCCGCAGCTCGACGCTGACGACTGGCTGCGGCCTCTCGTTCTCGACGCTCGGGATCGGCCGCTCGACGCTGACGCTGACGCTGACAGCAGGAGGCCATCTGGTAAAGCCAAGCGGAATGTTCACATGCCGCGTCATTACCGGCAGCACAACGTGCCCTGCTGAGTTCGTCATTTTGCCGAACTGTTCCCGCGACGTAATACTCGGAATGGACGTTTTGATGGACAACAGTACAATAATTGATCTCCTGACCAAGTCAATAAATTTTTCTCCACATCACTCCATCACGCCAGAACCGAACCACAAACATCATGCTGCTGTAAGGATTGCCGATGATCATGTGACCCGCGCAACCCGTGCAAACTTGATGATCGCGGTCTACTGTGAATATGCTGCTCCTGACCTCAATGCTATCGTGGAGAGTGATGAAAGGTATCTTCTCGACCGTGGTGTCTCGGTCGCCAGAGGCATTGCACGCTTAAGAGAACACCAATCCCTCGTTTTGGTCACTAATTTCTACGATAAGCACCAGCATATAAACAAGGGCGTGGCAATGGCGTTCCTCGAAGAAACGAAAGTACCAAGTCACGTGATCGCGGTCGCCGACTTAGCATGCACACCTGAAGATACCATCAAGCTTGCGCAGCCCTTCCACCTGAATCCGGTGCTACCGCAAGAAAAACGGAACAAATTATTGGCTTTGCTGCGTCGCTACAGCGAGTGTATTTCGTCCAACTCTTAAAATATGTACGTCAGGCACCTCTAGCAAAGCACCGGATATTACCGAAGATGGAGCACGACCAACCCGACAGTCACCGTACAGCGTCTCTTCACACGAACGCGCAGCCATCCGGACTCATGTAGACGACATGCTCAGCGACGACATAACAAAGCCGTCGAAAAGTCCATGGGCCGCGCCTGTCGTACTTGTTAACTATATAGACGACACTTTAGGGTTCTGCATTGAATAACGGAGACTGAACAAAATCACCAGAAAGGACGTGTACCTACTGCCACGAATCCATGATGTCCTCGACCACCTCTGGCACGCGAAGTACTTCGCATCGATGGATCTGAGGACCGGCTACTCGAAATCGAAGCGGACGAGAGAGACCGCAAAAAGACTGCATTTAGATCCACGGGCGGTCTATACGAGATCAAGGTGATGCCGTTTGGGCTGTGCATGGCGCCGGCAAAGTTTCGAAGAGTCATGGACACTGTGCTACCTTGCCTGAAGTGGCACACCTGCCTCGTTTACCTCGACGACGTTGTGGTATTCGCCCGGACCTTCGACGAACACCTTGCATGGTTAGAGTCTCTACTCGAGGCCATTCGAATGTCGGGGTTAACGCTGAAGCACGGAAAGTGCCGTTTCGCGTGCGAGGAGCTAACGTTTTTGAGCTACGTCGTAATCGCCGCGGGAGTCCTGTCTGGCCCGTCGAAAATATCAGCCATAGCGGACTTCACAAGACCATAAGTCAAAAAGCACTTGGGAAGATTTATCGGACTATGCGCATACTACTGGCGCTTTGTCGCAAGCTTTGCACGCATTGCAGAGCTACTCCCGCCCCTGACATGAAATAGCACCATTTCGCATTGGAAAACGCCCAAAGAAAAGCATTCTGCGAGCTGCAACAACGCCTGCAAAACCCGTCCGTGCTCGCCCATTTCGACGAAAACGGCGAACTGGAAATGCACACGGACGCCAGCGATATAGGTTTTGGTGCCGTCCTCGTCCAAAAGCAAAGCGGTGGCGAAAAGGTAATCGGATACGCGAGCCGTGCTATGTCGCAGGAGGAGAAAGGGAACTGCGCCTCCGAAAAAGAGTGCCTGGCTATCCTTTCGGAAATTTCAAAATTTCCCCCACACGTGTATGTTAGACCGTTCCATGTTGTGACAGATCATCACGCGCATTTTTGGATCACCAATTCTGTAGGACCCCTTTGGCTGTCTAGGATGGTGGAGCTTTTCGCCTGCAAGAGTTTGACGTTACAATCTTCTATAAATCAGGGAGAAAACCCTCTGACGCGAACTGCCTGACCCGCGCTCCCGTCGACCAACCACTACAAGACTCCGTTGAAGACAGCGCGTTCTTCGGAGTCGTGCCAGAGAGCGACCTTGCAGCCCAGCAGGGTGCCGACCCCGAATTACGCGTCATGATCGACTACCTACAAGTACGCAACGTCGCAGTGCCTGAAGCGTTCAAACGCAACTTACCGGCATTCAGCTGAAAAACTCCGTCCTGGTGAAGAAGAATTTCAGGCTTAGAACGAGTACGAATTACCTTGTTGTCATGCCCATGGATCTCTGTGACGAAATTTTGTAAGCGTGCCACGATGATCCGTCTTCCGGACATCTCGGCACAGCTCACACTATTGGAATAATCAAGGTGAGGTACTACTGGCCCCGCCTTGCCTCTGACGTCACCCACTATGTCCGGAGCTGCCGTGACTCCCAGCAACGAAAATCGCCGCTTACGAGACCCGCCGGACTTCTGCAGCCGATCGCCGTCCCATCGAGGCCCGTCGTAAAGTTTGGAATAGACCTTCTGGGCTCGTTCTCTACGTCACAATCTGAGAACAAGTGGATTGTCGTAGCGACAGACTACATGACGCGCTACGCCGAGACGGCCCTTCTTCCGAGGGGGTCTGCGCAAGAAGTCTCAAAGTTCTTTATAAACCAAGTTGTGCTGCAAATTGGTGCCCCTGAAGTCCTAATCACTGACCGCAGAACGGCCTTCACAACTGAGCCTATGAAAGGAATCTTACGCTACAGAAACACGGATCACCGATGAACGAGGGCGTACCACCCCCAAACGAACGGACTTATGGAAGATCTGAACAAGACGATCGCGCGTATGCTATGTACATCGACGTTGAACATAAGAATTGAGATGAAGTCCTTCCGTGTGTCACTTTTACGTAAAACACGGCCACCCAGTAAACTACGCAGATGACACCATATGAGCTTGTCTATGGAAGACGGCTAACCATGATGCTCGATGCCGTGCTTCCCCACTTAAAAGACGACGACCTCAACGCCGACGTCTAAGGATACCTTCAACGTACGGAGGAGGCCCGCCAGCTCGCTTGAGTTTGTATAACGGTCCAGCAGCTGGTGGACGCCGGACGCTACAATCTCCGCCACCGAGACGCCGTGTACCACCCTGGGGATCGTGTGTGGGTGTGCACTCCCATCCGACGACGCGGACTCAGTGAGAAGCTTCTGCGGCGATATTTCAGCCCATACCAGATTCTACGACGTGTTGGCCCACTTACCTACGAGGTGGTCCCCGATGGTGGCTCCGGCACATCACGACGACGCACGCGACCGGAAGTCGTCCACATGGTTCGCCTAAAACCTTACTGCGCAAGATAAAAACTTTTTTGTTGTCGTTATTGTTTTTCTTTGTTCAGACTCTCATTTTATTTTAGCATCGCGTTGAGGAACTATTACAGGGGGTGGGGGTAATGCCGCAAACGATGCATTGGGTTTGTTTGTTCAAACTTTGGGTTTACTGCCCGGCGGCGCCTGTCTGTGTTATCTCTGTGTTAAGGGAAGCGCGTGTTCCATTTTTTTTTCTGTGCCGCATGTGCTATCTCTTCTGACAGGGAGAGCGTTCCGAAATAACGTGAACTGCATAGAATAACCTTCTTGGATCTACAATGTTCCAGATGTGAATCGACGGATCGAGAACCACGCGCGCTGAAAGATAAAAAGCCTGCAGAGCAGACGCCGGGGTGTTCGGGACGCTCGCCTACGCGCCTGCAGAGCAGACGCGTAGGCGAGCAGACGCTCGCCTACGCAAGACACATTGTTGACTGCTGCTTCACCACCTGTGTATTCCTTCAGTGGTTAGGGGAGCACAAGTTCGCTCCAATAAACTTATTTTTCCTTGAAGACTGCTGTGTCATCTTAGACTCCGTGACAATACGTAAGGAAGCCTCATAAACGTAACACTCAATGTGAGGGAAAGATTCTCCTGGATGAGATAGAAAACTCGAGTAGAGGCTATGAATGTTCAAAATATTAAAAAGACATGAGCTTTGGGTGCCAAAGTTGTCAGACATAGTGGAAACTAGCGACCCACAAGGATAAGAGAGTGGCTACCGAGAAAGGGTCTAAGAAAAGGGGAATGCCTTTGACTCGATCGAGGGGTGAAATGATAAAATTAGAGGCGAAGAATTAACGGGGCAGCGCGTGACAGGTGCGGGTGGAGGTGTCGAGAGGGGCTTTTGTTTTTTACTGGGGCAAAATATGGTGAAGATCACGATGTTGATGTTAGAATCGTACAAGCGCAGTTTATTTTCAAAAGCTGTTTTAACAACGTGTATGCTCCTGTCTAGCAGCTTAGTTACGGAAATAACTGAAATACGCCTAATAAACCACCATACTACACTAGTGTCCGGTTCTTTTTTATTCATGACATAATTTTCAGAAACTTACCATCTTGAATGAGAGCAATTATTGAAACTTGTAAGACACTTAAGGATTTATGTCTTTGTAAAGAGCTATTGCATCGACCACTTACAGAATTACTCACAGGGCACCGCGAAGTAGAACGCTGTGGTCGTCCACAACAGCTGGTACCCTCTAATGCGTTTCTCGCTGTGGTTTTTACTATTGCGTGCACGCATCGGCAATCACTGACACGACGTGTTGGTAATATCAACTATTAGCTATGTTTGTTTTATCGGGGACTTGACGTTCTTCTAGATACTGTATTACATAAACGGAAATAACTCATTCACCCAAAATAGCTTTCAAGGCTATTAGGCCGCCATTTTGATTATAGTCCATCGCCTCAATTTCGCTTCCCGCGTTGTGCACATAATAGAATTTTACAGCTTCAGTTTCCTTTATTTACGACTCTTTTAAGGTAGCAGTGCCTTATGTGTGTTACATGGTGGTACCACCATTGTGCATTTATGGAAAGATATTATAGGCTTCTGCGCAAAGGTTCTCTTTCCAGCGTATGCTAAATTGGTGGCTGGGGGTCGAAATATTTATACAAAGGGCTCTAATATTAGCATGGGTGTGTACGTGTTTTCCTTGACGGTCTTCTGGTTTTCATGTGTTAAAAATATGCGGTGCTTGGCTCTCTGGCGGTTCTCTCATAGATAACTAAGCAAGCCTTTATTACCTGTTCCGTGTTACCCATGTTGCTTGTTGGCTGTGATCTCACTTGTGAATTTAAAATACGCCTGCCCTCACTGTAATATGCCGCATGCAATTAGCTGCAAAACTAACACTTATTGCAATTGTAGAAAAGCGCTCTTGTCTGCTAACGACAAAAAGTACTTAGAGGCAAAGTGGGAGAAATTCTGTGTGAAACTATTAGCTATAAAAATTTTACCTGAGCTGGCACTTGACTTTTACACCCAGCCGGCACAAGCTGTATGTTCAGTTATTCAAACTTTATACAATTGTATCGTACACATTGCAGAATTTGTTCGCCAGAAAATGTTATGATAATTCTGGGTCTGCTCTATTTTCGCGTTACTTCGCGCTTGGTAAGATTTTTGTAGGGTTCCCACACTAAGTTTACTTCATTCTGGTTTTTAAACTTACAAGTGCGGTAGCCATGCCAGTTGAACGGACAAACTTTATTTCGGGGAAGCCTTTTTTGTGCCACTGAATCTCTTGATTTTAAAATTTTATGGCTTTTAGCTTCAACAGTAACCAGATTTGCCTCACAATTTGTACCTGTTAACATTCCACAAATACTGATGTCCTCGACGTTGCACTTCATCTGGTACGCTATCCTCGCCGAGGGCGCAACCTGAAACAACACCTACGTGATTAACCGCTGTAGCAATCAATAAATACAAGTCGTCTTCGCTGATTTGGCACATTTCGTACGGTGTATCTTACGAAGTTAGCGCAGCATAGTGAGTGTACTGAAGGAACGGTTACATTAGAGTAAGTCACAAAAGCTATCTAAAGGTGGTGCCATCACGGCCCTTGGACGTCTTGCGTGTGTGATGGGTCCGTTCAAACGTTTCTTTCATATGACTGCGAATAAGAGCTCAGACGGCATCGACGATACCAAATTATACTTTTTTATCGTTCCCAGGCAGCAGAGGACTGTTCGGCCTTACTCAAGCCGGTGTACTTTGGCCGGTGATTTTCTTCCCGGCCTTTCTCCGGCAACCATGTTCGGCCCATGTCCAAATGTGGGCCTTTTGGCCGTATACGGCCATACTCCCATCACTGTACAACGGCGAGTGTCCGTCGGCGAGTCGACCGGCTTACGTCCGTACGGCCAGATTCCGGCCGTAGGGCTCCGACCATCCCAAATCCACCCGAGGGCGGCCGAAGTACGACCACCGGAGGACAGCCGAGATGCGGTAGTAGGACTCCAGCCGGACTAAAGCCCACGGAAATTCGGCTGTGCTATGGGCATTGTAGTTCAGCCACAGTACGTTAACTGTACTGAGGCCTGTGGATGACCACTGAATGCAGCGCAAGCAGATGACTCAATTGCGCTGTCCAGCAACACAAACCAACCATTTTGGGTCCACTGCACCCACATCGAAGTAAGCCGACGCGCAACCACCACTCGTCCAGCCTTCAGCACAGCCTGGCTTAATTATCAGCGTCAGTTTACACCAAAATAATTTATTCAACAGTTATCAGAAATGGTCGTTCCTTTACTTGCTGTGCCTCTTTTACTGTCGATTACCGAATATTCATTTCTTTGCAGAGCTGGAATAGATGTATTGTCCAGGTCCTGATATCTTATGTTGGGCGGCTTACCTGTAATAAACAAGGAAGGATAGCGGGGGAGGGGGGGGGGGGGGGGCTGGCGAAAGGTGCCAGCCACATACTTTAGTGGGTTGATATTTCACAAAGATTAAAGAGCCGCTTTCGGGGAATTTCTTTTAAGGCAATACATTCATGCTCTGAATAAATCAACTATTTTTACAACAGCTGCTTGACCAGTTTTTTTGTATGAAACCGGTGCGAATGCCTTTACGAAGCGGTTCGGTACTCCACAAAACAACAAGCAGAATTTAATATAATTTACTTCATACAAAAAGTATGTCCAGTAATACCCCATTTTTCTTATAAAAAAATTTTCTTCTCTATCAACTTTTCTGATGATCTTTCACGGGGCTGATCCTAGAAGAAATCAAAGAAGTACTTTCAGTTTCAATATATTTGTATGTTGTTTTCATGCGTTATGTGCAAACTCCTTAACAGTGCAAAATAACTTAATTTTCCTCTAAAGTCGTACTATGTTAAGAAACTTCTAGGCGTGTTGCGAATGTCGCCCTTCTTCAAATGGCTGCAGTTGTATCCCTATGTGTTCCCGCAAGGAAAGGCGTAAGACAAGACTTTCATATTTTCTTTCATACAACTAACTTAGCAATTGTAGTATTCATACAGCTAACCTTACATACTGCAACGAATAAAGCAATAAATATTTCATTGGTCAAGTTTGAATGCGTAGGGTTCTCAACCCGTCGGAGGCGAACTTGGGGCTCCGAAAGTTCATTTTTTTATTTATTATTTTATTTATTTATTTATTTATTTGATACCTGCTTGACCTTGCATGCATTACAGCAGGGAGATACATAACACTAAGCATCAAATATGAGACCAAATAACAAAATATTTCTACAAAGCGCGGTGAAAATCGTCATTATAAACAGTGGATAAAATCATACGTGAAGATCATTATACTCTCATCTTGATCTAAAATAAAATGAATTGCGCAAGGCTTCACCTTAAAGAAAAGTTAATAATTTGCTTCAAGCTACCGATCCCACTTTATGACATGTAGAATGGCGCTTGGATATACTTCTCCCCTTCTATTCCAGTTTTCGGATGATAGATATCACGAAAAAATTTCAACCTCAGGTTACGTCTATGATCTTTCATTCAGGTTTACTTTTACTTTCCCTCATCCTAAGTTGACAGTGCCAATACCTAACACGAATCGCACTGCCCTATTCTGTATGTTTTCAAGCGTATCAACCTGCTCTTTGCTGTAGGGATCCCAGAAAGCACATGTTTACTCCTACATTGAGCGCACATGAGTGAAATACTGTTGTTCTTTTAAGCTAGGTGGAAGTTCGCTGAAATTTTATCTGGGAAAGCGAAAAACACCTGCAGCCGTAACTTTTATGTTGTGAACGTGCCTATTTCTCTAACTCGTTAAATAAACTCATCGTTATTTATATTCCCCGGCCGTTCTTTAAGCAGTGTAATTTACTGTATACGCACTCAATTGGAATGAAGGTTTTCTTGTAAAGTTGACGTTAACACACTTTTTAAGATTGAATGTCTTTTCTGAATCAGCACACTAGGATGTTATTCATTTGAATCATGCTGCAAGTATTCGGAATCACGTTCATTCGCTATAGACCTGTAAATTACACAGTCATTCGCGAACTATTTTAACAAAGGTTTGAGGCCACACAAACAAAAGTTGGCCCGCAACTGAGCCTTTGAAAATTCCTGAGGTCGCCGGAACATATCCAGACGAACAACCACTGAGAGCGACCAACTGCTGTCATAGAGAAATACGGTCGGCTATCCATGCAATAACAGATGCATTCAGATTATTGCCCGCAATGTACTAACAGGAAGGTGATATGAAGCACCGCCAAATGCTTTTTTGCCGCAGAAGAAAATAGTCAGCTACTTTATTTAGGCTTACGTATTACTAGAGCCAAATCGTGAATAAAAATAAATGAGCTGCGTTGAGCAAGAAAAACCCGACGAAATACGTGTTTGCTGGGATTCTGGCGATTATGTCTAACCAAATGAGTCATAACCCAAGTGTAGGTAATCTCAATTTCAAACACCGCCACTAAATTAACATCCAGACTTCGTCATTCACAAGGCTCTGTTGTTATGGCGAATTCAAAATAACACTTGTTTCTAAATGTGCAGTCATAAATCCCCTGAAGTAACATAGTGCAGGGCACAATGTTGAGCCTAACAATGCACGAGCTTAACCTCTTCTACATTTATCACAAACAATATAGTGCACATTGTTTTTCGCAGTATTATTGTGAGAAGAATAGCCGGAAACTTGCGCTTTTGCGCGCCCTTGCCTTTCTTTGGTGGGGAGTCCTTGACATGACGCCGTTTGAGCTCCTGCGTGGTAGGTGCTTGCTCGACACAATTTAAACCACTTATTTTGGTGTACCACCACCCCCTCGGGTCGGACATCGCTGCCGGGTCGATGTCTCCAATGGTTTCCATTTCTTGAGGGGGCGAATAGCCTCGAGCTGATGCGTCGACGACGCCGACGGGCGAGGCGTTGTAGGCGCTATGACTGGCGAGGCTTAGCTCACCCGTCGGTGTGGCACAGTCTTCTTGTGGCAATAAATGGCATTTCTATGGCCTAAATGTTTCCCTGGTAATGTCCAGTGAGGCCTTTCACCTTGCCCGTTTACCTGAACACTCATTACTGTTTGACAAACGTAGTTCGTTTATTTAAAACGCAGAAACACCGAGCGGATGAAAAACGAGTCTGCGCCAGTCGACTCACTAACGGCTCATTCTTCACCCAGTGAAAAACCGGTCCTATATCGGCGGGTCTTCTTCCAGGCACGTCTGGGCATGATTCTCGGCGCCCAGACGTGCGCCGTTGTTCGCATAATGACGTATAATCTGATACCTTCCGAGGGCCGGTCTCCTCTTGAACACCGGTCGCGGAAAATTCTGCGGCCGTTCGCTTGCCGTAATTCGGCAGAGGACCGCTAACCAAATGAAAAACATACAATCTGAGGTCGTAAGTTGGCCGGTCTCCTTTATAACACCGGCTGCCCGAAGAAAACGAATATTCTGCCGCCGGACGCACGGTTCAGTGTTGAAACAGCGGATGCGCGGCAGACGCCGCCTTCTTCTTTCCGCCGGTCTTCTTTCGAACACCAACTTCCTCAAGAATACGGATATCCTGTTGCCGGTCGCTTGCCGTGCTTCGGCTGAACACCGCTTCCAGAAGGAAAAACGAATGCCCTAAAGCCGTACTCCGGCCGATTTCTTTCTCAACATCTGCAGCCGAAAGGCAACTGAATATCTGGCAGCCGTGCAGCTGCCGTTGTACGTCTAAAGACGGGCGGCCGGAGAAATACCGAAGCGCTGGTTACCGAATGTTGGCCGTTCATCGTATGATCATTGACGTCCAGAACCTGGATGTTGGCCAGACATGCCAGAAGGCGGCCATAGACGGGTCGGTCTTGGGGCACACTTTCTGTCCCGCCTGGGTTCCTTCTAGCATTTGCTAAAGGCACACCTCACAGCAGGCCATGAAGGTCTTTGCGTAAACCGAAACTGCAAGTCGTGTAACGTCGGAAAAGTGTATGGAGGGTAGCGAGTGTGGCATCTGGTGTAGGCAGAAATGACGTATCCCTGCATAACAACGCGCTACATGTTTGCTTTAGTTTTACCTAAGTAGCGCTTTCAATTTCATAAACATGATATAAATTTGTTCTGAATAGCGATTAGTTTACTGCGTTTCATTTTGCCATTTCTTTAACCCTTTTGGAAATGCTTACCTGGGTTATCGTGAAAGTACGCAAAGAATCCCGCATGAATTTCGAGGCCAGCATTTGTAACTAAATACGGAAATAGCACAATGTCGCTCGAAAGGGTGCTTTTATTACCGAAAAAGGGCTCAAAGCTTGAATGATTTTGAGGTATATTTTTGTGAACCCTAATTTTTCAAACGTAATACTGATATAGTAGTTTATCTTAGTCAAAAACCTAATGTCGCGGCTCGGAATACTCGCTCGTTTATATTACTTCTAGGTAGCCTTACGTAGCAAGTCTCTGTAGAATTTGTCGTGAGGGTTTAAAAAATAATCACGTAAAGATATCTAGAAAATGTCTGCATCAAATTTCCAAAAATGGTAGCGACACCTAAAAAGCGTCCGCAAGATATATAAAAGTGTACAGCAAAAATGCAGCTACAAATAATTTTCTTGGTTCACATACACCCTAAGACCATCGTCAAAGAACGTTACCGAAGCAAACCTTTAACGTTGCAAATTTCGGTAAAACTTTCGTGCACTTCGGATGTACTGTAGAACAGTGCTTGCCTTGGACATTCAGATCCCTTCGGACGTCGCAGAGATGTCGGATTTATCTGGATGCTTACTACTTACAAGCAATCTATTTCAGTTCCCCGTGTACTGCCAACTTTTGCCGTTATTTACCTACGCTCCAGATAGCAGGACGTCTCTTCTAGAATGATTAACATATGTTTTCGTAGTTTTTTTTATTAGCACTAACAGGACCCATGACACCGATAGCTCTATGCTTGATGTATTCCTGCTTGACGGAAAAACCATATTTTCATGAAGAATCAATATGCTGTGTTCTTGTGCATTGTTTGAAGGTTGTTTTCCGGATCCGTATTTTGTGGTGTTGAAACCACACGCATAAACTGGGTTATCATCAGTAATATACTTGTGTTTTGCTCTCCACGCTGGATTATTGTTACGAAACCAACCAAACTTTTCGTCCCTGTCAGTGTAAATTATGCAGACAATTTGAAGATGCAGGACCATCGCCCACTCAAGTAAGTAAAAAGAAGGAGAAGGATAGAATAAGACTTTGCTGCTTTTTTCATGTTAGAGCAACGTGAACAACAAAAGCACAACTTGTGAGACTTCCACAGACCAAATGTGAAGGTTTTGTATTGGTAATTTATTTTGTACTATATGTAGGCACTTTTTCTTTCGCAATCATACCTACGCCTGTTAACACGCGTTTAAAACAAATTTCAATACACCCCAATGGAACGAACTATTTAAAATAAAATTAAACGATTTACTCACGTTATGCGGAAATTGCAGCTATAATATAAGCAAATTATGTATCTTGTAGTGTGAATTGCTGTTCGGAGTGTCTTACATAATTTGCAAAACATTGCACAAAACACCTCGTGCTGCCAAATGGGCTGCATGGTTTATTAAAAAAAAAGTGCATTCCTCGTGACGGCAATTTCTATTCCGAGAGCAAAATGAAAAGACATGGAACGAAGGAAGGCACACAAACCAAAGCACACGCTTGAACTGGTGCATTATAAAGGGATTCAAGCTTCAAACTACCGGGGAGAACTCTTGCATCTAAAAATACGGAATACATCTTCGATAGAACTAGGCTAAAAAAACAATCCAGTTTGCCCCATTGTTTCTGACATTGGACCTTTTGCCGAAAGCGTTTCGTGCTCCGTGGACTACCTCATTCGCCATATTCAGCACAGCTTTCACAGGTGAATTGGTTTACAAATGTTTCTCTCAGATATCATAAAACGCTAAATTTGTGGTAACTGTTCTCTAGTCACCGTCGATCTTGTATAATTGCACACTGCGGTTCTTCATGCAGATTGCGTCACCGCTATATAATCAGCCTACCAGCTGTCGCCGGTTTATAAAACAATCGATTCCTTTTCTCTTCAAACTATCTTTTTGAGTCTGGGCTACACGGACGTTTCAATGCCCTGTCGAAAACCTTAGTACTGATTTTCTATTGCGAGTCTTATTTTTACGGTGCAGGGTGCGCTTGTAGGCGAGCGTTCATTTGTGAATGGGAAATTGCCATGTAGCGCATAAATCAGTCATAATCTTGAATAAACATTATACAAGGGTGGTTTCAATTACGCGGAAATACGCGCAGCGTAGCTGAAAATTTGATTCGGATCTAACTTCGCCAATATTCGCATGGCACATCTCCAAATAAACTTTCGAGACACTGAAAACTTAAAGCCACTTTACCACAAAAGTTATGTTGACCACATGTTAACTATAAGGAAGCACGATGCTGCGGGACCCAAAAGGTTATTGACGAATCGACCGCAGCATTCTATTGGTTTTCTCTCTTTTCCTACATACGACACATTTTAAACTTCTTGGACGTTACCCTCACAATTTACCAGGGCAGGTTTCGAGATAAACTATATATAAAACGTAGAAATATGCGGTGGTATTTGCATTACCAAAGTAGCCATTTGAGGTGCTTCAAGGCAGCAATACATTATAGTCGACCCCACTGTTTCAGGATGTAAAGGCCGGTTTACAAAAAGTGACTGCATGTAAACCAACCCGGCCTTGCATTCCCGTCTTAACAGTTTATTGGTACAATTTTGATATCCGCTACCAAAACTCACAACGACCGTTACGTTAGAGAATAATGTTCATTTATAGGTTTCGAGCAGGTTCTCCTGATTATAATGCAAGAATTAAAAGCCAACATGCTTCTCCCTAGAAAAAAATGTCTGATGTCAATAATGTGAAGTTGTTTCGATTCTTCCTTTGTTCACGTTGCTGAATATTGCTTTTCCACAATATGCGATCACATTTCAAACAAACTAAATTCCACCAAAATTTAATTTCACCAGTCTGTCAATACCAATTATTTTTTCACGTGCCACGAAGAGTAAACGAGTTCTATGAACATAATGCAGCTAGACAATAGAATTTTCTGTTGCTAACAAGGTTGTATTTCGACTGATATTTAAAATCTTGTAACGGTCCATAAAAATATCGTGAGCGCGTGCATTTGTTTGTGTAGTTTTTTATTATCGTCCCTTTCTGATATCTTATTGGTAAAAAATACAAGCTCACAGCTGCTCTTATGTTGATTTCATTTTCTCCATTTTCTCCATTTATGTTGATTTCATGCAACTCCATTGCATCTCCCTCGAATGTCCCCGTTGATGTGCGGCTTTCCTACCTTCCATTTTTAGAACCATACCGTTTTTTTGTACTTTCGTCGGGCGCTCACACAAACTACAATACCTCATTAGTGCCTATACCTATGCGTTGTTCATGGTATCCCGATGACCACCCATTTGTTTGTATGGTTTTTTTAGTCCGCATTATTCAGAGCTTGACGCTCTGCTCAGTGGTGTCAGCAGGTTCAGGTCATATGTACTGGCCTGCTCATATTGTATAGTTACTCTATTGTAGTGCAGTTAGGATACATACTTTATCAACTCACTATAGGGGGCTTTTAAATGCAGAGCAATTATTAGCCTCGCCTGTTCCTGGGTCGGGCGGTGTCAACAGTTCCGCGTCCGCAGCAGGTGCGCCCTTCCTTCCCTCCTCTCTTTCAACAGCAGCTGGCGCGCGCATGCGTCGTAGTCAGCCCGTTCGCTCCGTCTTGGTCTCGGCGTAACAGGTGCGTGAGAGCAGCGCGGTGGGGCGTGGAAGGGCGCGCGCTGCTTGCGCATGCGCGCTCTCCGCCTGCCCCCCCCCCGTACTGCTCTCCCTCTACTGCGCGTGCTGCAAATTAGCGGCCAGCGGTCGCTCGTGTTTCAGTCACTGCGTTGCTCCTTCCTTCCTTGGTTGACGCTCGTGCCCACGTTTACTCGTGTCTGCTACTCCAGCATCACGGAAGAAGCGATGGAAGCAACACTGCCTTCAATCAGTACTGAGGCCCCAATGCTCTGCATTTACTCGTGTGCCCCTCGCGGGAAGGCGCGGGAATTTTTTTTTTGCTGCTTCTTTACCTTCTCCCCCTTTTGTTGCCCCATGAGCGTAACCGAAAAAATATACACACTACCCCTTTACGAAACATCTTCCTTTCTCACTGCTTGGCGAGCACGTATTTATACTTGTCATCTACGTCGTTATGTCAGTAATGTATAAAAATTATACTTCGACGAAGACAAGTTCTGCGGCCGACAGGTGAGTAAATATCGGTATAATTGTTCCTTTGTGCCTCCAACGTTTTACATACACAGTGGAGCCCCCTCCAAACGGCTGCAAGTATAACGAATGCTTGGTTACAATAAACCAACGTGGCATGACCATCGCAGCATGCAGTGGGGCAATGGCATTTCATTCAACATATGACAAGCAGGGCTAGGGTGCCAAGCGGGTAGTGCAAACGATCTACCATCGTCCCAGCACACCTGGCTTTCGCTGCCGACGCATCGTTCGCTTTCCGCAAACGCGGAGCGTTAAGGATTAGAGATGATCGCCGCTTACACAAAAAAACCAGAGGTAAAGACAAAGTTACAAAAGGACCTCCTCGTCATCTTCTATGTTGGTTCTCCCAACTTCTTTTGCAGGGGGAAGGAATGTGCATACAATAGAGGAGGTGAAGTGAGATAATGAATAAAATAACGCAGATGACGGCGAACCTGCAGATAGTTGGCGTTGGAACTGTGTCAACATGCGTGACTGGCATAAAATATATTCAGTCACTTACGCACCCGAGAAGACGGTCTGTGGGCCGAGAAATTGGCGGAATAGATTTGGTAGGGCCACAACATTAGCTGCACATACAATTCCGCATCCTGGCTCATGAAAGCTTGCGCCTTCCTCAACTTCTCGACCAAAAGAAAGAGAATGAAAAACAGAAAGCAATCTCAAAGCCCTGTCACTGAGGTGTCATCGATTGTTCTCTTGGGTGATTTTGAATAATCTGATGCAGGTTGCAAGAAATCGGCGAGTCACTTAAGATTTATAATCGGTTTAAATTGACAATCAGAACAGTTTTATGACATAATGAGATCCTGAGCTTCACGGCTATAGCCGACACATTGTTCTGGAAGCGCACCGGCTACAATGACACTTCTTACCACATTTATACATATACGAAAAGATTTTGTTCCCCTTGTGTAACTTCTCTGTTGACTGGGAGTTTCATTCCGGTGGTAGTGCAGCATGCTTCGCTTGATGGCTTCAGCCAGCACCATTTTTTTACCACGCGCCATCCAGGCGATATCTTCGGCCACTTCAGTGCTCCGTTCTTCTACGTGTCGCGCGCTCATACGGAGAAAATGATTATTACATGTATAACGCACGTTGGACATACCGAACAAATTCACTTTGTGGAGTGCGTTATAAGGGGCCTGTAAGGCTCAAACGCTTCAACACTCCAGTTTATTGTAAGTGGGCTCCGAATTTCACTGCAAAAATGAAATGCACACGCTCAAACAGGTGGCCTTAGCACTCGTGCCGTGTTACTGTCTCTTCTGTCGTCCCCGCCTAAACATGTAATTCGGATATGCATCCCG
The DNA here is from genome assembly GCF_048455015.1 of Haemaphysalis longicornis. Lineage (NCBI taxonomy): Eukaryota > Metazoa > Arthropoda > Arachnida > Ixodida > Ixodidae > Haemaphysalis > Haemaphysalis longicornis. The sequence goes on from NW_027526445.1 coordinate 19,083,357, forward strand.
AATTTCCCTGTAGTGGTGGGTTTTAGAATTGGTTTCCAAATTCTTGCATTACGATATTCAAATACATGTTCACGTGTATTGGCAAAAGCAAAGGCAAACTTTTTCTATGAGACCGAATATTACTAAACCGCAGCCGAAAGGGCGTTCCAGTTTCGTCAGTGTAATGTTGCCTACAAATAGTTCACTCGGTAAGATACACGACCTTAGCGAAGTCTCAGTTAAAGTTACTCTGTAAAAGTGTAAAGCTTTGCTGGTGGCACGTTGCGGGGTGGTTTTTTTGGACATAATTTGTACAGGAGTGTATTACAGTGCCTGCAACCAGTGTTTTAATGTCGGCTGTTACGAGAGTTTAGTATGGAAGCCACCTAGAGTCTTATTGCACAGACAGCGTACATGTGGTGGTTGGAAAGCGTACTTTTTAGGCCCTCAGTTTGAGTACAAATATTCTTTTCTTGTTTTCTTAGTACAACTGACACTGTTGGAGCAGAGGCAAAGTTTGTTATAACTAGGTAAGTTTGTGGAATAACGTTTACTGCTTTCTTCTAAGGATATTTTTATGGTTCACTTGGTTGGCTCTTATATTAGCTTCGTCAAAACCTGTTCACGGTATTTTGTATTCAAGAGGGAGATTTAAGTTCTCTTCAGTTTTAGTAAAAATCGGCTTGTTTTGTGCAAATTTTACTAACGCGTTAGGCTTGATTATGACGTGATGCTGACTTTCAGTTCCGGAAATGGCTACTATAAAATTGCGAATACTTCTGCGTTTTCTTCCCATTTTTATATAGTGTAGATGGAAGCCTGCCCTGAGATGTAGTAACACTAACGTACAGAAAGTTTACGCTGTGTCGTGGAAGGGAATGACAAAGGAAAATTGTAGGACGCGCTAGGCTATAGCTCCTTATTGACGTTACCACCTCTGGTTCACTGTGCTGCCAGATCATGAATATTTCGCCAATATACCTATTGTGGTACAGTGACTTTAAATTTCAATTGTCATTGAGAGCTTTTTTCGAGGTGTGCCATATGAATATTTTTGATGTTAGCTCTATTCCCGTCCAATCCTGTCCCGTCCACTCCCGTCTATTCTTCCACTCCCGTCTTCCACTCCAGTCTATTCCCGTACACTCCAGTCCCGTCCACTCCTCGTCCTGTGTTGTAGATGCGGCGCATCTCTTGCTCTGAGGCATGTCCCTCCTGCGTCGTCGGCGGAGGAAGCGGCGTCCGTCCGCAGCCCTCCTCCGTTCGCCACTCCCACAGCTGTGTGCAACACTCTCACTCCGGCGCATTGGCATAACGACAGCTGTCGCGCTTGGTTGGCTCGCGCTTCGCTGCGTTAACCCTGCGTTAACAGCTGCTCCGGTGCGCATGTGCGCGCATGCGCGACTCTCCTCTGCGGTCTCCTATCCTTCAACCCAATGGAAACGCCAATTGAACCCCCCGATGCGCCGCATCACAACAATGTTCACTTGCGGGGAGGTGCAGGCAATTTTTATTTAGCGCTTGCTTTCCGGTCGACGATGAACAAACACGCCCAAACCTTAGGTCTTTTTCATCTGGCGTTTTGTCGAAGGGGTACGCACGCACCCTAAGCATCTGGACCATTTAATAGCTCTTTCACTGCACGAACTCTCACCTTTGAATGTGATTGCCAAAGATATTTCAAGATCATCTCCTCACCAACACTCATTAGGCTTCCATCTCTTATGTCTCCCGAATAAGTGGTTCTAGCACTTGACCTGCCTTGACATTACAAGAACTCACAGCACCACTCTGTAATCTAAAAACCAAGTCGTACCCAGCTCCGGAGGGCCTCAGTTACACAAACCTAACGCACTTTCCTCACAATGCCCAGCTCCGTCTACTAGAATTACACAAATCCTATTAGATGAATGGTAAGCTACCCTCTCATTGGAAGCTCGCACAAATTAATCCTTTTTAAAAGCTTAGGTGGCCGCCCATGTGCTATTCCTCTTTTGGCCTACAGCTTTGTTGAACTGTATTGAAAAAATTATGGAGAAGATAGGGCCTAAAAGAATGTCCTGGTTTCTCGATAGCAGACTCCTGTACCCGAAGGAGATGAATGGATTCCGTAGGCTCAGATATTCTATTGACAATATAAATATTCGTGTTTCGTCAGTTGAGGAGCAATTTGATTGTAGCCACACAAAAGTCTCAATTTTCTTAGACTAAAAGCTGCTGACGACTCTGTCACACACACAGCCATTCTTGCTGCTCTGTAAGTGCATGACTTTGGAAAAACACCCTATGCCTGGAAGAAGGATTACCTTGCTGCACGACAGCTTTTCATGCGCACTTTCGGGCAGTGGCAGATCAAGTTTCTGAATCGAAAAGGGCGTTCCGGAAGGAGCTGTTTTAAGGTCATTGCTTTTTATTTTGACTTTCATACAACTGAAACGGTGCCTATCGCTGGTTTGTCAACGTCACGATTGATGCAGCCGACATTTCTATCGGGTACGCACCACTCTCCTGACGCACCACTCAGCAACATCTCGAGAAAGCCGTCGTCTTCATTTTAACCTACCATGCTGATTGTGGGCGTAACCAATCGCTCGAGGAAATCGTAGCAATGGCGCTCGTAAAGAAGAGCCTAGATCGGTACCCAATTCGGTTGAGTGGTCGCACCCTTCCGTACGCCCAGACTCACAGGTATCTTGGCGTAATCATTGACCGAAATCTATCCTGGTCGCCTGAAATAAAATGACTACGCGCCCGCATCTCTGCGACATCTCAGGTTCTGAGATATCTTGCCAGTTCGCGATGGAGCAGCAATTGCGGCTCGATGCTACAGCTTCACAAATCTTACTATCCATGGCTTCATACACTATAGCTTCCCGTTAGTGCACCGTGCAGCGTAAACTAATAAACTGAAGCTAGTAGCGGCGTGACCGAAGAGCCTGCGTGTTTGTCTTGGTCTACCCAGAGGTTCCGCGGCTGCCGGGACCGTCGCTGAAGATGTTGCTTGCTTATGGACGTACTCAAGTTACAGGAGTCGCTCCGTGTCCGTTTCCGGCATCTACTCCAAGCTACAACCCTCTGTCTCTACTCCAGGCTACATCTCTGTGCCTCAGCCCACTGCGGCCCAGAGTTCTGGGTTTGTTATTAGTGCATTGGCCCTTCCCAAAACAACGCAACCACCGCGAGCAGTGCCATCTGTTTCCGCCCTGGACATTAGCGTCTACTAGTATAGGATTACGCAAACCTGGCAGATCAACTAAAATGATCACGCCCCGGTTCAAGTGCTCCAAGTGGAGCTCATATTTTTACTGATTGGCCTTCGTTGCCTCAAAGTTCCTCCTCTCGATTATACGTCTCCTCGACCCGTAAACTCTAGACCTACTGGTTAGAAAGACCAACTACATTGCCTCAAAGAGGCATTCGTCTAGATCCTCCATCAAGAACCGAATGAATGGAGCGTATTCACCGACAAATACCCTGCCCTTCAGTAGCAGCTTATGAGCAGCAAGTACATTACATATGAACTTGCCGTTCAAGATAATAACTATCTACACCACAACGTAAAGGCGCTCCACATTATATTGTGTTTCTGTGGGTGCTTGGTCAGTGTGCGATAGCAGGAAACCATAAAGCTGATCACGCTCCCTCTGCATGTCACACCTACCAAAATATACGAAGAATATTTTTTACCAAACCCGACGCTTCCACCTTGGCCACAAGCTACGCTCTTTAGGAGAGAAACAGAATCGGGTCACATCCTACCCACCACCACAAGTATCTCTGCTCTCTTGACCCTCACCTGTCCTCGACTTCCTCACCACCTCCTCCGTCATCTAGAAGCCATCCTTAATCGGCTCTGACCTGATGCAGCCTCTACAATCAGGTACCGTTTCGGGATTGAACAATCTCCCGATACCATGTGCAAAAACTTTGCTTCGAAAGACACAATGAAACATGTTTTACTCCAATTTCCTTCTTACAAAGACTCAGGATCATTCTTGTTACATACCTTTGCACACCTAGGTTATATGCGAGGACCAGTGATTTTAACAACAATTTTAGCGCCCTAGCCTTCTTGCTCTCAGCAACGCCTAGCCTTAATATTTCTGTTAACGTACCTTAGCAACACTGGCGCAATTCAGAAAACTTTGATGTCTTCGTTCTGACACTTCAGCACTTGTCTTTTCTTACTCGTGTTCGTTCGTCCGTCTCTCAGCTTGTATCTCTTTTCTGCCCTCCTGTCTCTTGTGCCTTTTTTCCTTTTCTCCCTCCCTAACAGAGTAGTATGAAGGCGATTTTGTACGCCGGCTAAGCACTCTTTTTAATAAAGAGTTTCTCTCTTTCTCTCTATCTAGGTACATTTTGAGTTCCTATTGACGTTTCGCTGACTTGCAAGTAACTGACCCTGTCGATCTGAAAATTGTCACGTTGAAAAATATCTCTAAGAAAATTTTGAAGGGTAGAATAATCGATAGGTTTATTATACGCTAACTGGTAAAAAGGTAATACATGAATGATTTCATCTTAATAGCATGAGAAATGTTCGTGTACAGACACGAAAAATCGAGTTTGACTACTACGCAGTTGCCAGGGGTTTCCGTTTTTTGTGCTATCTGGGAGAAAATCAGTTGTACCCAATATCATGAAGAGGGTGATATTCAAAGAGCGGGAGGCTTTCGGTGAGAGTGCCAATACCAGAAACAATATGGCGCGGGGATCGCTAACCTAGTGAATCTTAGGAAGAAGGTAAAATTTACGCACTACCGGGTTTAGGGGTATCAGAAATCGCGGCATAGTTTCATTGATTGCTTTATGTTTGCCATGCTCAGAGAGCTTATGTTTGACATTTCGTTTATAAGCTTGAGTAGAACAATGTCGATTATAGTAGTTTGTGTTAAGGATTACTTTGGCGCGAACCTTTTCGGCGTGCCTAATAACTATGTCGGGACAGCTTGCGTGTTCCTCTAGCTATTTCGTTTCGTTGGTTATAATATTATGCCGAAAAAGAAATATGCACCTAGAATTAATTTTGGACATTACGTTGAACAGTTTTAATGGACATGCGATGCAACTTTTACACTGTGTATGAGGGGTACTGTTCTTTTGGCTACGTAGGGTCAGGTGGTCTTCATCTGAGTACGGATGGTTCTAGATATATTCTCGGAGCGACATATTTCTGCCGAAATTGTGTTAGTACTTGAAAATTTGAAATTCGTCAAAACCACCAGTAGCAGGGCAAGAGTTTAGACCCTTTCTCCAGGATTTCACCTGAGCTGGAGAGAGGGCTATATTTATAAGTTCCATTAAATTACCGGTGCGGTATCCTTGTGTCAGGACAAACAAGGAAAAAATCTTAGTGCTGGTGTTTGACTGCATTGGTGAGAATGAAGTACTCGAAGTGTTAATAAATTCCCGGTGAAACTGTCACTTTGTTAACGGAGTGGGGGAAAGTACGGGTGCTTGCATTTTTTACATTTTTAGGCTTGTAGCAAGCGTTAAAAAATCTTATCTCTGTTAAACTTGCGGGCTTTAGTTCGGGATACGGCGGAGACACTGCTATATTAAAAGTTGCATAAACGTGCGACATTCCTTGCTTAGCTTCTGGCTGAGTCTTTCTTTTGCCTTTTGGAGACAAATGGCAGCAGTATGGTGCTGATTTATACTAATGTCAAATAATTGCCCAGATTCTTGTGTGAGTACCTGTCGCCACCTTTTCATGCAACACCGGGAGATTTCAGTGGTAACATGTTTATTTATATACCTAATTATTCCTGGGAGCCACCGCGGCAGTTGAATAATGTGTACGTGCGAAACGTGCAATTCGTAAGGTAAGAACTTCTCAACGATTTTTCTTAAATTTATGGACCGTCATAAAACGGGATGGGTGGCTGCGTTACCTGAATTTTTGTGTTCTAATTAGTCATTGCTATGCTGATTCTTTAAAAGTTTGTAGAGTCCTGTTGTCCAGAGCGTTGGCTTTTTGACCCCTGAAGGTATGGCTGGAACGCTGCTGCGGTTGTCTGACGTTTGGTGGTCGCTAGAGACGTGGCGGGATGGTGCAGCTAGTTCTCGGTGTGACGGTGGTTTGTGAACTTCGCCGTTGTACACCAAAAGTTCCTTCTGGTTGCCGTGGCCGTTGCGGATTCGGCGGGGGAGGGCAGGGGGTCGGCTTGCTGCTGTGTTGGGAGGTTGTCTGCTGGCGTTTCTCGGGGCGCGGTGACCACGTAGGATTCGGGGGGTGGGGACGTCGGCGGTTGCTGCGCCACTCATATGACGTATTTACACTGTAAGAGAGTGGCGGCGTTGGCGGGAAGTCTCCGTTATTTAAAAAGACAGCCGTGGTTGGTTAACCTTGATGAATAACACAAAAAACAGAGAAAGAGGAGGGAAGCACAGATGAGGCAGTAGCCTAGTAGTTACCTCACCAGACTTGTATTTTGGAGGTTGTGGGTTTGGATCCCACGCCGCTGGCATTTTTTGCCCACTTTCTCTCATTCAAAAACAGAACCTATTTCAAGGATAACAAGTGACCACCACAATCTCCCCTTTGCTTTCCTTTGCTTTCTTTACAGCCGACGGTGTTTTTCCTTAATTTACGTAGCCCCTAATTTCCCATTTCTGATCACCACATGCATACGGCGGGTTTCCGTTAGGGCAGCGATGTTGTCGTAGGTATGTTAAGATTGCCCAACGCTGGTCGACCTCTCTCGGATTTAGTTGATGCTCTAACCATGGACCGGGGGTTTAAGGTCCCCTTCACTCCGAGTCGAAGTGGCGCTCTTTGGATTTTTGTTTTCTGGATCTCGACTGTCCGGAACCCACGCGAATTTCTTTGTTTCTTTAAAAAAAACGATATTTTTAAGGACAATACTGGCATACCATCCTTTGCTCTCCTTGGCATTCTTGACTGCCTAACATCATTTCTCTGTTAATTACCCAAGCCCCTCATTCCCCATTTATGACTGGCTACATCCACAGCGAGGGTATCTGTTCAGGACGTCATGTTGCCACCGGTAGCTTAGGAAGTTCCAACGCTGGTCTACCGTTCTCGGAATTTAATAGACAGTGGAGTCATGGCTCGGGGGTTCAAAAGGAGGTCCGCTTCCGTCAAAGCTGTCGTATTTGCCCTAGCTACAAACCCAAGGGCATTAAACTCTAAATTGAAAATAAATACCCGGCAAACGATAGGGCAGTACAGCCCCACCGGTCCCGTAGTGGCTATCGTAGCATAGGCGTATTCCGGAGGTCGTGAGTTGAAATCCCAAAAACGGGGATTATTTTCTTTACCTTCTCCGTTTCAAAAAACTATATTCGTTTCAAGGATAAAAAATGAGCTACCACAATCCCCCTTTTCATTCCTTGGTTTTTTCGACTGTCTTAATAATTTATCTCCTAATTTAGCAAGCCCTTTTTTTCCATTGGCGATTGCCACATTCATAGTGAGGGTCTCGGAGCTGGCAAGTTAGGTGCCACAGGTAGATTAAGTTGGTTCAAAGGCGGCGGACTTCTGTCGACATGTCGTATGCACTCGAGTCACGTCAGGGGGTTAAAAAGAAGGTCTACCTCCCCCCCTTTAGTCGGAGTAGAGCTGGCTACCACCCCCGAGCAGAAAAGAAGCAATAACATTAACATGAGTACTCTAAAAGGTGTAGGGTACCTCAGCCCTGGCGGTAGCATACTTTTCACTACATGAAACGCGTATTCTTGAGGTTGGGGGTTCGAATCTCCCTGGGCGGGCATGTTTTTCTCCTATTTCTTTCAAAAATGTCGAAATGTGTAAACGATAATAAATGAAATATTAAATTGTGTCCTTTGCTTTTCTCGGCTTTTTTGACTGGCTACACGTAATTTTGTATCAATTGAACGAGCCCCTCATTTCCCTTTCTGATTCGATTGCATATTCAAGGTCTCTGCTCTGGCAGTCTTGGTGCAAAGGTAGCGCAAGCAGTTTCAATGCTCGTCGATTGTTCTAGACACGTCGTAGGGGCTCGAGTAACGGCCCTGGGATTAAACAAGGAGCCGCCCTCCGACCCGAGTCGGCGGACTGGCGCTCGGTACCACTCCCACGCGAGAAAAAGATTACAGGAACTTAAGTACCCTTGAAAGTGGAGGGGAGCCCAGTTCCGCTGGAAGTGTGGTTATCGTACCACCAGAAGAGTATTGTGGAGGTCGTTGTTTAGAATCGTATTCGGCGCGCATGTTTTAGATTCGAAATTTTATTCCTCTACACCGAAGGGTTTTGACGACTGTTGATGACAACTTGAAACACTCCCGAACAAAGTAAAGAGGGTAGTGGCACCACTAGAAATCAAAACAGGAAAGTATAGAAAAACGCCGCCAAATCTTCTTGTCTTACCGATTGAGGTACGAGGCCATGCGAATACGGGAGCGACATACGGTTAACTCAGCACGCACATCTCCTCGTTTATCACCTGCATTTTCGCGGAAGGCCATGTGATGTCATCACGCGACCTCTCGCGACGGCGTGTGCTCCGCCATGGCACGTGTTCCAGAGGTCTGTGTAATTTGCCAATGAGCTGGGATTGTTTAAAAATTAAAGGAAGCTCACACCAACAAATGGCACCTTATTTCTCCATCTCGGCCGCCGATCTCGTCGCCTATGTCGACGGAGACAGAGATGGAGAAGTAAGAACGTCTAAGACCGGGTTTATGTGGCAGTAGTTTTGTAAAAAAGAATTTCCAGTAAGCTGCCTCACCAATACAAATCAACCAACCATTATTTATGGATCATGCATTGATTTCCATTACCAAATAATATCTCTTTGAGGTAATAAGGGGTGTGGTTAAGTATATTTCACTTGTCTCTGGTTTCACTTTTTGTCAATCATGTCTGTGAATTCAACTGGAGTCGCAAAAAATGGTTGTAGGTGTCGTTTACAACTTCGCTTTTCAATCACCTCTACTGGGTGGATTGTCGCGCACTTTAAAAGCAAAGCTTTTTACTTCTACCCCCAAGGGTTCACTCACCACGGTTAGTGTCAACACGAAACTCCAGCGAACGAATAAGGGAAGTTACTGGCACCAGCAGGAATGGAACGTTGAATGAATAGAGATACAGAGCGAGAGGTTGTTGTATTACGAATTGATCTCGGATCCCACCTGGAGACGGAGGAGGCAGACGGCGCAATTAACAGGAACATCTGTGCGTTTACCACATGCGTTCTCAGTGAGTGTACGTGATAGCTTCCCGCGACCTTTCGCTCCGCTTTGCACTCCGCCCACGGCGCCTCTAGCCGCCGCGAGCGTGCATTGCACATGCCCTAGGCGTTAACAAAATTTTAACGACGCTCACGTCAACACATAGCATCGAACTTCTCGTCTGTCTCTGTCGCTGATCTCGCAACCTCCCTCGGTGGCACAGGTACAAAGGAAAAGCGATATTGCCACGAACCACGAAGGGGTTGTTTATTTATTGTTTGTTTTTACTGCCGGGCCACGCCCGGCTCTGTTATCTGTGTCCCAAGCGAAGCGCGTCCTCCATTATTTATTTTTATGCCGCAAGCACTATCTCATTCAGATAAGCAGACTGCTTCGTCTTAATGTCACTAGCCAGAATAATCTTCTCTGTTCTACAATGTTCTGGATGTAAATCGACGTTTCCAGAAACACTCACGCCGAAAGATAAAAGCCTGCAGAGCAGACGTCGCAGGATTCCTTTCGACGACGCTGGCCTGCGCAAGTCAATTTGTTGACCGCTGCTTCGCCGCCTCTATATTCTCTTGAGTTGTTAGGGGAGCACAAGTTCGCACCGATAAACTTGTTTTCCTTGAAGACAACTGCTTCGTCTTTGGCCTCGTGACATCTGGTGGAGGTGCTGGGTAAATGCACCCTACGCCCTCGTCAAGCCGACAAGAAAGAGTCATTCGTGCCAGCCGCTGACAGCAAGGTCTTCAGCCGGAGTTTGTGCTCCTTCCGGATAAAGTGAAGAAAGAAGACGTCGTGACCACCACATGATCAACGCAGGCACCATGACCAGCACTACCCTTGTTCTTCAACAGCCCCGGGAACCACCATCGTTCCGGGGATACCCCGGGGAAGGCCCTGAGGACTTGTTGGAGAAAGTAGAGGGCGTCCGCATCTTTAACAGGTGGGATGACGAAGATACTTCCGCCATGTTTTCACTCCGAAAAAGAAGTGGCCCGAACGTGGTTTGAAAACCATGAAACCTCTCTAACTGCCTGGACTGTCTTTAAGAGGGAGTTCCTCAAAACAATCACCACCGTTGTGCGGAAAGAATGGGCCACCCTTTTGTTGGAAACATGCACGGAACACCCAAGGAAGGGGTCGTTATCTTCGTTGAGGAGATAAAGCAACTATTTTGCCGCGCGGGTCCCGAAATGACGGAAGAAAAGAAGTTACGCTTCTTGTGGCGTGGTGTGAAGGAGGAACAGTTTCCTGGACTTGTCGGTACACGCCCAAAGCCATCGCGGAATTCGTGACCGAAGACAGCACGATTCAGAAGGATCTTGATATGCGGACTTAGCGGTATGACCGAAACTTTTTTGGCGCGGGCAATGCGAACTACTTCGACAACGTGCGGATTCCGAATGATAGCCTTCGCGAAACCATCCGCGCAGTAGTGACACAGCTGCTGCGGAATCTTCTCCCCACGCCGCCGCAGCCCCACGTCGCTTCCCTTGCCGACGTGATTAGGGAAGAAGTGCAACAAGCGTTGGAAACTTCTACGCCATCCGAAGTACCCCCCAGCCACAAGGTATATCCTACTCCGCGGCCGTTCGCCAACCCCGCCCTGCTCCAGCACATCGTCAACAGGACCCGCCGTACCGCCGCCCACTATCGCCCGCTCTACCCCCGTTATACCAAAACATGACGCCAAGAAAGACCGACGTGTGGCGAACGCCCAATAATCGCCCGCTGAGCTACCATGGCGGAGAGGCGGACCACAACTGCCGTCGCTTTCCCTACAAGAGGCTCGGTTTGCGAGGGTTCTCCATCGACGGCCCACACAGCCGATACGGCCAGCGCCCTGCTGAGATCGAAGAATGCCTCTCCAGCACCAACCGAGGACCAGCCCGCTTACACCGTTCAACGTCGCCGCACCCGTATCAGTAACCGAACCACCGCAGCACTGCTGACTTGTCACGTGGAAAGTACCCCCGCCCACGCGGGGTAAAATAAAAGCAGTAACTTCTGGAGGTAAAGTTGCAGGACTGCAGAAAAATGAAAAACCTCAACCGACGCATCGACTCGCTGAATACTATGATTCACAACATGCCCTCAGCCCGAGGACCCAATCTAACCCTGACATGACTCCAGAACACGACGACAGCAAAACCGCGCGACGCGTACGCGACATGACCGAACCTGCCGCTGAGAACACGAAGAAGACTACGCCGGAAAGTACCCGACCGTCTGCACGTGCAAGCCGAGATACGACGCTTTGCCGCAAACGAAACTCGAGGAAAGCGGCGTCTGACGTTCAGCTGTCCATCGACGGCTTCGATGTAGTTGCCCTCATTAACACGGGAGCCGACTACTCAGTAATAAGGGGACCATTTGCGTCTAAGCTGAAGAAAGTTATGACAAGATGGGAGGGTCCGCGCATTCGCACAGCAGGAGGCCACCTCATGGCGCCAAGTGGAACGTGCACATCGCACGTCACCATAGGTGGCACAACGTACTCTGCGGTGCGCGTGGTTTTGCCTAACTGCTCCCGCGACGTAATTCTCGGAATATACTTTTTGACGGACAACGGCGCAATAATTTATTTAAAGACGAAGTCGATAACATTTCCTCCGGTCACTCCACGACACCGAAGCAGAACCCCGAACACCCTGCTGCTGTAAGTATCGCGGACGATTACGTCACCCTGCCACCCCGCGCAAGCTTGATGATCACCGTCTTCTGTGAAGGTGCTGCTCCTGAAGTCGACGCTATCGGGGAGAGTGACCAAATGTTGCTTCTCGATCGCGGTGTGTCTCTCGCAAGAGGCATTGCGGGTTTTAAGCGACGCAAAGGCCACGTTTTGGTCACCAATTTCACCTAGCAGTACCAGCATTTAAACAGGGGCGCTGCAACTGCGTTCTTCGAAGATACGCAAGAAGCAAGTGACGTGATCGCTGTTGCCGACTTTGAACGTGCACCCAAATCTCATCGACGGGAATCCGGCGTTACCGCAAGAAGAACGGAAGAAATTATTGGATTTGCTGCATCGCTACAAAGAGTGTTTTTCGTCGAACTCAAAACTACGTCAGATACATCTAGCGAAGCACCGAATAATAACCGAAGATGGAGCCCGACCTACCCGACAGTCACCGTACCGCGTCTCTTCACACGAGCGGGAAGCCACCCGGACTCAGGTCGACGCAATGCTCAGCGACGACATTACAAAGCCATCGAAAGCCCGTGGGCTACGCCGGTCATACTCGTAAAAAAAAAGACGGCACATTAAGGATGTGCGTTGACTACCGACGACTGAACAAGATCACCAATAAGGACGTGTGCCCCCTCCCCCGAATCGACTACGCCCTCGACCACCTCTGCCATGCGAAGTACTTCTCGAAGATGGATTGAAGTGGATGAGAGAGACCGAGAGAAGACTGCATTTATAACCCCAGACACCCTATACGAGTTCATGGTGATGCTGTTCGGTTGTGCACGGGACCAGCAACGTTTCAACGAGTCATAGACACTGTGCTAGCTGGCCTGAAGTGGCACACCTGCCTCGTATACCTCGACGACGTTGTGGTATTCTCCCGGACTTTCGATGAACACCTTGCAAGGTTGCAGTCTGTACTCGACGGCATCCGTACGTCGGGGTTAACTTTGAAGCCTGAAAAGTGCCGATTTGCATACGAGGAAGTAAAATGTTTGGGCCAGGTCTTCAATGCTGCGGGAGTCCGGCCTGACCCGGCAAAAACTTCAATCATATCGAACTTGCCGAGACCTACAGATAAGAAGGGCCTGCGCAGATTTCTGGGACTGTGCGCATACAACTGGCACTGAGTCGCAAACTTCGCTCGCATTGCAGAGCCACTCACGCGCTTGACGAAAGATGGCACCCCTTTCAGCTAGGAAAATGCCCAAGAAAAAGCCTTATGCGAGCTGCAACAATGCCTGCAAAGCCCGCCCGCGCAGGCGCATTTCGACGAAAACGGCGAAACGGAAATGCACACGGACGCCAGAGATTTAGGTTTGGGTGCCGTTCTCGTACAAAACCAAAGCGGTTGCGAAAACGTAAACGCCTATGCAAGCCGTGGTCTGTCAAAGGAAGAAATAAACTACTCAGACGCTGAGAAAGAGTGCCTCGCGATTATATGGGCCATTTCGAAATTTGGCCAATACGTGTAAGAAAGACCGCTCAAAGTTGTGACAGACCACCATGCGCTTTGTTGGCTCGGAAATTTGAAGGACCCATCTGGCGGTCTTGGTAGGTGGAGCTTGCGCCTGCAGGAATTCCATGTTACAGTAGTCTATAAATCCGGCAGGAAACATTCCGACGCAGACTGCCTGTCCAGCGGCCCCGTCGACCCACCACCCCAAGACTCCGATGAGGACAGTGCGTTCTTCGGAGTCGTGACGGAGAGCGACTTAGCCGCCCAGCAGCGGGACGACCCCTACTTACGCGTTGTAATCGACTACCTCGAAGGATGCAACCTCGATGTACCTAGAACCTTCAAACGCAACCTACCAGCATTCAGCCTGAAAAACTCCGTTCTCGTTAAGAAGAATTTCAGCCCCGGAACCAAAACAAATTATCTTTTTGTCATCCGAGCACACCTTCGCGACGAAATATTGGAAGCGTGCAATGACGACCCGACTTCCGCACATCTCGGAACAGCCCGCACAATTGGTAAAATCAAGGCGAACTACTACTGGCCCCGCCTTGCATCCGCCGTCACACACTACGTCTGGAGCTGCCATGACTACCAGTGACGAAAGACGCCACCGACGATACCCGCCGGACTTCTGCAGCCGATCGCCTTCCCATCGAGGCCCTTCCAACAGATTGGAATGGACGTTCTGCGCCCGTTCCCTATATCCCAATCCGAGAACAAGTGGATTGTCGTAGCGACAGACTACATGACACGCTACACAGAGATCACCGCTCTTGTGAGGGGGACTGCACAAGAAATGGCAAAGTTCTTTATAAGCCAAGTTGTGCTGCTACATGGAGCCCCGGACGTCCTAATCGGGGGACCGCGGAATGGCCTTTACTGCGGTGCTGATGCAAAGAGTATTACGCTACAGCAGCATGGATCATCAAAGAACGACGCAGTACCACCGAGAAACAAACGGACTAACAGAACGTCTGAACAACACAATCGCAGATATGCTATCAATGTACGTGGACGTTGAGCTTAAGACTTCGGACGAAGTGCTCCCGTATGTCACCTTTGCGTACAACACGGCTATCCAGGAAAATACGCAGATGATGCCGTTCGAGCTTGTTTACGGAAGACGGCCGACTACGATGCTTTAAGCCATGCCTCCGCATGTAGAAGACGACGACCTCAACCACGATGTCCAAGGATACCTTCAGCGTGTGGAGGGGGCCAGCAAGCTCGCTCGAGTTCGCACAACGGACCAGAAGCTGGTGGATGCCGTGCGCTACAACCTCCGACGCCGAGACGCCGAGTACCACCCAGGGGATCATGTTTGGGTTTGGACTTCTATCTGACGGTGGTGATTCAGCGAACAGCTCTTGCGACGGTATTTGGTAGCCTACCTGATTCTACGACGTGTCGGCCCACTCCCTTACGAGGTGATCCCCGATAGTGATTCCGGAACATCACGACGACGTACGTGCCCAAAAGTCGTCCACGTGGTTCGCTTGAAACCTTACTAAGCAAGATGACGGACTTTGTTGTTGTTTGTTTGCATTGTCTTTTGTTTTGCATCAGGCCGATGCACTCTTGGAGGGGGGATACTGCCGCGAACCACGTAAGGGTTTGTTTATTTATTGTTTGTTTTCACTGCCGGGCCACGCTCGGCTGTGTTATCTCTGTCCGAAGTGAAGCGCGTCTTTCAATCGTTATTTTTGTGTCGCAAGCGTTATCTTATTCTGATAAGCAGACTGTTTAGTCCTAACGTCACTAGCCCAGAATAATCTTCCCTCATCTACAATGTTCCAAAATCGACGGTTACAGAAACACTCGCCCCGAACGGTAAAATCCTGCAGAGCAGACGTCGCGGGATTCCTTTCGACGACACTCGCCTGCGCAAGTCAATTTCTTCACCGCTGCTTCGCCGCCTCTGTATTCGTTTAATTTTTAGGGAAGCACAAGTTTGCTCCAATAAACTTGTTTTCCTTGAAGAGAACTGCGTCGTCGTTGGCCATGTGACAATATCGTATTAACGCTGTGTTTGAGCTTGATTTATTTTTATGCAAACCTTGCGTTTCCACCCATGTGCATCACCAATACTACTCAAGCAACCACAATTCATGGATCATGAATGGCTTTGACCTTTTGCAAAGAATATCTCTTTGACGCAATAAGGAGCGTGGTTAGGTGCTTTTCACTTTTCTCCGGTTTCACTCTTTCTAGATCCACGTTTGTGAATTCAACTGACGTTGCAGTTGTAATCATTATGAGTGTCCTTTACAGTTTCACTTTCCGCCCACCTCCACAGGGTGAATTAGCGTGCATTTTTAAAGCTTTCTACCTCTACCAGCCAAGGTTCTTTCGTTGACGGCGAGAAAAATCTCCCAATGTGCTTGGGGAAGTGGATGGAGCACTCACAGAGCACACGGTAGATGGAGCGGTGGCAGCGCGCTGTTACCCACCGTTCCCCGTGCTCACCCCGGTGGGCACATCGTCAGCGGAACAGTTCCATGGGCTTTGTCGTCTGCTTTAGCGACGATGTTGGCTCTCTTATGGCTCAGCTTCGCTTTCCTCACTCGTTTACTGCTGACGGCTTCATTAACTTGTTCGACAGCACCTTCTGGGTGATTGGGACACGGCGGAATAAGAGGTCGTACGGCAGAGATAGGCTGAAGATTGGTTTGATGGTGGAAAAACGAAATGTAAAGACCACTTACAGACATCTCGCCACCACAGAAACGCCACCTTTTGTGCACTGGTTGTCTCGAGTAAGATTCCGCGTTGTAAAATTTAAATACCACTTCTGTTGTGTTGTAAAATCTATTACAATGGGCAGACAGAACAACTTGCTCTAAAAAAAGCGATCATAAATGTTCGGTTAATTTTTTCGCAATTCTCCAACTTACGAAACTATTTAAATTAAATCTCTATAAGTGGGAGCCAATCAGGTCACTTGCCTTATTATTTCGATATCTGCGCTTGTGTCGCGCGGATTTATATCGCTTACCTAGCATATCACGATGGATAGGTACCGCTGTCTCACCCTTTCAAACAAGCTACTCTCCGCCTGCTTTTCCCGATGCACGGCCGGGCTACAGTGGTGGCCTCCGCCACCGCTGAAGCCCGGTCGTGTATCGGTCTTGGTTAATCGCTGTGGGTGTCGTTTACAGTATCGCTTTCTAAAAACATCCACAGTGTGAATTGGCATGCATTCTTCCCCACTTTCTTTCTTTCTTTCCACAATCCGTATCTCTAGCAATGATAACAGATGTCATACCATATTGTCTCCTTTGCTCTCGTTGGCTTTTTACTTGCGTAAACTTTTTTTAATCAATTCAGCGAGCTCCTTACTTCCATTTCTGATTCGCTACGTGCCTAGCGGGGGTCGCCTTTCTGGCCGTCTTAGTGCCATAGGTATTTTACACCAGTTAAAAGTTAGTCGACCGCTCTCCCCATTTCGTAGGCACTCGAGTCACGGCTCTGGGAATAACAATAAGGTGCTCTTCCCCGATTAGTCAGAGTGGCCCTACTACCTACCCCACGCTCAAAAAAATTACCTTATCATACATACCCGAGAAAGTGGAGGGGAACCCAGCCATACTGGTAGTGTTGGGGTCATCGTACCAGGCGCTCATTCTGATGGTCGTGGCCGCGGATCCCACCCGGAGGGCACGTTTTTCTTACCTCACTTTGTTTCTTTGAAAAATGTCCACCGGTGTCACTATCGTAAAGGACATACCACACTCTCTGTTTTGCTTTCATCAGTTTTCATGAACTCTCTCTCTATCTCTCTTTCTCTCTCCCCCTGTCTCTCTCTCTCTATATATATATATATATATATATATATATATATTTATTTATTTATTTACTTATATATAAATATATATTGCCGCGAACCATACATTGGGTTTGTTTATTTGTGTTTTGCTTTTATCGCCCGGCTGCGCCGGTCTGTGTTATCTCTGCGCCAAGGGAAGCGCGTGTTCCATTCTTTCTTTCTGTGCCGCATGTGTTATCTGTTGTGATAGGGAGAGCATTCCGATCTAACGTGAACAGCCCAGAATAATCTTCTTGGATCTACTATGTTCTCGATGGGAATCGACGTTTCGAGAACCACGCACGCCAAAAGATAAAAAGCCTGCAGTGCGGACGCCGGGGCATTCGATTCGACGACACTCGCCTGTGCAAGTCACTTTGTTGACCGCTGCTTCGCCGCCTTTGTATTCTTTTGAGTTGTTAGGGGAGCACAAGTTCGCTCCAATAAACGCGTTTTTCATTCAACACAACTGCATCGTCCTTGTCTTCGTGACATCTGGTGGTGGTGCTGGGTACGCGCACCCTTCATGCCCACTACAACCTCGAAAAGCCGCCAAGCCAGTCCAACAAGAGCCAGCCCCCGCCTGCAAGATTTACCGCCCGAGTTCGGTTTGATGCCAGAAGGGCCCAAGAAAAGGAACGCTGCAACCAACACCATGGTGCAAGAAACAACGTCGACAATCGTCGTGCAGCAGCCCCGGGAACCGCCATCGTTCCGAGGAGCCCCCGCAGAAGACCCAGAAGAATGGTTGGAGAAACTGGAACGCGTCCGGAAATTCAACAGGTGGGACGACGCAGAAACAAAAAAGGCACGTTTTCTTTTACTTGGAAGATTCGGCTCGCACTTGGTTCGAGAACCACGAGAGCTCCTTGGAAAACTGGGCTCAGTTCAAAAGAGAGTTTACTAAGACCTTCACTACCGTCGTGCGGAAAGAAAGAGCCGCCCTTTTGTTGGAAACGCGCACGCAACACCCCAACGAAGGTGTCGTGATCTTCGTTGAGGAGAT
This sequence comes from Haemaphysalis longicornis, assembly GCF_048455015.1. Classification (NCBI taxonomy): domain Eukaryota; kingdom Metazoa; phylum Arthropoda; class Arachnida; order Ixodida; family Ixodidae; genus Haemaphysalis; species Haemaphysalis longicornis. The sequence goes on from NW_027526445.1 coordinate 19,101,463, forward strand.
GAAGCAGCTATTTCGCCGCGCGGACCCCGAAATAACGGAAGAAAAGAAGTTGCGCTTCCTAATGCGCGGAGTGAAGGAGGAATTGTTTGCTGGACTTGTCCGAAATCCGCCCAAAACCGTCGCCGAATTCGTGACCGAAGCCAGCACCATTGAGAAAGCCCTCGAAATGCGTGCTAAGCAGTATGACCGCAACTTTGTTGGCGCGGCCAATGCGAACGACTTTGGCAGCACGCGGATCCCGGCCGACAGCCTACGCGAGACTATCCGCGCAATAGTGAGACTCTCTCACTATTGCGGAAACTTCTCCCAACGCCGCCGCAGCCCCAAGTCGCTTCCCTCACCGACGTGATAAGAGAAGAAGTGCAACAAGCGTTGGGAACTTCTACGCCATCCGAGGTACCCCGAGAGCCACAAGCTATGACATACTCCGCAGCTGTTCGTCGACCCCGCCCTGCTCCAACACGCCGTCAAGAGGCCCCGCCGTACCGCCGCCCACTGTCACCCGCCCGACCCCCGGTAGCCCGAAACCAGACGCCGAGGAAGACGGATGTATGGCGAACTCCCGATAACCGTCCTCTGTGCTACCACTGCGGAGAGGCCGACCACATTTACCGTCGCTGCCCATACAAAAGACTCGGACTGCGTGGTTTCTCCGTCGACGCACCTCGCCCTCTCCCTGGCCAACGACCACGTGAGATCGACGAGTATCTATCTGAAACCAGCCGTGGCCCAGCGCGTTTCAACCGTTCGCCGTCGCCCTACCCCTTCCAATCGCCGAACCGCCGTAGCAACGCTGACTTTGCCCGTGGAAGGTCCCCCAGCCCACGCGGGGGAAACTAAAGGCGGCAACTTCTGGAGGTGAAGTTGCTCTACGGCGAAAAACTAGAAACCCTCCAACTACGCAAGGACGCGCTGAAGACAGTGATTCACGACATGCCCTCATCCCGACGAGCCGACCTAACCCTCACGAGACTCCCGAACACGACGACAGCTACACGGCGCGACGCGTACCCGACCTGACCGAGACGTCCGTTGAGAAGACGACGACAACGACGATGCACAATGCCCGACCATCAACACGTACAAGCAGAGATACGACGCCCCTACGAACCCAGAACTCGAGGACGACTGCATCTGACGTCAAGGTGTCCATCGACGGCTTTGACGTAGTCGCCCTCGTAGACACGGGAGCTGACTATTCGGTAATGAGCGGACCATTTGCGTCTAAACTGAAGAAAGTTATGACCAGATGGGACGGTCCGCACATACGCACAGCAGGAGGCCACCTCGTGACGCCAAGTGGAACGTGCACATCGCGCGTCACCATAGACGGCCCAACGTACCCTGCGGCGTTCGTCGTTCTGCCTAACTGCTCCCGCGACGTGATTCTCGGAATGGACTTTTTGACGGACAACGGCGCAATAATTGATCTGCAGACCAAGTCGATAACATTTTCCTCCAATCACTCCACGACGCCGCAGCCGAACCCCGATCACCGTGCTGCTGTCAGGGTACCGACGATCACATCACCCTGCCACCCCGCGCAAGCTTGATGATCGCCGTCTACTGTGAGGATGCTGCTTCTGACATCGACGCTATCGTAGAGAGTGATCGAAGGTTGCTTCTCGACCGCTGCGTCTCCGTCGCAAGAGGCATTGCGCACTTTAAGCAACGCCAATCTCACGTTTTGGTCACTAATTTCACCGAAGAGTACCAGCATTTAAACAAGAGAGCTGCAATTGCGTTCCTCGAAGAAACGCAAGAAGCGAGTGATGTGATCGCAGTCGCCGACTTTGAACGCACACCCGTAGAAACATTCAAGCTCCCGCAGCCATTCGACGTGAATCCGGCGCTACCGCAAGAACAACGGAAAAAATTATTGGCTTTGCTGCGTCGCTATAGCGAATGTTTTTCGTCGAGCGCAAAACTACGTCAGACCCCTCTAGCGAAGCACCGAATAATAACCGAAGATGGAGCCCGACCTACCCGACAGTCACCGTACCGCGTCTCTTCACACGAACGGCAAGCCATCCGGACTCAAGTCGACGACATGCTGAGCGATGACATTATACAGCCATCGAAAAGCCCCTGGGCTGCGCCCGTCGTACTCGTAAAGAAAAAAGACGGCACATTAAGGTTTTGCGTTGACTACCGGCGACTGAACAAAATCACGAAAAAGGACGTGTACCCCCTCCCCCGAATCGACGATGCCCTCGACCACCTCTGCCACGCGAAGTACTTCTCATCGATGGACCTGAAGACCGGCTACTGGCAAATTGAAGTGGACGAGAGAGACCGAGAGAAGACTGCATTTATAACCCCAGCCGGCCTATACGAGTTCAAGGTGATGCCGTTTGGGCTGTGCACAGCACCAGCGACGTTTCAAAGAGTCATGGACACTGTGCTAGCTGGCCTTAAGTGGCACACCTGCCTCGTATACCTCGACGACGTAGTGGTATTCGCCCGGACTTTCGACGAACACCTTGCAAGGTTGGAGTCTGTACTCGAGGCCATTCGTACGTCGGGGTTGACGCTGAAGCCTGAAAAGTGCCGTTTCGCATACGAGGAACTCAAGTTCTTGGGCCACGTCGTCAACGCCGCGGGAGTCCTACCTGACCCGGCAAAAACTTCAGCCATTGTGAACTTCCCAAGGCCGAAAGACAAGAAGGGCGTGCGGAGATTTCTCGGGCTGTGCGCATACTACCGGCGCTTCGTCGCAAACTTCGCACGCATTGCAGAGCCACTCACGCGCTTGACGAAAGATAGCACCCCTTTCAGCTGGGAAAACGACCAAGAAAAAGCATTCGGCGAGCTGCAAAAACGCCTGCAAAGCCCGCCCGTGCTCGCTCATTTCGACGGAAATGCCGAAACGGAAATGCATACGGCCGCCAGTGATATAGGCTTGGGTGCCGTCCTTGTCCAAAAGCAAAGCGGCTGCGAAAGGGTAATCGCCTATGCTAGCCGTGGTCTGTCGAAGGAGGAGAAAAACTATTCTGCCTCTGAGAAAGAGTGCCTGGCTATTATATGGGCGATTTCGAAATTTCGCCCATACGTGTATGGAAGGCCATTCAAGGTTGTAACAGACCACCATGCGCTGTGTTGGCTCGCCAATTTGAAGGACCCCTCTGGCCGTCTTGGGCGGTGGAGCTTGCGCCTGCAGGAGTTCGACGTTACAGTCGTTTATAAATCCGGCAGGAAACACTCCGACGCCGACTGCCTGTCCCGCGCCCCCGTCGACCCACCACCACAAGACTCTGATGAAGACAGCGCGTTCTTCGGGATCGTGACGGAGAGCGACCTAGCCGCCCAGCAGCGTGCCGACCCCGACTTACGCGTCATAATCGAGTACCTCGAGGGATGCAACGTTGCCGTTCCTAGGACCTTCAAACGCAGCTTACCAGCATTCAGCCTGAGAAACTCCCTCCTTGTGAAGAAGAATTTCAGCCCCGGAACAAGAGCGAATTACCTTCTCGTCATCCCCGCGGACCTTCGTGACGAAATTTTGGAAGCGTGCCACGACGACCTGTCTTCCGGACATCTGGGCACAGCCCGCACTATTGGAAAAATCAAGGCGAGGTACTACTGGCCCGGCCTTACCTCTGACGTCACCCACTTCGTCCGGAGCTGCCGTGACTGCCAGCGTCGAAAAACGCCGCCGAGAAGACCCGCCGGACTTCTGCAACCGATCGCCGTCCCATCGAGACCATTTCAACAGATTGGAATGGACCTTTTAGGCCCGTTCCCTACGTCACGATCACAGAACAAGTGGATTGTCGTAGCGACAGACTACATGACGCGCTACGCAGAGACCGCCGCTCTTCCGAGGGGGACTGCACAAGAAGTGGCGAAGTTCTTTATAAGCCAAGTTGTGCTGCGACATGGAGCCCCGGAAGTCCTAATCACAGACCGCGGAACGGCATTTACTGCGGAGCTGATGCAAAGAGTATTACGCTACAGCAACACGGATCACCGAAGAACGACGGCGTACCACCCCCAAACGAACGGACTAACAGAACGTCTGAACAAGACAATCGCAGATATGCTGTCAATGTACGTCGACGTTGAACATAAGACTTGGGACGAAGTGCTCCCGTATGTCACGTTTGCGTACAACACGGCTATCCAGGAGACAACGCAGCTGACGCCGTTCGAGCTTGTCTACGGTAGAAGGCCGACTACGATGCTCGACGCCATGCTTCCGCACGTAGATGACGACGACCTCAACGCCGACGTCCACGGATATCTTCAACGTGCGGAGGAGGCCCGCCAGCTCGCTCGAGTTCGTATAACGGACCAGCAGCTGGTGGATGCGGGCCGCTACAACCTCCGACGCCGAGACGCCGAGTACCAACCAGGGGATCGTGTGTGGGTTTGGACTCCCATTCGACGACGCGGACTCAGTGAGAAGCTCCTGCGACGGTATTTCGGACCCTACCAGATTCTACGACGTGTTGGCCAACTTACCTACGAAGTGATCCCCGATGGTGACTCCGGCACATCACGACGACGCACGCGGCCTGAAGTCGTCCACGTGGTTCGCTTAAAACCTTTCTACGGACGATGACGAACTTTTCATTTGTTCGGACTGTCGCTTATGTTAGCATCGGGTCGATGCACTCTTAGAGGGGGGGTAATGCCGCGAACCATACATTGGGTTTGTTTATTTGTGTTTTGCTTTTATCGCCCGGCTGCGCCGGTCTGTGTTATCTCTGCGCCAAGGGAAGCGCGTGTTCCATTCTTTCTTTCTGTGCCGCATGTGTTATCTGTTGTGATAAGGAGAGCATTCCGATCTAACGTGAACAGCCCAGAATAATCTTCTTGGATCTACTATGTTCTCGATGCGAATCGACGTTTCGAGAACCACGCGCGCCAAAAGATAAAAAGCCTGCAGTGCGGACGCCGGGGCATTCGATTCGACGACACTCGCCTGTGCAAGTCACTTTGTTGACCGCTGCTTCGCCGCCTCTGTATTCTTTTGAGTTGTTAGGGGAGCACAAGTTCGCTCCAATAAACGCGTTTCTCATTCAAAACAACTGCATCGTCCTTGTCTTCGTGACAATATTGTCATGGTGCAACAATTGATGAAGGAAAGTAGGAGCGAGAAAAAGAGGGTATATTTCGGGAAACTTGTGCCTGATGCCTGGTAGCAGTCCCACCAAGAACACGCTCTCATGGAGGGGCATGTTCTCGTCTTCTTCGCGGCTTAGGCGGTGATGATCACGCTTGTGATTTCCATGAAGAGGATGAGAATGATGGAGACACGCCAGAACGGCGCACACCGGCTCCGGACGATTGGCGTTTGTGCTCTGTTGCTGGTTACACACGTAACACTATCCCACTCCCGGAATAGCATTGTCCCGATGCTGAAGATCGCTGTCAACGGGATCCAAACCAGAATGGTCGTGAAGTCGGCTTAGCGCGAAACATGCTGTTTCAAACGCACTAAATGAATCATCTCTGGTCGAGATCGACGACGACTGGCAACACCAGAATTCTCGGGTACCACCTCGTAAGTTACTTCTTGCTGAGTTGTCGAAGTACCTTGTACAGCCCGAAATAATTGCACGGAAGCTTCGTCGATAACCCCCGACGTCGAACGAGTATCCAAATCCAAACAAGGTCACCCGGTGCAAATGGCGCGTGATGGCGGCCAAGGTCGTAGCGGGAGGGGTCCAGGTGCTGGTGTTTGGTGATGCGGAGGCGGGAAAGCTGCCGGGCTTCTTCAGCGCGTTGTATAAATTTCTGGGAGGAGATGTCATATTCGTCGGTGATGCCGCGAAGCAGCATGGCGTCGAGCATTGTTGTAGCTTCTATGCAGTAGAGGAGGGTGAACGGTTTCATCGAGTCGTTTCCTGCTGGGCTGTATTGTACGCAAACGTGATGTAGGGGAGGACTGCACCCCAGGTCTGGTGTTCAACATCAGCGTACATGCTGAGCATGTCGGCGATGTTTTTGTTTAGCGGTTCCGTCAAACTGTTCGGCTGAGGGTAGTACGCACTGGCTTTTTGTTGAGACATGCCGCTGAGTGTGAGTACATCGTGCAGAAGTTTCGCGGTAAATGCGGCTCCATGGACCGTAATAATAACTTTGGGTGGCCTATGTCGGAGAACTACCCTTGTGAGGAAAAACTTGCCACTTCAAGCGCGGTGGCCTTTGGAAGAGTTTTGTTTCTGCGTACTTGGTCAAGTAGTCAGTGGCGACTGCTATCCACCTGTTTCCCGCTGTGGAGGTGGGAAAGGGGCCAAACAGGTTCATTCCCACTTGCTGGAACGGCACTTGGGGAATTTGAATTGTTTCAAGAAATCCGGCTGCTCTGCAGGGCTGCGCCTTGCGTCTCTGGCAGTCGCAAACAAGTTCCGATGTACTGCCTCACGTTTGCCGAGAGCTTGGGCCAGCAATGCGCCTTCTTGATTCTTGCAAGCGTGCGTGCGTAACCGAGCTGGCAAGCGGACGGCTCATCATGACAAGCCTGCAAGATGACGTTTTGTAAGGATGACGAAACGACGAGGAGGTGACGCTGGCCATTCTTTGCGAAGTTTTCTTTGTATAAAATTCCGCTGCGAAGGAAGAATGTTGGCAGACCTCTAATAAAAGACTTAGGTGGACTGCTGGCGTTGCCTTGCAAGAAGCTGATCAGTGGTAGCAGTTCTTGGTCTTCCTGTGGCTGTTCCGAATTGGTGGCCGAACTGAGGACTCTAATCAATGGTTTATCGTCGACGTCATCGTCATCAGTGGGTGCGTTACCGACCGGCGCTCTCGAGAGGCAGTCGGCATCTGAATGTAGCTTACCAGATTTGTAGACGACGGTCATATCAAACTCTTCGAGTCTGATGCTCCAACGTGCCAATTGTGCAGACGGGTTTCTCGGGTTTGTAAGCCAGCACAGCGAGTTCTGGTCGCTTACAACTTTGAACGCACGGCCATACAGGTACGGTCGAAATTTTAGGACGGCCCACACAACCGCTAAGCACTCCTTTTCGGGGGTCGAGTAATTGCTTCCGGCCCGTGACAGCGTTCGCTTGCGGAGGCGATGGCTTGTTCGGCTCCGTCTTGCCATTTGACGAGGACAGCGCCTAGCCCCACATTGCTGGCATCACTGTGCGCCATAGGGGCTGCCTCCTGGTCGAAGTGGCCTAAAAGAGGTGGGTTCTGCAGGCAACGCCATAGTTGCTCGAAAGCTTCTTGCTGTTCAGCGGCCCCGACAAAAGTGACGTCATTGCGAGTAAGGTGTGTGAGAGGGGCTGCAATGTTGGCGAAATTGGCAATGAATCGCCGATACTATGAGCAGAGGCCAGGGAAACGCCGGACGGACTTTTTGTCAGTCACCGCGGTGGGTGCGGTGGGCATGTGACAGCGGAGAGCAATCGCGCGTTCCAATTGGGGCATAGGCTGGGTTCGGGGCTGAGGAGCGGAAATCGTTTGATGAAGGGGCTCAGGAGCAGAAATTGCTTGGCGAATTTCTTGCCGCACAACATCCGCAACCGAGATGACAGCTGTCTCCGACGGCGCTATTCCTATTCCGCACTTTGCCAACTCCTCTCGAATAACTGAGCGGACTAGTTTGCGCAGGTGGTTGTCGCCCATTGAGGTGGACAGTGATGCCGCGGATGTGCTCGGAGTTTTGATCGACGTTCGGGCATACTGCCGGCTACGCTCCTGCACAGCTTGCTCAATGGCACTTGCGTCCTTAATAAATTCTTGCACAGTACGCGGTGGGTGTCGCACAGGGCCTGCGAAGGGCTGCTCTTTGACGCCGTGCATCAGATACCGAAGCTTTTTGGGTTCTGACATATCAGGATCCGCGGGCCGGAACAAACGGGCCATGTCCTCGACAAATATCACGTCGCTTTCATTTGGCTTTTGTATCCGCATTTCCAGGAGGCTTTGTGCACGGTCTCGATGGTCGCTGCTGGCGAAGCTGTCGCGTACTTCGCGGCGGAAGTCTCTAACTGTCTCTATCTTTCGTTCGCGATTTTCAAACCACGTCCGCGCCCCGTCTTCTAGCGAGTAGAAGATATTCTCAAGCTTTTGTGCAGGTGTCCACTTGTTGGAATTGGCGATGCGCTGGAATTGGTCAAGCCAGTCATCCACGTTCTCGGAATCGGTTCCGTAAAAGCTGCCTTGAGTACGGGGCTGCTTAAACGTCACCTGAGGCGGCAACAACACTTGAGCCTTTACCTCTGGTTCAAAAACCTGACGCCTTGTTGCGGTGTCAAGCGGGAGCTCGTGTTCTGGAGGTAGGCCTAGCTTGCGGCGACTGCAGCGGTGTATGGGCGTGCAGACGCTGGGAGGACGCTCAGGGCTTTCAGAGGGCGACCTGGGCATTAGACGCTCCGGAACCCAGCTCCTCCTCCAGTTTCACGGTGCAACAATTGATGAAGGCCAGTAAAAGAGAGGAAACGAGGGTGTATTTCGGGAAACTTCTGCCTGATGCCTGCTAGCAGTCCCACCAAGAACACGCCCTCACGGAGGGGCACGTTCTCGTCTTCTTCGCTGCTTAGGCGGTGATGATCATGCTTGTGATTCCCATGATGAGGATGAGGATGGTAGAGACACGCCAGAACGGCGCTCCCCGGCTCCGGATGATTGGCGTCTGCGCTCTCTCGCTGGTTACACATGTAACAATATATATATATATATATATATATATATATATATATATTGTAAGGGAGATGAATGGTACAGGCGCTAGTGAACAAAACACGATATTGCGCCAGACTCCCCAGCCGCGAAGGCAGCATCGACAGTGGCAACAAGACAAAAACCACCGACGACGAAGACGACAGGCGCGCGTCTGTGAACCGGCTCAATCTTGGATAACGGTCATTAAAGGCCTTTCGTCAGCTACCTCGCGTTGAGCAATACATCCCCTTAGAATATATGTATATATATATATATGTGTGTGTGTGTGTGTGTGTGTGTGTGTGTGTGTGTGTGTGTGTGTGTGTGTGTGTGTGTGTGTGTGTGTGTAGAGAGAGAGACAGGGGGGGACATGCAGGGATATTCAACCCGGCAGAACCCACAGATTCAGTAAAATTGACGGTTGGGCAAGAAGGGGTTGATGCACCGTAAGTAGCGCTTGAAATGGGACAGAGAAGAGAAGACGCACACGACGGCGCTAACTCGCAACTGACTTTATTAGGAGTAAACACAAGCATATACTCAGAAAGAACCCGTGCCCAGTCAACCCCAAAAGTGCAGTTTGATAAACATAAAGGTCACAGAATTACGATCCGAAAAACACAAGATTACATTTTACATAGAGATCAACAAACCCGCAAAACACCTAAGTTAATGCATTTGAGAAGAATAGAAATTCCTTTTCATGTAGGGCCACCGATGCGTGGCTTACCCACTTATCATCGTGCTTTCTTATATAAAAAGCTTCGATTACCTCACGTGTCAATTGGTATTGTGTTGCCACAACACGCTGGTGTTTGCAAGATGTGGACTGCATTGCACCTGGGCCTTATCTTTGTGGGTCGCGCAATGTCTAGTGATGTGTGCATGAGGGTTGTTCTTGAGCGACCTCCGGTGTTCCATCAGTCGAACATTGATGCGCCTGCCTGACTGGCAAATGATACATTGTAACTTAAAGATGGCAGTGATTACACAATTCCTGTGTTGCACAGGAGAAATGACCTAGCATGGTTAACGTTGCAATATCAGTCAGACGTCTGGCCATACAACCTTCTTGCCACCATTTTACACAACGGGGTTTTTACAAAGTCATTTGGAGGCATTGACCATTATTGATCCTTTCCTTGTGCGTAACTCAGAGAAGGTGGTGACTGCGCTAACAGTACGCAAGCCGGCATCCTGTTACACGCTCAGTGCGGACGTACAAGACGGGACCTTGATGGGAACGATAACAGGACCCAACTTTGCTAACATATTTATTGGAACATTGGAGTCTGAATTTCTAAGCAACGCTCAGCTTGACCCTTTTTTCTATCGAAGGTTCATTTACTATATTTTCCCTATTTGGTGCCATGGAGAAGAGAATCTTTTAAAATTAATGACTGCTTTCAACAAAGCTCAAGAGCGCATTTCGTTCTCCCACAAAGATTCCGCATCTGCCTAGAATAGCCTTCTCGATGCGTCAGTGAGGATTTCGGACAACCAGCTTGTGACCTCAGTGTACAGGAAGCCAAAGGACCGACATCAATACTTGCATTTTAAAAGCAACCACGTTAAACACTGTAAACTCGGCATGCCATACAGTCAGTCATCTTGGGGAACAGCGGGAACTAACAGGGACACAAAAAGAAAGAAGTGGACAGGACTAGTCCTGACTTTCAACTCAATTTATTGGAAAAGACGTAACTACTTATACATACACATAATCATCCTCCCCCAATCTGCCACGTGCCCACACCAGCCAATGACATACTATCAAGACCAAAACACTCCACTGTTGACAACGCACATTTCTTAACACAGGAACACCTTATCGCGACGACCGCTCCAAATAACAAAATTCTTTTTCGTGCCGAACAACTGATGTTTCACTGATAAAATCTCTCCCCCACTTTCTGATGTAGTATGATTCCGTCAACTCTCTAGTACGCCTGTCTTTATGCTTAAACAAGATATCTGTCTCGCGGAAAAGCGGATAGCATCGGTGCTCACACGTGCGGCAATGTTCGGCCAGACGTGCGTAATCATCTTTTTTAAGCTTGTTGCGATGCTCCAATAATCTAACGTTTAAGCAGCGACCTGTTTGACCAACATACACTTTTCCGCAAGATAAAGGAATCTTGTAAACCACAGCCACAGAGCACGGTACAAAGGGTGATACAGGATTTACTACACACGCACTTTTCCTCTTTCCCAGCTCATCTTCAGCACGCCGCTGGACGGCCGGACAAACGCTATTTAATTTAACCGGGGAAGAAAACACTACGTCCACCCCAAACCGTGCTGCTACCTTTTTCAGCCCGTGCGACATCGTATGTACGTAGGGCAAAACCGCAAACTTTTTGCTCCTTTCCCTTCAGGACCCAGCCTCTCCAGCACCTCCCTGCTTTTTTAGCAGCCTTACCAGTTTATCTGCGTCATTCTGAGTGTGGAACCAGCAAAACCTGCCTCTTTAAGCCTAGAAACCTGACCATGAAAAGCCTCACAGACTGAATCAGAACAGGAACGTGTCAATGACGCCCCTAAGCAGGATAAGGATATCCCGTTCTTTATGAGCTTCGAGTGTCCTGAATTGTAATTCAACAGTGGTTTCTTTGACCTGGACTTATACAAGAAACACACATGATCTGACTTAAAGCGAAGCCGTAAGTCAAGAAACTGGAGTTCATAATTGCTAGGTAATTCCAGGGTGAACTGTAGACCTCCTCCGTTTTCAGTGAAAACCCTTAACACATCCATGCCACGTTGGACAACCATGGTCCCCGGCAGAAACACCAAATAGTCATCAACAAAACGAAAGACCACTTCAACCACCCCCCGCAAGGCACTTTGCACCTCTCTGTCTACAGCGGCAAGAAAAATGTTACTTAAGAGAGGAGCTATCTTGGAACCAATACAAACACCGTTACGCTGGATTAGTTGTTTATCTCCCCAGGCTACAACAGTGGCCTTCAAGTACATCGACAGGAGTTCTAAAAAGGATTCCACAGAAACCCCACAGTCATTTCTAAACCGAATTTCATCATTATCATCCTGTATGCATGACTTAACTGCTTTAAGCAACTTATCCTGCGGTAAGGAGTAATAAAGATCGACCACATCGAGGCTAATAGCCTTGAAACCTTCCATCCTTAGTTCCTTCAGGAACCGGGCAATTGCCTCAAAGTTGCGCACCAAAAAGAGGTCGTGGAAACACAGTGACGACAAGTGCTTTCGAAGGAACGAGGCAACAGCCCCCTGCCACGCCCCAGACTCTAAGACAATAGTGCGGAACGGTATTCCTATTTTGTGGGTTTTTGCGGAAAAAAAGGCTTCAAGTTGCTGTCATAGCAGTCTTGTCGGCCGCGCGAGAACAGCTTCATGGTACGCCAAACTGGGAACTTGTCCACCCGATGCCCGTGGGTTATTTGGGGCCCTTGACCCATCGTCTGGTGATTCCAGAAGGGTCTGCAAGATTGTATCGGCGGAATGGCATCGACAGGCAAGCTACTGCAAAGACTGCCTCCGTGTGTCCTGCGCACAACATGACTTCACTTCGCAGTAGCGGGACTTCAACGCGTGGAGCCGGTCGTCAATGCGTGTGACGGAAGTGCTATGGTCATCTACATTTACCAAGCTTCCGCGGAAGAAAAAGAAGCACCACACGCAAGTAGGAGAGGTGCTAGTGCTTGGGGAAGTGTCACTTGCGGCCTCCTCGAGAGATCTGTTGTTCCTTGGGCCCAAATTCGAGTTCGAACCTCGGTTGTCTCCCATCGAAAAATTGGCTGCAGCGTGACGCATCTCCACACAGGCACCTGAAGAGGAGCGACCTCGGTGCACAACTGAGTGTGTGGACACGCTGGTCAGGACTATAGGTATGCATTGTAGGCTTTCAAGTTTGCGTGGCGTGATTGACGAACTTGTGGCTGAGAACTTAAGGGTTCTTGTCTCTGACAAAGAAGGCTGGTTCGTCGTGATGCCTCATGAAATGTTTGCACATAAGGCTAGTGAAGTGCTAGATAAGAATTTTGTTCCACTATCAGAGAATGCGGTAAAAGTAAAGCAGAAGGCCTTGGCCCTGCTTGACAGCCTGAATTTAGTGTCGCTAGCTGGTAAAGTGAAGAAAGAAAAAAGGTTGCAGCTTCAAGCCTTTTTTTCCGCAAAAACCCAAAAAATAGGATTACCGTTCCGCACAATTGTCTCCGAGGCTGGGGCGTGGCAGGGGCCTGTTGCCTCGTTCCTTCAAAAGCACTTGTCGTCGCTGTGTTTCCACGACCCCTTTTTGGTGCGCAACTCTGAGGCAATTGCCCGGTTCCTGAAGGAACGAAGGATGGAAGGTTTCAAGGCTATTAGCCTCGACGTGGTCGATCTTTATTACTCCTTGCCTCAGGATAAGTTGCTTAAAGCAGTTAAGTCATGCATACAGCATGATAATGATGAAATTCGGTTTAGAAATGACTGCGGGGTTTCGGTGGAATCCTTTTTAGAACTCCTGTCGATGTACTTGAAGGCCACTGTTGTAGCCTGGGGAGATAAACAACTAATCCAGAGTAATGGTGTTTGTATTGGTTCCAAGATAGCTACTGTCTTAAGTAATATTTTTTTTGCCGCTGTAGACCGAGAGGTGCAAAGTGTTTTGCGGGGGGTGATTGGAGTGGTCTTTCGTTTTGTTGATGACTATTTGGTGTTTCTGCCGGGGACCATGGTTGGCCAACGTGGCATGGATGTGTTAAAGGTTTTCACTGAAAACGGAGGAGGTCTACAGTTCACCCTGGAATTACCTAGCAATTATGAACCCCAGTTTCTTGAGTTACGGCTTCGCTTTAAGTCAGATTATGTGTGTTTCTTGTATAAGCCAAGGTCAAAGAAACTACTGTTGAATTACAATTCAGGACACTCGAAGCTCATAAAGAACGGGATAGCCTTATCCTGCTTAGGGGCGTCATTGACACGTTCCTGTTCTGATTCAGTCTGTGAGGCTTTTCATGGTCAGGTTTCTAGGCTTAAAGAGGCAGGTTTTGCTGGTTCCACACTCAGAATGACGCACATAAACTGGTAAGGCTGCTAAAAAAGCAGGGAGGTGCTGGAGAGGCTGGGTCCTCAAGGGAAAGGAGCAAAAAGTTTGCTGTTTTGCCCTACGTACAAAGGATGTCGCACGGGCTGAAAAAGGTAGCAGCACGGTTTGGGGTGGATGTAGTGTTTTCTTCCCCGGTTAAATTAAATAGCGTTTGTCCGGCCGTCCAGCGGCGTGCTGAAGAAGAGCTGGGAAAGAAGAAAAGTGCGTGTGTAGTAAATCATGTATCACCCTTTGTACCGTGCTCTGAGGCTGTTGTTTACAACATTCCTTTCTCTTGCGGAAAAGTGTATGTTGGTCAAACAGGTCGGTGCTTAAACGTTCGATTATTGTAGCATCGCAACAAGCATAAAAAAGATGATTACGCACGTCTGGCCGAACATTGCCGCACGTGCGAGCACCGATGCTATCCGCTTCTCCGCGAGACCGTTATCTTGTTTAAGCATAAAGACAGCCGTACTAGAGAGTTGATGGAATCATACTACATCAGAAAGTGGGGGAGAGATTTTATCAGTGAAACATCAGTTGTTCTGCACGAAAAAAAATTTGGTTATTTGGAGCGGTCGTCGCGATAAGGTGTTCCAGTGTTAAAAAAAATGTGCGTTGTCAACAGTGGAGTGTTTTCTTCTTGATAGTATGTCATTGGCTGGTGTGAGCACGTGGCGTGGTGGGGGAGGAGGATTCTGTGTATGTATAAGTAGTTACGTCTTTTCCAATAAATTGAGTTGAAAGTCAGCTCTAGTCCTGTCCACTTTCTTTTTGTGTCCCTGTTAGTTCGCGCTTTTCCCCAAGATGCAAGTACACCAACTGGCCCAACTCGCCACCCTGATACATTCAGTCACTGTGTTTTAGAAAGATATGCTCTGACCCGGCTGATTTTGGCTCTAATTGTCAACCACTAACTTATGATCTAACATGACAACAATAACCACCGTCTGTCTTAATTGTTGCTATTAGAAAGTCTGAGAAACATGACCGCCACCACCTGCTAACTCAAAAGCTAAATCTTTGAATACGACCCCAACCTTCATCTAACATATGCCGCTTCGTCCTCCAGCGTAAATTGCAAAAAGAGAAAGCACTACAACATTCTACTTCAAAGCGAAAGGTTGTGAAGTGTTTTCCATGGGCCTTCCTGCGTCATGCACCGACGTGTGAGGAACATCAGAGATATTATACCATCATCTAAGGTCAGCAACCGCAGTTTCACAGGCAGCGGACCCTGCAATAAACCTAGGCGCAAACTGTGACCCATGATGACTAAAGCCTCTGTCGCCACTAGTACCACGTCTTCATTCTCTGTCCACATCAGAGGAAACTGTGACAGCGAAAACATTGTCTACCTTCTTGAATGCACGATATTCCACGGCGAGTACGTTGGTCAACCTGAGAATCCGTTTAGAATGAGAATCAACAACCACCGAGCGCGCATAAAGTCGCTACCACACCTTCCCCTATCTAAACATGTAAATAATCTAGGCCACCCCTCTCACGCTTTCACTGCCATGGTGCATCAGTCCAATTTCAAAACGCATTATGACCGTGAATCGTACCTTATTTACAAGTTTAGCACTGTCTTGAGCGGCATAAATGAAAACGGGGGCTGATAGTCTTGCTTGCCCAATCAGGCACCAGAGAAGCCCGATGCAGAGAGCAACTGAGAAACTTTGTTCTGAAAGAGAAGCGGTTTTACTTCTTCTTTTCTCTCTTTTTTTTAAATCTGTGTACAGTGTACTGTGTATGCAGCGTACTTTGTACTGTGTCAGTGTACTGTGGCTTGTCTATAGTTGCCGTACCGTATAGGCTCGAATGTCGATAGATTTCTCCTTAGTACCCCTTGCTTTATTTTTATATATATTTTTATTATTATTTTCGTCCTTTAGCACTGAACAATTGCGATCGGGTAGATAAAACCGCATCTCGTTTTTTTTGTGGTGGTGTTCTGCTTATAGTTTTTTCTGTGTATCTGTACGTGGAAATGCAAAGGCATATGATCTTGCGTGAATGTTCTACGTGAAATTCATGTGGCACTGCATATCTCACTTTTTGTACGTGATATTTCGCCTTTTTTCATCTTATTTTTCGGTAATTATGTGATCTAGGTTGAATAAGCGTTACTTCGCATTGTATTGTCCTTGCATTGCATGACATTGCCTTTCTGCGCCGGCCTCGTGGACGGCGGTTGCGTTTTACACAGGAAAATGTTTCGGCAATTTCAATTCATGCAAAAAAACGTGTCGTTTGCGGCTTTCTTCTGACCTTTTTCATCTCCGCATTCCACCTCTGCGGTACCCGCGCCCCTCCGGCTAAAACCCTCCACCCCGTCTTCCTTCCTTTTTTCTTGTTAACGCTTGTACAAGGCGTCCATAATTAACTCTGGCTCACCCACCCTTTTCTCCTAACCAGTCAATTTTCCTTCTGTTCTTTGCATAGTTCTGTATTCTTTAAACTCCGTTCACTTATACATAGAGGTGGCAGCAGTGTTTTCAAAAAATAACGGCAGGTTGCCATACCATGCAGCAGTCGCCAGGATGTCAAGGTCAAGAAACAAGCAAAAATCGAGCCCCTCCTTAGTCCCTCACTATCGTGGTAACTTCACTGCCATGCAACCCTTTCCTGTCATCCCATAGCCTCGCTTCTGTTGATTGCACCCTTTCCCCTCTTCCCGAGAACCACTACCACGCCCTTTTACACCCACTTTTTGCGTTCAGGGGCTTGTCATGCTTCTGTGTCGCGTAGAGCTTACGTTTTGCTTGATACATCTTCTTGCCCCACCAACAGCTGAAATGTAGTTAAACCCAACTGTTCTGCACTATTTGTATCTTTGAAAAACACCGGCCCCGTCGAAACTTTCCAATAAATATTGTTATGTTTTTCAATGTGACTTCTCTCTCCTACAGTTACCCTTATAGCCAGGAGCCTTTTCTCCCCGTGTAGTCTGAGTGGCGCTGGCTACCACCCTCAAGCGTCAGATACAGTTGTAGTATATATAAATACCCCAGAAAGTGAAGCGGAACACAGTCGCCCAGATAGCCGAATTGGTAAGGCATTCGAGATCTAATCGAAAGGCGTGGGTTCGGTCCCCACTCTTGGCGCGTGTTTTTCTTTCTTTCTTTCTCACGTAATTAATAATAATAAATAATGATGTTACGTCACTAACGGTAAAAAATATTCAAACCATTCCCCTATGCCTTCTTTGGCGTTGTAGACTGCCGGCATTTTTTCCTGTGTTTTCTAACGAGCACCTCATTTACAAACTCTCTCTCTCTCTCTCTATATATATATATATATATATATATATATATATATATAAATATATATATATATATATATATCTTTCTATGGCCCACCACAACCTCCCATTTGCTTTCCGAGGTTTTCTTGACTGCCAACCCTTATTTTCTGTCTGATTTCACGGAGCCCCTCATTACCTAATTTCTGATTCGCTACACGCTTAGCGAGGGACTCTGTTCTGGCAGTCTTGGTGCCAAAGGAAGCTTAAGAGGGTTCAACGCTGGTCGACCACTCTCGACATGTCGTAGACACTCGAGTCACGTCCCGGGGGTTAAAAAGAAGGTCCTCTTCACCCTGAGTAGTCCGAGTGGTGCTCGCTACCACCCCCAAGTGCAGGAAACAAAAAAAATACCTTAACATAAATACCCGAGAAAGTGCTGGGGAAACAGCCCCGCCGGTAGCGTAGTGGTTATCGCACCAGACCGGTATTCTGGAGGTCGTGGGTTCGGATCCCACTCGGCGGGCATTTTTTCACCACTTTCTTTTCGACTAAAAAAATTCTTCATCTCTTTCTATGACCCACCACAACCTCCCATTTGCTTTCGGAGGTTTTCTTGACTGCCAACCCTTATTTTCTCTCTCTCTCTCTATATATATATATATATTGTAAGAGGCCTTCAAGGAGACGTCGCTCACTGATAGAGCGGAGAACACAGACGCCGTTTATTTGGCGAACGCGCAGCCAAACAGCACTAGCCTCAGGGATGACAATGACCATGTACAGGTGACTAAGATAAAGCATTACTGAAAAGGATGACAGGTGATGATGATTACACATAAGATTGAAATCCGCGAAATATTGTGCCGCGGACAACTACAGTGCTTAGAATATATATATTGTGGCAATCCCGCAATAGTGGTGGGGGACAATCTCACGGGATCGACATGTGCCGGCTGAGGAAGAGATGTGGGGCGAGACGGGCTAGGTTAAAACATGCCGGACTCGGCTGGGTTAGGTGCGCGCAGCCGGATCGGCTGAGGAGCGGACCTTGGCGGACCAGGACTCCCAGTAATGGTGTGGTTTTAGGGGGCGCAGTGTCTTTCTGGGGAACCGCGGCCGGGTGCAAGAACCCTGGTACCACATTTGGCGCCCTGAACGTAGGGCCGGCCGTGGTTCCTCTGAAGGGCATTGTGGCCTTCTTCCTTGTTCTGGTGTTTCGTGGTGGGCGTTTAGCGGGGCTAATTACATTGGAGTTTTTTCGTGACCACCGGAATTTTTGGTAGTCCTTGTATTTTGAGACGCATTTTTAGTGGCTTGTGTTGTTTATCGCCATTTTTTCTTCGCGTGTTCGCTTCGCGGTGCGCGAGAGCATTTCGTCCCAGGGACATGCCTGTCCGTAGTGCCGCTACCCATCGGAGGCCCTTGGTTGATTTTCGCTAGCCCGCAAGGGATGCGGACGCCACTGGGCTCGTCGGCGTGCTCCGCCCAATCATTGACCTCTGCGAGAACCTCACGAACCGGCTGGCAGGCCTCGGGCTAGAACGCGGCGGGCCCGAGCACGGGCCATCGTTTCAGCCGAACATTGAGGTACCACGGTTCACGGGATACGATGACCGCAAGACAGTGGCGGACTTCCTGGGCGACCTCACCAAATACAAGGCGGCGTCGGGTGCCTCGGGGTTGCTCTGGAGGGATCCGCCGGTCGGTGGTGGCGCCTGCAGGCTCCGTTCGCGTCCTGGGCTGACTTCGTAACCCGCTTCCGCGAGGCGTTCCTGCCTCCCGACTACGACTACCGCATCCGCCGTGAGTTGGAAGCACGTACGCAGTACCCGCGCGAGGGCTTGCTCGAATACAATCGATCTATCCAGGAGCTCTTCAAAAGAGCTATCCCGGGTGCGTCTGATGCAGAAATGGTGAGGAACGTCTTACGACGATGTCGCCCGAGCTTCCGACCTTACTTACGTGGTCGTGACAACTCTGGCCTGGAAGAGATGGCACGATAAGGCCGGTCAATCGAGGAAGCTCTCATATCGGAGCTGAATTATTTACCCCCTCCGCCAGTAGGGGAAGCAATCGAGCCAGCTTGTGCATGGAGAGAAACCCTATAGACTTCGCCAGAGCAAAGTCCACAGCAGCGTACTGCAGAGGCGGGCTAGAGTTCCCATTGTGCACTAGATCCTTCTGCCCTTGGCGACAGGCAGTTGGAGCACGGAAGACAACTAGAAGGTGCAGCCCATGGCGGGAACTCCCAGCAGCAGTTTGAGCCAGGGTTGCTGCGTTGGGAAAACAGGCCCTCTTTACAGACAGGCTCACCGGTCCCCGACCCGAGTCTCTCCATTTGGGGTCGGCAACGAAATCCCCTGAACTCCAGAGGTCCTTCTCGTCCAGTTGTCGAGACGGAGGGTCGCAAGGCTACGTGCCTGACGGAAATAAAGCTGGTGGCTGTTTCCAATGTGGACAGCCAGGACACATCCATCGTGAGTGCCCCCGTTTGATGGCTGGTCGCCGAAATACAAATAGCCATCGAGATGAAGGAATGCAGCCCGAGGCAATGATGGTGACTAACCCATCACTGAGTGGCCCAGAATTGGCTGGTTGCAAGGACTGGCGCTTTTTACCCACTGCTTGCCGTGTTGAAGCACGCACACAGCCCATAGCACTACATGTTTCTGTTCACGTTCTTGGAACAGATGTTTCTGCATTGGTTGGTACCGGCGGCAGTTTGTCACTGATTGGTGATACCGTCTTTGAACTTTGCCGAGCACGTCGTTTTAAGTTGCGCCAATGCAGCACCCGGTTTCAAGTGGCCAATGGTGCTGTGGTTAAAGCGCGTGGGGCTGTGCGCTTGCACATTTCTTATGCAAGCAGAAGGTGTCGGCAAAGCTTTACGTACTGCCCTGGTAATGCGGTACCCACAATTTTGGGCCGGGATTTCATTATTCGCGAGGGCCTACTGCTTCACTTGGCGGGAGGTGGTTACAGATTGGACGATGACACAGAATTGATACCTTTTCTGGCGTCAACGCATATCTGTACCGTGCCAAGGTCAGCCGCAGTCACAACGAAATCGGTGTTGCCTGAGAGACTCAGGCAGTTGCTTGAGGAGTGTCCTTGCAGGGACTATGAGAGGGAACAGCTCGCCTATGTGCTGGAGCCGTTTGCTGAAATGTTCACGGAGGCCCCTGGGCGGACAACCGTCCTTCAACATCGCATTGACACGGGAGACGCCCCTCCTTGGAGCTGCAATCCACGGCCGCTCAGCATCCAGAAGAAGGCGAAACTGGATGTCGCCCTTGACGAGATGCGGTATACGGGGGTTGTGCGGCTGTCGCAGAGTGCCCATGCATCTCCAGTCGTGTTGCGCCAAAAAAAGACGGCAGTGTGCGTCTCTGCGTGGACTGCCATCGTCTCAACGACGTAACTGTAAGAGACGCATATCTTATTCCTGCCGTAGAATCCAACATTTCTTCGCTTGGTGGTGTCCGCGTGTTTACCACTCTAGATTGCTCACGCGACTTTTTGCAAATTGAAATGCAGCCTGATAATATTCCTAAAACAGCTTTCACATAATACAGGGATCTTTTCGAGTTCCTGCGCATGCCGTTTGGCCTGAAGAACTCCCCGAGTTCGTTTCAACGATTGATGGACATCGTCCTTGACGATGCACGTTATAAATACGCAATGGCCTATATGGATGACGCCGTCGTCTTTTCGCGCACCATTGAGGAGCATCTCGTGCATCTCAGAGACGTGCTCGACCGCATGAGACGCGCCAGCCTGACCATCAATCCCAGAATGTTCAACTCGCGTCAAGCAAGGTTGACTTGCTCGGCTTTGTCGTGGACAACGGAGAGCTTCGTCCTAACGATGCCAAACTGAAAGCAATTACAGAGTATCCGTGCCCGCGTGACGTTAAGAGCTTGCAGCGCTTCTTGGGCATGATAGCTTTTTACCGAAGCTTCGTCCCTCATTGTGCGGAGCTGTCACGTCTGCTAAACCAGCGACTACGGAAAGGCGTGAAATGGCAATGGGAAGAGTCTGAACAGCAAGCTTTTGAAGCACTGCCTCGCGCAATCACGGAAACAGCGGCGTTAAGGATACCAGACCTTAAGAAGCAATTTGTCTTGCAAACCGATGCTAGCGACTACGAACTGGGTGCAGTGCTGATGCAGGCGTTTGAGGGCGTTCACCGTCCGGTCGCATTTGCTAGCCATACGCGCATTCCGGCTGAGCGCAATTACATGGTCACATAACGTGAGTGTCTAGCAATCGTGTTTGCACTGAAGAAATTTGACACGTACCTAGACGGTGCTTCTTTCACGATTCAGACAGACCACATGGCATTAACGTGGCTGCAGCATTTGCAGAACCCTGCTGGTCGTCTGGCGGGCTGGGTGCTTGCGCTTCAGCGCTACGATTTTACCATCCAGCACAGGAAGCGTTCGCAGAACCAAGTCGCTGACGCGCTATCACGCGCGCCCCTGCTATCATCTTCGGACTCGAAAATGCCGGTGCTGGTGGCTGCCGTGGATGCTGACGCACACTGGGGTACACTGGTGAGCAGGGCAGATCTCGCTGCGCAACGTGCCGAAGGACTCTGTCTTAAGATCATTGAGCACGTCGGGGCACAGGGCGCTGCTCCCAACAGCAACAGGGGTGAGTTTGATACATATGTATTGGCGGAAGACAGTGTCCAGCTGCGGTATACTCCGCAGGAAGAGGACGAAGCTAATTCACCATTCCGCGATGCTGTACCTCGTAAGCTTCGGAGGGCTTTCATCCGTTACTTTCATGATTCAGCACTGGCTGGCCACAGCTCTGGCAGCAAAATTTATGAGAAGTTATGTCGGACTGTCACGTGGCCGGGAATGAGGCAGATGTGCTGAGGTATTCCAGGAGCTGTCACGTGTGTCAGACAGCGAAACCCCGAGTCTGTTGCCCGCCCGGATTGATGCAGTCTGTTGAGAGTAAGAGCCCGTGGCAAATCGTTGCTTGCGATATCATGGGCCGTTACCCCCGCAGCCAGCGTGGTAATTGTTACTTGTTTGTGGTGACGGACCATTTCACGAAGTGGGTAGAGCTGTTCCCGCTACGTACCGTCAATACACCGAATGTATGGAAATGCCTAATGGAAGTGTTTTCGCGCTTTGGCTTCCCCGCACAGCTGATAACGGATAATGCTACGTATTTTACGAGCAAATTGTTTGAGGACAACTGCCTAGCTGTAGGCGTGAAACACAAATGTACGACCACCTATCACCCTGACGCAAACATAACTGAGCGTGTGAATCGCAACCTTAAGGCGTTGCTAATTGCTCATACGGTACAACACAAGAATTGGGATGCTCAGCTGCCTGAGATTGCATTTGCCACTCGCACCACGGTGAATTGTTCAACCGGGTTTACGCCGGCTTATTTGAATTACGGTCGGGAGATGCCATTTCCTCTCACCAGGACACTTCCAGAAATGGACGCGGGTTCTGGTCTGTCGCCTCATGCTGTGGCCGTGCACCAGCGCCTGCGTGACACGATACAGGCTGCCCGGGAGCAGCTTGACGTTGCTCGTCTCCAGCAGGGGGAGCAGTACAACCGGGGTCGTCGAAATTTTCAGCTTGTGGTTGGCGACATGGTTCTCCGGCGCACTCATCCGCTGAGCGACGCTTCACGCAAGTTTGCCGCGTCGCTAGCCCCTAAATGGGAGGGCCCTTTTACCGTAAGCGAGAAGCTGTCTTCCATAACGTATTTTTATGCCACAGCAGTACAGGTGAACATGCAGGCCCAGTTAATATAGCAGACCTTAAACAGTACCACGTGGACTGACCTGCTTTTGGCCGCAACGCCTCTTGTTTCTCAATGCGTCTGCGCACGCGTCATGGTAACTTTCTATAGGAGGTTTGTAGAGTATCCTTTTTAGGCATTTTTTCTTGTTTCGGATTACCTTTTCTTGGCCTTGAATTTGATGATTGATCAGTCCCACGTGTTCTTTATTTTTCATTTTTTTTCGAGATAGAGTGTTCGTTTAAGGGCGTTAATTTGTGCTTCTTTCAACTCCAGAATCCATTTTAACATTCGCTGCGGCTGCGCCCGCATTCACCGCCGCGCTCTTTGGAGGACTTTTACCACTGCCGCATCAACATGCGCGCTGGCATGCCCCGGTGGCATCCTGAGCTCCCGACTCCCTGGCCTTGGGGCTACCTTCTTGGCTCCACGGCTCTTGCTCCGGGCCGTGCCTGCTCTCTACTCTCCACTGTGCTACCTTGGCGTGTGTGTTGTGGGTCTTCAAACGGACGTTTGGGTGGTGCACTCGGTTCCACTCCGGCGCTGCGTACCTCTCGCCGGGAGGCCCTATCTCCACCCTCTGGTGCTGTTGAACAGACCGTCATCGGTTGGTGGGATTCCTCCAGTGGCGCCAGCAATCCAGCGGCGTCCATGGCTGTTCCTGGGCTGATCTGATCCTGTGGCGGCTGTCCCGGAGGATGTACCGAGTTTCAAGCTTGCTGTTGACAGCTTTTTTGTGGACTGTGACATCATCTTGGGGCTCTGATGCCGATGCCTTCGAATTACTCTTTGTCTATTCTTGGATGGCTCGAGGACTGTGCGTTGGCCTTTTCTTCGGAAGGGGGGAGAGTGTGGCAATCCCGCAATAGTGGCGGGGGACAATCTCACGGGATGGTCATGTGCCGGCTGAGGAAGAAGATGTGGGGCGACACGGGCTAGGTTAGAACATGGCGGACTCGGCTGGGTTAGGTGTGCGCAGCCGGATCGGCTGAGGAGCGGACCTTGGTGGAACAGGACTCCCAGTAAAGGTGTGGTTTTAGGAGGCGCAGTGTCTTTCTGGGGAACCGCGGCTGGGTGCAAGAACCCCGCTACCACAATATATGTATATATATATTGAAGCGTGGTTTATTGGATCACTAACGAGCAGTTAGAGCTGCGGAGAAGCCCAGGTTCCTTGTTCAAAGCCAGCTGTGTCCGACGCCATACTCGATCGGCCCGTGCGCCAAGCGATGCTTCTGCCTTCTCGTCGTCGGGCGCGCACCAAGCCGAATATCCCCAATGGGGAATTATTCGTGCATCAACGCCTACGACGATTACATCAATCGCGTCCGCAATCAACGCTACAATATTCGCCACCGGTGGAAAAAGAGCCATCCTGGCTGCTCAAGGGGACGAGGAGACCACAGGGGCCTATACTCTTTCAGCCGGTTGGCGTGAACTACCTCGCGTCCACGGTGTCGACGGTCGGGGGCGGGCGCAACCGGTTTGACGAGGTAGTTCACTGGTGAAGTTTTATTCACGACTCTGTAGGGTCCATGATATTTTGCAACAATCTTCGTTGAGAGACCAGGTGTAGGGCATGGGAACGAAAGCCAGACAAGTGAGTCAGGCCTATAGGTTGGAACGGCGTTGGAAGCGCCGAGATTATGCTTCTGGTGTTGCTGGTGTTCACATGTGAGCGAGCGGGCGAGCTGACGGCACTCTTCGGCATGCTTGACTATTTCCGAAATGGGTGCGAACTCGGTCTGATCTGGGCGGTAGTGCAAAATTGTGTCAAGAGTGCATGCCGCCTCCCGTTCGTAGAGCAGGAAAAAAGGTGAGAATCCCGTCGTCGTCTGCGTGGTCGTGTTGTAGGCGATGTGACAAAGGGAAGTATCACGTCCCAGTCAGAATGGTCCGACGCCACGTACATTGAAAGCATATCACTCAAAGTGCGGTTAAATCGTTCTGTGAGTACATTCGTTTGCGGGTGGTAAGACGATGTAGTTCGGTGAATAATTCGACATTCCCGCAGGAGGGCTTCGATGACTTCCGAGAGGAAGACGCGACCTCGGTCACTGAGCACCTCTCGAGGTGAAGTACTTCTCAAGCACCATGGAGAAGTATGAAGCGGTGTAACAGGAAGGACGCGACGTCACGTGCCATCGCAGTTGCTAGCGCAGTGATTTCTGCATAGCGCGTAAGGTGACCCACCGCCACAATGACCGAACGGTTGCTAGCAGCTGTGCATGGTAGGGGACCATAAAGGTCTATTCCAATGCGGTCGAACGGTCTTTCTGGGCACAGCAATGGCTGCAGCGGGCCCGCCGCAGGAGTAGGGGGGATTTGCGCCGCTGACAGTTGATGCATGACCAGATGTACTTGCGGACGAACGTGTACATTTCCAGCCAGTAATACCGTAGGCGAAACCCGCCGCGGTGGCTCAGTGGCTAAGGCATTGCGCTGCTGAGCACGAGGTCGCGGGTTCGGTTCCCGGCCGCGGCGGCCGCTTTTCTGATGGAGGCGAAAAGCAAAAACGCCCGTGTGTACGAGATTTCAGCGCACGTTAAAGATCCCCAGGTGGTCAAAATTAATCCGGAGCCCTCCACTACGGCGCGCCTTATCGCCTGCGTTGCGTCGGCGCGTTAAACCCTACAATCAATCAATCAATACCGTAGGCGAAGCCACTCATACGTTTTTAACTCACCGGCGTGAGCGAAGCTGGGGTCAGCGTGGAAGGATGCGGATATGCCCCTGCGAAAATGGCGAGGTATTACCAGTAACCATTTGCGACCTCCTGATTGGTAGTTGCGCCTGAAGAGCTTTCCGTTGCGGAGTGCAAAGTGGGCAGCTTGTCGGCGCAGCGCACGCGATTCTTGGGCAGAGGTCACGCCAGAGAGGAAGTCAATGATCGAGGCAATTTAGGGGTCCTTGCGCTGCTCGGCTGGCATGTCCATGATGTCGAGGTACGAGAGGCCGGCATGAACAGAAACGGAGCACGAGTCTTCCGCCGGTAGGGGGGAGCAGGACAGAGCGTCAGCGTCTGAATGCTTCCGGCCAGAGCGGTACAGTACACGGATGTCATGCTCTTGAAGTCGCAGAGCCCAGCGACCAAGGCGGCCAGACGGGTCTTTGAGCGACGGCAACCAACACAATGCGTGGTGGTCCGTTACAACGTGAAAAGGACGACCGTACAAATATGGTCGAAATTTTGTATGCGCCCATACAATGGCCAAGCACTCCTTTTCCGCGACCGAATAACTTAACTCAGCTTTTGTGAGCGTACGACTGGCATAAGAGACGATATAATCGTCAAAACCAGCTTTTCACTGGGCAAGCACTGCACCGATTTCGGCGCCGCTGTCATCCGTGTGGATTTCTCTTGGCGCGGTCGGGTCAAAGTGTCACTTAATAGGCGGGGAAGTAAGGAGTCATCGTAACTTTGCGATGGCTTCATTGCAATCCCTAGACCAAGCGCCAATACCGCTTTCTTTGCCGAGAAGCGCCATCAAGGGCGCAATTATGGCGGCAAAGTTGCGAATGAAGCGGCGGAAATACGAACATAGTCCAATAAAGCTCCGTAGGGCCTTCATGGTGGTCGGTTTAGGGAACTCGGCGACCGCGCGAAGTTTGGTGGCGTCAGGAAGAATTCCCTCCTTCGACACAACGTGGCCCAGTATGGTCAACTTTCCCGCCGCAAAGTGGCATTTCTTCATGCTGAGTTGCAATCTGGCATTGGCAAGGCAAGTCAAAACCTGCTCCAGGCGCCTCAAATGTGTGTCGAAGTCGGGAGAAAAAACGACTATGTCATCGACATAACAGAGACACGTCTTCCCCTTCAGGCCGCGCAAAATGGTGTTCATCTTGCTCTCGAACGTGGCGGGAGCGTTTCACAGGCCAAACGGCATGACGTTAAATTCATATAGGCCGTCAGGAGTGATGAACGCCGTTTTCTCGCGATCGGCTTCCGCCATGGGTACCTGCCAATATCCAGCCCGCAGATCAAGGGAAGAAAAAAACTCGGTGCCTTGTACACTGCCAAGGGCATCGTCGATCCGTGGTAAAGGATAGACATCCTTCCACGTTGTTCTGTTCAGACGGCGATAATCCACGCAAAAGCGGATGGAACCATCCTTTTTTGTTACAAGCACCACGGGAGACACCCAGGGATTGTTGGAGTGCCGAATTACTCCCCGCTTGAGCATATTGTTCACCTGTTCGTCAATTGTGCTGCGCTCCTTCTGCGACACACGATATGGTCGTTGGCGCAGTGGTGCATGCGAGCCCGTGTCGATGGAGTGAGCAACTGTAGATGTTCGGCCCAGCGGTTCCTTTGCTTCGTCATAAGAAGAGCGGAACCGATATAGCAGAGCGAGGAGCCTCACTCGTTGGTCTGCTCTGAGGGTAGGATTGATCGAAGCGCCAATGTCCGGAGGCGACACGTCTGGTGATGGCGGGGCAGGACTCAGTCCAGCCACTGGAACCCATGACGAAAAGGCGTCTGGTACGTCGGTGACAAGCTGTGGCCCGACAACTTCGACGCAGCCAAGGACCTCTCAGAGCAGGAGACGAAGGAGCTCGAAGGACTCGTTGGTGACCACTATGGCGCTCGTGCCAGCATGAACTGTCAGTAGGGCGAATGGCAGGGACAGCTATTTCCGATGGAGAAATAAGGGCGATGGCGTAAAAAGAACAGGTGCGTCGGGAATGGAAGAGCAGAAGAGCGGTACGAGAGGAGCTGAGCGAGGAGGAATGTCTCTGTCGTGAGCCACGGTGAGCTTTGCAGGGGCAGTGGACTGAAGTTCGGCATAAGGCGCGTCCGAGGGAGAATAGAATTCTACTTGTGCACGCGCACAGTCGATTATTGCGCGGTGGCGAGATAAAAAGTCCCAGCCCAAAATGACGTAATGGGAGCAGGATGGCAGCACGAGGACCTCGACGGGGTACACAACGTCCTGGATCGTGACACGCGCCGTGCAGGCTGCCAAAGTTTTACAGGTTGCGCAGTTGCGGTACATAACGAAAACTGCGGCAACGGCGTCGTAAATTTCCTAGGCGAGCGGCAAATATCGGCGGTAATGACGAAGACGGCTGCGCCTGTGTCGACTTGTGCGACTCTACGTACACCCTCAACAGATACGTCGATTACATTTGTAGGCCTTTTACAGTTCGAAAGTGGCGCAGATCTTGCCTCCAGAACTGCGGCGGCTAGTTTTTCTTTTCAGTTGGGCTTGAACGACGGCGCATAGGCGATAGTGAGCGGCGACGTGGGGAGCTTGAACGGCGGCTATCGGCGTCACGACGGCTGAAATAGTTGTATCCGGAGGCAGGCAACGGCGACCTGGCTGGCACGTCGGTCATTAGCTACGAAGAAAAGTGTGGAGAGCCAAAAGTGTGGTTTCCAACGTCATCATTCATCGCGGACACGCGGGAGCGGCATAACGGGCCACCAGGCCTGGAAGTCGGCAGGAGAAACAGATGGGGCGATTATCAGCCGTGCGCCACGGATACCCCGGTGGCGGATTCCTGTGTACCGCAGAGCGTGGCGGGGTTGGCGGAATGGCCCGAAAAGACGTCCCAGCTGGCTGTACTGGTCTCGCCATGGCTTCGGCATACGTGAGCGGTGCATAATACAGAGTGGGCGGCAGTGCCTCAGCCACCTGTTCCTTGATCATGTGGCGAAGCGCTGGAAGCGTCGGCGTGACAACGGAAGGAGTCACTTCAGTAGGCTGCGGAGGCACTAAGTATCTGGGAGATAGGCCAGGAACAGACGGTGGCATAGTTGATCCAGGCTCCAGGGTAAGAAGTGACAGTTGCCGTGCGACTTCTTCGCGAACAAACTGTTGAAGCCTCCGCATCAAGGATGCGTCGGCCCCCGCATCTGTCAAGCTCGACAGGGGCTCTCCCTGGACTGAAGAACTCTGGGTAAGCGCCCTCGGTCTGCGGAGTTCCTCGTAGCTTCGGCACTGGGTGATGATGCCAGCAACGGTTCGCAGGTCCTTTGCTAACAGCATCTGCAAAGCATCATCATCGATTCCTTTGATCAGGTGGTTAATTTTCTCTGCTTCCGCCATAGCTGAATCAACACTGTTGCATAGGTCCACAACATCCTCGATATAACTTGTGAAGGTCTCTCCAGGACGCTGTGATCGTGTGCGGAGACGCTGCTCAGCAAGAAGCTTTCGCACGGCGGGACGGCCGAAGACCTCGACAATACGGTTTTTGAATTCAGCCAAGGTAGCCATGGTGGCGGCGTTGTTTTGGAACCACTTCTTGGCTAGGTGGCCCAAATGAAACTCAACGCCATTAGGCTTCATGTGATCGTCCCATCTGTTGTGCGTGGTTACTCGTTCGTACTGCGACAGCCACTCCTCCACGTCGTTGTCATCCGTTTCATCGAAGTTAGGGGGGTCGCACTGGCGAAGCACACCCCAACTCATGATGGGCTGCGGTGAGGAAAGTGCCATGACCTGGTCGGTGTTCAGCGGCATCGCGGGCTGTAGCCGTCTGCTCCGTAACTCCTGGATGTGGTATCGGAGTCTTGCGATGCGAAGGTAGAGTCACACTAGGAACGAACCCGCACGCTCCACTAAACTGAAGCGTGCTTTATTGGACCACTAACGAGCAGTTAGAGCTGCGGAGAAGCCGAGGTTCGTTGTGCTAAGCCAGCTGTGTCCGACGCGATACTCGATCGGCCCGTACGCCAAGCGATGCTTCTGCCTTCTCGTCGTTGGGCGCGCACCAAGCCGAATATCCCCAACGGGGAATTGTTCGTACATGAACGCCTACGACGATTACATCAATCGCGTCTACAATCAACGCTACAATAAATATGTAGAAATAACGTAACCGACTGTAATTAGTCAAAATAAACTGACGCAGCGGCAGTTACAATGTAACCTTTATAATACAAAACAGCTATATTCTGATTTTTAATCAGACGAAAGATGGGGCTTCGGCCAAAAACTAATAAAGAACGTTTTTTTTCTTGCAGATTTGTCAAAATGATTTTGTATATTCCAACCAGTGTCCAGAATTTCCTGTTTTTGAATATATGTGATATGATATACATACATTGTAACGACGCCATGTGAACGTACTTAGCAGTACCAGTGCGCACTGGTATGTGTGCTTGACCAATGTACCCATGACACGACACTCGCCACCATATTCCAGTTGACGATTCAGTCCTAATTTATTGTTTAATCGGATCCTCCGCCTGGAGCTGCCTCGTCATCACATCCATGACGATTCCTGAGATATGTTACTTCTGCCGTCGTTCCACCACCACCAGCGCCAACGCTAGTGTATTTAAAACGGTGTCCACTCTCCCAATGGTGATTACCTTTCTTTTCCTTTTGTTGGCACGCTCATGACGTGCGATGTGATGATGCCACACTCTGTCGTTAGGGTTTCGGATGGTTTTGAACACCCCATACATGGCTGGATTTATTCTTCATGTATCTGCTGTTACGCAGCATCATTGTTTTCTCGGCCACGTGATCACGAGCGTTTTTCAGTGATATTTGACGTTTTCTGGTGGCAAGTACATTTGCCTATATGCAGTTAGTGCCAATTTGGGTGTTTCGAAATCGCAGTTATCATAGTTATCGCGATCTATTCCACGCAACGGGAGTCAAACCCGACCGTGGAAAAATTTGTCCTGTCGAAGAAGTCCAAACCTTGCTGATGGAATGACCTCCGCAGCTGTGTCGGCCTGTGCTGATGCCTTCGCTACTTCGTTAAAACATTAAAAATTTCCAGAATAATGCACATCTCCCAAATGACATTTTTTGCCAGAACGCCACCTTCTCTTTGAGCTCAGGACCAATGGAAAGCTGCAATAATTTTTATATTGTCGTTCTTCTGTCATGTGTTGGCACTTTGACTGACTCTCTGTGGTACCTGAAGTACCAACAGATGCAAGTAGCTACGACAATGGAGCTGTTTTGGCGCAGCTACATCTTAACTGGGACTGAATCACTTTCTACACCAGCAGCGTACTCTTAACATCGAAACAACCCTACCTCATTATGGGACAGGAAGTCTTCGCGTTCTTTGAGCAATAGGAAAATGGTATCCCCCATAGAAAAATTGGCTGTTTAGAAAAATGTCGCCGAGCAGCGCGCCCTTGTGGTATAAACGAGCGCCGGAGCAGTGCGCCGCCTGAAAGCATCTCACGGTAACGTAGGGCACCAAGCTTTGACTTTCGAAATATATTTTTTTACTCTATCCTAAAATCAGATCGCCTGCATTATGTTGTGGACTGTTGTACCACAATCGCCTCAATCCGCATAGTCCTTCTGACTTTCGCACATCAATTCTTGTTTTTTTACGTTTTAATCATGGTGGTGATCAACAGCGGTGGAAGAGACCTCAGAAGAGGCCTCCGCTCAATCGCCCGAGATCTCTCTCTGCAAGAATATGTAATTCTTTCTTGGATGCGTGATCAGAACGCCTTTTGTAGCGCAAGCTACACTACGCTACCTCGGGCAGTCTTTGCTGCGTGAGCAGTTTTGCCCTTGAGCGCTAGAAATCCAACACCTCCCCCTTTCCGCAAGCGCGCAAGCTCCCCAAAAACGGGGAGAGATAGGCAGCAGGTGAGAGGTAATGAAGGTTGGAAAGGAGACGTGCACTGGACCCGTGCGCGGGACGTGTCAGAGAAAAAAGCCGGGGGAATTTAGGTAGGCCAGTTGGTACATAACTCAGGTAGAGAACCGAGTGCGGAGCCTGCCACGAAGATAGCCCATTACGCCACGTGTGTCTTGAAACAGTTTTATAGATTTTATGCAAAAACTGGCGCCCTCTTACGGGAATCACGTGCGCTTTCGCCATGTTGGGGGATTTCCGGATCTCTGGATACCGCTATGGACATGATACCACGGGGTTAGCGACGCGCGCGTCAAAATTTACAGTTGTCCAAGATGCTCAAATACTGCCGTGTAACTTGCTGTGCACAAAGCTGATACGAGGGTGACCACGGACATAGCGTACACATCTTTTTTTTATTTCTCAACGGACGCATGACTCGAGCCCTGCGTGAAGTAGCTTGGGGGTGGCGACTTCCCTTCGCACAGTAATATTATAGCTAGATCGCATCCATAGTCGCGAAAGGAATAATATGTGCAGGGCTAAAAAGGTTCTAAACTGAGCTTTTTTCTAGCCCTGCATTTGCCGCGGAGCACTCCTCCCTGCTGGTAGTTAAGGCGCACTGCATCGCTAAGCTCGTACTTTATCGTGTGGGTATAGCTTTGAGTCTGCAGTCCGTGATTTGCGTGCCCACGTTTTCTTTTTATTCTGAATGTTCGGTATGCTTTTATGGAAGTACTACGCATTCTTTCGTTTGCCAAACGTCACAGGAAATAAGGGATCCGCGAGAGTTGCAACCTTCACGTAGACCCATGAGTAGCGCAAGTAACGTAAGTAGTAATTCTGTGTATCGTTCATTTACCGCTCGTCGCCTGCTGTTCGACCGTAGGCTATTTTGTCAAGATCAATTTTTTTTAGCGGAATATTCTAAGCGCACCCAGTTTTGTTGTCCACGGCGCAAGCTCTTTAAGATTCTCGCAGTTTTTTTTTTTGATAAAGCCTTTGCGTGTGCTTGGGACGCTCGGTGGTCCCCGCGAGACACGCGCTCACCAGAGCTCGGCAATCCATTGGTAATTTAATTATTCATTGGCTATTTATTGGTAATTTATTGGCAATGTTTAAGGCGTTACATGCACCACACGTTAGGCGCTATGCACATTACGGCCAGCTACAACAGATCCGCTGTTAAAAAATGCAAGGTATAAAATTTATTTTGTTAAGTGAATTTTTTTTCTTTTGCAGGTTTCCTCTGCGCTCCGAGGATCCTTAGCGTATCAATCACGAGTACCCCCCCTCCTTTACCGTTTCAACCTCAGGACAGCCCGCAAGTTGTGGTAATCCGGCAATAGTGGCGGGGGACAATCCCACGGGATGGACATGTGCCGGCTGAGGATGACGAGGTGGCGCGAGAGGAGCGAGGATAGGACATGGCGGACTCGGCTGGGCGACGTGTGTGCAGCCGGATCGGCTGAGCAGTGTACCGTGGTGGAGCGGGACTCCCAGTAAAGGTGTGATCGAGGGGGCTCGGTGTCCTTCTAGGGAACCGCGGCCGGGTGCAAGAACCCCGGTACCACATTTGGCGCCCAACGTGGGGCTGGCCGTGGTTCCTGGGAAGGGCATTGTGGTCTTCTTCCTCGTTTTGGTGTTCCGCGGCAAATGTGACCGACAGCTCGCTGAAGATGCGGTCAGACACGATCGACCTGGCGGACCAGTCTCTGGTGGTGGACATCTCGGATGCCCTCAGCGAGAGGGACAAGGTCTAGTTCACTGTCCACACCAAGACGACGCTGTCGGACTTCCAGAAGCCGGAGTTCTCTGTGCTTCGGCAGCACGAGGAGTTCATCTGGTTCCATGACGCCCTGGAGGAGAGCGAGGACTACGCCGGGAGTGCCGACGCGACCCGCGGAGCAAGGCCCGCGGACAGGACCTTGCCACGTTTGGACCTTCTGCAAGGACCCCCGGGTCTTAGGAGGCCACCTGTGGCACCGGTCTACTGCCATCCGAGCTGAGCCGTGGGAGTCCCTCGAGAGTGCCGACGACTGCAGACGAGGGCAGCCAGCGTCGGCCTTTTCTTCGGAGGGGGGGAGAGTGTGGTAATCCGGCAATAGTGGCGGGGGAAAATCCCACGGGATGGACATGTGCCGGCTGAGGATGAGGAGGTGGCGCGAGAGGAGCGAGGATAGGACATGGCGGACTCGGCTGGGCGACGTGTGTGCAGCCGGATCGGCTGAGCAGTGTACCGTGGCGGAGCGGGACTCCCAGCAAAGGTGTGATCGAGGGGGCTCGGTGTCCTTCTGGGAAACCGCGGCCGGGTGCAAGAACCCCGGTACCACAAAGTTTCCAAGCGTTTCAGGAATCACCTCTTGAGAACCCCGCAGGATGCGAACCAACACGTATGTACTTTCAACGTTTGCGTTCTCAAAGCCAAAAAAGAAAAAAAAGAAGAAACCCGACAGCCTCCTACAGCTTCCCTGCCGGTGCCTCCCTGACTTCTTTTTCGATGCATAATGCGTATTTACGAAGTCGCCCACAAATGTGGCCAACCGAGAACGGTCCACAGAACACTCGTCGCTCATTTTGCTGCGCTTAATAATGAATATAAAGGGATCGTCAAGCCGAGAAAGCCCCTCACACGCTCAGTACCAAGCAATCCCGCGACCGCCATCTCCCAACATGGCGTCGCCTGCTCATTTAGTTTTTCTTCCGGTAGATGGCGGCACTTTTGTATAAGGTCTATAGGGACCGCAACCTGGAGTCTGCCGCACGACACTACCGCGATTTTTTGCGATAGCCGCGGAAAACGCAGGTTGTACACGGATGGAATGTTAGCCATCTCGCCCACAGCTGCTGCACGATTTTTTTTGCGCGAGAGCGTTGTCTTCGCTCACCGGGAGTTTTTCCTGAGAGAGTAGGGCACGAAAGAAATGACCTGAATAAGTTATTTAGGGACAGGAACATTGACCATCTGCTCCGGGGGGAATAGTAGGAGTGGCCGTACACTCCCCCCTGCCCGAAACGGCCTGTATGTGGTGTCCCACGGGCAACGTCTGGCTCACGAGCCCGACGGCTAAAGGGGTGCGTGGCATTTGGCCTAAGCGGCCATGGGGTGGAACAAGGGGTTTTTAGAGTTTAAGTACCGCCGGGCCAACTAAGCCCGGCGTGCAACCACCACACACCCGGGGTGCGGGTAATCGCGGATTTTTCAACCACTTCGTCCAGGCCGGGGTGGCCACGGACTCGACATATCCACCTAGCGGCTAACATGCACAAACTGTGACAGGGCTGACCTCTACCCCTTTCGGGACCCCGGTGAGCAATCGGCCGGAGGTCTCCGTTCGGGGGAATGTCACCCTAGACCAGTTGCTCGTCTGATATGACAGAGTTCGCGAGTTGTTTCCCGGCCCTGAACACTACGCATGGGCGGTTATCTGCATTCCACACTACGCCCCCATGGAGGCGTCAGGCTACTCGGGTACTGCGCACGCACTGGGAACTCTGCTGGAGGCCAGTCATCAACTGCTAGTCGCCCTTTACGCAGCCGTATAGGGAGCGTGTTCCATCTTGCGTGTCCCGAGTAGGAGACGATGGATTCGCCGTGTCCCTGCGATTCTGCAGATGGGACTCCGGTGGGTAGTGCTGGATCTTCAAGCAGCCCCCACACATTACGATTTTGACCCCCGCACCCAAAACAACAAACAATGATGTTGGCTTAGGTTTCCACCCATTTCCATTCAGGTGAGCGTATCTTTTTTTCCCGAGAGTCTTGTCCTCCCGTCTTACCCATCCCAGATGACCAGTACATGGCATCTGGTTGGGCAGACCGGTCTCGTGGGTCCTTCACGAGCGGGATTCTTTCTCACCGCGGGTGGTCTCCGCATTACAGCTCGTCGCTGCAAAGCGGCGGGCACATCAAGGTACTTGCCGCACGACACTACCGCCATTTTTTGCGACAGCCGCCGAAAACGCAGGTTGTACACGGACGGACAGTTAGCCATCTCACCCACAGCTGCGGCACGATTTTTTTTTTGCGCGGGAGCGCTGTCTTCCTCCCCGGGAGTTTTTTCTGAGACAGTAGGGCCCGAAAGTAATTAGCTGATTATGTTATTAAGTTATTTATTGATTACTCAGATTCGGTTCAAAGTCAAAGGGATGTCACTAGGGCTTGTGAGGTATCAAATCAAAGGACTCGATGAAGGCAATAACATGGAAGAAATTAAGAATTTATTCTTGGTGAGAGTCAAGAGATATACATGTCAGTCATAGATTGGGTCAAAGTGATACTAGTGGGGTTTCTGAGGTATCAAATTGAAGGTCTTAGGGAGAGGAATCAACTGAGACAAATTAAAATTCTCTTCCTTGGTATAGTCAAGAGATGGTCACGTGAGTCATACAGTGGGTTAAATGTCACAGTGATACCGCTAGGGCATGTGTGTTATCAAATTGAAGGCGCCAGTGAGAGGAATGAAGTGGGACAAATTAAAAATCGCTTCGTTGTGACAGGTATAAGATAGTCACGTGAGTCATAGATTGGTTTAAAAGCCAAAGTGATGCCACTAGGGATTGTGAGGTGTCAACTTTGAGTTCTCTGTAAGAGAATCACGTGGGGCAAATTAGAAATTGCTTCGTAGGTATAGTCATGAGACTATCACACAAGTCATAGACTGGGTTAAAAGTCAAAGTTATGCCACTAGGGCTTGTGAATCACCAAACTAAAGACCTCAGTGCGGGGAATCACACTAGACAAATTAAAAATTGCTCAGTAGTTAGGGATTATGAGACAGTCAGGAATTCGGTTAAAAGCCACTTATGCCACAAGGGCATGCGAGGTATAAAATTAAAGGTCTCAATGCGGGGAATCACGTGGAAAAACTAATAATTGTGTCCTAGTAATAGTCATGAGATAGCCACGTGAGTAACAAACTCGGTTAAAAGTCAAAGTCAAACTAGGGCTTGTAAGGTAACAAATTAAAGGTCTCGATGAGGGGAATTGCAGGGACAAAAAAAAGTTGCTTTCTAGTTATATCCATGAGATAGTCACGCGAGTCATAATTCGGTTAGAAGTCAACGTCATAAAACTAGGGTTTGTGAAGTATTAAATCAAACGTCTTGATAAGGAAAAATCACGTGGGACAAATTACAAATTACTTTCTAGATATAGTCATGAGTAGCCACACAAGCCATAGATTAGTTTAAAAGTCAACATCATGAAACTAAGGCTTGTGAGGTATCAAAGGTCTCTTTGAGGGAAATTGCGGGGGAAAAATTAAAAGTTCCTGCCTAGTTATAGTAATGAGATAGTCAGGCGAGTCATTGATTCGCCTAAAAGTCGAAGTCATAAAACTAGGCTTGACAGGTATCAAACCAAACGTATCGATAGGGAAAAATCACGTGGGATAAATTAAAAATCGCTTCCTAGTTATAGTCTTGAGATAGCCACATGAACCATAGATTGGGTTAAAAGTCAGTGATGCCACAACATCTTGTGAGGTATCAAATTAAATGCAACGATGAGGGTAATCACGTGGGACAAAATAAAAATTGCTTCCTAGTTATAGTCATGAGATAGACTCGTGAATCCTAGATTTGTGTAAAAGTAAATTTTATGAAACTAGGCTTGTGAGGCATCAATATAAAGGTCTTAATGAGGGAAATCACATGGTCAAATTAAAAATCGCTTCTTAGTTATAATCATGACAGAGCCACATAAACCATAGATTGGGTAAAAAGTAAAAGTGATGCCATTAGTTCTTGTGAAGTATCAAATTAAAGGTCTTCATTAGGGGAATCACTAGGGACAAATTAAAAATTTCTTCTTTGTTACAGTTATGACAGTGTCACGTTAGTTATAGATAGGGTAAATCAAAATGATGCCACTAGGGCTTGTGAGGTATTTATTAACAGTGTCTATAAAGAGATTTAGCTGGGGAAAATTAAAAATCGCTTCTTTTTTATAGTCATGAGATGCCCGCATAAGCCATAAATTGGTTAAAAGTCAAATTGATGCCATTAGGGCTTGTGAGATATCAAATAGAAGGTATCAGTGAGACAATTAAGTAAGCAAAGTTAAAATCGCTTTCTGGTTATAGTCATGAGATATTCCCGTGAGTCATAAATCAGCTAAATATCAATTTCATGCCACTAGGGTTTCGAAAAGATTAAATAAAGGTCTCGATCTAGAATGTTTTTATACAAATATTCTTTTGAAAGATAACAGGAGCGTTTTCAAAGAAAATATGAAAAATCGCCGGTAATGTGACATCAGTAGACATCACAAGGTGAGACAAGTCTGGGAAAGC
Source organism: Haemaphysalis longicornis (assembly GCF_048455015.1). Taxonomy (NCBI): domain Eukaryota; kingdom Metazoa; phylum Arthropoda; class Arachnida; order Ixodida; family Ixodidae; genus Haemaphysalis; species Haemaphysalis longicornis. The sequence continues at coordinate 19,139,033 of NW_027526445.1, forward strand.
TCCTTATTAGGGTAGAGTGCACACTGTGGACAAGGTTTTCTTTTCAGCTAGTACTTGCCTGTATTTATTTTAAAACATCATGAGGGCAAAAGGTGTTTGGTGACAGTTTTTATAAACCGTATTTTTTGGTGTATTGATGACCTTTCTTCTCTGGTGACACACGACTTATGTCGAAGCTACTCATTTCGCCACTGAATGAGCTCCTGAACCTCAGTTAGCTGCTAAATGTCATTCACATCAAATGTCATTCGGTGTTGTCGTGTAGCACTAAATTATTGACCTTTAGAGCCAGAGTCATTCACTCTAAATATAATGTGATCTGCAGTCGGGGAAAGGTATTACATATACTATGCAGTTTCGATTGTAATCTCATATTGTTGCTGATAAAATAATTATTAATAGGATAAAGCATTTTTTTGTGGCTGGCGCTTGTGTACCAAATGTGATGCGGACTTCGCTGAACACTCCGTGCCAATACATGGCTTGCACAACGTTCACGCTCGCCGCTTGCGTAATAGAGTTGAACCACGTGGAGGGCAATGGCAAAGTAATACAATGGCGACTATGGAACAAAGTTAGAGCCTCTACATGTGTTGATCTCCGTCCACCCGAAAAATATTTCCATTGGGTTATTTTTAAATGTGGCCTCATCCTTTTCAGCAACTGCAAAAAAGAAGTCGTATCGGATATATATATTGTAACGGTCGAGAAAAATTAACCTCAAAGCTAAGGAATGTGATGAAATACAGGATGTCTAGCTAAAGATTTGCAGGAGAACGATCGTTACAATCTAAATCATTCCCATTTTTTGTAGACGCCTCGAATTCATACGGTAGTGAAATGAAAGTGCAAGAATGAGTATTCAGGTTATGAAACCGCACATGTAGCAATAATTGATCTATTTCTGTTTTGTAAATTCAAACAGAATGCCATAAGCCCGCTCTACATGGTGTGAATTTACAAGCGATTTCGCAGCTGTGGCGCCGCTAGAGCGGCAATATGTTGTTTTGCTGCACAGGCTAAAACAATCCAAACAATCGATTTTCCTTGCTCCCAAAGCTACAAAATGAGTCGTTTTGCCTCTCTAAGAGGGCCGCAAATGGAAGTCGCATTTAAATTTGCACAATGCAAGACAGGCTATACGCTATTAAAATCTCATCGAGAAACGCTTAAGAGAGTTACATTTCATCCGGCGTATTGCTAGAAAAGTGGACCTTCTCGCGTTTCTTTTCACGCCCTCGGGCGTCGCTACTATTGGCATTGTAGTAATGGTTGTGCGGTGAAGCACCAGCCAATTCGTTTTTTAATCTCGCCGCGAGCAGACTTGTTCAGTTTGTGGTTCCTTGAAGCTCGCCTATTCTAAGGGAAGATTTTTTGCGTCTTCGATTTTACTGGGGGCTTTATGACCCGTTTCTGAATCAGAACAGATTGAGGTCTGCATGCTGAGTGGTCGACGCAGCTCCGGGGCTTCCGAATAGGACGTTATCTGCCGGGGCCCGATCGCGAAAGGCAGCCTCATCTACACCCAAACAGCCAAAAAAAGGCTGTTTGGGTGTATTTTCACAAGCAATAAACACCTTTTCCTGATTCAGCGTCCAGAAAATAAAGGTATGCCGCCAACAAATGTTTTAAAAAGCTCTTCAGCAGCCCTTTAAAGCATGTAGAGCTTTTAATATGTTTGCAATTGTGGTTTTTCTATTTCCGATTATTTTAAAAACATGAAAAGAAAACGTTTTTCACACCCTTCACTATTTGATTGAAACTTACAACTCTACTGAGGTGGCATCTCCTTGCAAATCGAAATGAAGCTTTTGTCTTATATATAAAAATGAATATATTCATGTGTTTTGTTTTTCTAATGCAACTTGGTAACTTGTGGCTGATATGCCATGTGGAGCAACGTAATTAGCACCGACACAATAATGTACCAGGATGGTGAACATATCTATGGTGCTTTACGTTTTTATGGTAGTAAAGAAATATACACATGACGAAACAGCGCGCTTCAAAATCCGTTTTACATCCCCTGTCAGTCTTACAGCAGTAACTGAAATTAGGACCCGCTGCAGTGGCTCAGTTATGCTGCTGAGCCCAAGGACGCGGTTTTCATCCCGTTCGCGATATGTGCTTTTCATATGGAGGAGAAAAAAAGGCGATCGTATGTCGAGATTTCTTCACGCGTCACAAGGTGCCCAGGTGCTCAAAATTGATCCAGAGCCCTCGTGGCCCAGGTGCCCAGCCACGGAGCGTTAAGCTCTCTTAATTTGAATTTTGAACTGAAATAATAAAAAGGCCCCAAATCTCCGACCTTTGCGGCAAATGTCATCGAAAGACCGCAGTCTTCTGTCATCCGTGCTTGTAAAACCCCGTTGTCTCCCCCCCCCCCCACCCAGCTATATTCGGCTTCCCCTCCACACATAGATGCGGTCGACGTTTGCTCAATTCGATCCTACCCCCCTACGTTCACTCCATATGTTCAGAGCTCTTTTTTCTATGGTTCTTTGCAGTGAAATAACAGCCCGAAAAAAGCAACACACAGCGCCTCAAGAAAGCAAGCAGTGCTTGCTCCAAAGTAGCGGATAGGGAGCATCGTGCTGCTAGGGGGAAAAGAAACTGGAGCCAACGTCGGGAAAAGAGTTGTCAATCACAAAGCACAGGAACTTGAAAGACGGGTGAAGTAAAAATGTAACCTTTTCCAGCAGTCCCATGACGGCACCTGTTTGAAGTGCCAGACTTTCCTGTAGTAAAATTTGTTATAAACGACTTCATGCATTAGAGTTTATGTTGGAAGCCACCGATTTAACGAGTAACGCCACAGTCACGTGATGCACCGTCCAGAATGACCATCACCAAGAATTCTAGTGGCAACGTCGCCCTTTTTTAGGGAATACGCGGCGCAACAGCACCGTGATTTACCCTTCAAGACTCTTGGCAGAGTTACTAATTTAACCTGAAAGCACTATACTTTTTTCTGCTCCTTAAGAGTGTAATGAATAAATCGACAAGCATGTATCGAAATATATAGAGATACCTGTTTGTGTCGTCCCGGTACAACTATTCACAACTATCTGAATACTGGCGCCACCATTTGTAAACTATTCCACCATGAAAATAAGGAAAGTTTAGGAGAGGCTGTCACCACCTCTTTGGTGCGACCGGTAAGGCCATCTTAGGAGTGTTCACTTGTTCTTGTATTTTAAGCCCATTCTCCCTTTGGTTCTCCTTAAGTCGCTTCTCACTTCGTCTTCTACAACTGTGCCTCTGAACTTGGGGAAGCAATTTTGCAGCTTAGGCAGCAACGAAAATCGATCACTTGGATTGTTTCAGCTTGTGCAGAAAAATGACATACTGCCGCACTAGCGAGGCCACAGCTGCACATTCGCTTGTAAATTCGCACCATATACGCCTCGATCGCGGCCAGTAGGGGCGCCACTGAAATCCCCCTAGCTGCCCGTTTCGAAAGCAGCCGCGGGAGTCCGCGTCCCGCTCCCCAGTGTCGCCGCTGCTTTTGCGGCACGTTCACGACCGAGATTTACCGTTTTGCGGGCATTTGAGATCCTTGTTTATGTGGAGCATTTACGAGAGCGTAAATGTTTCTGACGCGGTCTTAGTGTGGTATATTCGATCTGTATAAACGCCAGGTGTGTGTCACTGGCCAGCGTCGCGGAAGCGGCGCATGATGGAACCGATTGTAGTTCAACTGCCCTGAATTTACTAGCCGTGTCTGCGTAACCACCGGTTCCTGAGATGTTCATGCTACAGCTATACACTACGCTGTAAATAGGTTTTGTGCGCTTACATAATCAGCGGAACACTCATACCTGACAGCACGCCACTTACGTACGTTTTCCAATAATATACCTGAGGTATTGATGACCAGCATTTAGAAGCCAGTCTGCGTTAATTTCGAGAATATTCAACAAAAATACGATGGACAATGCATAATTATACTCGGAGATCAGCACACGAGAGTCGTCTTGTCGTGCGGTGAGCGCCCGCAAACATTCATCTGCTACATATAGCCTCTGCGAGCAGCGCGGAGACTGGCTTAGAATATAATCCGCATGCACGACTAAATGCTGCTTCGAAATATCGTCATATAGCACAGGGAGCCTGCAGAATAAAGCAGAAACTGAAATCAGAGGGTTTTATGACATGCCACAATCTTCCAAGGACACCTTTCATCGCTTGTTGAACTGCCTACCCTGCATACTTCTAAAAATGCGTCGAAGTCGAAAAACCAAAGGAAAGTGAACGCGAGATTTGTGTGTGTGTGTGATTACTAAAACGCTCATTTCCTGATTACGCTCCGCATTTGTAGACAGCGTTCCCCTTCCCTCCTTCCACCGATGTCTCGCGAAATAGTAGTGCATTTCACGTGCTGTTGGTCTTTTGAACCCTTCCTGGCTTAAGTTTCGAAAAACGTCTTTGGCATGTAAGAAGCTGCACTGTTTTCTTTTGTTTCCGTTAGAACTAATATGTAAATTCTTCCGCAGTTGCACAGCATTTATTTTCCCGTGGTTTTATCAACTTGCCTTGGTTCTTGCTATAAGGCATGTGTGGGCACATATTTAAGATGCAGATGCTTGGAATATACTTAACCTTTTCCAATTGTTTATATTCTTATAAAAGGCATAAGTTATTGTCCGGGATTGGGTAATCACATCCCCGAAACATATTTTTCTGCTGCGTATATATTCGAAACGAAGCCGCATTCATTGTCCACGCTGCAAAATGAAGCCAACCTCTCATTGTGCCAGTAGCAGATCTAAATTAGGCGACAGTAGAATTCATTTGTGCCTTACGTATTTGGAAGTGTCAAGGGTGATATGCTGCTACCGGCAACGACGCCCGGAAGAGCGGTGACGCTGCGAGCAGAACCGCGTCCCCGGGTTGCTCTTGCAGGCGATCGCATGCTCTACGAAGACGCAGCTGCTTTTTAAGTGACATAAACGCACTCCTTTCTTATAGACGTCACCATTTCATTTTTGTTTTTTTGCGCGGAAAGGCGAAAAGAAGCGAAACAGAACCAAAACACTGAATGAGCCCCTATCAGCCACGCAGCGCACATCTCATCAACGCCGCCGAGAAGCGGCGGCAGCGGCGCAGCGATCGCGAAGCTGGAGGCTAAAAAGCGCAAAGGCTCATGGGTAGGTCGTCTGCTCCAGACACTCCAGGTTCTAGATCTCGCGTAGCCTACCGTACGCCGGTGGCTTTCACGCGCGTGTGTGCGTGTTGTTTATTTGTTACAGGGTGCTTTCCTTTCAAAGGAGCCCCTAGTAGGATTCATCGTTGTTATTCATTCAATGTGCGATGCATGAGCATTTGTGTTTGAGATGCAAACAAATAAACAACACGCACACGCGCGCATCAAAGCCGCTGGCCTACGTGAGGCGAGGAGAGCTATCGAACCGTAAGTGGCTCGGCTCCGCGGAAGCAGACAATGCACCCATGAGCCTTCGCGCTTTTTCCCGGTCACCTATAGAGCGGCCGTATGACACCCTATTTGCATTTACGCTTAAGGTTATAGATCCATTCTTTCCACATGTGTGGTTCCAGAACATGAATACTCATCAGCCCACTTTCATTCCAATACCGTAATATTCGAGGCGTAGACAAATAAGTGGCTATGATTATCATTGTAACGATCATTCTTCTGCAGCTCCGCTAGACATCTTGTACCTTATGTCATAGCTTAGCTTTGAGGCTCACTTCATTCGACGGTTACAGTATATATGTCCAAGTCTGCATAACGTTTTTTGCAGTGGCTTACAAAAAATCAGCCCGTATTTAAAAAGAACGCCATGGAAATACTTTCCAGGGTGGGTTGAGAGCAACACTTGCGAAGGTTTCACTGTGTTCCCTCTTCGCCCTTCTGTTACTTCACCATTGCGCCCCGCTTGGGCCAACTACATTATGCAAGCGGCCAGTGCGAACGTTGTGCAAGGCAGGTATGGGCACGGAGTCTTCTGCGAAGGCCGCATTACCTTGGGTACCCAAGCGGCTGCCATAAAAATGTTTCGCCTTATCATTAATGTTTCATTTTATGAGCAATAATATGGATTACGATCGAAACTGCGTAGCATATGTTATACAATTATCAGACGGCAGATCAAATTATCTTTCGAGCGAATGACATTTGCATTAAATGTCAATATTTCAGCGCTACACAACAACTCCGAAGGACGTTTGAGGTGAATGATATCTAGCGGCGAACCAAGGTTCAGGAGATCATTCAGCGGTGAATTCAGCTGCCTCGACAGCACTAGCGCATCAAGGGCGAAAAACGTTCACTAATACACCAAAACATACGGTTTCTAAAAACTGTCAGCAAACATATTTCCCCTATATGTTCTTTTTAAAATAAAGAAATTCAAACAAGTACTAGGTAAAGAGAAAATCGCATCCACAATGTGCGCTCTACTGTAATGCGGATTTTTCGCGAACTTGTGTCGGCTTGTGATGTCAACTGATGTCATCTAAACTGGTGATTTTTCTCATTTTCTTTAAAAATATTCGTTTGGTATCTTTTCAAAAAATGGTCTGTATGAAAACATTCTATATCGAGACCTTTATTTCGATCTCTCCCAAACCGCAGTGGCGTCACACTCACATTTAACTCAACCTATGATTCACGTGACTATCTCATCAGTATAACTATGACGCAATTTTTAACTTGTGCCACGAGACTCCCCTCAATGAGACTTTTCATTTGATACCCTACAAGCCCTAGTGGCACAACTTTCACTCTTAACCGAATCCATGACTCACGTGACTCTCTCATGACAATAACCAGGAAGCGATGTTTTGTTTGTCCCATCTGATTCCCCTCATCGAAATCTTTAATTTTATACCTCACAAGCCCTAGTCGCATGACTTTGACTTTTAACCCATTCTATGACTCCGTGACTATCTCATGACTATAATAAGGAAGTGATTTCTATTTTAGCCCCGAAGATTCCTCTCATCGAGACCTTTAATTTGATGCCTCACAAGCCCTAGTGGCACCGTTTTGACTTTTAAACCAATTCGTGACTCACGTGCCTATCTCATGACTATAACAAGCAAGCGATTTTTTTTTGTCCCACGTGAATCCTCTAATCGAGACCTCTAATTTGCTACCTCACAAGCCCTAGTTGCATGATTTTGACTTTTAACCAAATCCATGACTAACGTGACAATCTCATGACTATAACCAGGAAGCAATTTTTAATGTGTCCCCCATGATTCCCCTCATCGAGACCTTTATTTGATACCTCACAAGCCATAGTGGCACAATTTTCACTTCTAAAACAATTCGTGACTCACGTGACTATCTCACAACTACAACCATTAGGCGATTTTTACATTACCCCACGTGATTCCCCTCATCGAGATCTCTAATTTTATACCTCATAAGCACTTTTGGCACCACTATGACTTTTAAACCAATTCGCGACTCACCTGACTATCTCATAATTATAACCAAGAAGCAATATCCAATTTGTTCTACATGATTCTCCTAATCGACACCTTTAATTTGATACCTCAGAAGCGCTAGTGGCACCATTTTGACTTTTAACCCAATCTATTACTCACGTAACTATCTCATGACTATAACGAGGACTCCACTTTTCATTTGCCCCACGTGATTTCCCTCATTGAGACCTTTAATTTCATGCCTCACAGCCCTAGTGGCATCAATTTCACTTTTAAACCAATCTATGACTCCGTAACTATCTTTGGTTTTTTTACCAGGAAGAGTTGTTTAATTTGTCCCCCACGATTCCCGTCATCGAGAACCTAAATTCATACCTCACAAGCCTTGGTGGCATCATTTTGACTTTTAACCCAATCTGTGACTCACACGACTATCTCCTAACTCTAACCAGGAAGCAATTTTTTATTTGTCCCCGTGATTCGCCTCATGGAGACCTTTAATTTGATACCTCACAAGTCCTAGTGGCACCACTTCGACTTTTAAACCAATTCGTGACTCACATGACAATAGCATGACTACAACCAGGTAGCGATTTTTCATTTGTTCCACGTGATTCCCCTCACCGAGACGTTTAATTTGACACCTCACAACCCCTGGTGGCATCATTTTGGCTTTTCACCCAATCTATGACTCACGTGAAATCTCATGACTGTAACCAAGAAGCATTTTTTTATTTTTCCCCCGTGATTCGCCTCATCGAAACTTTTAATTTCACACCCCACAAGCCCTAGTGGCATAACTTTGACATTTAACCCAATCTACGACTCACGTGACTATCTCATGACTGTGACCAGGAAGCAATTTTTGAATTTTTCCCATGTGATTCCCTCATGGAGACCTTTAATTTGACACTTCATAAGCCGTAGTGACATCAATTTTACTTTTATTCCAATCAAAGACTACTAATAATGAATTATTAACTTAAATTAGTTAATTAGGTAAATGAACGCGCGTCGCCCGTACCTAACTTCTGGCAAAAAACTCCCCCCACCTCCCCGAAGGGGATCGTGCGGAAATGCGAATGCATTGGGTGCACCGATGAGTGCGCTGCGGCAAGCAGTAACGGAGAGAGGCGTGCGCTCCACTGCATTTATATACATTTTCCGAGCGCAGCGAGCGGAGAGAGGGTACGCGGATAGAAGAGAGAGACCCACGCAACACGCCCGCCCCGCGCGCGAGCTCTCTCTCCCGGCGACCTCCGCGCTGCGAGCGCACTCACACGCCCCAGCGCGCTCCTCCTCTCCCCTTGCCCTCGGCTACTCCCGCCCGAGCTACCACCTGCTCCGGTTGATAGGCGCGCCAATGCTGTTGCAATGGGCGAGGAGGACCGCAGAGAGATAACATCTGCGGGCGCATGCCGACGGAGCACGACAACGCCCGACTGTAGCGGCGCGGGTCCGCCGCGCCGAGACGACGACGACGATGACAAAGGCAGAACTACGAGGCGCGCGCTCACGTGCGCTCGCGCTGGAGGAATGCAGGCGCACGCCGACGGAGCATGACAACCCCCGACTAAGAAATGCAATCGCATTTAAAAAAATGTTCGTGTCATGTGGCCAACATGGTCACCGTAACGAGCGGTTGCACTTTTAAACAACACGCAAACACGCGTTCTATCCATGCTCGCGCCTTGGCAGTGCATACCATTTTTGTGATTTTCTTCCGCGGGTGCCGCTGTTGAACAGCGCCAGCAGCGCCACCTGTCTCACCTTCGGGCCCCTATTGGTGACAGTCATCCTGGACGGCACACCACGTGACTGCGGCGTCACTCGTTCCGTCGGCGGCTTGCAACATACTCTCAAGAACATAAAGTCGTTTATAGCAAATTTCACAGTATACGAGAAAGTGTGGCACTGTTCTCAGGGGCGGCCTTGTGCCTTTTGGAAAAGGTTATATTTTTAGTTCACCTCCCTTTGAAATTCCGGTGCTTCGGGATTGACAACTCTCTTTACCCGATGGTGGCTCGAGTTTCTTTTCCTCCTTGCAGCATGACGCTCCCTATGCACCACATTGGTGCAAGCACTGCTTGCTTTCTTGAGGTGCGGTGTGTTGCTTTTTATCGCGCTGCTTTGATTTTGTGGCAAAGAGCAATAGACAGAAGAGCTATAAACAGATGGAGAGAGCTCCAGGAAAATTGTATCGAATTGAGCAAACTTAAACTGCATCCATGATGGAGGAGGGGTAGCTCAAGGCACCACCGTCGGGGGGGGGGAGACAAGGGGTAGGTCCGGGTGGCATTAAACTACCCTCTTTCGAGGAAATTTGCAGCAAAGGAAGCAGATGTGCGGCCTTTTTTGTAGTATTTTAGTTGGAAATTCAAACTAAATGGCTTTAACGCTCCGCGGCTGTGGACCTGGGAGACGAGGGCTCTGGATTACGTTTGACCACCTGAGCTTGTCTAAGGAGAAAAAAAATGTCGACATGAGAACGACTTTTTTTTCTCCTTCATATAAAAAGCACCACTAGCGGGCGGGATTGAACCTCGTCCTTGGGCTCAGAAGCATAAATGAGCCACTCCAGCGGTAGGTATTTTCAGTTACTTCCGTAAGCTGATATTGGGTGTAAAGCTGCCTTCTAAGCACGCTGGTTCGTCATGTGTATATTTGTTTACTGCCACAAAAACGTAAAGCACCCTAGATATGTTTGCCATCCTGGTACAGTATTGGGTTGGTGCTACATTGTTCCACATGGCGTATCAGCCACGAGCACAAAAGTAGCAATATATAAACAAAACAATTGAATAAATTTCACTTATGTATAAAAGAAAAGTGTTCATTCGATTTCCAAGGAGATACCCCCTCACAAGAGATGTAACTTTTCATGAAATAGTGAAGGAAGTGAAAAAGGTTTTTTTTTTATATTTTAGAAAAATATCTAAAATAAAAAGGCGGTACCGAACATATAAAAAATCGAAATGCCCTTAAATGGCAGCTGAAGACCTTTTTAAAAAATTTTGGAGTGATTCCTTTATAATGTTCTGGACTCTGAATTGAGAAAATATGCGTATTTATTGTGAAAATTCACTCAAACCACTTTTTGTTTTGTAAAAGCAAACTACCCCTGCCCGGGGTGCAGAGAGGGCCCTGGCTGCCTCTCGCTATCAGGCAGTGGTAGATAACGTCCTGTTCGGAATCCCCGGAGCTGTGGTGAACCCTCTGCCTGAAGAGCTCATTCTGTTACCAATCAGATACGCGGCAGAAAGTCTCCAGGAAAACAGAAGACGCACCAAATCTTTCCTTAGAGTAGGTGAGCTTGAAGGAAGCATAAAGTGAACAAGTCGGCGCGCGGCGAGATTTAAAAAGGAGTCTATCCCGAGCGACTGATGGCCGACTGTGGATTTTGGGATGCAGGGATCTTGTGCAGTTCGTGGATCGTCGCTTTCACTACAAGCTCGAACATACATTCCTAGCAGAATTTTTCAACACACCATCAGCCCCTTTCTCCAATGTGTAACTTTGGTTTAACATTGGGACAGGAGGTAACAAGCCCTAGGGAATCATTTTGACTTATAACCCAATCAATGACTCACGCCGCTATCTCATGGATATACATAGGAAGCGACTCTTAATTTGTCACATTTGTTCCGCCTCAATGAGGCATTAAATTTTATACCTCCCAAGTCCTAGTTTCAAGACTTCGACATTACACCCAATTTATGAATCACGTGACTATCTCATGAATATACTTAGGAAGCGATTTTTAATGTGTCACACTTGATTCCCTCACTGAGTCATTCAATTTTTTTTTACCTGGCAAGCCCTAGTTTCACCAGTTTGATATTTTCCCCATTTAAGACTCAAGTGACCATCTCATGACTATTGGCGGTGAGCGCGACCACGAAAGGCGCTGCGAAGCGCGCCTCCGTGACGTCGGCTTAGGGATCCTCGCATTTGTCGTCTGCTTCACTCGGGCTCGCTCTCCCTGCTGCTTCTTTGCGTTCGGTTGACGTCTGATGGTTGTCCGCACCAGCCTTGCGTGTGTGTAACTTTTTATGATAATAATAGACTTAAAATCGCCTACACTAGCTGAATACGTGAGTTAAAGTATAGTTTTTGATGCCGCTACGGAAGAAACATTGCCGGCGTCTCCCAGTTCCTTGCGAAGCCGGTGCTGTGCGGAGCGCGAAGAGTCAGAGCTAGGCGTCAGCTTCTGTATTAAGCAGTCTTTCGAACAAAGGGAGCAGCCAGCTGCTAGTAACCGATAACAGCAAAAATACAAGACCAAAACAAATTCCCGGCCTTTGGGGCTGTCGGCTTTGGCAGAAGGCATTGCGATTCCCGGTTATCATATACAAGGTAAAACAGCAGTGCAACCTTGCCTAACACTCGAAAATATTGTATCACATCAATTTACGTTGCATGGCATGAAAGTATGCCGACATGTACTATAGGCTACCGAAACTGTACGTTGAGGTCCAAATAACCCACTGTATGTATAGCTAGGCGCGTGCTGGTTTTATACCAGGCTCCTGACCAGTATGGAGATATATATTGAGCAAAACGAGTCCCGCCTACGGTAAATATACAGTAACACTATGTTTGGTCAGACCTGGACGGATATTTCGGTACATTTTTCAAAACTGCACTCAAGAAGAGGAGTAGGAGGAGGAGAAAACTTTTGTTAACAGTAAAATCGAGCTGGTTAGTGGGCCGGGTGCTCAGAGTAAGAGTAATTTTCCTCAAATCATAGAATGCCATCCCGAAAAGACCAGGATTTGTTCTTTACACCTGGAAGAGCTGGAAAACAATAAAGAGCATATTGAAAATATTCATTCGTTTCGATTCTTCTAATATATGCACGCATACTATTTATTGCGTTCGTTGGCGACTATATTAAGCCTAAAACGCCGCAATCACGTCATAACTGTTCGGGTTGAGACTCAGTTCGTTACGATAACGATGGTTACGATAGAAATACAGAGCACAAAAGCCGCCTACTGTGGGCAACGTTGTCTGGGGCGCGATCACAATGGCGTAGCACAAACCTTCTCATTGTTTTTGCATCTGAATAAACAACGCACTCTGCGGATATGCACCTTGTTGAACGCAGCCATTACTAAGGCCAATTTGTGAAGAAGGAATGTGTGCCATACAGTCTGAAGAAAATGCCCAAACAATCTTTGTGAGCCTTCCAAACATCCAAAACCTAGTAATAAGATGGTTGTAACAATGCAGAAAAATTAATGCGTTGGGCACAGAAAAAAACGAACATTCATCTTAGGCAAGTCAACAACAACGAAAGAAATGGAAGACAGCTTCTTTATCCCTGCTGTGCGATACGCATGTCGGGAGTCGTCATAAGAGCATCTCAAAAATACTGTAGGGAAGCCTACGCATTTTGTATAGTTATCGAGGAGCTCTGAGCACTGAACCTCGCGAATAATCTAGAAAGGACAAGTTACCCACGATCTTCTGACCGATGCTCTGAAGAAAGTTGTTCTCGCTTATTTCGTGCTTGCAAACTTGGGGGGGATACAGCTTGAAATTATCCAGATGTGTCTGAAGATGTGAAAAATAACTGAAAGTAACAAGAATTACTAGAAATACGCTTTTTAATGCACTACAGCATCAAAGCGGGCGATTTCTAGCGCGGGCACTGCTGCTCCTCGCAAGCGGAGGGCAGCAGACGACAGCCGCGCGAGTCCCTAAGCCGAGGTCAGAGCCAGGAGGCACCACTCAAACATCTCACCGCCAATAACACGTAAGTGATTTTAATTGGTCACAACCGCTTCCCCTCATCGACACCTTTATATTGTTACCTCACAAGCCCTAGTGGCCTCACTTTGACTTTTAACCCAATCTATTATTAACGTGACTACCCCATGACTATAACTGGGAAGCAATTTTTAATTGGTCCCACGTGATTCCCGTCACTGAGATCTTCAATTGTATACGTCAAAAGGCCTACTGCCATCACTTTGACAATTAACCCGCTGTATGGCTCACATGACAATCTTACGACTATAAACAGAAAGCAGCATTTATGTTGTTCAACGGATTCTCTAATCGAGACCTTTAATTTCATACCTCACAAGGCCTAGCGGTATCACTTTGACTTTTAATAGAATCTGACTCAGGTGATTACCTCGTAACTATAGCTAGCAAGCGATTTTATTTATCCCACGTAATTCCCCTCACTGTCACCTTCTATTTGATACCTCAAAAAAATTTAGTTTCTTCATTACCGCATTTAACCCGATTTATAACACACGTGACTATCTGATGACTGTAATCAGAAAGAAATTTTTTTTTATTTCCATGATTCACCTCATCGAAACCTTTAATTTGATACCTCACGAGCCCTACTAGCGTCACTTTACCATCTAAACCAATTCATGACTCACGTGGTTATCTGAAGTCTATAACCAGGATGCAATTTTTAATTTGTGCCACATGATTCCGCTCACTGAGACCTACTTTTTGATATCTCACAACCCCTAGTTTCTCAATGTGACATTTACCCCATTTATGATTCACGTGATAAATCCCACAACTGTAACCAGGAAGCAACATTTAATTTGTCCCGTGTGATTCCCCTAATCAAGACCTTTTAATTGCTACCTCTCAAAACCTAGTGGTTTCACTATCACTTTTACCTGAACGTATCACTCGGGTGACTGTCTCATCACTAACTAGAAGCAATTTTTTATTTGTCTCACGTGATTCCCCTAATCGAGTCCTGAAATTTGATGCAACACAAGCACTGGTTTCGTCACTTTGTCTTTCAACCCAATCCATGACTCACGTTACTATCTAATGACTATAACCAGGAAGCAATATTTAAATTGCCTCCGTGATTCCCCTCATGGAGAATTTTCGGATATGACACCACACCTAGTGGCATCACTGACTTTTAACCCAATTTATGACTCACGTGACCAACTAATGACTATGACTAGAAAGCGATTTTCTATTTGTTTCTGTGATTACCCTCATCGAGACCTTTAATTTGATACTTCAAAAGCCCTAGTTTTATGACTTTGACATTTACCCAAATCTCTGACTCACGTGACTATCTGATGACTATAGCAAGGACGCAATTTTTAATTATCCCAACGTCACTCTCCTCATCGAGACCTGTTTTCGAGGGTACCTAACGTAATGAAAATCTTTAAGTAGTGCAGTGTAGGCCTCAACTTTATGTTCGAGCTCCCAAAAGAAAAGCAGATTCAGTTGGCCTTGAAGTTGTTTATTGAAAGAAGACATGTTTGTTGGGAGTGAAGCCCTAAGTCTAGGAAGCCGGTGCTCAGTTTCGATTCAGGGCATTCCAAGATGGTTAAGCGTGGCATAGCTGTTTCTTCCTTTCGCTGCGGTTTCACCAAATAATGTGTCCATCGGTATGTTAACAGCATTTCTGAGCAAGTTGCCAGGCTGACGTCGGCCGGGTACAGCAAGCATGTGATGCATCTTGCTGTTGACAAAGTAAAAATGTGGGTGAAATCCTGTTCAGCAGCGGGAAGAGATACAGAGTCCAGGAAAAAAGACCTCACGGTCATGCCATATGTGCATGCTTTGTCCCATGGTATAAAAACGTAGTAGGCCGTTGTGGTTTACACGTCCTTTTCTCAGCGCCCGGCAAATTACGATAGATATGTAGCGCGGTAGATAGGAGGTTGGCAGGTATAGCTACACATGGAAGCTATGGAGTAAAAGATGTGCCAAGTTTTGTGCCTTGTGGTATAGGTGTTGTGTATATGATTTCGTTTATGTGCGGGCATGTCTATATCGGCCAAACGGGCCGATGCCTTAACAGTTGACTAACGGAGCATAGACGTTCTTTGAAGTGCGTTTACTATTCCCACGTCGCACAACACTGCAAAAAATGTAAAAAATGTTGAGATTGTTACCCTGTTTTCCAGGACACAAAAGTAGCAGCCAAACATAAAAACCAGCAGGTCCGAGAGATAATAAAGGCCTTTTTTTTTAGAAGGAGCGAGGGCAAGTGCGTTAGTGTTCCTTCCCTGTCATTACTTTACAAGGAATTTTAGTTTCTTATCCGCTGGCAGATTGTGTAATTTCTTGGATACTGAATTTTATCACGTGCCACACTGTTTCAAAGATGTTACTCTGTTGTCACTCACATGCTTTATCCGTGTTATCTGTTCACGCGATAGTATGGTTATTGTGTATAAATACTTGTTTTCTTAATAATAATCTTTCAGTTGCGAGTTCAGCGCTGTGCGTCGTCCACTGTTCTTTTTTGTGCCTGTGTTCCTTTCACAATTAATCCTAATCTGCACCAACGAGCCCAACTTGCCATCTTACTTCATCTTACTTTAATTTGATGACTCACAAGCACTATAACTGGAATCAGTTTGACTTTTAACCGAATTTATGGCCCACGTGACTGTCTCAAGACAATAACCAGCAGGTGATTGTTAATTTGTCCCCCGTGATTCCCTTTATCGGGAACTCTAATTTGATACCTCATAAGCCCTAGATTTATGACTTTGACTTTTAACGGAATTCATGACTCACGTGACTATGTCAGGGCTACAACTATGAAACAATTTTTAATTTCTCTCAAGTGATTCACCTAATCGAGACCTTTAATTTGATACTTCACAAGCCCTAGTGACATCACTTTGACCTGCACCCAACTGAGTAATAAATAATAATTAATTAATAAAAATTCGATAATTAACGTTCGGGTACTACTGCCTCGAGAAACACTCCGGGCGAGCGAAGATAACGGTCACGCGGTAAAAAAAGCGAAGAAGAAACGTGCCGCACCTGTGGGCGAGATGGCTAAATGTCTGTCCACAACTTCCGTTTTCCGCTGCTAGGGCAACAAAATGGCGCTAGTTTCGCGGGGCAAATTCTAGCTGCCAGTCCCTGTAACGAGGAAGCAATTTTTAGCTTTGTAACTTTCATTTTCCGCGTCAGCAAGTTAGTCAATTCCCCTGAAGTGCTTTTCGTATATACGAACCCCCAACAAACTATTTATCTCACCATTGAATGCTGGCTAGAAATTGCTGGCTAGAACCATTGAATGCTGGCCTCTCCTGACGACGACTTAGCACTGCAAAACGACCTTCGTTGTAAAGTTGACTTGTGGAAGGACCTGTTCATATGAGCGAACAAAAATATAAAAAAATGTGTGTCACGGGAAGGAAGAAAATTTTGGCTACCCTTACAATATAGTTATCTGCCCCGGCCGGACGCATGAACCTGTGAACACCTAGGAAATTATTGCACTTTCAACACCACCTAATCTCATCACACTGGAACAATACGGGCGAAATCCACCCGCTGTGTACAAAGTTTACGCTTAAATATATGTAGCTTTTCCACACCTATTATTAGACTGGACAAGCATTAGTATGTTCTCCCACAACCTAAATGCGCTTCTTCGATCTGAACCCCTTACAATAAATACTGGTATAATATGCTTCAACCTTTACAGGAGAGGGCTCCAAGCAAATACGACTCTTCCCTGTGAAATTTGACTATTTCACAATTACCCATACATCAACAGACGCTCCCAGTTCACATTAACGTATTTTTTTACTTTGCGTAGGCTGAATAATCCCGTTATATTTAACGCAGTTACATAGGTCCGCTGACGCCCTCAACGTATATGTTGTTCCTCGAACCATGCCCTTTTAAAATGGTCATCTATACTGCGCAGCAACTGGAACGGTCTTTATTTCTTTGGGCAGTTGGATTGTATTACACTGTTACTTATTTTTCTTATCTTGTGTTTTCTGTCTCTCTGATGCCTTCTAACATATTTTTTGTTGAATCTTTTCCGCTTCTGTCTTTTTTATGAGCGACTGCCGGTGCTTTTTTTGTTTACTTCTTTTTTCCTGTACGGAAGTATTTTCCCCAACTCATTTTCGTGGTACCATTTTTTTGTGTTCACATGATTAGGTTTTGAGTGGTGTAATGTGCATTTTTCAATTTTGTCTTTCCTATTGTGTAGTTAAATCCATGTGGGGTTGACGCAGTTTTGTCAAGCTTTATGTGAAGCCGAAATATTTTGATTTTGGATTTTTTTCTTGCCACAGGCTTTTTAACTGATACTATGTATCAATGAACGAAACGTGATTTAATGGAACGAGGTGCGATTGGTGCTTTTAAAACACCTAAAAAAACGTTTCCAACCCATTGGTCTCAAGGAGGTCGGCATCTATAACTCAGCTGATGAACTATTTCAGACAAAACGCACTTCCAAATTCACCGCCTCGCACGCCAGCGTACGGGCCGAAATATGCTACGATGGCTAGGCCGTACGCTTCCATTTGAACACTTGTCAGTGGAATCCTGCGTTCCGTTTTGCACACCACAAAACATGCACCATATTTCCCTAAGAACATGCAAACGGGATACCAAGACGGTTGGCGAAGGGTCCAAAGAGGTACCTCATCCGCCTCCCGAAGACCCATCCAAATATCTGGTATACGTCTGCCCCCGTATAAATGACGCCCAACGCTCTGCGCTTCGACGTCCTACTTTCGCAATAGTCAGGAAATAGCATAGACATTGCCCTATAGCCACAGCACCGACGCAGAAGAGGCAGCCATCGGCTTTGTGGTTGAGCAGATTGCTAGCGGGCCTCACCTGGAATCACCGTCACTGAGAGTTACACAGGCCTGAAAAACATTACCAACGGCAAGTTCAGCCCTCAAGCTTCTCGAATTCTATGCGAAATTTCTGATACTCCGCACTTACCTCACATATATCCTCTTTGGACACCCCATAACTCGGGCCTGTATGTGAACGTGGTAGCTCAGGAGCTGGCTGGCGAGCTCACCCCCAAGCGTCAGGTCGTCCTGACGCTCCTCCACTATCTTAACCCTTTGTGTGTTTTCAAGGAATCCTAACTCAGCACAAGGATACTACACGGTTTTATCCAGCCCTGCACGCCTTACTCATTCGATACCGAGCTACCGTTTTACAGCAAATCAAGACGAACGCCCTCCCTTCCCAAGAACTCTACAGTAAATTACACCCTACCTTATACAGCCCGCTCTGTCCTTCTTTGCGAGTGTGGGCCAACATGCAGCACATGTTATGGCTGGGGCCCACTATGCAGACCAACAATTTTTATTCCGAGGAATCCGACAGCGAGGCCGAACTGATAAGCCCAAAGAAGGACATCGAGACTGCTCTCGTAGCTTTGGCGATGAATGCGTGTGCTCAGCTAGGCGTTCCCCGTCCTTCACCTCTCCGAAAGGCACGAACATAGGAGCTACCGTCGAGTCCCAGCTGTACTCGACCACCGGCTCTCTCAGAAATCATAGGGCAGCGCAATAGCCTCTTATCTCTCTCCCTCTTTCATACACGCTTTCTCAGAAAGAGATCGAGCCAATATAATTAGGAAAATAGTGACCCACGAAAACGCGCTCTAATTAAACTTCAGAAAACTCCATTTTACCTTACAAGGAATGCTCTCAAAATGTGGGAGTTAATACTACAAGCTCTTGAGGGTTGGTACGCGGCCTACGGTGTCGTACTTTGACCGAAGAACGGACAAAACTCCAGACAAAACTCTGTTTTCTCTTTAACGGAAACGCTCTGCAACAGTCTTGAGGTAATGCTGCAATCACCAGAGGCTTTCAATGCCCTGTTCTCTGTCTGCGCCACCATTACCGCCGCAGGCAAAAATCATGCCGTTTTCCAGCAGCATTTTTGTATTCACTTGTAACTCAGTGAGTAGGGTCAAAAAGCAAAGAGTAGCGAACTGATTGCCTACTGAAATGGGCTGCTCGTTCGGCATTTTGTGTGAGGTAATGCTACAAGCTATTACGACTTTTTAAGCCTTTTTGTCCCACGTAATCAGCATGGCCACTGAAGGTTAGGAACGTTGTTGATTGCCAAAAAGCTAAAGTTGCAGTCACGTGTCACTCAGTACGAACGTCAAAGCACCGTAAATTTCGAACAAATACAGCCTACCTAACAGAAACAATCCTCAACACAAGACAAGTGCGTTTGATACTCATAATACGCACGCTACCATTTGTTTATTGCAATGCTACAAGCTACTGAGGTGGTCTACGCCGTCCCACCCTGGCCACGTGGGCCACCACAAGGACAAAATATGGCCCGTCTCAAAACAGCCTTTTTGGCATCCTCGCACTGTAAGAGATGTAGAGAGCCTAAAAGTAGAAAACTCATTGTAGTATAGACGGACTACACTTACATGCGAAGCAGTTTTTTCGGTCTTCTTAGGAAGGGTGCTGCAAATTTGTGTGAGGTAATGTTGCAACTTCTGTGACCTTTAGGCAATATTTCTTCCTTTGCCAACGTGTTCATTACATGGTAGACAAATTGCTGATTTTAGAATAACACGATTGTAGGCGTCTTTCACTGCTTGAGGGAGATGAAGAAAGTAAAATTAGGGCCCTGATGGCCTGCTTAAGTATGTTACTTGGACATTGGCGAACGCTATTACCCCGTCATTTATATTACTCTTGAGAAACCTGATGCAAGCCTACAAGTGTTTAATGCTTGGTATGCCTTTTTTCTACCTTCGATGCTTCGCGGCCACACGATATGTAGTACTAGTATAAAAGTTTTCTGCAGCAAAAGGAAAAGGAAGAGGGTGGTCGTGAACGTCCCTAGTTCATGGTGCCTCTTGTCCGCACCGACTCGGTGGCCCGAGAAAACAGGGCCCCCTGATGGACCGGTTCCCGGCTGGTCAATTCACTCTCCAACTACTCTGGGGTGGCTGAGGAGGGTTGGTTAGGACAGTGGCGAGCAGGGAATACGAGGTGGGAGGTGGTGAGTGGCGTGTCGCAGTGTTGGCATTGACGGGGTAAGGTAGTACGTGCGATCTGTGGGACGATGACGTCATTGTACAAGGTGCCTGTCTGAAGGCCAAAATAGATGATGTGGAAAATTGCAAAACAGCATGTTGTATTTATTTATCACCCGGTAAGAGAAGTCAATCACCTAAACCTGGTTACTCATGGCCTTTCGAAGCGGACTTCACTTACAGACAAGACAGCTCCGTTTTCTTGCCACAGGAAGTGCCACACAAAATGTGTGAGTTGTTGCTACTAGTAATGCTGCTTTCGACACCTTCTTGCTTATGCTTCCATGGCCTTCAGTGTAGAAACATCAATTTCAATAAACCTATTTGTTGAAGTATTTCGTAGCATAGTAAGGGAGGTAAAGCGTAAAGTGTCCATTGTCATCAACCAACTTGCCTGTTTTACTTTACACACTTGCCCTACTCCTAGCTAACCTAATAGATTAGCTTCCCTCCCATTCCCCACTCACCCTTCTTTTAAACTGTCGTCGCTAATACCCCTTCTCCCCTCCCCCACAGTTCCAAATACTCATACGTATGATTACTTCGGCCGCGTAAGTCTCTCTTCCCTACTTTTCCTCCACGACCGTTCCAGTGGCCTGTTCGTCACCTCTATAGACCTGAAGTTGATGTACCCAATTGCGCAATGTCCCAAAGCCCCAGCAAAGATAGTCTCCCCCTCACCTCGCGGTTGTGGTATCTCTATGCATTCCGTGACAATATGATCTATAGTTTCCCGATCACTGCAGCAGCATGCACGTGTTTCATCTTTCTGCCTGTAGATATCCCTGTAGGCCTGGGTTCTCAGGCTCGCCGGCCGTGCTTCGAAGAACAATGCACTGGCTCTCGTATTGCCATAGAAACCTTCCTTCCCAATTTCTAGTTTCTCTGTCCCACATGTCTGCAGGTTTTTTTTCACTTCCATTCTCTATGCCGCCGTTGAAATTTCTTCTGCCTTTACCTGATTTTTACAGATTGTAAAAACTCCACATTCTGCTACCGAATTTTCGTACAGTTTGGTCAGGTGTGTCTGGCCTACTGGCTCCAGCGCGTGTCCATGTTCCTATTATGCAGGTAATTAAACACCCTCGCCGCCCATTTTTCGTCCTTTATGTCAGGAAGTCACTCCTGAAACTTTGTCTTGGTGTACGTCCCGCTCGCATCGAACTACCACAAGCTTATATCCTCCTGTCCAGCTTTGTTTGTAGTTTTCTTATGGACACTTGGGCCATAGCAAACACATAAATAGCATTACATTTACGTTGACATCTGTGTTCCCGTCTAGACCTTCAATGTAGGCGTTCATGTCCCCTAAAAATATTACCTACATGGAACGTTTGAAATCCTCGATGTCCTTTTCTTTACACGGCATCAGTGTTTTGTTTTCTATTTTGCTTTCCTTAAATGTTCGCAAGTACGACATCCATAAAGACATCTTACTATCCTCAACTATCCATTTCACCCACGAATGTTCTTTAGTCTTTCAGTTTTTTCCAGTTATCCTCAGGCGTATAGGCATACCTTTCCTCCGCGTTTTCTCTCTGCAGCTGTCCTGTTTTTCAATTTCCAATTACCGGAGGTTCTTCAAAGTCCCATAGGTGCGTCTCGGTCACAGCATATACCTGGTCATCTTCCTCTTCTAGCTGCTTACGCATGTCTCTCCGGCTCTCTTTTCCTTCCGCCCTGCATGTTTATGTATGCGATTTTCAGTTCCGCCCTCTCTTCTTTGCACGCCGTCGTCGTCAGTTCCGTCTGCCTGCCCCGCTCGCACCGACCGAGCTATCTCCCTTGGCTCCTTTCAATATTCTACGCCATCTTTGCAAACGCCTTTGACCTCCTTAAAAAAAGCCACTGCTCGCGCCGCGTGTCGTCGTCCGATGGCTCCTCCCAGCTACCCGCTGAAGGGAACGGCGTCACGCTCGAACGCTCTTTTCCGGTGCACCGATTGAACATGACTAGTGATGTCTACGACATCAAAACACAGCTCCTTGCTTACCTGCCGTATGTCTCGGTTTAGCCTTACAACTTCCGTTTCAACATGCACCCCTCTCCTAATGATCTCGGTTAATGTGCACACGACCCCCTGCACATGGGTGTACAACGCCCATAGCTCCTCACCCCCTTTTCTAGTTGCTTCCGTACAGCAGCGCCCCTTCCATGCAGAACGGCATTTGTTCCTCCACGAGGTTCTGCCCCTGCATGTTTTCTAACAACTCATCGTTCGCTTTTTCCTACACTATCCTGACCGTCTGTCACGCGAACACACAAACCTGCCCTGTCTGGTTCTCTCTCACCCGTCCTCTGATCTCCCTGTCAGAGTAGCGCATGTTCGAGTGCCCTTCCGCGACCACCACGCGCGTTTCTACCTTTTCTTGCATGCTCCCCGGCGCCGCCACATGCCTTCCAAAAGCTGAGTCACCGCCAGACTGAAGAATTTTTCTGACGTGGCGCCTTTGTCCTCCCGCTCTTCCTTATCGTAGCCAACCACTGCCTACACAACTTCCTGGTGCCCTACGTCATTTTTTCCCGGGATGTCACCCTTCGTCGCCAGCGCGACCTCCATTTGTGCCAAGCTCGCTTCGAGTGCATTCCTCTGCTCTTGTTCATCTTTTAGCTCCTCTGGCAGCTCTCCTACTTGAGCCTTGAGCTGCAGCTTTTCTTTCTCGAGCTGGTATAGGCGGGACGCTAGTACACAAACTCTGCACATAAAGTCCTGCGCTTCTGCGTTCTCGACCGACTGAAACCTCGTCTCCTCGAGCGTATTCGTGCTCCCAAACCGTGCACACAACAACCAGCTCCTTTGGAAGCTTGGTACCCTCCGTCCCCAGGCGTGCCCACTCTGCATTCACTCTGCGTTTTCGCGCGCTCCACACCATTCAAAAATAAAACACAATGTGCGATTCTTTCCTAGAGCATCAATTTTTCTTTCACGTATTACTAACTAGAATCACAACTACCACACTTAAAAAACCACGTGCATCAACCGCGTGGCACACCTCATCTGGTCACATCATTAGGCTACGAAATCCTAAGAACTCCTAAGGCATCATTAGGCTACGAAAACCTAAGAACTCCCGCTTCTTTCCACTAACCCCATTGCGTAAAACACCATCGGCTCTATCTAAGAGAAGGCCCCATTAAAACTATAATAATAAATTTCATACACTTATTCGTTTTCGTCGTCGATGCCTCCGCCGCACAACCTCTACGTCCGCACAACTCGACAGCTGACAGCACCTAAAGTAGGAAAGTGATGTTCTGTTTAAGAAGACTTTACTTAGACGCAGACAGCCCTATTTTTTCTGAACAGGAATATTGCTGGAAAATGTCTGAGGTATTTGTAATAGGTATGACTGCTCCCTACACATTTTTTTCCCACCGTCGCCCCTTGGCGGTCACTGGTAATGAATGTTGTCGATTTCATAACACCCTGGCTGTAGTCACCTGTGGCACTGTGAGGGGGGTAAGCGCCTCAAAGTAGGAACTGACGGCCACTTCACCAGGGACAAACCTAGACTCAAAAGAGCTCCATTTTGTCTTCATAAAAGAGTGCTGCAATTTGCGAGCTAATGCTACAAGCTAATCCAGTCTTCCATGTCTCCGTATCCAACGTCGCCACCTGGGCTGCCACAGGTTACGAATGTTGTTTATTTGTTAACACCGATTTTGCCCTCCAATCTTTCTTAACAACCCAGGTCAAGAACGGAAAAGTAAGTGACTGAACACCTCTTTAAAATAATTCTTATTTAAGCAGTAGACAACTCACTATTCTTCTTGTAAGAAGAGTGCTATAAAATGTGTGAGTGAATTCAACAAGCCATTGCAGCTTTCTACGCATTGCTTACCGCCTTTGCCACGTTTGCTGCCACATGGTAGGGACGTTGTCACTTAATAACTGCAATATTTTAACTGCTTGTTTCTCACGAAGAGACGTGAAGCACCTAAGAGTTGGAAAGTGAACTCCTTGCCAAAGAAGCACTACTTGGACACGCGAAAACTGCGTTTTGTAGTAATAAGAAGCATGTTCGGAAGTATGTGACGTAAGGCAACAACCTACTGTGGCTTTCAGCACCTTCCTCAATGCCTCCGCCATCTTGGCAATGCAGGATAGGAAGGCTGTAAATTTTATAACAGCATTGTTGTCATCACGTGTCGCTAAGTAAAGAAGGCCAATCACGTAAAAGTTCGCATTTGATGGTTAAATTGAACGGACTGTAATTAGACGCGAGACAGCGGTTTTTCCATTATATTATTCGCTCTGAAGAATGTTTGAGGTAATGTGCAAGCACGTGCTGCTTTCTATAGATCCTACTCCGCCCTTCCCACCTTGTCCATAACAGTTTACGAATACTCTCGATATCTAAAGGGCATTGTTCTAGTCACCTATCATCCAGTCAAGGGAGTCAGGCACTTCTTACTATGCAATTGACGGCCTTCTGGAGTACACCGTACTTTTACACAAGACAACTAAGTTTTGTCCTAATTGGAAGCGCCGTGAAACTGCGCGAGGTAATGCGGCAATAAAAGGGGCTTTCAATGAGGTCTTCCATGTCTGTGCTACCCTTACCCTCGCCGGGTAGGAATGTTGCAAATTTCAAGAAGCACTTTCGTACATAATTTTATCTGACTTACAGGGATGAAACTCCAAATAGTAGAGAAATACCGGCTATTTAATTGAGGCTAATTGTTGAAAAGTAGGTGTCAGGTAATGTTACAGGTCATAACGGCTTTCTGCGCCTTTCTATCCGCCATAATTACAATAACCGCTGAAGGATAGGAAAGTAGTCGTTTGCTAAAAAGGTATTGTTGCAGTCATCTTCCACTTAGTGAAGACTTCAAAGCAACGTAAAATAGCGAACTGCCGGCCTACCTAAAACGACTATGCATAAACACGAGACTGCTAGGTTTGATACTCAAAAGAAGCATGCTTCACATTGTGTGCAATGATGCCACGAGCTATTTCCGCGGTACGCGCCTTCTCTCTCATCCTCGTGGGCCACCACAGGGACAACATATGGCCTTTGTCCAAACAATATGCTTTGTGCCACTTTACTGTTCCACCCCACTTTGCCCACTCGTGCAAAAAATGAGCTGCCACAACAGTTATTTATATTTGCAGGGTGGCCGGCCCGTGCATGAGCGCGGGTGCGCGGGTGAGAATAGACAGTGGTGCACGAGAACGTTTGAAACTGAATGTTTTTAGTGCATAAAGATGGCGAGATTACATGAGGACAGACAACAGCAAAAAAAACCGAATACACAAAGGGGCAAATACAGAGACAAACTCTCTGGGGAGGCTTACATCTTGATCCTAGGCAACAAGAACAAAAAAACATAGCAAGTACGGAAGCTTTACGCGAACTAGAAATACTCTATGAGGGGGCACGCATGTTAACCCAACGCGTGGCTATGGATAACCATTAGTTCAATGAGGTAAGGTCAAGACGAAGTCGAGTCGGTTACGCCGGTCAGCTCTTACGCTTTCGGAGCTCCGGAGTGCGGAGGCTCGTCGGCCTTGGGAGACGTGACGACAACGCGAGCTCGATCCCGAAGACGAGGCGCTGGTCGTTCCGCCGGGGGCATACCGATGGACTTTGCTGAAGCCGCGTCTCCCCAAACCGTTCTCAGCGTCTTGCACGTTGAAAAATCCGCAGTCGAATTCCACCAGCTCCCGCTTGCACAACCTTAAAGGAGCACCCACACCAATTTTCTGTGTTAATATTATTGTATAGTTCGCTTCCTTCACTCAACAGAATACCCTGCTAATATATGAGCGGCCTGCGACGCAAAGAAAACAGTTCAATTGGATCTCAATTATCGCGCCGACGGAGCAGCGTGCGGAGCGGAACTCAGGAAATGGACATCAGCGTGACATCACCCCATTAAGACAACAGAAGTGACACGACAGCGCTCGTCAAAAACTCGTAACGTCACCTCACGCGCGCGGCCCCACGAGCGCCGAGCAGGGCGCAACACCCTCTCAGGGGGGTGCCGGTGACGTCCGCACAAAGCGGTGAGGTCAGGCCGGGATTCTGTCATATGCGCCATTCGGGATGCAAGCGCGGAAATTTGAAACAAACGATTTCCAGTCCGTTCAATGTAATTTACTATGGCGTGCTGAAGTATTTGAAGTGCTGTTTCAGGTTCGCCAGACCTATAAGCATCCAAAGAAAGCCATCAAAGTGTAACATAAAATTTTCATGTCAGTGCTCCTTTAAATAAACTTCGCCCGATCATCCAACTGTCCTGCACATGTGCACCTCTGCCCTCCCCATTGGTTCCTTTTTTCCATGGGCCCTCGCCAACACGCCGAAACCGCCAGTGCAGGGCTGCTTTCGCGATTGTGAAGTAGCGTTAACGGAATAGGGGTTGCCGCCCAAGCTCGACCATACCGTTTCCCCCTGGCGCTCTAACGTCGCATCCAGAGAAATCTAGACAGCCGAGAGCGAGCACTGCCGCTACCCCGCCACGTTCCCCCTTCGGAGCAGTGACAACGAGAGGCAGCGAATAAAAACGAACACGGGAAAAGCAGTCGAGGTGACTCAGATGCCGAAGCGCGAACAAAAATGGCCGTGCTTATGCGAGGAAGCCGCCATTGGGCCGCCCGAATGAAAAAAAGTGAAGGCCTGACAGGTCATTTGTGACACTCGCACTGTAAAGGACGTCAAGAAAACAAACCTAAAAAACTCATGCCCCATTGGACGGACGAAAACTATTCAGTAAAGCAGCTTCATTTTGTCTTCTCAAGAAGAGTGAAGCAAGTTGGTGTTCTGTATAGCAGCAAGCTTTTTTAGCGTTTTAGACATTTGTTTTATCCTTTGCCACCCTATTGACCGCAGAGTAGCAATATTGGCGATCTGAATAGACCATGCTTGCTGTCACGTTTTAATCATTAGGGGAGCTCAAGCGATTAAACTTAGGGTACTGATGGTTAGCGTAGCCGTACTTTACTTGAATGAGAGGCAAAATTTTTTTTTCATCATAAAGCTGGTGCAATGCTCAACCTTTCAGCGCCTTTCACGCGATGTCTTGTTCCTTCGCCTCTTCACTTCCGCGTGTTCCGAATGTTGAGAATGTCAAAACAGCACGTATTTTGTATCCTGTCACCGCGGCAGGAAAGTGAAGTATACAAAATTTCCAACGGACAACTTTTGAAACGTACTACACCTACACATACCTGTCCGCTTTCTTCTCAGAATTAGCGCACTGCAAACTGTGGGAGTAAATCCTACTACTAAATGCAGCTTTCCACAATTTTTTCGCCCTTGCCTTCTAAGTCACTGGAGTGCAGAAATGTCTATTTCAAAAAACAATATTGTTGCAGTCACCTGTGGCATAATAATAGAGGTCAAGCACCGAAACGGAGAGAACTGGCGATCGCTTGAAACAGGCTTTACTTACACGCAGGTAATGCTGATTTCCCTGATAATAAGAGCACTACAGATTTTTTATGCAATTTAAAGAGCTATGGCTGATATCTCCATCTTTTTCTTAGCCGTCGCCGTTGGCCGGCACTCTAAAGGAATGCTGTCGTTTTGCAAAGAATATGGTTGAAGTCACCTCTCACACTGTGAGGAATTTCGCACCTAGAAGTAGGAACTGACGAACTTTCAAAAAGAACTTCAGTAAGACTCGAGACAGCTCCGCTTTATCCCCAGTAGGAATGGTCTGGAACTGACGACTTTATGCTACAAGATAATCAAGGATTCTACGCTTCCATCTGCGCCCTCGCCATCAGTGCCGCGAGCGTATGAAAATGCCATTGATTTCGGAAATGCTATTTATACTCGTATTTGTATCAAGAACGCCGGTCAAGAACGTGAAAGCCAGCAACTGAGGACCTCTGTAAATGATCGTTTTTTTTACTGTATCAAATAGGAGATAAGTCATTTCCAAGTGGAGTGCAAAATGCAGGCTGGTAATAAACGAGTCAAAATGCGAGTAAATGTGCGTTTCGTGGCGGAAATCTGTCTTACCAATGTATACATTAAATGGCTCCATTAGGGAACTTGACAATACTTAATAAATACCTAGGTGTATTTATAATCCCAACATTATCCTCGCAACAGCAAATAGACACATATACAAAAAAAACGAAAAAAATCCGGATATTCCAGCATCAAAATTTTAACAAGACACCATCGTCACTAAAATTGTTGCCGATATAAATCGCTGAGTATGCTGCCGCTATTTGGCACCCTTGTTATGCCACTCTTGTGCAAAGTGACGCTGACCGCTTTCTACTGTCCAATAATAACCGTAGCGCCAGTATTACAACTATAAAATCTTCTTTGTGCCTACCGCTGTTGTCCTTACGCAGGAAACTGTTTCGTCTTTGCCGCTTTCGAAATGTTTCTTATCACCATTCTTAGAGAATGCAAATATTTACATTGCCCACTTATTGTTCTTTGCGGGTAGACCATCATAACAAAGTTGGATAAACATTTTGTCGGACGGTTGCATGTTATCATTCATTCATACCTAATACCTCTACAGAATGTAATCACCTTCCATGAGAGATTGCACCAATTTCCAATCATTCTCTCTCTCGCCAGAGCTTGTCGGCATTAATGCAAGGTGATAATCATGTGTGACTATGGGTAACAAGGTTACCATTTTTTTTAACATGTGTAATTCGCTCTATGCTGGTCAGTTCCTTTATGACTACTGTGTATTTTGTCAGAGTGTAGTGTATATATTGCCGCGAACCATACATTGGGTTTGTTTATTTGTGTTTTGCTTTTACCACCCGGCTGCGCCGGAATGTGTTATCTCTGCGCCAAGGGAAGCGCGTGTTCCATTCTTTCTTTCTGTGTCGCATGTGTTATCTGTTGTGATATGGAGAGCATTCCGATCTAACGTGAACAGCCCAGAATAATCTTCTTGGATCTACTATGTTCTCGATGCGAAACGACGTTTCGAGAACTCCGCACGCCAAAAAATAAAAAGCCTGCAGTGCGGACGCCGGGGCATTCGATTCGACGACACTCGCCTGTGCAAGTCACTTTGTTGACTGCTGCTTCGCCGCCTCTGTATTCTTGTGAGTTGTAAGGGGAGCACAAGTTCGCTCCAATAAACGTGTTTCTCATTCAAGACAACTGCATCGTCCTTGGCTTCGTGACATCTGATGGAGGTGCTGGGTACGCACCCTCCATGCCCACTACAACCTCGGGAAGCCGCCAAGCCAGTCCAACAAGAGCCAGCCCCCTCCTGCAAGATTTAACACCCGAGTTCGGTTGGATGCCAGAAGGGCCCACGAAAAGGAACGCTGCAACCAACACCACGGTGCAAGAAACAACGTCACCAATGGTCCTGCAGCAGCCCCGGGAACCGCCATCGTTCCGGGGAGCCCCGGCTGAAGACCCCGAAGAATGGTTGGAGAAGCTGGAGCGCGTCCGCATCTTCAACAGGTGGGACGACGAAGAAACTTTCCGGCATGTCTTCTTTTACTTAGAAGATACTGCTCGAACTTGGTTCGAGAACCATGAGAGTTCTTTGACCGACTGGACTCACTTCAAAAGGGAGTTCCTGAAGACATTCACTACCGTTGTGAGAAAAGAGCGAGCTGCGCTTTTGCTTGAAACTCCGACACAACACCCCAACGAAGGGGTCGTGATCTTCGTTGAGGAGATGAAGCAATTATTTCGTCGCGCGGACCCCGAAATGACGGAAGAAAAGAAGTTACGCTTCTTGATGCGCGGTGTGAAGGAGGAGCTGTTTGCTGGACTTGTCCGCAACCCGCCCAAAACCATCGCTGAATTCGCGACCGAAGCCAGCACGATCGAGAAGGCTCTCGAAATGCGTGTAAGCAGTATGACCGGAACTTTGTTGGCACGGCCAGTGCGAACTACATCGACAACATGCGGATTCCGGCTGATAGCCTACGCGAGACCATCCGCGCAGTAGTGAGAGAGGAGCTGCGGAAACTTTTTCCGACGACGCCGCAACCCCAAGTCGCTTGCCTAACTGACGTGATCCGTGTAGAAGTTCAAAACGCTTTGGGAACTTCTGTGGCATCCGAAGTACACTGCGAGCCTCAAGCTATGACGTTCACCGACCCCGCCCTGCTCCAACACGTCGTCAAGAGGCACGTCGTCAAGAGGCCCCGCCCTACCGCCGCCCACTGTCGCCCGCCCGACCCCCGGTAGCACAAACCCAGACGCCGAGGAAGAATGACGTATGGCGAACACCGGATAATCGGAATCTGTGCTACCACTGCGGAGAGGCCGACCACATCTATCGTCGCTGCCCATACAAGAGACTCGGACTACGTGGTTTTTCCGTCGACGCACCACGCCCCCGACCCGGCCAGCACCCATCTGAGATTGAAGAATAGCTGTCGAACACCAGCCGTGGACCAGCCCGTTTCAACCGTTCGCCGGCGCCCTACCCGTCCAAGTCGCCGGACCGCCGTAGCAGTGCTGACTTCGCACGTGGAAGGTCTCCCAGCCCACGCGGGGGAAACTAAAGGCGGCAACTTCTGGAGGTGAAGTTGCTCTACGGCGAAAAACTGGAAACCCTCCAACGACGCAAGGACGCGCTGAAGACAGTGATTCACGACATGCCCTCATCCCGACGACCCGACCTAACCCTGACGAGACTCCCGAACACGACGACAGCTACACGGCGCGATGCGTACCCGACCTGACCGAGACGTCCGTTGAGAAGACGACGACAACGACGATGCACAGTGCCCGACCATCAACACGTACAAGCAGAGATACGACGCCCCGACGAACCCGGAACTCGAGGAAGACTGCATCTGACATCAAGGTGTCCATCGACGGCTTTGACGTAGTCGCCCTCGTAGACACGGGAGCTGACTATTCGGTAATGAGCGGACCATTTGCGTCTAAACTGAAGAAAGTTATGACCAGATGGGACGGTCCGCACATACGCACAGCAGGAGGCCACCTCGTGACGCCAAGTGGAACGTGCACATCGCGCGTCACCTTAGACGGCACAACGTACCCTGAGGCGTTCGTCATTCTGCCTAACTGCTCCCGCGACGTGATTCTCGGAATGGACTTTTTAACGGACAACGGCGCAATAATTGATCTGCAGACCAAGTCGATAACATTTTCCTCCGATCACTCCACGACGCCGCAGCCGAACCCCGATCACCGTGCTGCTGTTAGGATCGCTGACGATCACATCACCCTGCCACCCCGCGCAAGCTTGATGATCGCCGTCTACTGTGAGGATGCTGCTTCTGACATCGACGCTATCGTAGAGAGTGATCGAAAGTTGCTTCTCGACCGCGGTGTCTCCGTCGCAAGAGGCATTGCGCACTTCAAGCAACGCCAATCTCACGTTTTGGTCACTAATTTCACCGAAAAGTACCAGCATTTAAACAAGGGAGCTGCAATTGCGTTCCTCGAAGAAACGCAAGAAGCAAGTGATGTGATCGCAGTCGCTGACTTTGAACGCACACCCGTAGAAACCTTCAAGCTCCCGCCGCCATTCGACGTGAATCCGGCGCTACCACAAGAACAACGGAAAAAATTATTGGCTTTGCTGCGTCGCTATAGCGAATGTTTTTCGTCGAGCGCAAAACTACGTCAGACCCCTCTAGCGAAGCGCCGAATAATAACTGAAGATGGAGCCCGACCTACCCGACAGCCACCGTACCGCGTCTCTTCACACGAACGGGAAGCCATCCGGACTCAAGTCGGCGACATGCTCACCGACGACATTATACAGCCATCGAAAAGCCCCTGGGCTGCGACCGTCGTACTCGTAAAGAAAAAAGACGGCACATTAAGGTTTTGCGTTGACTACCGGCGACTGAACAAAATCACAAAAAAGGACGTGTACCCCCTCCCCCGAATCGACGACGCTCTCGACCACCTCTGCCACGCGAAGTACTTCTCATCGATGGACCTGAAGACCGGCTACTGGCAAATTGAAGTGGACAAGAGAGACCGAGAGAAGACTGCATTTATAACCCCAGACAGCCTATACGAGTTCAAGGTGATGCCGTTTGGGCTGTGCACAGCACCAGCGACGTTTCAAAGAGTCATGGACACTGTGCTAGCTGGCCTTAAGTGGCACACCTGCCTCGTATACCTCGACGACGTAGTGGTATTTGCCCGGACTTTCGACGAACACCTTGCAAGGTTGGAGTCTGTACTCGAGGCCATTCGTACGTCGGGGTTGACGTTGAAGCCTGAAAAGTGCCGTTTCGCATACGGGGAACTCAAGTTCTTGGGCCACGTCGTCAACGCCGCGGGAGTCCTACCTGACTCGGCAAAAACTTCAGCCATTGCGAACTTCCCAATGCCGAAAGACAAGAAGGGCGTGCGAAGATTTCTCGGGCTGTGCGCATACTACCGGCGCTTCGTCGCAAACTTCGCACGCATTGCAGAGCCACTCACGCGCTTGACGAAAGATAGCACACCTTTCTGCTGGGAAAACGACCAAGAAAAAGCATTCGGCGAGCTGCAAAAACGCCTGCAAAGCCCGCCCGTGCTCGGTCATTTCGACGAAAGTGCCGAAACGGAAATGCACACGGACGCCAGTGATATAGGCTTGGGTACCGTCCTTGTCCAAAAGCAAAGCGGCTGCGAAAGGGTAATCGCCTATGCCAGCCGTGGCCTGTCTAAGGAGGAGAAAAACTATTCTGCCTCTGAGAAAGAGTGCCTGGCTATTATATGGGCGATTTCAAAATTTTGCCCATACGTGTATGGAAGGCCATTCAAGGTTGTAACAGACCACCATGCGCTGTGTTGGCTCGCCAATTTGAAGGACCCCTCTGGCCGTCTTGGGCGGTGGAGCTTGCGCATGCAGGAGTTCCACGTTACAGTCGTTTATAAATCCGGCAGGAAACATTCCGTCGCCGACTGCCTGTCCCGCGCCCTCGTCGACCCACCACCACAACACTCTGATGAAGACAGCGCGTTCTTCGGGATCGTGGCGGAGAGCGACCAAGCCGCCCAGCAGCGTGCGGACCCCGACTTACGCGTCATAATCGAGTACCTCGAGGGATGCAACGTTGCCGTTCCTAGGACCTTCAAACGCAGCTTACCAGCATTGAGCCTGAGAAACTCCGTCCTTGTGAAGAAGAATTTCAGCCCCGGAACAAGAGCGAATTACCTTCTCGTCATCCCCACGGACCTTCGTGACGAAATTTTGGAAGCGTGCCACGACGACACGTCTTCCGGACGTCTGGGCACAGCCCGCACTATTGGAAAAATCAAGGCGAAGTACTACTGGCCCGGCCTTACCTCTGACGTCACCCACTACGTCCGGAGCTGCCGTGACTGCCAGCGACGAAGAACGCCGCCCACAAGACCCGCCGGACTTCTGCAACCGATCGCCGTCCCATCGAAACCATTTCAACAAATTGGAATGAACCTTTTAGGCCCGTTCCCTACGTCACGATCACAGAACAAGTGGATTGTCGTAGCGACAGACTACATGACGCGCTACGCCGAGACCACCGCTCTTCCGAGGGGGACTGCACAAGAAGTGGCGAAGTTTTTTATAAGCCAAGTTGTGCTGCGACATAGAGCCCCGGAAGTCCTAATCACAGACCGCGGAACGGCATTTACTGCGGAGGTGATGCAAGGAGTATTACGCTACAGCAACACGGATAACCGAAGAACGACGGCGTACCACCCCCAAACGAACGGACTAACAGAACGTCTGAACAAGACAATCGCAGATATGCTGTCAATGTACGTTGACGTTGAACATAAGACTTGGGACGAAGTGCTTCTGTATGTCACGTTTGCGTACAACACGGGTATTCAGGAGACGACACAGCTGACGGCGTTCGAGCTAGTCTACGGTTGAAGGCCGACTACGATGCTCGACGCCATGCTTCCGCACGTAGAAGACGATGACCTCAACGCCGACGTCCACGGATATCTTCAACGTGCGGATGAGGCCCGTCAGCTCGCTCGAGTTCGTATAACGGTCCAGCAGCTGGTGGATGCGGGCCGCTACAACCTCCGACGCCGATACGCCGACTACCAACCAGGGGATCGTGTGTGGGTTTGGACTCCCATACGACGACGCGGACTCAGTGAGAAGCTCCTGCGACGGTATTTCGGACCCTACCAGATTCTACGACGTGTTGGCCAACTTACCTACGAAGTGATCCCCGATGGTGACTCCGGCACATCACGACGACGCACGCGGCCTGAAGTCGTCCACGTGGTTGGCTTAAAACCTTTCTACGGACGATGACGAACTTTTATTTTCATTTGTTCGGACTGTCGCTTATGTTAGCATCGGGTCGATGCACTTTAGAGGGGGGGTAATGCCGCGAACCATACATTGGGTTTGTTTATTTGTGTTTTGCTTTTACCGGCCGGCTGCGCCGGTCTGTGTTATCTCTGCGCCAAGGGAAGCGCGTGTTCCATTCTTTCTTTCTGTGCCGCATGTGTTATCTGTTGTGATAGGGAGAGCATTCCGATCTAACGTGAACAGCCCAGAATAATTTTCTTGGATCTACTATGTTCTCGATGCGAATCGACTTTTCGAGAACCACGCGCGCCAAAAGATAAAAAGCCTGGAGTGCAGACGCCGGGGCATTCGATTCGACGACACTCGCCTGTGCAAGTCACTTTGCTGACCGCTGCTTCGCCGCCTCTGTATTCTTTTGAGTTGTTAGGGGAGCACAAGTTCGCTCCAATAAACGTGTTTCTCATTCAAGACAACTGCATCGTCCTTGTCTTCGTGACAATATGCGTAGAGTACGGTGTTATTTTGATGGTTTGCTTTGTTTTGTATTTCGCAGACAAAAAATGCCGTTTTACTTTGCCGTGACATTTCAACTAAGTATTGTTTTGCGCACTCCCACTCTACAATGCCTTGGAGCTTGAGGTTATCTGAAATCAATAAATAAATAATCTCATTTTCCCCTCTTCTTAGGACAGCTATAAAGTGTGTGAGTGACTTGTAAGAGCTATTGCAGCTTTCTACGCCTTCTCTACCATCTTTGCCACCTTGTAGTCCAGGGCAGGGATATTGTCGATTTAAGAAACGCGGTATTCTTCTCTACGCATATATCCTTCAGAAATGGGCGTCAACACACAAAAGGTGAGCACTGCAGTCCTAAAAAAACTACTTAAACAGAAGACGACTCCGTTTTTCTCTTCAATAAAGGCGTGCTGCAAAATCTGTGCCATTAAGGTACATGCCACTGCGGCTTTCAGTGTCTTTTTTATTGTCATCGCCAATTTGGTAGCAGCAGTGTAGAAATACTGTCAATGTCAAAACAGCGTTATTGCAGGCATCTGCTGCTAAGTAAGGGAGGTCAAGCTCCGAAAAGTAGGTGTTAGAACTTTTGATAACGAGGAGAACGACGCAGGCACCGAGCTCAACAGACGCGTAGGTGAAGAAGACGACGAAGAGAGGCGACAAGATGGCTGCTCACAGTACGTTGCATGACAATAATGCAAATATATTGGCTTTTCATCGACGACGGTCTCTTGCCTTGCTTCCGTGGACGTTCCTCTACAGTAGTCATCTAACGGCTTATTTGAACGGACTATACGTCGGCGCAAAAACTATCTGTTTTCTATTCATATTAGGCCTGCTGAAGCTGTCTGAGGTAATTCTACAAGCAATGGGTACTTTCTACGCCTCGTCTATGCCATAGCCACCTTCTCCGCCACCGATTAGGAATGTTGGCGATATCAAATTAGTACACTGGTGGTCACCTGGAATCGAGATTGAGAAGTCAGGCGCCTGGAAGGAGGGAACTGGTGGCCACTTTTATTGTGGGTACTTTGACAAAAAAATAATTTCTTCTCTCTTCGTAGAAAGAGCTGAAAATAGGAGAGCAAGGTTACATTAAACTATGGTGTTAAATGTTTTCTTTACAGTCACCACCCATAACGCCGCAGGGTATGAATGTTGTCATTTCGAACAGAATTGCTGTAGTCACTTGCCGCTCAGTAAGAGATGGCGAGCACTAAAAGCTACTGAACTGACAGGCTATTTAGGGAGGCGACCGCTTTGACAAAACGTGTTAAGTGATGCTACAATCAATTGCGGCTTTCTAAACCATTTACTACACCGTCGCATCTTGGCCCCCATAAGTTAGATATGTTGTCGATTTCAAAGCAGCATGGTTGCCGTCACCTGCCACCCTGTAAAGAAAATAAACCCCTTAAAAGTAGTAACCCATAGATTTTTGGAACAGGCACACTTAAACGTAAAACCACTGCGTTATCTTCTCATAAAAAAATTACACCATCTCCCTGAAGGGAACTATGTGGTGATGAAAAGCATGGGGGTTCCGTGTAGGTTCCACACCAGAGCAGAACTGGCGCAGGCGGTATCTCAGAGCAGACTGAACGCCGCGCATCGCGCGCACCTGCTTTTATACAGCTGGAGGAGAGGAGAATGGAGGAGAGACGTGCACGCGCAGTGGGGGTGTGGACAGCGCAACAACAAGGGAGGGACATAGCCGCGACCACGAGATGGCTCATGGAGCGACAGTGTCGCCGGTGTCTTCCTAGGCCCGCACGAGATGAGCACGCTTCTCCTTTAAAGGCTCCTGGAGCGACAGTGTTGCCGGTGTCTGGCTGAGCCAGCACGAGAGAAGCCCAGAGGCGAGGAGGAGATCGGCGTTATCACAGCTGGTTAGGGGTCCTGGAGCGAGAGTGTTGGCGGTGTCTTCCTGAGACGGCGCGAGACGAGCGGAGCAGCGAGGAGGATAGCGGCGTTATCACAGCTGGCATGAAGAGGGGGTCGAGAAGGAGAGGTGCAGACGCCGGACGCCGAGGGACGACGGATGGTCGACTATGAGATGCTTTGCATCTAAAAGTGCCCTGCAAAATGCGTCATATATTCCAACTAGCTGTTGCAGCTTTCTACTCCTTCTTCTCCGCCTTTGAGAGTTTTGTCGATTGAATGTAGCAATGTCGATTTCAAAACAGCACTGCTGTAGTCACCAGTCCTTCAGTAAGGTATGAACCGCACCTTAAAATAAGAAACTATAGGCTTTATGGAACAGGTTTTACTTAGACGGCCTACAACATCGTTTTGTAAGCTTGAAATGTGCGCTGAAAAATGTGTGAGTGGAGATTACCGCCGATTGAAGATTTCTGCACCTTCTTCGCCTTCACCACCTCTACCCAAAGAAAGGAGAGAAAGTTATTTCAAAAGAGCATAGTTTAAATCACCTGTCACCCAGAAATGAAGCACAAGAAGCGAAAACAAGAAAACTGAAGGTCGTTGAAAGGAGTTATAAATAAATTTGAGGCAACCTATCTTCCTAATCACAAGTAAAGTGCTGCAATTTTTCATAATCCGGTTTTCGAGCCTTCTTCTTCGCTTCACTGCCTTGAGCTCGACGAAATAGAAATGTCGATTTCAAAACAGGGTTTTTCTACTAGCATACTTCTCAAGAACAGTGATCATGAACCTAAAAGTTTGCAACTGAACACCTCTTTACATGAGCTCATATTTCAATGGGAGAAAACTCCGTTCTCTACTCTTAGCAAGAGAGCTACAAGATGTGTGAGTGTATTCTTCATGCCACTGCGGCTTTCCAAGCCTTCCCATTGTCCTCGCACTTTACTACCGCCGGGTAGAAATATTGTTGACGTAGGAACAGCTATATTCTACCGGCATTTCTCAGAAACTGCAAGCAAACACCTAAAATGGGGAAGCTAACCACCCTAATGAAGGGCAACCGCTTAGACAGGGGAAAACTGTTTTCTCCTTCTAAGAAACGTCCTGCATTTGTGTGGCGTAATGCTTCAAGCTACTTTAGCTTTCTACGGCTTCTTCAGGGCCTTAACCATCTGGGGCACCACCGAGTACAAATGTTTTCGATATCGAAAAAGCATTGTTGTACTCAGCTGTCACTCAGTGGAAAGTCAGGCACCGAAACATACGGACCTGGCGGCCACTCCAAGACTACTCCATTTTCCACTCTTTAAGGGCACGTAGCAGTTTGTGCGAGATAATTCAACTATCGCATTAGGTGCAAAACGCCTTCTCTGCTTGTGCCCCCTTTACCGCCGCCTCGTATGAAGGTTGTCGAATTTACACAGCATCGTTGCAGTGACTTGTCACTCAGTAAGATAGCTGAAGAAAAAGTTACCAAACCATCGTCCTATTTATTGTGGCTTTCGGCTGAGGCGTTGCGGCTTTATGCACTTCGTTCTCCACCTTCGCCACACTGGCTGCCATAGAATAGAAATGTCGACTTCGAAACATCAATGTTTTAGTCAACTGTTATTCAGTAAGAGAGAGCAAGGACGTAAAATGAGAAAACTAGGGTTTTTTTGTAATGGAATTCTGAGATGCTAGACAAGTCTGTTTACCACTCGAGGAAAGTGTGCTGCGAATTGTAGAAATTAATGCTATAATGTATTGCGACCTTATACTTCTTTTACGAGTTCGGCCCTTGGGTGTCACAGGTTAGGAATGGCGCCGGTTGGAAAACGCTATGGTTACACTCGCCTGTAACAGAATAAACGGTTCATAGAATCTTAAACTTGCCACTGAAGCCCTTCTACAAGAGAATGTACTAAACAAGAGACAACGGTTCTTTTTTATTGTTTGCTGCAATAGCTCACGTTATTGCTACCAGAATTTGCGGCCTTATGGTTGTTTTAGGCCTTCGCCACCATTGGTGTCTCAGAGTCGTAATGTCGATTTCGGAACAGCATTGTTGTAGTCACTTTTAATACAGTAAGATCGGTCAAGCCCCTAACCGAAGGCAACTGAAGACCTGTTTTTTCATACTATACTTATGCGCGAACCAACGCTTTCTCCACATGAGAAGTCACCTACAATATGTGGGATGTTCTGATACAATCTTTTGCATTTTTTCTCATTTTTTCTCCTTCGTTGGCCCTTTGCGGAAGCAGTAAGGAATGTTGTACATATAAAAACGGCATGGTTTATTCACATGACAGTAAGTGAGAAAGGTCAAGCACCTAAAAGAAGAAAGTGGCGGCGCAACTAAACCAACTGTACCTAGATGCGAGACAACTTGGTTTTCTTTTTGTAGGAAGTACTCAGAAAAATATCTTATATAATGCGACAAGACTTTACAGGTTTCTACGACTTTTCCGTCGTTGTAACCTGGGCCGCCATAGGAAAGAAATGTTGATTTCAAAACGGCATTGTTGAAGTCACCTGTAACTAAGTAGGGAATGCAATGCACCTAAGCATAGGAAACGGGCGGCCTGTGTACACGCACTTCATTGCCTTCTCCTTTACCCTCGGCACATGGCTGCCATGGTTTAGATTGATCTCGATACAAAATCAGCTTGGCTTTATCACCTTTCAATTAGTAAGAAATGTTTAGAGTTTAAAAGAGCTGATTGCTTATTAGAAAAACTATACTTCGGCACGAGATGAATTTGTTTATACCTGCTTTGAAGTGGGCTGCAATATGTTAGAGATATTGTTACAGGCGACGGCGGTAATAATTATTATTTTCCGCCTATGCCAACCCGGCTGTTGCAGGGTTGAAATGGCAATTTTAAAACAGCTTTATTGTACCGACTGGTCACTAGGCAAAATAAGCCATGCAGATAAATAGCAATTGACACTGTTTTGAAACGAACTACACTTTCTCGCGAAACAACTCTGCTATCCCCTGATTAAAAGTTCTGTATAAACTAGGCTAGGTATTGCTGCAAGCTAAGGCGGCTTCCTACACCCTGGCCAAATTGAATGCCTCAGGTCAGGAATGCTGTCCATTGCAAATAACATTGTTCTAGTCAGCTGTCGCATAGTGCGCATGGCCAGTTTCCTCTTTCTCTGCATGAGATGTGCACTGCAAAACGTGTGAAGTAATGCTATGAAGTTTTCCTGCTTTTTATAATTTATTCTCTACCGTTGCCACCTTGGTGGCCAAAAGATAGAAATATTGATTTTAAAACAGCATTGTTGTACTCACCCTTGCCTAAGTAAGAGAGGTGAACCACGTAATATTTTAAAACTAAAAGTTTTGGAATCTGTTTTAATTAGATCAAGGACAACCCCGTTTTTTTTACGTAGTGCGCCGCAAAAATATGTGTGTTTGCTACAATCTATTCCCGCTTTCTACAGTTGATTCTTCGCTTTGCAACCTTTTGCCAAGGGTAAAAGTGTCTATTCCACAACATAATTGTTTTAGTCACCCGTCCCTCATTATGGCAGGTGAAGTACTTAAAATTAAGGAACTAACAGCCTGTTTTCACAGACAATGCTTAGACGCGCGACAAGCTTGTTTTGTTATCATGCACGGACAACCTCGCCCATTACCGCCACAAACGACGACGCATTCCGCCACTACGTCCCCATTTACCCAGAGCAGAGGCGACCGCCTTTCGCCAATATGAGACAAACTCCTATTCTCGCCACTATATCTTCAATGCCATGTACCCCACCCAGTAATACTCTACGTGTAATTTCGGTTCCCAACCCGGCCCGCTGTGCCACAAGGAATAAGAGAGTCAGAAAACCCCAGACATTACCCGAAATCGGGATCAAACGTCCAGCAGTAGGCGCCCTTATGAGAATTTTTACTTCCTTTGAACTCACAGCCAATTGCCATCAATATCCCAGAGGCAGTACAAGTGACGTTTTCTTTGATTTGCCTCTGAATTGAGAATTGGCCACTGCTATTTATTAGACTTTGAATGCCCTTCCTTTTAGAATTGCCTTTGAATGTCCTTCCTTTAAACTGCCTCTTAATGTCCTTCCTTTGACTTGCCTCTGAATGTACACACTTTGAATTGCCTCCGAATTTACTACCTTTAAATTGCCTCCGAATGTACTACCTTCAAATTGCCTCCGAATATACTTCCTTTGAATTTACTCTGAATGTACTATCTTTACATTTAAAGGAGCAAACAGTGTGTAGAAAATGCCTCGGACCATACTGCCTGGGTCCTTACTCAGGGGGAGCAAGGCATAATTGTGACACTGATGGCATTTCCCACCTTATACATATCACATTTCTTGCACTTGTACATCAATTCATTATCAGGCCACTTTTCTTCCATAATTTCGCCCCATAAGTGGATCTTTTCCTGAGTACCACGCCGCAGTTCAGACGAGCACACCTTCAAAAATATGTGGGAAAGCATGCTCCAGTTTGAAAGCATGAAAGTTTTTAAAAAGGGAACTAGAAATAGAGTTTACATCATTGTGACCATACTGTATTAAGTGATTGTGAGGCAACTGTACAATAAAGGGCATCAGAAAATTTACATATTCTTTGTGCACTAATTGATAGATGTGGCCGGAAACGACCTACCAGCATACACTTACAGAGTCTAGTGCCTTACAAACAAGGTGTTTTGCTCCATGGATGCAATGTCACAAGAAACAATGCGCAATATGTTGCTTGTTACGAAATTATCGTACTTTAACTTTCCATAAACTGAAGAAAAAACAGGCAGTTCATGACTTCAGGCCTGTCCAACAGTCTATATATAGTCTATAGACTTTTAATTCCCTGTTGTCATCGAAAGGAAAAAGAGAAAGAAAATATTTCTTTTTGAACTATAATTTTGAAAACCACAACCTAATAATCAGAAACAAGAGCAGCTGTCATCTTGCAGTACAGATGGGTCATAGTTGGTACCTGGAAGGGTTCAAAAATTTCTTCTTTAAGCTTCTTGAGTGACTTTATGCAATGATGACTACCGAAAAACTATAACCCGCTCGATTCTCACCCTTACAAAAATGGTTAATAAGATTGTACTGAAAGTCTATTGACTTTAGTCAGTACATTGTGTTGACAGTCAGATCACTATGAAAAGAAATTTTGTATTGAGTGCTTATTGAAAATTGGCAGCCGTGTTTCAATTGACTTTACTTTTATCAAGTTATTTCAACAATTTCAAGTAAAGTTCAGTTGACTGTACGAAATATATACAAAATCTGATTCTAAAATGCAACAATATTTCAAAAACTACCATCAAGGTGTGCCTTGAGCAAGTGAAATATTAAGGTGTTTTGTGGAAAAGCTTGCTTTAATGCTCCCGAAAGCACCACGGAAGTGCTGGAGCCCAGCAGGGTCCATTTAGCTACTTTACTGTGTAGCCTGCAAAATCAACAAGAAACAAACTTTTTTGTTTGCACCAGTACAGTACGAACTGATGACTGCATCCTTCTTCATTAAGCATGCTGGTCTAAGTAGCTTGCAAGTTTAGAAGTTAGTTGGTTTGTATTTTTGGAAAGCACGGCAAGGAGACAGCAGTTCAACAAATGTATAAGCTTTTCTCAGGTTGTCAGGCTTCTTAAGACAAGCTAACCACATCAATTATTTCTACAATGGGTAGTGAGTGGAATCCCTTTACTTGAATGCCTTCCGCACTAAAGCTCCTGAAATCTCGAGAAACGACTATGTTTCAAGCCCGGCAAGGAGCCCAAAAATCATCCGCATGGGTGCGTTATCGTGACTTCCACATCTTTCAGGCCCAAAAGAAATCCACATAGGCTTATCAAGACTGGTTGAGCCACTACCTACCACGAGAAACCCCAAACCTGTCTAAAAGCATACCCGTCAGCCTTTGGATATTGTTTCCTTGAAATTTTAAAGCTTGAAATTTCGTAAAACAAAATGAGAAAACTGTCAAGTTGCATGAACTAGTTTATAAAATTGTAGCCTTGGTTTTAAAAAAACTAGTGTCAGATGGGACTGTACCCTTAAGTTACTACACCAGGCAATCATATCAAATTGCTTTATGAATGGGTGAGCGCATAATTCTTTGTGCTTACTAACTAGTGGAAAACAAAATACATGAACCTGTCCGAAAGAAAACGTGTCAGAAAGAACGTGACAGAAAAGAAATATGCTGTTGCTTTTATTTCGCAGTTTTTCACACTCCTGAAACGCGGAATGCTGTGCCTTGCAGTACGTTTACCAAAAAGTAGCCCTAAGCAGCAGCTTGGAGGGATCATACGAGACATATGAGACTCCTCTCACATTGTTACCATTAAGGCAAAAATGCCTTAATCGTAACACTGCCAGAGGACTGTCCCAGTATAACAAGGTCATCTGATGCCAGTTCACACACAAGGAGAACACGAAACCGTCTTGTTTGGTTAGGTGGAAAAACAGCAGAGTTCGTGTAGATGAGAAATAACTTGAAAGCTTTTTTTTTCTTTTGCTTGGAGAGATTTTCTGTACAGTAGCCGCACTAAAACAGTATAGTGATACCGTGCCGACCAATCGTTTGGGAA
The DNA here is from genome assembly GCF_048455015.1 of Haemaphysalis longicornis. Lineage (NCBI taxonomy): Eukaryota > Metazoa > Arthropoda > Arachnida > Ixodida > Ixodidae > Haemaphysalis > Haemaphysalis longicornis. The sequence goes on from NW_027526445.1 coordinate 19,182,426, forward strand.
ATTTTTTGATGCAGAACATCTGTTGCAACAGATTGACTAAGTTCTCACTCAATGATGGTCTCGCATCAGTCAGTGGCACGTCTGATGCCAGTCTAGCCAACAAGTTATACAGTGATTTTGCTAATACTCACACCCCGTTCAGCCCAACTTATTTCAACTTGCGCTGAGAAAGGCCGTCAGCAGGTTGTGATTTGAAGCAAAGGCAGAGTTCAATCTTTGCTATCAAGTCCAGCCTAATTCAAAACCGGTAGTCATCAGTTTTAAAGTTTGTCACCTGTGGATGTTCTACCACAAGCTGCCTAGTGCCTGATGCGAAAAATGGCAAATAAGAAATTCACCCAAGGATACGTGCAGAGGATTGAAACTTTTTGGTGGATGACTAATATATGACAAAAGTGTGCAGTCTGTTTCCAACTACTACGTTTTTTACTACGCAGCAAGTTTTTTCTGCATTGTTTTTAAAGCCAAAGTGTCTGCTTGCCTTCAGGGTGTCAAGATAATGATGTAATGATGCTTTGGTTTCTTTAAGCCAAACACCCTAGCTTCTGCGGAAAGCAATACAGCAGCGCTGAAGACGTTAAAATACTGATTGACGTCAAAATGCTATGTGTGGTTGCAATAGCATCCCCCTTCAATTTCTTACAATTACGTACAGTATTTTTGAAAGGCTGAATTGAAATCATACCTTTTAGGTCACTCTCGAGACGGCAGGCATAAAAACACTGTTTATATAGTGACAAATAACCAAGTCCTCAGTATAACCATTCAGGGAAGAGTGCACAACGTTAGTCATGATGAAATGTACAGCCGCCAAATTTTTTACCAATATCACGGGAGCGCGTACATTCCGTCGATCAGCGCCGTATGATGGGGCGATACGAAAAAACTCGGCGAGAGTAGACGCATGCGCTTTAAGCTAAGGCCACTACTGCCGTCATCTGCTGGGCTGTTCCAACAGCACACAGCCACCCCGCACTGATGTTACCAATCACTTTCACTTGCCCTCTTCGTACCGTTAACGGCTAGTTCAAGGGCAGTGTGATAAGCGAATAAAAAATCAGGGGCGGCCGTCTACTCTTGGAGCAGCTTTGTGGACTACGACAGCAGCGGCCTTTGCTTAATGCGCATGCGGCTACTCTCGCCGGGTTTGTCGTATCGCTCCATCTTACGGCGCCGATCGAACAAATGGTTGACGCTCCCGTGATATTGGTAAAATTTTAAGCGGGTGTACAGGAGCGCTCAGAAAAAATGAACTTACTTTTGGTATATATAACGTCGCTCCCAGCGGGGCTACCAGCGTGGTGAATTTGACTGATTCCAAAGCGTCGCTAACACATTTCGCCAATGTATGGTAACACAACACTTCGCTGCGATCACAGCGCACAGATACAACACGGACACACCAAGGATGTTCACCGGCGGTAGAAGAGCGCATACGATGGCTCTTCCTTCAATAAAGTCTATGTATCGCCAGCTGCACTGCACTGTCTGACTTTCGATGCTCATTGGAATGATTCGCACACGGCACATAAATCGCCAACAACACGAAAAAAGCTGTAACTTTGCACAGAACACTGACAACGCCCGCACCACGCCGGACCCCGCACTTCCGAAATTTAGAACAAGCGACTTTGGCTTGGTTTCAACTCGCTTTCCAATGGCTATGGTACAGCTATACATTCTTGTGAAAATTGTGCGTGAAAATATTGACGCAGTATTATATGAAAATCTGACGGGGGCTTCTGAGTTCTATGTTATTATTTACGAATGTTTTTTTTTATTGAAATATTACCAACCCCTCTATAAGCAACAATATATTGCAGGTAACTGAACTCCGTCCAGGTCGCGAGGTTGGCGGTTAACGCCACTGGCGACAGTGGCGACGCAGCGTAATAGAAATTCGCGAGAGCACGGTCAATTTCGATTAGCATGGGAGTGTGTCCGATGCACCAAAAGAACTTGTTATCGTTGGGTGCGCAAGAGGATGGCACATGTCTTTTTTGTCGGCGCGCCCGCGCCCTTCGGACCCTTCGCCGCTTCGGTGAACGGCAGCATAAGAGAGGACAGAATACTGGAAAGTCGAATCCTTCAAAACTGTTTTGAACTTGGGGATGTGCTTGCGGACGCAGTTTTGCGAGGCACTTGCGTTTGAGAAATATGGTCCGTGAACGCGTTGACATTTTTATAGAAATAGTTTTGTTAGCGAGAGAGTGGTTCGGAGTGTAACAAGGGGCACGCCAGCTGACTAATTTGTTAGGGTTATCTGTTTTTTTCTTTTGTTTTTTGTAGCGACGTGCGGAAGTGTCAGGCTCGTTCTTTTTAGAGTGTGCGTGTGCAGTAAAGACGACTTGTTATTCAGCGCTTCAGTTTGTCTTCCATTTTTTCTTCGTTTGTTCGTTTAGGTAAAGTGAACGGCGGCGCCTTGGACTGAGAGCCTCTTCCGCTCCCAAGTACGGAGTTCTTTTCCCTTGAAAGAACTGTTTTCCGCCGTTTTAGATAAAACATAGATGCGCGTTTGCTCATTGCGGGATTCTCTGTATTACACACTGCAGTTGTACAGTTGTTATTGTAGACAGTACACGGTATCCACAACGTCAGTTATGTATGCGAGGGATATTCACTTGTTTGATTACGAAGTTTAAGGCGCCGACGCTACACACGCGATGAGGCGCGCAGTAGTGGAGGGCTCCGGATTGACCGCACGAGCCCGATATCTTAAGTCGAAAGATAGCCAAGTGACTTTCACTGCGGCCGTGTGAGAAAAAATATGGAAAATAGTGCTAGCTGAAGTAACTCAGCGATTATATCGGGTAGTTCTGTGACCACCGTGCAAGGAAATTAGGGTGCTTAAAATGCTTATACAGCTGTTTAAAATATGACTGAAAATGAATGCTGATGGGACAGAAGATATATTATTATGATACCTAAATATCAAAAATGGGTATACACTTTTGCTCCTTATGTGCGTCGTTATAGAAACAAAGTGCAGTTTACTTTTTCATAGTTGTGACTTAGCGTGATCTGCCATAGCTTTATTTTCTATACACTGAAGAATAAAAAGGCAGTTCATGACTTCCCCTTTCCGACAGTCTATACAGATTCTATTTACTGTTAATGTCGGTGGGTCAATTGAAAGAAAAACCAGAAGGCAATGATTTACAATGCTGCATTTATGCATAGTGGTGCGTCAAATTATTTATAATGTTTGCTTTCAAAAAGCATACTACACTATTCCCTCCCTGATGTCACTAAGGTTAAGAAAGGGTGGCAAACATCCTTTATATATCTGTCAATAAATACCACTTTTTACAAATAAGGACCTCCCTGCAGAGGGTGTGAAATGCCTAAATAATGAGAACGTGTGCCCATTATTACTTTCCGTATACGGCTGCCCACCGACAAAAGTTCAGTTTGGTTTTTAGCAGCAGCTATTTGGACTAGTGCGATACCAATTTACTTTGTAAATACTGGAGGAAAAACAAAGGCAGTTCATGACTTCCGGTTTCCAACCGTCTATAAAGAGGCTATTTGCTTTTCTTTTAATATCCTGTAGTCAGTTGAACGGAAACCCAGAAGGAAATGATTTACGGTGCTTCAATAAGGTATAATGGTGTGTCAAACTAATTATAATGATTGCTTTCAAAAAGCAAACTGCATTATTTCCTATGTGATGCCACTCAGGTTAAAAAGTATTGCAAATATCTTATATATATTGGTCTAATAATTACCTCTTTTTACACTAGAACATCCCTTCAGAGGGTCTGAAATGCCTAAATAATGAGAACGTTTACCCTTTCTTACTTTCCGTATACGGCGGCCCAGACACAAAAGTTAACTTTTCTTTTCAGCAGCAGCCATATACACTAGTTCGACAGCAGTTTACTTTTTACCGACTAGAGGAAAAACAAAGGCAGTTCATGACTTCCTATTTTCTACAGTCTATGCAGAGTCTAATTGCTTTTATTTTCCTGTAGTCAGTTGAAAAGAAAACCAGAAGGGAATGTTTTACGGTGCTTCAAAAAAGTGTAATGGCATGTCAAATTATTATGATGATTGCTTTCAAAAAAGCAAGCCGCGCTATTCCCTCTGTGATGCCATTAAAGGGTAAAAGGGTAAATGTAAAAAAAGGATGGCAAATATATTATATATATAGGTCCAATAAATACCTCTTTTTACACTAGGAACTCCCTACAGAGGCTCTGAAATGCCTAAATAATGGGAATGTGTGCCCCTTCCACTTTCCATATTCGGCGGACCAGAGACAAGAGTCGGCGGCACAAAGCCGACAAACAACAGTACACCTAAATATAAAAAGTCCATAAATGTTTAAACCGCTGCTTTAAGGCAGTTCTGTTCGTTTACTGTCGCACAAGGAAAAAAGGAAGAATTACCGTATCTGTACGGGCGAAGCATGGTGTTAGGGTTACTGGATAGTGATGTGATGTATGTCTTGTCGACATCAGTATGAAGTACTGTGTCCAGTGCAGTGCTGTTGGGCTGTGAGAAATAAGGAAAAGGAAGCTAAGTCTGAATGTCCGCCGCCGTGATTGAAGCAGGTAAATCCTATTTGTTTCTGATTACATGGGAAGGTAGGTCAGTCGTATAGATGCTCGAGTATACATGGTGTACAGTGTTTGTATTTTTCATTCTTTCGAGAATATTGATCTATTTTTAGTTAACGGGTAGCAAATTATACATGCATATTCAAGCTATCGTCCAATTATTGCTTGGTACGCAATGAGTTTAAAATCTTAGGAAGCATTCCTTATCCTTAATTTGGGTAACAGAAAAGACAGTTTATGGAAGTCTGAAGTGGAAATATTGTCGATGTGTTTGCTCTGCCATAAGTTACTGGTGAGCGGTCCTCCTAAATCAGAGACATGCTGTGCGGTAATGCATTCAGTGTGTAACAGTGATCGAAAGTTTTGTCTAGCGGTTTACACGCCTAAATTGTGTCCTATCTACATGCAAGGCCGTGCCCTATAATAAGCGGAATTTAAAACATTCATAAACTGCCATTCACCAGGTATTGAGCTCTAAAGGAAGTAATTTCTGAAAATAACTCACAATCATGGGCGACAAGCCGTATTAATTTAAATGATGTACATCAGGAAAAACACCACTCCTAAAACACTACCTTGTGATTCTCTGAAGGCGACAGGAAAGCAGCTCAAACGTTTATCCGTGATTCCCACTCACTCAATTTGGACCTATAAATAGTCACTACCCAGGCAAAAAAATGCAATGATGAGCAATATGGTTGAATTTGTTGATTAAGCGGCCATGGGGAACCCCGTGGAGACTTTTATTAGGTAAAAAATTTTACATTTTGGTGATCGTTAATCTATGAAATTACATTTAAACATTAATTCTTTGAACTATCGATTGAAGTGTTATGCAGTATCATGGCTGAAAATCAGCGCAGGAAAAAAACAAAGAAGAAAAGAGGAAGGAGAGCTAGACAAGAAAGAGCAATTTTTTGGCGCGCCGAGTTTCAAACGAGAGGAGTGATCAACTCGCCCAGATCACAGTCCTCCAAATCACAGCATATACTTTTTGTCTTGCTTTTGTGACTCTTACGAATTCACCAAATTACGCCATCCGTCTCCAAAGTGTCATTATCGTCTTGATAACATCGACCTCCGATTTGGTTACAATGAGAAAGCCAGATCAATTTTAAATTTTTTGGGTATTCTTGAAACCACGCGCTATCGCTTCCGCATTCTGCGTGGGGTTTACTTTTCTTGGTTGTGATTGGCGCTGACAACTTCTCCAGGGTAGTTACAATAACAGCGGAGCTGATGTAGCTGGAGATGTGAGCCGGTGAAGAGAACAAAAAGGCATTATAAAAAAAGAGATTCTTTCAGTTTTTTCAACCAAACTTTCAACATTTTCAACCGAACAATGATAAACGAACAAGCAGAGCTTCTTCGGGGAAATTTGTTTTGATACTACGAATCTACAGTGAGTGAAACGCGTTCTCAACGCAAACATTTCTGTTGAGAACAACTAAGGAGCCCTCTGCGTTGCCTAGCAACTGAAAACGCCACAGGTGGCAAAACAACCTCGCCACCGTACGTCGACTCGACTCCAGGAACGCCGAGAATGCGTCGTGCACGAACGCCAAACTGCGGCGCACCAGCCGTCAAGGGCTACCCCACATGAAATGCTTGGAATAAGGCCAAAATAAGTTGTCTCGATTGCAAATAGGTGTCATAATGAACAGGCCGACTGTAGATTATTTTTACATGCTTGAGCATTCATGAGCGGCATCCTAATAAAAATGATTTTTAATCAACAATCATTATAACACAACGGCACCGAAGAGGTGAAGGCGGGAAAAAAAGCTTAGGAAGCAGCAATATATTCCAGAACTGACTCAAACATCTTGCTGTACAATTCTTGTCAACAGAATACCCATTTGTCTGGTGCTCTAAGCATTACATTAAATACTTTTCATCGTGCTTCTTATGATATAAAATATGAGTTGCATGTGGCAAGCAGTATTTCGTTTCGAAAGGGCGCGAGTTGCAATGTATTGGGTGCCTAACGCCATAACTGGGTGACAAAGAATATAGAACAGCTGTTTATGGATCTACAACAATCCTTCCCAGGGGTTACGAGCAGGTTAACACAAAACAAATTACTCAGATAGCTCGAATTGCTTGAAGAATTACTTTTGAGATATTGCTGCACACCTAGTTTGAATAGAACAAAAGATGTCTCCTCTCTGCGATAGTGATTTATTTGCGGTCAGTTCTCTAATTCAGGGCACATGATCTCCCTAATGAAATATGAGAGACTACAACAAGGTCTTCCCGCACTCTACTTCATTCCCTACCTCTTTTCGCCAAGGTAGTGAAACTAAGGCAGTGTGTGTGGAGCTGCAATAGCTTGTAGCCTCATCGCCAACAGATTGCGTTGCGTTTCTTTGGGGAGAAAGCAGTGTTGTCTCCTGTATAAGTGGAAGACCGCTTATATTGGCTGTGTGTCCTCTAATTTTAAGTGCTTAACCGTTCATACTGAATGATAGGTCAGCTCAGCACTCGTATTTTTTTTAATCGACAACGCTCCTACTCTGTGGTTCACAAGGTGGCGAACGCTCTGAAGGCGGTAAAGAACGATGTAGTTTGTAGCATTACATTTCACATTACACAGTTTTAGCAGAGCAGTCCAGTGGTCAGCGGGCCTGAGCGGATAAGCCGAAAACCAGCGCAATGAAGCGCGAAAAAAAGGGCTTTAGCCTGCCGATTGGTTTTTTCGCGCCTCCAGCGGAGAGTTGTACTTCGCAAGCATTCGCTCACATTTGAATTACCCTAATAGGAACGAAAACAAAGGTTTGTTTTTAGGTAGTCTTTTATCATGGCAACCGTGAGAATCACTGTCAGTGATTTTTTCATGGCAGTCGCATCTAATTGGCAAAAAATGCCACCCGGAGATTACTCTGAACAAAGATTTCCTCAAAACGCGTTTCTAACTATTGCTGTTGTGCTGTGGTTCTGTCGCGGTCACACATAATGAAGCACTGGAGGGCGTGGCGCCAGCTATCACTGGACAATACTAACCGGGGTTCGTGGAAAAAGCGCCATGCGGGTTTCGGGGGAAAGGAGAGCATAGATCTCGCCGCGCTCATCGCGTCATCAACCGGCAGCGCGTACCCTGCTACTTGCGAGATGCCGTCGCTCAAGAAGCAGTCGACTTTGCCAGTGGCCGCAGTGAACGGCAAAAATAAATACTGCGGCGCTGGACAAAAGGTGTCTGATAAAAACAACGGTTGTTACCGGGAAGCAAGAACGAATTGCGGTCTTTTTCTAAGACGCACACCGGCATTCTTCAGCAATGAGGATCGCTAGGACGAGCCGCCCCTGCGAGCTGGGGAATGTTTTTCTTGGCCTACGAGACTGAGCATACGTGACCACGCTGAGCTTTGTCTGCAGCGGGCGTCGCAATCTACAGAGCTTTCATCGGTGTGGTCTTAAATAAGGTCGAACGCCAGCTCATTACGAACCTCTTTCGAAACAAAAAAGCGAGCCTTCGACTTACGATGCTGGTGTTCCCAGTTTTCTATATCATCGTGCGTTTTCTCCAATGTTGTCGATAACAGTATCTCCCTGTTTGCTTCTTACTTTGTGTATTTTCTGTCATCTATAAACAATGACTAGTGACATTACTAGTCCACACAGAAATTTGGTCTAGTTAGTGATACTTCGTCGACATGGTATAAAGCGCACTGGACGGGGACAGAATAAGGGACAGTGACATGGGACGAACGCGTAAACATGAACTGAGGCTTTATTGCGAAGAAAAGCTACATTCACACTAATGCGCAGAAACATTAAAAAGGTAGGTAAGACAAAGCGTGCACAGAAAATGTCATTGACGCTGTAGTTATGCCTTTTCTTTTGTGTGCAAAACAAAGGACGGAGTGCTTACGCATTCGTCATTTGCTTTGATAATACTGAACGCCTGGAAGATCTCTCTTGGTAGTCGCGTCATAAAGTTCCGCAGGTTGCGTGTTCCCTGAAAGTCAGGCGTGCAAGAGCATCACCGGTAGTGATTTGCAAATCTCCTCTCCTCGCCAAGGTATTTACGGCAGCGCGATGCTCTCTGAATCTTTCATTAATGCAACGTCCAGTCTGTCGGACGTTGCATTTTCCACAATCTACTGATCTCACAATCTAGTTATCCGAGATCCATGAAAAACCTGTATAACTGCTTTGTGTAGTAAAGAATGTTGTGAATGGAATTATTCCAGATGAACAAAACCGAGTTCTTTCAGAAGGTGCTGACTGCCGTATGTCAAGAAGACCTTGCGGCAACGCTAGCCTCCATGTCCGGGACCAGGGTGTCGAACCGGAATTTTTCGGGTTCGGTTCGGGTTCGGTTTCAGCCTTTCGGGTTCGGTTCGGATTCAGTTCCAGAGCACTATTACGTTCCGGTTCGAACCGGTTCAAACCGATTCAAACGGGTTCGAAGAAAAAAAGCAGGCGTGTTTTTTTCTGTTAATTTTTTTTTGCTCGTTTTTCGTTTCCTTATCAAGGCGGCATAAAACCAAGTCATAATGAATGTTTCTTTGTGCAAATATTTTGCCTGGTCCAAACTAAAGTGAACCTGCAACACTTTTTCAACTTTTTCCGAAATGCTTGCACAAAGTACTCAACCAACACATCTTGTACTTAGATTAGGGGTCGCAAAGTGCCTCAGCCAAAAATTACTGCTCTCTCCTCATCAGATAACTTAAAAACTTGCTTAAAATATTTTTCTCTCTTTCCCGGTCTTGGCCTTCTTCGACCGCTGAATGACATCATTACCGCGGTGTAGCGGCAAGTTTGCCGGCTTTCCTTAAGTTGCAGAATAGAACGCATTTCATAGCCACTTTAAAAATAAAGCCACAAAAGCGAAGCAGAAACAGAACTGCATCTGCAGCGACTAGTAAATCACGCACTGTTGCTCTGAGCTGGCAATTGCTATAGTTCTCGCAGTGCTTCCAGATGCGCAGAAGGGTGAAGGCGTTTATCGAAAGTGTTTATTTGTTTATTTATTTTTTTATTTATTTATTTATTTATTTATTTATTTATTTATTTATTTATTTATTTATTTATTTATTTATTTATTTATTTATTTATTATAGGGTTTAACGCCCCGACACAACGCAGACGATGAGGCGCGCCGTAGTGGAGGGCTCCGGATTAATTTTGGCCACCTGGGGATCTTTAAAGTCCGCCGAAATCTCGTACACACGGACATTTTCGCTTTTCGCGTCCATCAGAAAAGCGGCAGCCGCCGCTGGGAATCTAACCCGCGTCTGTGTGGTCAGCAGCGCAACGCCTTAGCCACTGAGCCACAGCGGCAAGTTTATCTTAAGTCTTCAATTGCTCCTTTAACTGTACAAGCTACTGAAAAACGTTTTCTATGGTAGTTTGACGAGTATGTGGTCCCCCTGCCACCTCCCCAATTTTCGTTGGCCGCTAAGTTTGTGGCCCTGCCAGGCTCGGTGTGAAAGAAACCTTGGGCATGGCTGGCGAATAAACACCGACGAGCAGAGCTGCTCGCGGTAAGTCACCGTCACACCAGCACGCTGCGGGTCATCGCTCGGGTGGAGGGCACTACGACCCTCCTACGTTCCCGAATGCGGGCCAAATCGTGACAGATAGGTCAACGATTACAACAATCCCTGAAGCTAAACAAAAGGTTCGTTGGGGCACTTAACTGCACTATTTGTATGAATGTGAAAGCATTTCTCTTTATGGCCGCAAGTTTACCTTTATAAATTTAAGTTCGTTCATTTTCATAATTTAATTTTCTTTTATACTTGGCTTATACCACGGCAATTTTCTACAGCACAGTTGTTTTCTTGAGGAAACAAGAAATATGGCAGACGATTACGATAGTCGCTAATGCGAAACTTGAGCGCAGCGCGAACTGTAGTCGGCTCGGCGACGGCGCATAGCTGCTGTGTTTTAGGGAGTGATCGCGTCCACAACAAATGCACGACGGCATGCGGTATACTCTGTCGTTATCTCGTAAGGCGTTGCTGCCGTGGAGCATGTCTCGCGCGGTCGGAAAATTTCGCCCTCCCCTTCCACTTTCCCGATACTTTAGTCCTCCGCTTTCCTGCTCGCTCCACATTCGGTGGCGTCTTCATTCTCTCGGTTACACGAGGCCGACGTTTAGAAACTACGCAAAACCACAGGAGCGGGCGTTTAAGGGCTGCGCTCTAACGCATGGCTCTTCAGAGCCACCGCTGTGCCGCCCTGTGATCCACTCCTTTCGCCGACCGGTTACTGGCCGCACATCTTCTCCAAATAATGCGTCCTCGCCACAGTCTTCTCGAAGGCGAACATGTATCCTCCTGGCCAGCGGGCAGCGCTCCGGTGCCTCCAGCGCCTCCCCCATAAGAGCATCCTAACCAGAATCTTCTGGCAATGAGCAGCCTCTCTGCAGGCAGCCTTTTGCCTCGACCTACTAAAGAGACGACCCGCCCGTCCACAATCGTTTTCGGTGCCCTGGAGTGTCGCCGTGGTGGGGCATTTTGCGTCTCCCCTCCTCTCCTCCCGCCTCCGGCCGCTCGTGAGGGGCCGCCACTCGTCCCCAAATCATGCATCCTCACCAGAATGTTCTGCCTGGCAGGCAGGCAGGCAGGCAGGCCGGAAGGTGGGCAGGTAGTTTACTGGCAAATGGGCGGTCTCTTTGGCGGGCTGGAGATGGTTCGCGCCCATTTTTTTTGGATCGATCAAATGTTACGCACGCACGCACGCATTCCTATTTTTGCACAATGAGGCAAAAAAATATGCATTGTAAATAAATCGGTTGGTCTGCTACGCTTTTCATCTACCCCAAGTTTCAATGGCGCTATAGCTTTAACACGAAAGGATTAGCAGTGCTAGTAGTAGAAAACAGTCCGGCGTGGGCGTTAATTTCTGACCGCCAAGCGTGGCAGGTGGTATTTAGAGCAAATTCTTTGTGCTTTTTATTTTGTGCTAACAGAGCTCTTGGAAAGAAATAACGGGTATTAAGGCCCATTGGACGGCGTGTATAGGACGGCATTGGATAGGGAACCACCGGAGATATGAACTTTCTAATGGCCCTTCAGCGACCGGAGACAGCGATTGGGCTCTAGGAGAGATCATAGCCAAGTGAAGTCACAAGCAGCAGTAATGATCACTTGTAGAGAGAGAGAGAGAAAATGAAGTGTAAATAAATTGAGGCAAAGGTTCAGAGAGGCGTCCTCATTCGAGGGGGCCGAATCGACAGCCGTTTCCATCAAGAGCAACTGATCTTGAATGCCGGAGCTGGTCATGGCTGTCTTCCAAATCTCTATGGAAAAGTAGAGGTTGGGTGGATCTACCGTACACTTGTCGCAGCCGCCTACTATGTGTATGAGGTTCCCAGGCTGTCCATACAAGCGACAAAATTGAGACAGCTGTGTCCCATCAAAGAGGTGGAGTCTGGTGGTGTATGGGAAGGAGTATGCCCGCAGGGCGCGGAGTAATCTTTCCTGGTTAATCAGTAGCGATTTGGGCTGGGAGGAATACGTTCTACGGAAGAGGCTATTGTTCTGAGTTACTTCCTGGTCTGTGACTGCAGGATGCATGCAATCGGCCCCGGCTTCATCAGCTGGCTAAGCGGGTCAAATCTCGAGCCACGAGGTTGGTGATCTTGTCTGCCGGATATGCCAGTATGAGCTGGTGCCCATACAATCGTGACTGTCTCGTTGGTGGTCTCCGATTGATCATTGGAAGTGCTGTAAGATGCAATCGATCGTTGGCAAAGTTGGGCCACGCCTGCTAAGACTCTGTTATAAAAGTTTTGGCCCCGCTTCCTCAGCTTGAAGGGCGCTGTGTTCGGGGATTGAGGTGCTTAACCTGTGGGAGGCTACAGAATGGTAGCACAAAGAAAGAGAAGGTATTGAAGAATGCTCTCGGACGTCTCTTGTATCAAACCAGTTGATCGTTCCTCCGTTTTTTTTTCAGTTTAGTTTCTTTCCAACGGTCCCACCTCATATATATACACGTTTTGAAAACCCTTCGAAGAATATAAAATACGGATTAGGCAATTAGTTATTAACTTTAGTGCGAGATGTTAATTTTAATATAGAAACAACATAACAGCGCAATACGGGCATTAAGAAAGAATTTTTATAACTTTCAGGTGGTCGTCACATAACTTTGTGGGTACATTGTGCTTGACAAAATTGCGACTACTTTGTGCTTAACAAAGACACCCAAAATATGATGTGTGGTCCCACCGTCTAATCTTCCTTAACTGACTCGCTAGTTCCTGGAATCCAAATTTGGGGTCTTTGGCATTTGGAAATTTTGCAGCATTCTCCTTTTCGGCAAATCACGAAATTTTGTCAAGCACAAAGTAGCCGCGAAGTTATGTAACGACCACCTGAACACTATAAAATTTCTTTCTTTATGCCCGTATTGCGCTCTTATGTTGTTTCTATATTAAAATTACCATCTCGCACTCAATAACTAATTGCCTAATGCATATTTTATATTCGTCCAAGGGCACCAGTCCAACTAATCCACATTAGCTCATTTACACACCTAACTAATCCACCCCAGTCTACCCGCTAACCCGCATTAATCCACTTAAATCCATCTGCCTTTAAGGTTTAAGGCTGAGCAGAATCAAGATAACATGAAATAGCTAAAAAATATAGTTTAAAAGTGGAAATATGAATCCCCCTTTTTTATATCTTATGTTCTCTTAGAGCAGTAACCAAATGACACAATGGCACTGTATAAAAGCAGAAGTGAAGGTAATTTTGAGAACTACGAGTGTTTCTGTCTCAGTGGTGTTTGTATATAACTGTCCATTCAAATTAACATAGGTGGAATATATGGATTTATTGTTGATGATGTCCCTGGAGGCCTTCACAAGCGGGCAGGGATGCATGCGAATTAACAACACATTGAAACTCTTACACGATTTTAAATACCATGCAGATAGAAACAATTAGGAATATTCCATGATATGTTGCTTCGGAATATGCGTTCTAACTTAGGTTATGCTAAATGTAAAAGAGAATTGGGGGAGATGGGCAGCACCTAACGCAAACTGATAGTATATACGGACAACTTTACAATAAATTGAGGGCAATACAAAGAAGAGAACATGATGGGCGTTGGGAACTGCAGACTACGCGAAATATTTCATGGTTCTGTCTGGCGAGTGGCAAAGGTAGGGACCGAAATGGAAAACTAGAAATCATTTTTTGAGGGCCCGGAACCGGTTCGCAACGGTTCCTTTTATTCTTTCCGGTTCGGGTTCAGTTCCAAAATGGCGGAATGAATACTGTTCCGGTTCAGTTCCAGTTCCGGACAAAAATTCGGGTTCGGTTCCCGTTTTCGGTTCGGTTCCGGTTCCGGTTCGACACCCTGTCCGGGGCACCATACACTTTATTAAGAAAAATTACATCGCGCTCCTGGTGTCAGATAAAAAGGGCGGATTTGTAGTGCTTCCCAAGAGTGACGTTTTTGAGAAAGCACAGCAAGCCGTATCGAAGAATTTTATTCCAGTCAAGTGCTAAAAAAAAGAATTAAGGAAGAAGGCATTGGCACTTGTAATGAAATACGCTTGCAAATATTGAAGAAAACCATCTCTGGTACAAAAAAGGACCTCTTAGATATGTTTTTTTTTCTCAGCAAAAACACACAGAGGGAATTCCAGCCAGGGCTATTGTGGCGGAGAATGATTCATGGCAAAGAACTCTCTCCAGATTTTTGCAAAGGCATTTAAAGTTGCCCAATGTGAATGACCATAACCTTGTGCCTAAAACAGACAGTGTTTTGACCTTTAATACTAGTATGAATATGCTCAGCCGCCGCTGCATGCCTTTTCAATAGACGTTGTAGACTTGTTCTCTTCCATTCGACCAAGTGAACTTTTTTGTTTCCGTGCGTGAAAGCATTGACGACTGTGGACCCGCTGCCTTTCGAAATTTTATTGATTTTATTATTGACAATTTTATAGAAATATTAGCATATTACCTGTCGTCTACAACAGTTCCATTTAATGATACAGCCTTTCTTCAAAAGGAGGGGATTTGTACTGGTTCATGCATTGCCTTAATTTTAAGTGACCGGTTTCTATCCTTTTATGACAAGCGTATTCACATATGCCTTCACACTCTGTGGTGCTATGATTTTAAACGTCTTTCGGTATGTAGATGACTACCTGGTTCAATTGAAGGATGTGCGTGCTGAGTATTCGGCTGAACTCTTGAACCAAGTTCTAGGTGTTTTTTATGTTGAAAAGGGCTCAAATTCATCTTTGAATTACCTAAAGAAGGATGCCTTCAGAGAGAGAAAGAGACAGAGAACTCTTCAATGTGGGCTGGAGAGGTCAGCTCTGCTAGCGGCAGTGCTTGCTAGGCTAGATGGCGTTGTTTACAATAAGGATGCCTTCAGTTCCTCGATATAAGTATCCTTTTCCTATATAGGTAACTGAGCTGGAGATATCATCCCCGGTCCAAAAAACCGGTCCTTATCTACGATTCGGCCCATTCGGAGATTGTGAAAAGGGGTATTGCCAACAACTGCATACGCGCTGCTCTCAAAAAGTCCTGTGACCACCAAGTAGCATGTAGCCTTGAGCAGCAAGATCGACGCCTGTGCATTGCCGTTTTTCCTGCAAAATTGCTGGATTCCATAGCTGGAAGCCTGATCGAAGTTGCAAATTCTTGGAGCCATGCTAGATTGAAACAACCTGAACGCCAGAAGGCGCGGCATGTGGTCGTGCCGTATGTGCACAGCCTGTCCCACGGGCTCAAAAAAGTGGCGGCAAAGTGCGGCACCCAGGTTGTTTTTTCGGCGCCACGCTAGCTTGCACGCATCTGCAAAGTCACGAACAACAAACATGGGAAGGCTGGCTGCACAACTAAGCACACCACGCGCTTCGTGAAATATAAAGAGGGTGTGGTGTACAGGATTCCACTAGATTGTGAAATATGCTACTTCGGGCAGACCGGACGCTGCAATAATGAAAGATTGAGAGAGCATCGCGCGGCCGGAAATTCATAGGCTGGGGAAGTGCACTTGGTAAATCACTGCCAGCGGTGCTCTTCCACGCCTGACCTTCAGAGAACAGGCGTCCTGCGGAGCTTTAGGACGCAACTACAAAGAGAGATTTTTGAGGTATTCGGTATTACCAAAGAAAATGACGATTGTGAATCACTCAGTCTTTCGCTTTGCAGACAAAAAAGCCTATCTACAGCGTGAATAACATTATTTGTGAAAGCTGCTCCTTACGTATCTTTTTAGGGTTTCCGCGCATTTGTGTGAATGTAGCCTTTCTTGTCAATAAAGACAAAAATGATGTTTAACGCTCGTCCCATGTCACTGTCTGACCTTCTGTCCCAATCTAGTGCGCTTTTTTCATGTAGAAGGCATAACTAGCTTTACTGCAGGTTCAGGAGGACGTTTGTAAAACCGGAGAATTCTGCACTGAAGTCTCTATACTGGGGGTGTTATGGGGAAGCAAGCTGCTCAATTTAAAGGAATGTTTTTATTTCACGGCCTAGCACAGCCTAATTAGGAGCACAACATCGACGATATGGTAGTGTGCCGTTCTTCGTTTTTTGACAAAACACACACCACCTATTGCCGGAGTCCTTCCATATGCTGGCACTGCAGGAAGTGTATATCTATAGCGAGACGCCGAGCCTGCTGGGCTACGTGTGTCACCTTAGCACCACGAGCAGCGCACCGTGCCGTGACACCACCCACCCACCGGGAAAGTCGCGGGAAGCGGTCTATGTGCGCGCCACCTTCAACAGTGCTCCTGTTGACGTGGCCCCAGTTGCTCACGGCCTAATGAAGTGTGCCGCTGTGAAAGTACGCATGGGGACAACGGACACAACCGTGGCCAGCGTGTACATCCGGCCGCACAAACCGTGCGACGGCGTGGTGCTGTGCCGGCTG
Source organism: Haemaphysalis longicornis (assembly GCF_048455015.1). Lineage (NCBI taxonomy): Eukaryota > Metazoa > Arthropoda > Arachnida > Ixodida > Ixodidae > Haemaphysalis > Haemaphysalis longicornis. The sequence continues at coordinate 19,198,859 of NW_027526445.1, forward strand.
CGCGCAAACCCGGGCTAGGACACTGTACTGTGCGGTGACTTCAACGCACATCACCCTGCCTGGGGGAGTCACCGAGCAACCCGAAGGGGACGAGAGCTGTTAGACGCATCACCACCTGTGGACTGCACGTAGAGAACACCAGCAGCCCTACTTTCGTCCGCTCTTGTCGCCGTGGCACGGTCCAGCAGTCATGCAAACCTGGGGACGCAGCGGTGTGCTTATTACTGGGAGACCACCGCCAGCACGTGGAGTTCTACCACTACCACATACTTGTCACGCCTCGGAACCACCGCAACCGAGCCGACACAAGGGCTTACGCAGTCACTTGCTGGGTCGACTTCCGCAAGGAAATGACCAAATACACCGAGGACCCTGAAGTCGACTTCCGCGTAGCAGTTGTGTGGAGCGCCAACAAAGCAAGGTTACGGAGAGAGGTACCTCTCTGCACGCCACTCCTGGATATGCAGCTGCTACAGCTTCGGGCGCGCAGCAACCAGCTTCAGAGGAAGGCTTTGCGAAGCAAGCGCCGAGATGATTGGATGGAGTGCCGGTCGGCGGACGCCGAATGCCTCCGACGGGCACAGCAGCGTCGCAGGGAGGGCTGGGAGTCGCTGTGTTCGTCCATGGATTCTGGCAAGGACCCAGGCAGAGCCTGGCATATCTCAAAGGCTCTGCTGGGGCCTACCTCCACCAGCCAGCGTCCCCGGTTTGCAGTCGCCATATCCCTGGGCATCACAAAAGGGGCCGTGGCGGAGCTGTTCGCCGACCAGTTGCCAAGGCCACTCAAACCCCGCCTCCAGTTCCTACGGCCTCACCCGACGCGGCGCCACTTGCCCCACCTGACCAGAAAGAGGTGTCTCTCTGCTCCACGGACATTCCGCTCCCTGAGCTGCAAGCAGCCCTGAATCGATGCCCCAAGCGGCGGAGCGCCCCTGGTATGGACGGGGTAACGTACCAGATGCTACAGAACCTGGACGTGACTCAGTTAGAGCCCCTTCGGCGACTGTTCAATCGGGTCTAGCAGACTGGTGCCCTCCCGCCACCCTGGCTCCTGGTGCTCATCTCGCCAATTCTCAAGGTCGGCAAGCCCCAGACAGAGCGAGAATCCTACCGGCCCGTTTCCCTAACGGCGGCTACTGGGAAGGTCATGGAGAGTGCAGCCCTGGCCCGTCTCGAGCAGCAAAGCGGCTTCAGGCAGCAACGTTGCACGGCTGACTCCCTTGGGGACGTCGTCTCCATGCTGCACCAGGCCCGCTACGACAAAGAGGTGGCATTCCTGCTGCTGCTGGACATGCGGTCGGCATTCGACACGGTTGCCCACGGGGCCATACTGGAGGCCCTGGACGGCGTTTGCGTTTTGGGGCGAATAGGAGGCTACATCCGGGCGTTCCTGCGTGAATGGACCCTGTGGGTGAAGGTCGGCCGGGCGACCAGCAGTCCTCCAGGCGTCCACTCAGGGGTGCCCCAGGTAAGCGTGCTGAGCCCGTTCCTTTACAACTTGGTGCTTCCTTCTCTCCCTGACTTCATCCCTCCAGGCTTGCGACACCCAGTGGAAGTGGCGGCGTACGCTGACGACGTGGCACTCTGGACCCATGGCCCCACCAAATACTGCCCCATATTCAAGGCGTGCCTCCAGGATCGTCTGGGCGCAGTTGCAGTCTTCCTGGAGAGCCGTTGCCTTCTGCTTTCGGAGACCAAAACGCAGGCCCTTATGCTGCACCCGAGAGGATGCAGGGCTCGACAGGCAAAACCGCCCGTCACACTCAACGGGCGGCCTTTTCCCTGGCAGCTGACCGTGAAGTACCTGGGGCTGCTCATTGACTGCCAGCTCACATGGCTGCCAGCTGTCAAGGCCCTGAGGGCACGCAGCGCACAGGTGCTTCAAGGGGTGCGGCAGCTTCTGTCATGAGGCAATTGCTGCTCGCACCAAGTGGCGCAGCGCATGTTCTACGGCATGGCCTCCGCAGCTGTGCTGTACGCGCTTCTACTCGCCTACCTGGGACCACGACGCTGGCAGGAGCTGGAAATCGACCAACGCCGCGCCATCCGCCTCTGCCTGGACCTCCCCTCCATGTCTCCAATGGCGGGCACATACACTGAGGCGGGCACCTGGACCATCGAGATGCCGGCCTTGCAGACGGGGCTGCGGCGCATAAATCACCTGCTGACCGTACGCGACCGGGCTCTGCTCCTGCAGAGGTTCCGTAGCCGGCCAAACTCGCACAAGGAAGCGCGGCTCACTATCTTCAAAGAGGGAATCGAGGTTCCGAAGCGACCCCGTCCGGAAGTGCCACCACTAGTTACCGGGGAGTCCCTGCAGATCACCATGACCCTCCGTGCGGTCTGCAACAAGCGGACCACACCACCCCAGCCATGCACCATGACGTGGCCGCCCTGCTGGAGGACCAGCTGAGCAGCTACCTGCATCTCTTCACGGACGGCTGCGTCAAGCACAGCAAGTGCGAGAGGACGGCTGCGTGCGTGGTGCCTAAACGGGGAGCCAGCTGGAGCTGCCGCCTGCCCTTCACCACTTCCTCTACACGGGCCGAGCTGGCAGCGCTGCACCTGTGCGGCGGCCTCATCCTCGAGATGGGTCCCCATAACCACCCCGGAGCGGTCATCCTCACTGACTCTCAGGGCTGCCCCGCTGCGGCTGCATGCGGCCGATCAACCCACCTACAGCCGCAGCTACACGGAGCGCTCCCTTGCAACCAAGCTGCGCACTCTGGCCTCCCGAGGCTGCGACCTGCGGCTCCACTAACTGCCGGGCCACAGTGGCATCCGGTGCAACGAAGACGCCGACGCCCGCGCTAGGCAGGCCCACCAGGAGGGCACTCCAATCTCCCAAGACATCACCGCGTTTGACGAGGCCTGCACTGCCCTGGCCCACATATTGCATATAATGCACCCCGACCCTCGGGTCGTGAGCGGCCTGGCGACCAGACCGTTGCCAGCACGCATCACCAGGGACACCCGCTGCCTCCTTCTCCGCATGCGGCTCAACTGCTGCAATGAGGCGGAGTGTCTGCACCGACACGTGCGCAAGGACTCACCTACATGTGCGGACTGTTTTGAACTGGAAACGCTCGAGCACCTACTCTACTTCTGCCCCCACCACGTGGGGCCGAGAGCAGAGCTCCACCGAGCGCTCCAGCGTCGAGGCCTTCCCAGCGCCATCATGGAGGATCTTCTGTTCCCGAAGGTGTCTGCGGCAACCCAACGGGAAGACTTCGCATATCTGCTTCATTTCCTAGAGACGACCGGCCTTACGCAGCGAACGTAGCCCGGAGTGCAGTGATTGACTGATGTACCCGGACTGACAGCTGTCTAGGACTGACAGCAGTCTTTATACCTTTCTCTCTCTCTCTGTCTATCTCTCTCTTTCTACTTTATTTTATTCCTACCCCTCTACTGCCCTTCCTCTGCACTGGGTTGTATGCAGGTGAGCTCCCAGCAGAACTCAAAATAACCCCTGTGAATGTCTTTCCTTTCCCCGTCAAAAACCACAACCCCCCACACTCAACTTGCTGGTCTGGACGCCAGTCAAAGTATTTTAGGTTGCAGAGTAAAACAATGCTGAACGCTTTTGCTCTCATCCCCGATTTATGTTGACAGGGCCAGCATGGCAGCGAGGAATATATATTAGGTTCTTCCTATAGCTTCAAGTGTAGCTATTTTTACACTTTTTATATGCCGCTGGGGTCAGCAGCAGCGTCCCGTAAAAACACCACAGACATATATGGACCGGAACCTGGAGTTCCGGAGTTCCGACACTAGTGCCATTTTTTTTTGCCGTAGTGGCAGAAAACGGAAGGTATGGACGAAAAAAAAAAAGAATCTGCCGCAGCTGAGGGCGCGATGCCCACAGGTACGGCACGTTTTTTTTTGTTTTTTTTTTTGGAGCGCGTGCGCTGTTAGCCTGTGTTTGCTTGCCGCGAGTTTTTCCCGAGGCAGTAGGGCTGGAACATTAATTACCGAATTTAGGTTAATTAGTTAATTATTGATTAGTAAGATTTGGTTAATAGTCAAAGTAATGTGAGTATGGGGTATTGAGGTATGAAATTAAAGGTCTCGATGAGGGGAACCACGTGAGATAAATTAAAAATTGCTTCCTGGTATTAGTTATGAGATAACCACGTGAGTATAGATTGGATTAGCAGTGAAAGTGACGCCAGTAGGGCTTGTGAGGTATCAAATTATAGGTCTCTGTATGTTGAATCATTCGTGATACATTGAAAATCGCTTCCTGGTTATAGTCACGAGATACTCACGTGAATCATAGATTGGTTAAAAGTCAAAGGGATGCGACGAGGGCTTGTGAGGTATCAAATTAAAGGTCTCGATCAAGGGAATCACGTCGGGAAATAAAAACTGCTTCCTGGTAATAGTCATGAGCTAATCACGTGAGCAACGAATTGGGTTAAAAGTCAAAGTGATGCCACTAGGGATTGTGAGGTATCAAAGTAAAGGTTGCAATGAGAGGAATCATGGGGGACAAAATTAGAAATTGCTTTCTTCTTACAGTCATGAGATAGTCATGGAGTCATAAAATGGGTTAAAAGTCAAAGTGATGCGACTAGGGCTTGTTAGGCATCACATTAAAGGTCTCAATGAGGGGAATCATGAGGGCAAATTAAAAATCGCTTCCTGGTTAAAATCATGCGATAGTCACGGAGTCATAAAATGGGTTAAATATCAAATAATGCGACTAGGGTTTGTGCGGTATCAAATAAAGGGTTCAATGAGTGGAATCTTGGGGGACAAATTAGAAATCGCTTCCTGGTTATAGTAATGAGGTAGTCACGGAGACATAGAATGGGTTAAAAGTCAAAGTGATGTGACTAGGGCTTGTGAGGTATCAAATTAAATGTCCCGATGAGGGGAATCATGGGGGACAAATGCGAAATCGCTTCCTGGTTATAGTCATGAGATAGTCACGGAGTCATAAAACGGGTTAAAAGTCCATTTGATGCGACTAGGGCTTGTGAGGTATCAAATTAAAGGTCTCGATGAGGGGAATCATGGAAGACAAATTAGAAATCGCTTCCTCGTTATAGTCAAGGAATAGTCACGGAGTCATAGGTTTGGTTATATGTGAAATTAATGCCACTAGGGCTTGTGAGGCATCAAATTAAAGGTCTCAACGAGAGAAATCACGTGGGGCAAATGAAAAGTGTAGTCCTTGTAATAGTCATGAGATAGTTACGTGAGTCGTAGATTGTGTTAAAAGTCAAAGTAGTGCCACTAGGGCTTGTGAGGTATCAAATTAAAGGTATCGTTAAGGAGAATCACGTAGAACAAATTTGAATATTGCTTCCTGGCTATAAGCATGAGATAGTCACGTGAGTGATAGATTGGGGTAAAAACCAAATTGATGTGACTCGGCTTGTGAGGTTTCAAATTAAAGGTCTTCACTTGGGGAATCACATGGGACAAATTAGAAATTGCATCCTGGTTATAGTCACGAGCTAGTCACGTGAGTTATAGATTGGGTTAAAATGGAATGCGGTGCCACTAGGGCTTGTGAGGTATCAAATTAAAGGTGTCGATTAGGGGAATTACGTGGGAAAAAATATTGCTTCATGCTTATAGTCATGAGATAGTGACGTGAGTTATAGATTGGTTAAAAGTCAGAGTGATGCTCTAGAGCTTGTTATCGCCCTCTCGAATGTAAAAAGAAAGTTGCACATTCGAGAAAGGGGATGATGGGCTGTTGAAAATTGTGCTAGGAATGTGAGTTCGCGCTGGTAGCGAAAGCGACCATCCCATATCTGCTCAAGATCCCTGCATCCCAAAATCCAAAGTCGGCCATGAGTCCTTCGGGGAAAATTTGTTTTTATCTCGCTGCGAGCAGACTTGTTCAGTTTGTGCTTCCTTCAATCTCCCCTATTCTAAGGGAAGATTTTATGCGTTTTTAAATTTTCTGGGGACTTTCTGACCCGTTTTTGAATGAGAACAGAATGAGCTCTGCATCCTGAGTGGTAGACGCAGCTCCGGGGCTTCCCAATAGGACGTTATCTACCGAGGCCCGATTGCGAAAGGCAGCCACTGCTCTTACCACACAATGGGCAGGGGTCGTTTGCTTTCGCAAAAAAAAAGTCTGTTTGCGGTATTTTCAGAGGCAATAAACACCTTTTTCCTGATTCAGCGTCAAGAATACTATAACGAAGTGCCACCAACAAATGTTTTTAAAAACTCTTCTGCCGCCTTTTAAAAGCATGTCGAGCTTTTAATATGTTTGGAATCGTGTTTTTTCTATTTCCGATAGTTTTCCAAAAAAACTTAAAAAGAACATTTTTTTCACGCCCTTCACTATTTGATGGAAACTTACAACTCTACTGTAGTGGCATCTCTTTGCAATTCGAAATGACGCGTTTGACTTATATATAAAAATAAATATATTCATTTGTTTTATTTTCTTATTGCTGCTTTGTTACTTGTTGTGGATATATACCATGTATAGCAACGTACGTACCACCAACACAATAATGTACTAGGATGGTAGACATACCTGTGGTGCTTCATGTTTTTATGGTAGTAAAGAAATGTACACATGACGAATCAGCGCGGTTCGGAATCCGTTTTACACCCCCTGTCAGTCTTACAGCAGTAACTGAAATTATGACCCGCTGCAGTGGCTCAGTTATGCTGCTGAGCCCAAGGACACGGGTTTGATCCCGTTCGCGATCTCTGCTTTTCTTATGGAGGAGAAAAAAAGACGATTGTATGTCGAGATTTCTTCGCGCGTCACAAGGGGCCAGGTGCTCAAAAGTAATCCAGAGCCCTCGTGGCCCAGGTGCCCAGCCGCGGAGCGTTAAGCTCCCATAATTTGAATTTTGAACTGAAATAATAAAAATGCCCTATATCTCCGTCCTTTGCTGCAAATGTCATCGAAAGACAGTAGTCTTCTGCCATCCGTGCCTGTAAAACTCCCTTGTCTCCACCCCTCACCCTGGTCTCGTCCGCTAACCCTCCACCATCATAGATGCAGTCAAAGTTTGCTCCATTTGATCCGAGTCTCCTACGTTCGCTCCATCTGTTCAGAGCTCTTTTTCTATGGCTCTTTGCCGCGAATTAACACCCCCCCCAAAAAAAAAACATACAGCGCCTCAAGAAAGCAAGCAGTGGTTGCTCCAAAGTAGTGGATAGGGAGCATCGTGCTGCTAGTGGGAAAAGATACTCGAGCCACCGTCGGGAAAATAGTTGTCAATCACGATGCACAGGAATTTGCAAGGCGGTGAAGTAAAATTTTAACCTTTTGCCGCCGTCCTATGACGGCACCTGATTGCAGTGCCAGACTTTCCTACAGTGAAATTTCTAATAAACGACTTCATGCAATAGAGAGTATGTTGCAAGCCACCGACAGAACGAGGAACGCCACAGTCACGTGATACGCCATCAAGGAACACTGTCACCAAAAATACTCGTGGTGACGTCACCCTTTTCTTAGGAAATGCGCGGCGCAACAGCGCCATAATGCGCCCTCCAAGATGTTTCGTAGTGTTACTCTTTTAACGTGACAGCACTATACGTTTTTCTGCTCCTTAAGATTTCAATGAATAAATCGACAGGCATGTATCCCAATATAGAGATACCTGTTTGTGTCGTCTCGGTACAACTTTTCACAAGTATCTGAATACTGGCGCCACCATTCGTAAACTCTTCCACCATAAAAATAAGGAAAGTTTAGGAGACGCTGTGACCACCTCTTTTGTGCAACCGGTAACGCCATCTTAGGAGTGTTCACTTGTCCTTGTATTTTGAGCCCATTCTCCCTTTGGTTCTTCTTAAGTCGAACAGAATCGACAGCTGGGCTAGTTGGTATATGTCCATCCTAAACAGCGCTTAACAAAACAACGACGACAAGAAGAGTCACAAAACGGCGCTGACTCTGAAGTTGAGAATCAGCGCCGTCTTGTGTCTCTTCTTCTCGTCGTTGTTTTGTTAAGCGCTGTTTAGGATGGCCTCCTTAAATCGCTTCTCGCTTCTTCTCCAGCTGTGTCTCTCAACCTGTGGAAGCAATTTTGCAGCTTCGGCAGCAACGAAAATCGATCGCTTGGATTGTTTGAGTTTGTGCAGAACAAAGACATACTGCCGCCCTAGCGACGCCGCAGCTGCGAATTCGCTTGCAAATTCGCAAGATATAGAGCGGGCTTATGCCACCCTACTTCGTTTACGCTTAAGGTAATAGATTCATTTTTGCCACATGTGTGGTTCCAGACCATGAACACTCATCCACCCACTTTCATTCCAATACCGTAATTATTCGAGGCGTAGACAAATAGGTGGCTATGATTATAATTGAAACAATCGTTCTTCTGCAGCTCCGCTAGACATTTGTACCTCATGACATAGCTAAGCTTTGAGGCTCACTGCCCATGCGGCAGAGAAATTGTGTCCCAAGACAGGCCCGTCTATGGCCGCCTTCTGGCATTTCCGGCCACCATCCAGGTTCTGGCAGCCACTGATCATAAGTTGAACCGCCAACATTCTGCAACCAGCGCTTCGGTATTTCTCCGGCCGCCCGCGTTCAGACGCACAACGGCAGCTTCCCGGCTTCCAGATATTCAGTTGCCTTTCGGCTGCCGATGTTGAGAAAGAAATCGGCCGGAGTACGGCAATAGGGCATCCGTTTTTCCTTGCGGAAGCGGCGTTCAGCTGAAGCACGGCAAGCGACCGGCCACAGGATATCCGTATTCTTGTGGCAGTTCGTGTTCAAAATGAGTCGTGCCGTTGCGCGGCTGCCGCGCATCCGCTCTTTCTACGGTGAAGCGCTCGTCCGGAGGGAGAATATTCGTTTTCTTCGTGCAGCCGGTGTTATAAAGAAACCGGCCGACTTACGGCCTCAGAATGTACGTTTTGCATTTGGTTAGCCGTCCGCGGCCGAATTACGGCAAGCGAACGGCCGCAGAATTTTCGGCAACCGGTGTTCAAGAGGAGACAGGCCTTCGTAAGGTATCAGGTTATACGTAATTATGCGAACAACGGCGTCCGTCTGGGCGTCGAGAATTCAGCGCGCAGACATGCTTGGCAAAAGACTTGCCGATGTAGGACCGGTTTTTCCCCGGGTGAAGAAAGAGCCATTAGGGAGTCGAATGGCTCAGACACGTTTTTCATCCGCTCGGTATTTCTGCGTTTTAAATGTACAAACTACGTTTGTCAAACAGTAATGAGTGTTCTAGGTGAATGGGCAAGGTGCAAGGACTCACTGGACATTACCAGGGAAACGTTTAGGCCATCTAAATGCCATTTATTGCCACAAGAAGACTGTGCCACATAGACGGGTGAGCTAAGCCTCGCCAGTCATAGCCGCTCCCACACCTCGCCCGTTGGCTTTGCCGACGCATCAGCTCGAGGCTAGTCACCCCTCAAGAAATGGAGAGCATTGGAGACTTCGACCCGGCAGCGATGTCCGACGCGAGATGGCGGTTTTTCACCAGATTAGGTGGCCTGAAAGGGTATCGAGCAAGCGGCCACCATGCAGGAGCTGAACCGGCGCCACGTCAAGGACCCCCCACCAAAGAAAGGCAAGGGCACGCAAAAGCGCAAGTTTCCGGCTATTCTTCACACAATAATACCGCGAAAAACAATTTGCACTGTATTGTTTGTGATAAACGCAGAAGAGGCTAAGCTCGTGCATTGGTAGGCTCAACTTCGTCCCCTGCACTATGTTACTTCATGGGATTTTATGACTGCCTATTTTGAAACATGTGTTATTTTGAATTTGCCATAACAACAGAGCCTTGTGAATGATGAAGCCTGGATGTGATATAGTTGCGGTGTTTGAAAGTGAGATTAGCTACACTTGGGATATGACTCATTTGGTTAAACATAATCGCCAGTATCCTAGCGAACACGGATTTCGTCGGGTTTTTCTTGCTCAACCCAGCTTGTTGAGTTCACGCACGATTTGGCTCTAGCAATAGATAATCTTAAAGCAGCTGACTATTTTATTGTGCGGGAAAAAAGCATGGGACGGTGTTTCATATCACCTTCTTGTTAGTACATTCCGGGCAATAGACTGAATGAATCGGTTATGTAATGGATAGGCGAGTATATATCTCTAAGACCGCAGTGGGTCGCTTTCAATGGTTGTTCGTCCGGATATGTTCCCGCGACCTCAGGAATTCCCAAAGGCTCAGTTGTGGGCCCCTATTTGTTTGTGGCCTGAAATCTTTGTAAAAATGTTCGCGAATGACTATGTAATTTACAGGACTATAGCGAATGAACGTGATTCCGAATACTTGCAGCATGATTCAAATTAATAACGTCCTGGTGTGCTTATTCAGGAAAGTAGTTTATTCTTAAAAAGTGTGTTAAGGTTAACTTTACAAGAAAACCTTCATTCCAATTGAATGCGCATACAGTAAATTACACTGCTTTAAGAACGGCCGGGGAATATAAATAACGAGGAGTTTATTTACCGAGTTGTTGTTTCAAAGAATATATACGCCATCACCGAGGGAGGTGACGGCGTATGAACAGGAACCGATCTTCTCGCCGAGTTAGGTGACGAGCCCTTGCAACCCGAATAACGTTTTTTGCAGTGGCTCAGAAAAATCAGCCCGTATTTAGAAAGAACCCCGTACAAACAGTCAGGCACGTTCACAACATAAAAGTTACGGCTGCACGTCTTTTTGGCTGACCGAGAAAAAATTTCAGCGAACCTCCACCTAACTTAAAGGTACAACCGTATTTCACTCATGTGTGCTCAATGTAGAAGTACGCATGTGCTTTCTGGGATCCTTACAGCAGAGAGCTGGTTGATACGCTCGAAAACATACAGAATAGGGCAGTGCGATTCGTATTAGGTATTGGGACTGTCAACTTAGGATGACGGAAAGTAAAAGTAAACTTAAATGGTAAGACGGGAAAGATCATAAACGAACCCTAAGGTTGAAATTTTTTCGTAACATCTATCATTCGAAAACTGGAATAGAAGGTGAGAAGTACATCCAAGCGCCATTCCACATATCCCAACGTGGGATCGGTAGCTTGAAGCAAATTATTAACATTCCTTTCAGGTGACGCCTCTCGGGATTCATTTTATTTTGGATCAAGATGAGAGCGTAATTATCTTCCATGTTTGATTTTATCCACTGTTTAAAATGACAATTTTCACCGCGCTTTGGAGAATTATTTTGTGATTTGGTATCATATACGATGCTTAGGGTTATGTACCTTCCTGCTGTAATGCATGCAAGAACAAGCAGGTATCAAATAAATAAATAAATAAACAAATAAATAACGGAACAAATTATTAAATAAAAAATATATAAAAAATAAATACATAAATAAAGAAATAATAAATAAACTTGCGGAGCCGCAAGTTTGCCTCTGACGGGTAGAGTACCCTACGCATTCAAACTTGACCAATGAAATATTTATTGCTTTATTCGTTGCAGTATGCAAGCTTTGCTCTATGAATACTACAATTGATAAATTATTTGTTTGAATGAAAATATGAAAGTCTTGTCTTACGCCTTTCCTTGCGTGAACACAGAGGGATACAACTGCAGCCATCTGAAGGGCGTCATTCGGAACACGTCTAGAATTTTCTTACCGTAGTACGACTTTAGAGAAAAATAAAGTTCGTTTGGACTATTAAGGAGTGTGCACGTAACTCATGAAAACAACATAAAAAGTATACTGAAACTGAAAATACTTTTTTGATCACTTCTAGGATCAGCCCTGTGAAAGATCATCAGAAAAGGTGATCGAGTAGAAAATTTCTTTGCAAGAAAAATGGGCAAATACTGGACATACTTTTTCTGTGAAGTAAATTTTTTTGAATGCTTCTGATTGTTTTGTGGAGTACCGAACCGCTTCGTAAAGGCATTCCAACCGATTTTATGTACAAAAAAACTGGTCATGCAGCTGTTGTAAAAATAGTGGATTTAGTCAGAGCACAAAAGTATTGTGTTACTAGAAATTGCCTAAAAGCGCCACTTTTATCTTTGTGAAATTCAACCCACTCAAGTATGCCCCTTGTCGCCTCCCGCCCCCATCCTTCCTTGTTTCTTACAGGTAAGCCACCCCACAGAAGATATCAGGACCTGGACAATAAATCTATTCCAGCTCTGCACAAAAATGAATATTTGCTGTATTCGACAGTAAAATAGGCACAACAATTAAAGGAACGACCATATGTGAGGGACTGTCGAACAAATTAATTTTGGTGTAAACTAACGCTGATAATTAAGCCGGGCTGCGCTAAAGCCTGGACGGGTGGTGGTTGCGTGCGGGCTCACTTTGATGTGGGTGCAGTTGACCCAAAATGGTGGGTTTGTGCTGCTGGACAGCGCGATTGAGGCATCTGCTTGCGCTGCATGCAGTTCTCGTCCACCGGCCTCAGTAAAGTTAACGTACTGTGGCTGAACTACAATGCCCGTAGCACAGCCGAATTTCCGACAGCTTTAGTCCGACTTGAGTCCGACGACCGCATCTCGGCTGCTCCGGTTGCCATACTTCTGCCGCCCACGGGTGGCTTTGCGATTGCCGTAGCCCTACGGCTGGAATCTGGCCGTACGAACGTAAGTCGGTCGACTGGCCGTTGGACACTGGCCATTGGACAGTGATGGGAGTACAGCCGTATATTGCCAAAAGGTCGACATTTGGACACGGGCCGAACATGGTTGCCGGAGAAAGGCCGGGCAGAAAATCACCGGCCAAAGTACACGTGCTTGAGTAAGGCCGTACAGTCCTGTTCTGCCTGGGTGCATTTGACTGTTACACTATATGTACAAACACAAATAACGTTTTTTGCTGTGGTTCAGAAAAATCAGCCCGTATTTAGAAAGAACCCCGTACAAAAATTTGCAAGACATTTGAAGATCTCACTGTGTTCCCTCCTCGGGGGGAAATCGTAATGTCGGCCGGCACGTACCCGCCCCTACCCCCCGCCAGCGGACTGGTCTCTGTCGGTCGGTTTCGGCGGTGCTGCTTTGGTCCGTCGGAATTACAGGAGTCAGTGGTGCTCTAGGCCCTCCGTATTGGGTATTCAACACCCATGGTTGGAGCTTGAGCAACTCCCAAGGCACTCGGAGGGCAAGTGCCTTCCAAGAACACCGATTTGTGATGCGGACGCAGGCCCGGACAGCCTGGGTGGCTACCAAGGTTGGTGCTTGGAATGGTAATTCAATCAAAATTTCCGGTCGCAAATTTCTGTGGATCAACAATGATTGTCTTTGGCCGGGGGCGGCAACGCGGTCCTCAGCTGCCCTCAAGCGGTACAGTTTGTGTTATAGTGACACACGGTTGGTGAAGCAATGTGAGCGCTACTATGAGGCCGGGGGAGTTGCGAGGCCCTGTAACCGCAGCAAGGAAGGGGCGTATAAACACGAACCGATCTGCTCACCGAGGGAGCTGATGAGCCCTTGTTACCCAAGTCATAGGGGTTTATGAGGTGCAGTTCGTTTTATCGTGCCATGCTGAAGCATGGGTACACAAAAAGAGGCCGGGAATGTAGCGAACCTCTGTAGCCGGAGCATGGAAGGGGCCTTTATTGTGAGCTGGTCTGCTAACCGAGAGAACTTGATGAGCCCTTGTAACTTTCATTGTTGGGGGTGATAGTGCGGAGCTACTGGGAGTTCCTCAGAGCATCCGGTGTATTTCGAAAAATGGTATTTGTGGGGCAACTGTGACTCTCTTGTCTAGGGGAAATAGCGAGCCCCTGTAATCCAGTGTGGGAGGAAGCCGAAGGCTGGGGTTGGTAACGCGCCTCTGTAATCCAGCGTGAGAGGAAGCCAGCGGGTCAATGTTGCGAAGTAATCATTGCACTCAAGTGGTACAGTTCGCCCGTGGTGTTGGCGTACCATTGCTGAAGCAATGGGTAAACCATTACCGAGCCGGGGGTGTGCCCGCTCCTGTAACCATAGCTTGGGGCTCGTTCTGTGGAACTTGCGGGCTGGTCTGCAGGCCGGGGGTTGTGACAAACACTTGTAACCTAATGCCATAGGGGCCAGAGCGTGGAAGTATGGTAATTCACAGGACCTCCTCGAGGAATCGGGGAGGCCGCAAAATCCGTGCCCGGGGAGCGTGCAAAACGGCCGCCACTGCGGAGGTATCTGGTCAACTGGAATCAGGTCCTACGTGGAGGTACAGCGGCCGGGTGTCAACCTGGCACTTGGCAATACGGTTGAAGTAGGAAGGCGTGTCGAGATCGATCAACTAGGACTTTCTTTGGCTGGGGGAAGTAACGCACCCCTGTAATGCTGCGTGAGACGGGGCCGGGGAGTCAATTTGCGAAGTAGCTTTTGATATCAGCGTACAGTCGTTTGTAGTTGGCAGTACCGATTGATACTTGGGAAACCACTTCGGGCTGGGGGACTGGCGACCCTTGTAACCGTAAGCTTGGCAGGGCCAGCGACCTGATCCAACAAGTCGGGGGAGTGACATAGCCGTGTAACCTAACGTCAATAAGGGCTAGATGTTGTACAGTCCGTATGGGGCCGGGGGGGTCGCACCCCCCTGTAACCTTGCTGCGAGGGGCCTATAGACTGATCTTCGCTAGCTGAGGCGTAGGCAAACCTCGTCACCCAAGCCACAGAGACGGGCTATCACGACCTACTTGGTGTCCCGCACGGGGAAAACGAGGAAAAGTGAGGTTAGTACACAGACCAGGGAAACTCTCCTGGCTTAGTAACGGCTAGTAGGCCTGGACCAATCTCCTCTGCCAGATGCAAGGCAATGCCCGAGGACTCTTGTTCCTATGAGCGACAGAGTAGGCATAGAGGCGGACATAAGATTAGACCCTTATCTGCCGAAGGGACCTTGAGAACGGGCTGTTGAGGTACCGTGCGCATACAAACTTTCGGTGTCTGGAGACCGTAAAAAGCAGGTGTTCCAAGTACCTGGGTATAGTGGAAAGCTTCACTGGTAATTCGGTAATACCTGGTGCGGGGCCGTCGATCGAGGACGTTAGTATGCATGGGCCGTGGAGCTGGGGGTCGTGGGGGGGGGGGCGCCCGTTGCCCCTAATAGGGTACTTCCTGTCTCCGACAGTTGGGTCCCACTTATCGGATCCTATGGGTGAGCCGTTACCCGTGGCAGGGACTGCATATTTGGCAATTGGCACTGCCTGATGCCCTCGCTCAGCAATCAGTCCTAAAAAAGAGTCAGACGTCTGGATCGGAGCAAACTGAATAGAACTAGAGGCCCCATTACAGATGCCCAGTCATGTGTCGTCATGACAGGTCAGTTAGGTGGCCGCCAATCGCACAAACAAGGTTCCGGACGCCATCGAAAAGCTGCGGGATATTGGCTAGGGGGTCGCGACTGCTTCACACGTTTCTTTCATATCTCGGTCTTTGTTCGCAGATTGTGATGATATTAGTATCATTGTTATTGGGACTAAGCAGTCTTTCTAATGAACCCAGTTTGTATTTTGTCTTCATGGCTTCTTCAAGTGCAAAACAGAGAAAGAGCTCCAGATGACAACGCCATAAACGTGAACCATTCAAATTTAAAAGAAGGACTTGGCAGTAGAATTATTGAGCTGACTGCAATATTTTCAGAATTCTCAGCAACTGAGAACGTACCAAAACATGAAGAAAGCCAACAATATTCAGATTTACTGAAAGGGAAGTAACAATGAATATTCAGAACTACTGAACCATCAGCTGACTCTCAGTTGTTTACAAGTGGCCCACCAAAGTGTTGGTTAACTGCAAAGCAACAGCCTATTTTCGGAACGTACGCAAAAGCAGGTTGAATTTTGGAAAAAGCACTAAGCCTGAAATCAAATTCAAGTCATCAGTCAGATAATCGGAAAAATCCACAGACAACACTTCACCAATTGACATTGGATTCACAGATTATGACAAAGCTTTTGACTCGGTACTCCCTGCAGTGATTATAAAAGCGTTTGGAACGCAAGAAGAAATATATGTAAACACTGTTTTATTGCTCATACAAATTCTACTGTGGAGTTCCTAGACCATGTTTCTGCTACCCACGGGGCGTTTATACGGGTTTATTTATTAAAATATTTAATTAGATAAACGCCCTCCTTTCTGCATCCTCCTTGCTGTTTTGAGATGCCGTTTCGTATAACGCTCACTCGAGCTGTCTTCGCTTGACTGCTATTCTACGCGATTCGCCGACATTCAGACAGGTGGAGCCGGTTGCGTCGGTCGGACTTGGCTGCTCGTCACAGATGGTTCGCTCACTTAAACGAAGGCGACCACGTGATTCGTTCCTAGAAGAATGTGCCTTTGGCTGGTAAGTGCAAGGACTAGTAAAGTATATCAAGTGAAATTACTAATGGTAGATGCACTGCCAAATTAAAACTGGGCAGGAGTCAGCGAAGTTATTATTTGCAGTAACTAGTTCTAATCAACGGGAACTATTGTGTTAAGGTTTAAAAGAATGGTACGGGATGAACCTTTTCTGCAGCGGTGAACTAGCATAGCTGTCAGAAGTACGACCTCACATTTGCGAGTACTTTTTGGTCTAAGAAATACCGGCCTTATTATCTATAATTATTAGTAGTATAATTGTTAATATTAGTGTTAATATTATATTAGTAGTGTATGGATTATTATTAATAATATGAATATTACTGGTAATATCATTCCTTTTCTATTTATTGGTTACCCACACTGCCACGAAGGCATAGCCGTAAGAGGGTTACAAACCAAAAAAACACCGAATAAAAACTCCAGCACTGTTCAATTTGCAACTAAAGGCTATCACTCAACTGGAAGCAAGAAAAAATATAACTGCTAAAATAAGAAGAATATAGCTACACATATTTCAATACCACAGAAGTTGAAAACCGGACAGAGTGCGCATTTTCTTGTACACTTTTATATCAGAAAGGAGCATGAAAACCCATTTGACGCTTACTAAGGTGAACGAGAGGTCAACCATGAACAAATATGTGCATTACAAACATAAGGCACTTCGACCGAGCGCGGGCACGCGTACCAACACACACACGCACAAACAAACGCACACATACGCACACACACGCAAACACGGACACACGTACACGCACGCAGACACACGCACGCACACCCGCTCTCCCACCGGCGCAAACGCACACAACCACACGCACACACACACGCACACACACACAAATGCACACACGCACACGTGCGCACACGTACGTACGCACACACAGGCGCTCACACACACGCATATGCACACACACGCGCGCGCACACACACATGCAGACACATTGACACACACGCACGCACACACGCACATACGCACACACACACACGCGTGCACACCCACAAACACACACGGGCACGCACACACGCACACACGCACACACTCACACACACGCATACACACAAACGCACCCAAACACGTATACTCCCACCCACACGCGCGCACAGACACACGGACACACACGCGTGCGCGCACACACAGGCACATTCCCATACACATGCACACACACGCTCACACACACATGCACACGCACAAACACGAGCCCACACACACGCGCTCGCACACACGCACACGCACACCCACGCACACACTCACTAAACACACACACACGCATACACACATACGCACACACACGAACACAAGCGGGCACATACTCACACAAACACACGCACGCACGCACACAAACACACAAACGCACAAAAGCCCTCTCACTCTGAACAACTTTTTCTATTATATAGCCGTTTCCAACAAAGCTTCGTGAAAAATAGTATTTTCTTGTGCGCGGCACGGCTGCGGACGATAACCGATTCCACTACCTGATAGATTAGGAAAAGAAAACTTACAAAGGCTTCAGTGTTGCATTTGTACTCTCGTACTTTGTTGGCATGGTCAACCCGCGCTGATGTATTATGCGGTGCTGTTATGTATTGCTCCTGCGGGAAACACGTTGTTGAACGGTACATTCCATGGAATAATTTGAAGTGGAGCGACTAATAATTCCTGTTTTAATGTTTGTTTTGATAATTTTGCTTTTTTTTTATCTTCATTTCTCGTATGTTTGCCTAATACAAATCGCACTGCGAGTTTTTGAACCTTTTGTAGTTTTTTATTGTCAATCACAATCGAAGGATCCCACTCCGTACATGCCCAACATAGAGCGCAACACAGAGCGCACATTTGATACCACTTCGTACATGCCCAACATAGAGCGCAACTCCCAACATAGAGCACACATTTGATTTTTACAACAGTGCTTCTACCGTGTTACGAAAACCACTCGTGTTGCGACGTAGAAATCCTAGAGCTCAGCTGACCTTAGCTGTGTGTATTGTACCTGCCATGCCAACAAAACCACGGTGTTAAGTACACTCCCATCTACTCGCACTCTGTAACAGATGAAACGGTAGTATTATTGATAGTATAAGAGAAACGTCTTGCTATTTGTTTCTTGTGAACGTCCTATACACAGTTTTTTCCAGGCTCAGCTTCATTTCCAACTTTTTTCTCCATGTTGGAATTTTGTCTTATTCGCTCTAAATAGGAAGGACATCATTTTCATTGGTTCATTCCCTATAAATTATTCAATCATCAGCAGACGTTCTCATAAAAAACTAACGCTTTCACTGATGTCGTTTGCGTGAAGCAAAAAAAAAGGTAAACCAGACTCCACACCGTTGACAAAAACATACTGCCGTTTTGGCCTTAAGTAATGAAAAATCCCGTTTATGATTTGAACATTGATATTATTATGAGACAGTTTTTGAACAGTAAATCTGGTGGGTCGAAATTTAAGGCTTTTTTTAAAATCTTAGAAAATAGAGTCAACATCCGTTCGATTATCAAATGCCTTCTCCACATCACGAGAAAACTCTGTCAACTGCGTACCGGTTGAGTAGCCTCTGCAGAATCCTTGTTGTAGCGGGTTCAACTTGAAATGATCATTCTGATGCTTAATTATTGGGTGTGTACTGAACGTGCTTCAGCATTTGAAAACACAGACTGGTCAATTAAACCGGCCGGTATTTTGATACGATGCTTCGGGACTGTGTTTTGTGAATTGTCACCACAGACACCTATTTCCAGTCCTTGAGTAGTAATCGTTGTTCAATTAATTTGTCAAAAATGTTTTAAATACCTGACAATATAACCTTGCAACGTTTTAATGAAGAATTTGGCAAACCATCTGATCCCATAGCTTTCGAAGTGCTCCGACCTTGAACTGAAGCTTCTATACAATTATCACTGTAAAGAATGTCGTTCATATCAGTCACCAAGGCCCCTAACTGCCGCAATCCTGCATGTAGTGCCTAGAGAAAGTATATTCGGGCGAATTTGGAGACTCTTGCCGCATGCGTGTTAGTGAGACGGTGTTGTCCAAAGGCAGAGACAAGCAGCACAACCCCGGGCAATCCCCAATGGGGTATGTCCTAAAGTACCCGAGCGGGACAAAGAAGTCTGCATTGCCAGCGGGCAGAAGGTCCGCTGGAACGCTAGAGAAGTTCCTGTCAAACTCGCTCGTGCAAAGTATAGCGGTCTTTTCGGTTTGCTGTGATTCCATCTAATCGGTATTTATATGGGGTAAATCTGATAACCTCCTCCTTGTGCACTTTTGTCAAGAAATTAAATCCGTCGAACATTCCTTTCTGTTTTGCCGCCTATTTTCTAACCATAAGAGAATGCTGCTGGAGACTGCCCCGCTACGTCTTGGACCGCCTTTAATTGCAGCGGTGGTTTTGTCATTAGGAGGGAATAGGCTGGGACGGCTCCATAGAAACGTCTGCACCGCCATCCGCTCCTTCATTTTGGAGACAGCTCGTCTGCAGTGCTAAAATATTTTCGATTAGGCTAATTTTTGCCTAATTTTCCCACTCTTCTCTCTGTTGTTTTACATGAGTTTTTTTCCTCTCTTTCTCATGAACGTAGACCAAAGTCTTCCTTCTGCTCCAATATTTTGACTCGCATGATTGATTACCATGAAAACCAAAATGTTCTTGGCCAATCCCCCTAAGTGGGTATTGGCCATTTTTCAGGCCTCCACCACCACCACCCGATTCGGGACAATGCACACCCAGCTCGGCATCACCATCGGCATCCACTGAGGGCGTGACCCTCCGTTTGAGCTTGCCGGTGGCCTGTGGTCCTCAACTCCTGGCCAGCAGCAACAGACGGGCCCGCATTACTCCCGCTGGAGGTGGGGCATCTAGGAGAGACCGTGCTACGAACGTCGGGGCGAGGCCGCCGCGCGACAGTCTCCGCCGCATCGCAAGTCTCATGTAAAACATTTTGTTTATCCTCGGGAATTTATTCTTAATGTTGAGGGGATCATCCCGCACAGTGCTATTGTCACTTTTGGCCGTTTTTGTTACGTTCTTGTCCGTCGTCCTATAAGTCTTGCAATATATTCGCCTGCGTTGTCTGACACCCGACTACTAGTTTAAAATCCTCTGAAACAACCCCACCCCTTCACAGTTAGTCCAAAAATTGTCAGAGGCTGCCGCAATACTAAACATAAATAATAAACAGGCTGTACACTGCGCGCTTCATCGCTCAGCCCCCTGGCAGTGTTGTGGTTATGGACGAGGTGTCTTTCGCACTGGTTGCAGCTGTCGCAAGTCGCAAGTTCGAATCCCATCTATCATTTTTCTCAGTAATGTTGTGGACTAATGGTAGCGTTTTCTACACATAATTCCCCATTCTGCAGGGCAACCTTCATAGCTACACGAGCGAGTTGGCATGCGGCCAGTTGGCAGACCTGCTCAGCAGACGGGTGCAATGCGCTGGTGATATGTCGTTGGCGGGGTGTTGACGTAAGCAATGACGGCTTCCCGACACAGTTCCGAAAAAGCCGACTGTTATACTGGTGCAACTACGTCAATTAGTACTCAGGGCATGAGCCACGCAATCTATCAAGCCAGGGTAGTACACGCTAACAGTTGAGTGTCTCCGGCGAAATGGAGGGCGTTCAGACACTGAGCTGGCCTCGACAAGTGAACGTTACGGTTATAAGCCGTGCTCTCCGGTCTTTTGCCGCATTACACCGCTTCAATTAGCGCAGAAACGCGGCATGCCAACTGCAGAGATATTGATAATTTGAAACACATGATAAATTTAAACGCCAACCATGGTGTTGCTAAGAGCTGAAGCCATAACTTTCATTTTGAAATTTGGACATCGACTAATTACATCACATTAAGTGTGCCTGTCACTGATATTGGCTGTTGCGGCCTGCGGAAATATCGCACACCGTTCCCTCCTCTTTTAGCCTTTAAAAACCAATATTGCTTTTGCGTACAAATAAACAATAAAAAGTGTTTCATTGTAAGCCAGTCTACGCAATTCAAACTAAATCTGAAGGTTGGCAAATTCATTTCAGTGTCTCTTGAAAAGACCGCAGAACAGAGAAGAGCTGCTCAGAATTTGTAGATGACCTATTTAAATGCTATGCGAACCACATAATTCCTCACAAGCCCACAGACTACTTTCCGAACTACAACAGAACGTAAGGCCGATACCATTTAACCAAACGGTTCTCATCATCTCTGAAGGCACTACTTAGACTGCTTCACGGCGAAAACAAAGGAATGAGGTTACACAGAAAATACGTAAGCCATTTAGGCTTGGCCTATGGCATAGTCTTGCAAGAGACACTTTGAAACACCTTCAAAACATGTATGACATAGCCATATAAGAAAGCACGGAAAGGTGGCTTACAATTTACATGATAAAGTAATCAGCAATGAACGTGCTGACAGAAAATTCTTCACTATAGAAAACAACAGGCCAGAAGTACAAGAATATAGTTACATCAGACAAATCGTTAGTGTCGACCCCGACAAGGAGAGAAAAATCTGTTGCAGAACAGGTAGGACCTAGAGTGCTTCCGGCGAAAATCCCAAATATTAGAATGTGTGGTACCTTTATCACTCAAAATAAGAATATACCAATTCATGGGACCGGTGATCAGATACGGATCGCAAAGTTGGCTAATTGCTTAACAAATAAAAAAAAGAAGCTGAGGCGTATCAACAGGCTATGAAACAATCAGTGATTGAACTATCGCTTATAGACCAGAAACGGGTTTCCAGAATTAGTGCAGTGTGAAGTACACACAATAGTCCGATTAAAAAAAGAAATGGACTTGGGCTGGCTATGTTCTGACAAGAACTGCAAGTGTTGGACCACCTGTGTTGCAGAGCGATTAAGGACGATCAAGGATGGCTTACTGGTGTGGCTGTCCAGGACTGTGGCCCACTTCCGGCTCCAAAGCCAGGCCGTTGTCAGGTGGTGGCACCAAAACTTTGTTTTCATGCCTATTTTGGCATTGCTTTCTGTAGCTGATAGCTTTAATAGGCGGGTCTAGAAGCGGCATTTTATTTGGCAAAATCAATACGCACGTCACTCTCGACATTAAACAATGTAAGACTTTGGAGAGCCTGCCTAAGGTCAGCTGATCCACCCCCAAAAATGGGCGGGCAGTATGGCCAACATGCACAACTCCTGCAATGTTAGAGAAACAATAAAGCTGTAGCTTACCTAGCTTCTCCCCACACTGACACCGGATCACAGGAAGAGAGGGAGCCATCAGACCACAGCAGTTTAAAGCTCTAAAGCTCTTTCGGACGGCACTGCAAAGCAAAACCAATATAGTATCTAAAGTTGGAGGAGAACATTTTGACAGACTTCTGTCTGGTTGGGAAGGTACTAAACTGAGAAGGTACAAAACACTGCGTAGTGGCTGACCACGAATTTCACTTCTCCGGAACGACCATCACCCAAAGGGAAACGAACTGGAGGAAGCGGCTTTTCATCTAGTCGTGGCATATCCGATGAACCCCTGGGAACCTTATTGAATCGCTTGGCACTCTCCCTTCGGTGTACACAAACGGATTATGTGCCGCAACAAAGGGCTTTGTGTGAGGCCAGCAAAAGTGAGGTCGTAAGACGCAGCTGCAGTGTGGCTCCAGTAACCCCTGAAGAAGAAGACGAGCGGGCTACGAAACGTTGGATTTTGTCTATGCATTGGTTGGAGCATATTAAATCTCAGTTTGTAATGTCGAGTGTCTAACTAGGGAACAGTTTTTTGTCCCTTTTCTTGTTTTCCGAGACACGGTCGCATAGGGGAAATCCTCTTGTACAGTGTCCTCTCCTCGATGGACTTCCACATTTTTGTAAGCCGGTTTGTTGGCCATCCCCACGTGTGCATTCTACCGGGAGCGATTGAGAGAATCGTCATCATCGTTTCCGGCGCTGCGAACTTTTGGCGCGACTGTCGCTACATAACGAGGACGACGAAAGATGGAGCTTCTCGTGTGGCGTAAGCGCAAGCGCAAGCCTGGGATATGCAGGATGGTATCCGGGAGGCACGTGCTCGCATGCGCTCTGTATTTGTGTTTGTTTTTTTAATATTGTAACTGCATGAACGGCGTGTCCGGTACCTCGCCTCACGTCCGCTCGGGGGTTTTGTCTACGTAGGACAAAATTGCGCGGCAGAAAAATCTCTTAATCAGATGGAAAATGAGAGAAGTGTATGAACTCTGTCAAGGAAAAAACGTCCCTTTCCTACATAGAGGAAGCAAGAAAAAAAGAGAGATAAGACAAGCTATTTCGAGGAATATCCGTGATAATGCCTTTTGAAAGCGTTTCGTTTGGTTTGGTCGCATTGATGTCTTTAAGCGTGAACTGATCAGCGACATCGACTCCCCTGGCAACCCAATGTGCCTTTTTGATATTTCGCGCATGCTGCAATGCTGAGACACCTAATTGTTAACATGTTTGCTCCTTGTAGCTCCTTGTACAAGCCAATGCAATCTCATGCCCAGCCTAGCGCTGCATTGTGGGAAATGTATGGCAGGAGTTCCTATGTGGCCTCGTTGCTGTGCACTTAAAGCATCGTAAAATTGCAGCCGTCTGGCATCAGGAAACAGTAGTTGCAGTAATTGTCAGACTGAGTGAGGCAGGCTCTGCTGTTTTAGGTTCTTTCCCGGTAAGTTTTTAACCAATGCCTCAGCCACCAAAAGCTTATGAGCACTGTTTGTTTCAAAAAGTAAATGCCGGAATATAAGCTATGCACACATCACGTGCCAAATGCCTACACAAAGCACTAAGTACCGTCAAATTCAAATATAGCTTTTTCGAATGCAATGGCAACAGGAAATGTGTTTGCAATAAAGGTGATAAAAATTACGCTGACGTTTAATTTTATTGTGGAGTAGAAAGTTCTTGCGGTACATTTATTCTCACTGCTGTAGACTGAATACTTCATGACGAGACATAAAAAACAGAAGCATTGAAAAACAGGGGAATAACAGAGCCATCGGACAGAAAACGGGACGAGGTTTTTTATTGTATCATTTTTGAATGTTTGGTTGTGCATTCATTCAACTAGCCTGAATCGCCATTCTGCTGCATGATGTATACTTCGATCGCGATGACCCTGCATTGCGATGCTGCATATTTATAATGACACTTGAATCAACCTTGCTGCTAGGATTCACAAACAAAAAAGATTTAAGACATGTTTTTCAACTTCAGGTTGGACACTCACAGGTATGCGTATCTCAAAGGTCCTTATGGCTACCCTTCACGAAATACAGTTTTAGATGCGGAATATCTCATGCTCGGGGCTGTGTCTCTCCCTCCCTTGTCCTCCACCGTCGGCACTCTACTGCGCATGCGCGTCTCTTCAGCCTCGTCAGCATTTGGGCTGACGTCAGCGCACTCTACTACAAAAAGAACTAGTTAGGCGGCGCCCGGTTTCGATCCCATGATTATTTGGTCACAACGGGAGGTACGTGGCGCTCTTCCCACTGCGCTACAAACTGAGACGGGAGCATTCTCTACGAACGCGCCTCATGTCCTTCACTCATTCAAACTACGTCAAGAAGCTACTAATAAAACGAAGGCATGTGAAACTGAACGTCACCGGAAACGACGAACTAAAAACTAATGGGCCTTCAGTCGACCCAATGGCTGCTTCGCATACTACTCAGGGTTCAACTGTGAGAAGATGGCGTTATTTTTTTATAAATTGTTATACCTCACCTTTACAGTCATCAATTGTTTTCGGTTTGTCTTAGTAGTGTCAATGCTGACGTAAATCATATAGTGTGTATCTTCATTGTTAGGTGCCCAGCCGTCGCCGCCAGAAGCTAGCAGTACATATAACCTCTGGTGCATTCTAGAGCTGCAGGGGGTACAAAGCCGAAGTGTCCTAGACCTATAGGCGAAGTGTCCTATAGCCGAGCGGTTCTGGTTATAAAGTCTGAAGCCTCTGACGCATCATTCGCCATTTGTCTTACTCTAAGTTCGAAGCCTGAGGTGTCGTCAGGCCCGGCCAAGTGTGCGGGAAAGCTGGGATCGGTTCCAGGAACAAAGCCTGAACTCTTTTTTGTTCTTTCCGTTTTCTTTTTCACATGAGACCTCGAATTCGCATTCTATAGCAGTGGACTGTGGTGCTCCTGTTAATTATAGTCCTATTGTTCGGTTAATTTGATGATGTTCCTACTTAGGGGGTTTCTCATGAGATATACTTTGAAAAGTAATACTGAAAGTCAAAATTGAAGAATAAAATGGAGCCGTAATGGCGAGTGCGGTATATGCCTTCACATGTCGACGGATATAATATGAGTGGTGAGTTGGAGTATTTATATGTATCGCGAAATGAAGAGATTAGTCATGGGCTCCTGCATTCAATTGCTTTTTTCTGACTGAGCAAACATCTATTAGGGTTTGCAGGCTGGCTCAAAAGCGCACTAATTGCGCTTGGGGGAAGAGGAGGAAAAACCGCTTGTCTGGCATCACAAGTTTCTCTCCTGAGTGCCGAAGCGTCCAAAAATATGGACTGTTCAGGATTGCACGTAGCAGAGGAGCTGGCGCACGTCTTATAGCGGCCGAAGTTCCTTGGTAAAGGTTGCACCCTGTTAATTTGTCCGCTGGTGATAGAATGTTTATTGTGTGGTATTTCTTAAGTACAAGTGTATTTGGGCTGGTTCCATTTACTGTGTATTCTTGCGCACTTATATTTATATTGAGTTAGCAAGGCCAAAACATCAGTTTGCATAAATATATTGTTCCGTTTAACACATATGATGGCACATCTATACATCCAACATCATTTACCGATACAAATTTCTCGTGTTTAAAGAGCATAGCAAATGATCCAGTACAGAGTATGTTCCACCATTTTGCATACTAATTAGTTTAAGCAATGCGGGTCTCCTGGCACTAAGCAGGAGCTAAACAGGAGAAAAGAGCTGGTCGTGAGATATTGCAAATGTATAAGAATGGAACATTTCTTTTTGATTTTAGCCTTTGCGTTGCAGTTTTCGATCATATTTGATGGACTTGCTGCTTTATTACAAAACAAAAAAAAACGAGAATTGACATGAGGCAGGCTTCTGTAAGAGAAACAATCTCGCATGCTCCTTTTCAGGCTTCTGTACTATCGAATAGGCACAGGGTCACTACTTTTGCCCGAAATGAACTACAGGGTTACCTCTAAAGTTCTGAAAATGGCCGTTATGCCGATTCAAAGATCTTCTGAATGATGCCCCAGCAATCAGCTTCAGTTCGATTGTCAGTACAAGCATGCATGACCAATTAGCTGAAGTTAATGCTCGTGCGTGATGTGTGTTGTACTTGTACGAAAAAGAGACGGAAACTTCTTCAAATCTACATTTCAGTGCAGACTTTCTGAACAGCTGAGTACGATGTGGTTTGTTAGAGCACAACCGTTTATTGGACCATGACTTTGAGACTTTAAGCAGAACAATGTTGAAGACGGGAATCTCCTATGCATCCGACTAGGAGAAATCCACCAAAGCAGGAAACCCTGTCTTTTATATTATTTAGCTCTGCCTAAATTACGTTCTCTAATAAAGAACTGTAGTTCATTTTGGAAAATATGAATGTGCTGGACGTAATATTTATTCAGGTAATTGTTCTTCTCTATGGGGTGGTTTCATTTTCGATTAGCTTTAAAAAAAACCGCCCTTCTTTCACGCATGATTTTCAGACCAAATGATTCTAACCAAAAGATGAAACAACGCTAAACCAGCCTTGCAAAGATACCTCACAGTGGCTGAAGGCAGGTTTGTTATCAAACTTTATACTTGTTTTCAAGCTGACTCACTTCAAAATGCTTAGCACCCTCCCCATGATACTGTATATACAACTGAAAATCTTTGCTGATGGAGACCGCGGTTCTAATTACTCTAGGTATCTTTGAGTACTTGATATACCCACAGCATCTTGAATCCTGTCCTCATTGAAATGCAAAGCTTTCAATTGGAGTCTTTTTCATCACTTTCTCTGCCAGGGTACATTTACGAATGTAGATCAGCTTAACATGCTGTCAGCCAATAAACCTAAAATTTTATAGGGCACGTCACAGGAACAAGTAAAAGTCATTGCGATGATGCACGTATCCATCATTATAAAACAGAGTGCACACATGACCTTTAAATTCGTTGAAATCGAAGGTAGGCTTTTCAAGGCTATAATTGCATGTACTTTCTTCTCCGGTCTTCAAAAACGTTCAAACTTAGGGGTTGCGAGGGTGCACAGTTTGTGAATCGTATGTAACGGGGGCTCAACATGGTCCTAACATACCTTATTCCTTATCGTTTACTGCGACACCAGCCACACTAAGCCAAAAATCCTGCGGAAGAAAGAAGTGGCCCTGCATTCACCACGTGCTTTTGTTTTCGTTTATATAGCCTCAAGTTCGAGCTTGGCGAAAAGCCATAAAATGGTGCCCACAGTAAACCTACAGCATTCTTACCTCCTACGAAGACATTGCAACAGCAGTCTATTTGGGCAAAAAACAATTCACATGAATTAAAAGTAGATACGAACTGTTAAATTCAGTACCACTTTACTTTCTTTTTTGGCTTCCTGTTTACCCGGTGGAATAATTACACATTACAAATGAATTCCGGCCTCGTAGCTTCAGGTTTATCTGGTTACCACATTGGGCTTAGGTTGTAGATGTTGTCGATTGTTGAAAACTTTGTGGCTGAGACGGGACTGGAACAAGATGGTTTTGGTTTTGGCACTCGGGTAGTAAGAGCTTATAAACAAGAGTTGGCCGAGCAAAAAATCTTGTGTTGCAAAGATCTGAACCCCCAACACTCCAGTGGATTCACTATGGACGAGGTTCTAGGCATTGTGGCAAGATTTTTTGACTGGTGAGGAGTTGTTATTCTGACGTGCTTCATGCACAGCACACGGGGCAGGACGCAAAAAGAGAAACGCTACTCTAGAGGAGAAGAGGAATGGAAGATGACTACAGAATGCGACCTGCTGTCGTCATTTTACTCCTGTGTCGATTTATCTGTTGTGTGAATATGCCTTTCTCCTCCCAGCTGCTTCCCAAGTAATTCCTTCACTTTCGGATGCATCTGGTTCGGCTGCTCCTGCCAGTTCCAACGTGTCCGTGGATGGCCATGTTTACCATAGTACCACGGCTGCTAGCAAGTTTGTTTAACATATACTCTCATGTCCTCGAAATGTGCCTTGAGTAATTGAAAGATAACTGAACAGATATTTTTTGACAGCCAAAATCAGTTTCGTTGGGTGTATAAAAGCTTTAAATAATAAAGCCACTGAACAGTAAATATAATATTTAATAAAACATTTAAACAGCTAAAATAGGATGTAAACGACCTATATATAAGGCATTCCATTGAATAAAAGACGTTTTTTAATTCTACATTGACACAATCGTTGAAGTTCATGTGTTCGCAAACTCTATGTAGCGAATCATCATAGCGGCTAAACTTGATGTAGCGAAGTCGGCGAGCTGATCAGTCATCGTGTTTTGCACTTCCACTCTAACATGGACCGTATAAATGATATAAATATGGATACTAGCATTACCGTAAGGAGCCAGCAGGGATGAAAATGTCTGGACATGCCAAACATTAAGTTGGACATCAAGGTGATGAAAATGAACGGAGCGGCTATCACCATCACGCGGCTAATGTAGCAGCACTTTTGGCTTTGTTTGTGTAGCGCGACCCCACGCACCGCTCACTACCGGGCACTTCCACGTGTAAGCGCGGTTTCGGTTCCAGCCTTAGGTATTTAAAGGCTAAGCTGCCCTTGTCTTCTTGTAGTCGCGTATCTCTACTTCTATCTCGGATATCGGTTGGTGGGTGAGGGCTGCTGCCAAAAATCGGAAAGTGGTGTATTTTATAGAAAAGCGCGCAATTTTAAATGGAATCTACGTGGGCGAGAAAGAAGGTTTTCCGCCTGGTACAGCACCCTCTTAACAATCTGGAGTGCGGTAAAGAGCATCAAGTAAAAAAAAGGCAATCTTAAAAATACGTTTGCGTGTTGTAACGCGCTAAGGCATCGTACATTGTCAAAAGGCAACACTGATACTCAACTTACGTTTGTACGGGGTAAGTGACCTTGCTTCTTTAGAGCGCCATGTACTGCTTAAGCTTGTGCGACAGTAGGAGGCACGACTCACTCAACTTTTTGCCGTGAAATAAATCCATAAAAAGCGAGTTCACCTTCACGTATTAGTGAAGGTGAAATATATATATATATATATATATATATATATATATATATATATATATAAATATATATATATATATATATATATATTTATATACATACATATATATACTATAGTGAGGGAGACCATAGCGTTTTTTTCAGTTTCTTAGATTATTTAATAGCCAACAGTTTTGAAAGGAGACCTTTCTTCTTTGGGGGTTGTCTTAGAATAGACAGAAAAACGCTTGTACACACTTTGGATCCGAGGGCTTCCCTTTCTCCTCACCCTCGCCAATGAGAACTCTCGGGGAGAGTAAAAGAGTGGGACAGTAACAAAAACATGTAACTATACTACAGAAGTTGGGAAAAAGAGGAAGGGAGATAAGAAGGTTGTAAATAGGAAAGAGGCACACTTGCGGTATTGATAGACAGAACAGAGACATATCATGTTCAACCAATGTGCGTCTACAGAAAAAACGGCGTGCTGCATAGAGAGAGACGCAGCACGCCGTTTTCCACTTGCAGCTTCCCAAACGGTACTAAATAATTTATAGCCCATTTCTCCACGCAGAATATGGGTCTAGGTTTAGCGTCAGTGCGTTAAACTCACATAATTTCATTTTTCCCCACTCAGTATGAACGAAACCATGTTGTCACTGGGCTTACAATAAAAGTGACTCAAAGAACAGACAAAACGTGTTCATACACATACCTTGTGGCATCATCGAAATTGATTTTCAATGACCATAAAAATAGTGCATGTGCACTCCGGGGCGCTGTCAAAACAGCACACGACGAAAGGGCACGCGACAGAAGAGCACCGACATAACAGCACGGCGTCAAAAGGGCACCCGACAAAACAGCACGCGACAAAACAGCACGGCGTCAAAAGCGCACGCGACGGAACAGCACGTTGACAAAACAGCACAGCGTCAAAACAGCACAGCGACAGAACGGCACGATTTTATGGAACGCCTAAATGGGTAAATATTTTGATTTTAGCATGGATAAAAACACTTTAGTGGGCGCAAACTGCTCTCTCTGAGGTTCTCTTCACGTTTCGTTACTCTTTCTCGGGAAAAATACTACGGCTTTAATTATTACAGCATGTGGGATATCTGAAATGAAAATTTCCCCGCATTTCCCCGAGGGGAAGAATGTGAAAGTGCGAATGCACGAGTTGAATTTGCGCGGTTCGGTAATGTTCGCGAAAGAGAGATCACACACACACACACACAACTACAAAGAAAGAAAGATGCATTTATTCACAGACACCTATTTGTGTTGTCGTTGTACTTGATTGCTAGAGCGGATCTCAGCTTTGAAATTTCGTGTCAGTACTCCTTTAAGCGGGTGCATTAGCCCTTCTCACGCCCGATTCCTGGCCAATCCCCCACGTGGGTATGTGCCATGCACAGACACCTATTTGTGTTGTCGTTGTACTTGATTGCTAGAGCGGATCTCAGCTTTGAAATTTCGTGTCAGTACTCTAGCCCTTCTCACGCCCGATTCCTGGCCAATCCCCGACGTGGGTATGTGCCATGTCAGCGGCCAGGCAGCGCGCGCCCATCTCCCCCCGTTGCCAAGGAAGACGAGGAGATTCCTGCCCAATCCCCCACGTGGGTATGTGCCATGTCAGCGGCCAGGCAGCGCGCGCCCATCTCTCCCCCGTTGCCAAGGAAGAAGAGGAGCGCGCGCACCCGCAGCTGTTGCTATGTGGACGGACGGCGGTCGCCGGAATTCAGGGTCGCTTATAAAGTGCATTCGCACTTAAAAGAAGCAAAAGCCAGGGACGACATTTGGTAAAACGTTCGTTCCTTTTTAGGTAGCCCTACAATTTTTATGGTAATTATAAGAGTAATATTAATAATAATAATAAGAATAATAATAATTTATTTATTTCCGAATTTGCCGCTGACAGTTCTCCAAGACTGGTAGGCCCGGATCATTTCGTCCGCAGGCTTCCACATCTCTCCAAAGTGGACCGCGTTAGCACGCGCTAAAACCGGTGACCGAGTCTAAAGTCAACGCCTGCGCTACGAACCCAAACGAAATACTGTTCGCCCGGAATGCGATCAGAGCAAAATCGGTAATAAAAACCGCAGGGTAGTCTTGGTATGTCTGCTTTGCGCCGCAGAAACATTTTGCAATTTTTTGATACGAGCTTTTTATCTTCAACTACTAATCTGGCAACTACAGCGTGGCATCATGGCGGCATTTGTGTTTAGACACATTTTTGAGCCAGCTTTACCCGCCTAGAGTGTACACCATTTTCCTTGCTAGACATGGAGGAAAGAAACTCAGGAGAGGCCCCTAGCATCCCAATGCATTGCGAAAAGTGTGGAGGAAGTGGCGTCATTTTTCTTGAGCCCATGGACAATGTTGCTTACTTGTTTACAACTGCGGCGGCCAAATTTGGGCAAATAGAACGGACAAATTTTTAAGGCGCTTGGTATGTGGCTTCCTCGCAACGCTTGCAAACCAGCACAGTCGCTACGACAAACGTTTTTAGATTAGGCCAGTTTGAAAACTCCGCCGTCGGAGGCGGTCTTAACTCGTATGCGTTCGCCATCCCGCGAGCCTGTTGCTATGACGACGACAAACGCTACTTTCCCAGGCTTAAGAGCTGAAAAATCGTCCTTCTATCTCAAAAACGAAGGCCGTTTTTCGATTGAAACTTTGGGTGAGGGTTAGAATGGGCAAATTGAAGGCGAAATCAACAGCTTAGGACATGACATCGCACCGAGGAATTAGCGACGGAGCTGTTTTCGCTGCGAAACGGGAGGGCAGGGCGACGCCATCTTAGTCAAATCAAACCGGACGCAGCAAAGGATGATGGATAGAGTGCTGGGCTCAGTGGGCTCAAGTCATGGCGGGACTCGGCTTCACAAATGTGACGTCAGGGCTTCTCCTAACCTTTTCTTTCCTCCATGTTGCTAGAGGTGGGCGCCGCCATTTGCTTTTTCTGACCGGACGCTAGCGCCGTCTATGAAGCGACCGCCGAAACCTCCGCACTGGGCTGTTAAAGGGACACTGAAGTGAATTTGTCAAGCTCCCGTTTTTGCTTGCACTGCGTAGACTGGCTCAAATTAGCACACTTTTCATCGTTTATCCGGTTGACAAATCGGTAATTATTTTACAAAGCGCGAAAGAAGAAAAACTACCATGCGCGGTTTGCGGCGGCCGCACCAACTAAAGCTGTGACGTTAGGAGGAGCCGCACCGTGATTGGACGATGCCCAAGGTGAGCAACCAAACAAGTTTCGGTTTCGGTTTCGGTTCTGTAAAACACAACCGGTGGCGTTGTTGGATGGGCATTCTCAATAACTCAGTAATCATCGTACCGCGCTTCTGCCATGTTGTCAGCTGTAAAAATGCATAAAGATAAGCCTCCTAGGACGGCTTGGAATCGTAGCATTCACTAGCCGAGGCCTACGCAGTGCATGGACGCCCTCCGCGTACCCGCAGACGCCCAAATGTCATGCGCTTTTCCCCCATATTTGGAGCTTGCCTCACTCATGCCTGTACCGTAAAAAGCGTGTTCGCACCAGGCCAAGGGTCTGTTCATTCTGGCCTGTGCCCACTGCCCGCAAGCAGTTGGTGCTTATGGCAACAGCACGCCAACGAGAACTCGCTAGCGCGCCAGTGCCAGCCTGCGCGCGTTCTGTGAACTAGTTCGTGGAGCCATGAACGTTGCGGCCCAAAAAAAGGTGAACTCAATGTAGAAAACATCGGCAGAAAACGAAAAAGTTACCTTACAAAAAAAAAAGCACGTACCCGCGGGGATTCGAACTCGTGGCTTGCAAAACACTTCCGGCAACATACCAAGCGCCTCAGAGCACTCGGCCACGGAACGGGCTCTTCCGACCTTGGTAATATAAGGTATATATTGTACAACAAGTTTACACTTTTATTTAGTTTTGGCATTTCAAGCAGCTTAGGTGACTATTTGTCGTATTGCGCTCGTGCAGTAAGCGTCCTCCGAGTTTCCACAATAGCTCAGGTCTAGCAATTGCATTTCGTTGACGGAAAAGCGTTCGCAGATGCGTAGTCGTGCTGCTGACCGCTGTGCTTGTTCGCCCAGCGCAAAAAAGTGCTTCCCGCACCCTATTTTTACGCTGTACGGTAAAAATATCAGTTGATTTTATTTCCTTAGTACCTATATTGACTTCGCTGACTCTTCTCCCGCCTTCAAAAGGCCTTATATTTTCCTACTGGCGTACCAGTCAGCGAAGCGTCGCATGTGCGCTTGTGCAGCGCTTGTGTGAAGCGACCTTGACTTGGAGCTAGATACAGTGTACAAACTAACCAAGTAAAGAAAGGCCCATTCTTCCATTCACAAACGTGTCCTGGCTTCGTTTCAACTGAGCGAACGAATTGCGACGACCCGTCGGCGGCCGGCGGACGAAACGCTGGGCGGACTGACTCTGTCTGAATGCCGGGGAGCCGTGCAGTAGCGCAGCCAATTGCGAGCTCGGCTCCTCTCGACGTCACACGAAAACGCCGCAGAAAATGGGCGAGCGTAAAGAGAGGAGGACAGCATTTTCGAATTAATTTTTCTACTAAATAAAATCGCGTAAACGCGCCCAGAGTGGTCGTAACATGGCCTGGGGACTCCGGACTACAATTTGCGCAAGTAATCCCGCAATGTTTACATATCACTTCAGTGTCCCTTTAACTGCTCCGTTCTTTCCGTGCGTCTGCTCGGTATCCGTGCATTACCGAGTGAACCGTAGTGGTTTGGCGTTAAGTTAGCGGTTGCAGTGCTTGTGTGTGTGTGTTCTGTTTTGTTTTCATCATCTGCGGACGGATTTTAGGTCCTGATTTGCTGCCAGAGCGGGAAATTCCGACCCCGGCTGTTGAGACCAGCAGCAGTAGCAGTGTGGTGGTGGTGCCGGTGGTGCTCCGCAGTTCCGCGATGAAAACGTACCGGTATGGCACCGACTGACATAGAAATCGATATCGGGGAGTAAATACGTGTTTTCAATTCCCCCGTGCTTGTTATGTTCACCGATTAGTCATGTTTACGGAAGCGCGGACGTCGAATGCGGAGCGCGCATAGCATATGTGGGTCACGGTGATCCGTGCTCGCGATGGACTTTCGACGAGGCGATTGCTACGCTGTTGGCATTGCAATGCAATGTAATCTTTCTTAACTAGACTTATGACGGTTACTGACGAAACGAAATTACCCGGGCGGAAAAATAACGCGACCGCACAACCAGTCAAATTACTATTCGAAGGTTGAGCAAAAGGGTTGACGTTCGGGCGAGTTAATATTGGTTGATCATGATCGTGATCATGATTGACCTAACTCTGCGCAGCGCATGTAACCTGTCGCTCGGAGCCCACCTTTGTGAAACCGCTGCTTTCACCACAAATGCTTTGCGCGACCAGCAGTAACTGTTTTGTAATTGTAATACTTTAGATTTCGTGGCAACGCAAAAGGATTAAAAGTAGGGGTGTGCGAATATCATTTTTTTAATTTCGAAGCGAATTCGAATAATAAAAACAAAGTTCGAATCGAATCGAATACTTTTCGAATATTTTTCTAATACGAATACTTATTGTTTTTTTTGTAAAATTGTTTTCACCATCTAGAGACACAAAAACTACAACTTTATTGCACCACAAATCACACAAAGTAAAATTAGGAAATACACAATACTATTGCACTCAGCAGGTGAAGGTCTGCACTCACTTAAATGTTAACATGGAGAAAGGTTAACTGCTCGACATGTTCGGGGAGCAGTGACAACCTCCTGCTCGTCACCACTTTACCAGATACCGAAAACAGCCGCTCACTTGAGACACTAGTAGCTGGCATGTGCGAGCCCGTGCACATTGTCGCGCGCTGATACAGTAAAATCTTGATGATACTAATCTCGCGGGACTGCGAAAAATATTCGTATCATCCGAAATTCGTATGAACCAACACAGACCAAAAAATTTAGCGCTGAAGAAAGTTTTCGTTTATTTCTTTTCCTACTGTCGCGTGAAGAAATTCGTGATTTTTTCTGCTTTTTTAACCCCCGTGTCGCAAAGCAGTCCTTGCTGGAGCACGTAAAGCTTCGCGCTCGTCTCCTCTCTCGCTGTGCCCAAGCTCGCTACACGCCGCAACAGCCAAGCGTGAACCGCATGGTGCGTTTTTGCACGCGATTCGCTCGCCTCGGCTCTGCGAGCGCTGTATTTTCACGCCCACATCGACGATTTCGCGCCCGCGGTAGCGCCTACCTCGGTCAGAAAATGACCCACGACGCGCGCGGCAGAATGGAGGAGCCTGACTACTTGCGATGAGATCGAGACAGCCGTCTTGGCTCCGCCGGAGATGGTTAGGCTTAGCACCCCCGCAAATATTTTATGGGCGCTTTCACTAGCGGCGCGCATGATGTTTTATAGTACCGTTTTCGCATGCATTATCAGCTCCTTTACCGCACAAGCAACTTGGTGTCTCCCTTGAGCCGCATTTTAAAGAGCGGTTAGAAGCGGTCGCACGAGCGCCCGCACCACTTCGCGGCTGGAGCCGACGCCATGTTGACGCCGCCGGCCGCGCCGCGCGCAGCGTGGGGGTGGTTTCGCGGAGGTGTCAGCGCGTTGGGCGTGCGCAGAGCGTTTTCGCGAGCAGAAAACAACAGCCCGGCCGTTTCTGTAGAAAGAGTGACAAACAGGGGAGCGAGAGCCGTCACTTGCTCGTTCGGCAGTCGGGTGCCTCGCCGGTTCGTTCGTATCTTCCGCCGGGCCGCGCAGGTCCGTTCGTAACAGCCGAAATTTTTCCCATTGCAAACGATGCAATTTAGCCGGGACTTTTCGGAAATTCGTATCATCCCGAAATTCGCACCCCCAAAATCGTATAATCGAGAGTCCACTGTAAATAAACACCGATACAGACACGCTCTAAATTTTTTTTTTTTTTTAGTTTTGGGTGGTTCGAATATTTCGAACAATAAAAGTGTCGTTCGAATCGAATCGAATACCAAAAAATTCGAATCGAATATTCGAAGTTTCGAATATTCGCACACCCCTAATTAAAAGCTTTTCCTTTGACCGCGTTGTGAACAGGTTGAGCTATTTTCCAAATGCAGCGTTCACGCGTACCTTGAGCTGCGTTTCCACATTTGGCTGCCTGCTTATCCTGCTATCGACCAGCAGTGTGCGATGGAGAAAGTTATCCTTTCAAATCGTTTGGCAGTGTAATGCGTTGGCCTGAAAAAAAGTAAACAAAACGCCGTGATTTTAAAGGTTAGATTAGATGAAAAGGGGATGGTTTAATGCCAATCGGCTGTAATGACCAAACAATATATGGTATTTTAAATTGACTACAAGGAACCAGAAGTTATTGTAGTGTTGTATTGTATCGGCGCTCGTGAAAGATCCCCAAGTGGTCAAAATTAAGCCGCAGCCCTCCACTACTGCGCGCCTCATCACCCATGAAGCGTCGGGGCGTTAAACACCATAATGAATGAATGAATCAGTCAATCAATCAACCAACCAACCAATCAACGCTGTATTGTAAAGGATAAAGTTGCTTCTAACATTTCAGGGGGTTCCGTTCCCTGTCGCAGCTTTGCGTGTGATAAATGGATTTTGATACGTCTGCTTGCCGTTCAAGTGCACCCAACAAACCCTGGAGGTGGCCGTTGGTACAAAGTCGTTGCGATTTATCAACGGAATCCACCGATATCTCAACTCTGTGTGCGTTGGGAAGCGATGCCGCAAAAACACGCCGCAACCGCACTGCATTTTCTCCAGGCAGTGTCGTGCACATGCGTGCTGTCAGCGACTGTTTCTCGCTTTCTCTGGTTGTTGAATAACCCACCACCGCGCAGTGCTGACCAGGCGACGTTTGCGCCTGGAACGGCATCGCCGCATTGGCTAAAACAGTTGAAAGTTCCGCAAAAACTAAGCACGCGGTGCGAAATACTCCTGAACTACGCAGTGGAGCACACCACGCCGAGCGATGTTAGCAGCCCAGCGCGCTCAGGCAACGCTGGTCGGCGCGCCGAGAGAACTGGTTTGAGAGTATTTTCCTCCTTTCCCGGTTGCTTATGGAAAATGGTGTATAGCAGGGGAGCAACTCATTGTACGTCTCCGCGTGCGCATTGTACGCTCTGCGTTCCACAGCAGCCATTGCCCCTTTGTTTGTCTTGGCGGCAACAAAAGCCGACCCAACCCTCGTTTTCGCTGAGGAGAGGGAGGAGGTCGAGGGGAAACGAGAGGGGGCAGTTGCTAACATGCGCATTGAGTGGAGGGATTTTGAACACGAGCCAGTTTATTTTGAGAGCGGGACTTGGAAACAGGCCAAACGCGTTAGGTTGTTTCGTGGTCCACCCGTTCTTGCATCAATCGTTGTATCAATCGTTGGCTTTTCATTGTACCATGACAAGTGACAGTCTTTGATTCTCGCAATTTCTGGGAAAGTAAAGCTGTCAGAAAGATGCACACGAACATGTTTATGTATTTTAGCGAATGAACTGCATATGTTTCTGCACAAATGCGGTTCCCAACAACAGAGTTTGTTGTTTATGGTGGGTGACCTGTTTTTATGAGCTCACCTGCTGCCGTCAGCAATTGTTAGGCTCCCGCAACACGCCGGCAAATTGAACAAAGCATGTTAGCCAGCAGTCTTCTAAGCCTTGCAGCAAGATAATAGGCGTCATAGATAATAGCTATATGTCATATGTTCGGGGAAAATCAAAAGCATCGAAGCTGCAAGCTGCAAAAGTATCAAGGTCCAAAACCTTAGTACCGCTTCGCTTGATTCTAACTGCAGATATCGAAGCATTTCAGATGAAGAGCACAGTATCGCAGCTTAGGTAACGCAATAAACCATTCATCGGGTAAAGTTTTTTTTTTTTTAAATAGCGAGAAATCGGCGAGCGTGATCGCTAGTACAGCTTTATGTTGTCTGATATTCAGTGGTGCCGGCCCACTCCCATTTTCGATACATCATGTAACCTAAATAATATTGTGCCTGTAAAAGCGCTCACTGCACAACCTGAATCGTGATACTCGCTTCTCAAGCGTTAATAAACGAAAGGATACAAGCAATGGAAGCACGGGAGAACATACTCGTACGACGACAAATTCGCATGCAGCACTTATTTCAAATAATTTCAGCCTTAGCAAATATATTATGTACGGACCGATGCAAATGCATTGTGCACAAATACAAACATGTAAAGACAAATAAACTGACCCCCTCCCTGCTTCCCTTATACAGGCGCTCATGCATAGGTGAAGTAGTGGTGGGACATTTTTTTCCTACTTTGAAGTTGGGACATGTTTTCCGGTACCATTTGTTCCGGGACTATCAGTTCCGGGGCCAGTAGCTCCGGGACCATTTGTGCCGGGACCATATCGCCCGCACATCGTGCGTATGGTCTTCTGCTTAGCAGTTACACAGGAAAAAAACAAACACGCCTCAAGTTTAACGTACACTGCGATGACGTACACTGCAAACACCCCACGAGATTAGCGTTTCACATCCTATAGCAGTTTTTTTCGCAATAAGGCGGGTGTTCGCGAACCACTTC
Organism: Haemaphysalis longicornis; assembly: GCF_048455015.1. NCBI lineage: Eukaryota > Metazoa > Arthropoda > Arachnida > Ixodida > Ixodidae > Haemaphysalis > Haemaphysalis longicornis. The sequence goes on from NW_027526445.1 coordinate 19,237,797, forward strand.
CGTGCGGCCGGAGCCATGCACAGCGGATTGCGTATAACGCGGCTCTTTTTACGCCGCACCAGGCACCCTGAAACAAATTTAACGTTGTCTCGCATTTAGCAACATATGCCTGCGTTTATCTTTAATAAAGTGATTGTTTCTAGTAGAGCTACGGGCTTTTGGGCCTCTATTGATGCTGGCGCGCATGTTGGTATGAAGGCCGGATCACAGTCTGGTACGCCATGAGGATTAAGATGATGATTATGATGATGATGATTAGAAGCCCTCCATCTGTATCGGGACGTCCGTCGCCACCAAACAACTTGCCTGTCTTATTCTACTCATTAAACCTACCCTTTATTACCCTAACGGGTTAGCCCTCCGCCTACCGGTTTTAAACTCGCTTCTCCTATTGCCGTTTTCCGCAGCGCCACCTGTAGGGGCTGGAAAGAGCGGATAGCGTTGAGCCGCCGAGCCAAAGAAAGCGAGTTAGATGCCCGCAATGGTGGTTGCATTTCAAATGAAGGAGAAGAGCGAACACGCCGGAGTGTCGCCGTTTAAATGCACGCGAAGAATTAAGTGTCAAGTCCCTCACTGCGGAGCATCCCATATTCCAAATTTAGCGTTCTGGTTGTGAAGCCTAAAAAAGCTGAACGAAATGAAAGCTTTTGTGTGCTTCTTTTATTGAGTCCGCACTGCGAATACAAAAAAAAACGGCATCAAGGCAAGAAAAGACCTTAACCCTGTACCGAGGCATGCTTTGCAGCGGCCGTGATCTCTCGGCTCCTACAAGAAGATCTTCTCTTGCTGCTGTTTTCTTTTTCTGCTGTTTTATCGAAAGTGTAAAAAAAGAACAAGTGCCAGTTGCAATAGGCATGCCTCAGGTTATCATGAGCCGCTGCAACCCAAATCACCTGGAATATGATGGAAGCGAAAAAGCCGAAGTGTAATCCTTAAGCGCTACTATTCTGACGGATAATTTGCTTATTACTGAAGTCCTACACCACTTAATTCTAATTTATACATGGGGGTTTAATTTGTTTAACAGCACAGAGGAGCTCTTAGTGGGTAAGAAATATTTCCGCAACAATATTGCGCGTCAAAGCAGCGTCCGCGAATATGAGCTACTGTGGATCGTGGCTCATTGGTGACCCGGCAGCTCACATTCTTCACTTTAGTGAAAAAGACCGTCACTATACATCGAAGTTTTCAAAAGAATGGCGTCAATGAGCAAATGAATAATTCAAACAACATTTATAAGAAAAGTAATTAAATAATAGAGGATCCAGGAACAATCCTCAGTAAATTAACACAGAAAAAAGTGTTCACGAAATATGCAGATTCATGGCTCTGCGTTAAATTACCACGAAAAGGGCACAGATGCCGTCTTCATAAAAATAGACCCCTGAATTCATGACCAAAAACCAATCAATACAACGGTATCGAGGAACCACCTTTAATAGGCAATTACTGGAGTAGTCGGTTCATAGAAATAATTGCACATATAACCATGCGTGAAAAAGAAAGTAATACGAACAAGTAAAATCTGTAATTGATATCAACGGCTCACTATGTTGTGTTGCTTCAGCCTATCACAGGCACACCTAAATCTCTTCCTGTACCGAAATCGCCCTCCACTGGAATAGCGGGTGCCTAAATGTCCATGTACTGATATGTTCCTGCACAGATAAGTCTTGTAAAAATAAGTTCAAATGAATGTGCTTTTCTATTCCTTACTTGCCGCAGAGTTTGGATTCATTTCCGGCGAGTGCACTATGCCATACTACCTAGCAACGCCACCGCACCCAACTTTTACAGTGCTCATCTCTTCCAGTGTGCTGTTTTGTCGCGTGCTGTTTCGTCTCCGTGCTGTTTCGTCGCCGTGCTGTTTTGTCGCCGTGCTCTTCTGTCGCGTGCTGTTTTGACGCCGTGCTGTTTTGGCGCCGTGCTCTTCTGTCGTGTGCGGTTTTGTCGCTGTGCGCTCTTGTCGCTGTGCTGTTTTGACGCGTGCTGTTTTGACGCGTGCCCTTTTGACGCCGCGCTGTTATGTCGGTGCTATTCTGTCGCGTGCCGTGTCGTCGCGTGCTGTTCTGTCGGTATACCGTGCACTCCACATTCCAAAAATATATATTGCCCCAAGAATGAAAACAATCAGAGAAATTACTTTGATGCGTGTTCAGGTCTTTTAGAACATCGATTTTTGCTGTCCACACCCGATTCAATTCACACGACTTGTGTAGTTGACTTACGGAAGCTTTTGTTTTCTGGAATAGCGTCAAGCTTTTCCTCATTAAAAATTGGGGGCTCTAGTGGTAGAACAACACTGGCACGCGAAAAATGCTACGGAGATTGACAGATTGCATTTGTGTATTCTACTGGCAGCCTTCTAACGTCGGGGTCTCTCCAAGGGCCCCACAGCTCTGTGGCCCCAGCATGGTTCCATTTTATGATGGGTTTATGGCAGCAAATTAAAAAAAAGCAGCTTTCATAGTCGGCACAAAACTCGGCCGAGCTACACAAACACCAAAGAGCATCGAAAAGTTTGTCAACAGGGACCGGGTGAAATCAAACACACCCCTTGTATCTGGTCTACCTCTTATTCTCATTTTTAAGGAACCCCAAAATGCACAAATAACCGCTCGAATTCGATAGTACTGTGTATTAGAAATCATACCCACAATGAAGTACAGGCCTTTTAGCGGCTTTATATATAGAAGCGAAACACTGGGCGTACACCTGCCGACACTGCAGCGCCGGTGGTGTGATAATGTTTTGCATTACTTCCAGCAGCAATTACTTTTCGCCACAAACTCTTATTACTCGGCACTGCGTGTCATCCACAGTCATTTCAAATACAGTATGGTGTCCTGGGAATGAACATACCGCTCTCATGTAACTCGGCTGCAGCATCTAAAAAATCTAGTTGTACGAATTATCACACGCTGTTCCTACAACGCTCAAGTTACAGCACTCTTCTTCCGGCCTAATCTTTCACGCATAGACGCACTCATCAAATACAAGTTATGAATAACCGCATACGATTTAATTAGCACTCCTAGGTTCTTATATGTGATTGGTTTCAATCATTTAACAAACCAACACTTTACGCGGTTTTCACTACGGAATACCTTCTCCCCAAGCAGCACAAGCATGTACGGCTAAGCATGAGCTGTCCATCTCTGACCGGGTAATTTCTGCTCGGCCGTTGCTCCATCATAGTGTAAAGCCCGTACTCAAAAGTGGGCCTTGGCCGTGTGCAGAAAGTTGCCTGGTGTAAGCTGAACAGCTGCTCACCTTTGACAAAGCATCGCCAAGGGGCCTACAACCGCCCTTCGGCCGCCACACTTTGCCGTCGTCTTGCCGCTCTTTTATTGGCCGGCGGCCGTTGAACCTTTAACAAGCCACGGCCGTTCAACTTTTACAGACGACGGCTATTCATCCTTGTTTGGGGGTCATGCTGTTGAACCAGAGCCGGTCAGCCATGGTTGAACTTTAGCCATGCAACATAATTGTGCTGCTGCAGCTTTTATCCAGTCCTAGATCGGGTACAGTCGAGCGGTTTCTACAGCCAAGTACATAATTTCTAACCTCGTAACAGCAATCATTCGTGCTTTAAGTAAACAAATAAATTTAGCAACTGACAAAGACAATTGTTCGCTAAATGTGGTGCCGATTTATTTGCTCAATTCCTGCTCCTACAGTGATGCTGCATCCATTTGATGCAACCGCTACTGTGGTCATGGACAGAGTTTCAATGGAAACCACAGCTGCCATGCTCAGGAGCACCTGCAGCCCAAAACAAAAAGAAAAAAGGGCAAGGTACAACTCTGCACAGCTCACACTCTCACAAAACTAAAACAGGCAGTTCGAGGCCACTACAGATATTTACCCTGCTAATGTGTAATGTATCTTGCTTTAAAGGAACCCTACACTTTTAGAGCAGTGGAAGTAAACGTGCACGACGTTTAGATTACACTGCTAGGAATACCTGAGCCCAATATTACACGTGCACGTGAAGCGGTGGGCGTGCAAATCACTGCGAAAGATGCGGAAAAACCAACAACAGTCTCTTCAGTTTTGCTCATTATGCACCCCTGGCATGGCCTAAACAACGTCAATACGGCCAGGGCTGTCCTATTTGTGTCTCTGGTCAATTTCGGGGCTTATTTCTTGCATTTCCTGTTCGTAGGCGCTGTGTACCAACCTCTTCTCAGAGTGAACCTGTAAGTAGAGTTTCGGGGTTCTGTTGTGTTTTGAGTGTGCAAGGAGCTTCAGTCACCGAATAAATAGTCCCCGTTCAACGAGATCACTCGACAACAAACGTTCATTACTGTGAAAACGCCCTACCGGACTGAGCACGCGCTTGCGTCTAGGCAAGGATGCCTGCTTTTTTTGTGGCACCAGACGGGAAATAGACCCCTCCACGTTGCGGAGAAAAGAAAAAAAACTCCATGGCCTGTGATATAGCGAAGGCCCCCAAATAGAGCACCTTGAGCCGCCCCCACTCAAGGTGAGAGCGCACAACTTTCGCGCGTTCAGCCGAGGTGCTCCTGCCCTACAAAGTGGTTAAAGAAAAGAAATAGTTTCCAAAGACACAGAACCCGAGAAACCATTACAAAAGGTTTTCAGGCAGAAATCACATAAAAATAAAAATGGGAAAACGCTTTTATTGCAACGCACAGATTTTTAAAGTACTCCCGTGTTTCCTTTTTTTCTCAAGGGAAGTTTTCGATCCGAAAACTTGAGCAGTCGCATATTGTATTTTGCCTAGTTCAAAGTGAACAGCTATCGAAGTCACACGATAGTGCGGTGAAACCTCCCAGCCGACAGGTTTTTTTTTAAAAACAGGCGCTTAGATTTACGCGAAGGCGACCTCTACAGTGCGTTTATGTACCCAGGAGGACACATAAATAGGAGGTAATTATTGATTTCGGAGGCTTAAAATGAAATTGACTGATTAACTTTTTAGTGGATACAGTAACCAGACACATTGGGAAGTTAGACGCAATCATGTTTCTAGGCAGTTTCAATTGGCAGAATACTTATGGTGCGTCCGTAGACCGAGATATCAAACGGCGAAGTTTAATTGCCGTTCGCATGATTACGCATGCAAGAGAGTCTGCACCGGCGCAAAGTCCTCCTTTTTGTGACGTGCCTGCTGTGTACGGTGTTTAGATCGACAAAGGGGTGGAGGGCCAGGAAAAAGTGATAACTGGCACCCATTCATTCTTAGTTGGCGGTATTGCAATCTGCAGTACACTAAACCGCTATCAAAACACAGAACAAAAGGAAGAAGCTGTGCGCCGGTCTTGACTTCTAGCATGCGTAATCATGAGAACGGCCACTAAACTTCGCCGTTTGATATTTCGGACTACGCATTCGCTGGAAGAATTCTTCCAATTGAAACTGCGTAGAAACACGATTTCGTATAACATTCCAATACAAACATACCCGGTTACTGCGGCCACTAACATGTTATAATCAAGTTTAATTAATTAAACCACCTCCATCAATAATTACCTCCTACTTTGGTGCCCCCCAGGGAGCATAGCCTCAATGTAGAGGAGGTCTTCGCGTAAATCGAAGCGCCTATTTAAAAAAAAAAACATGTCCACATGACTTTGATCACCCTGTATAAACAGAGCTCGTGCGATACAATCCTGCATACGGTATAAAACACCTCCATTCCTCACGTTGTCATCAAGAGTACCGGCAATTATTTCAGACTGTCATGAATGGGCCTAGGACCAGATAAAAAGTCACGAGTTGGTAACTAACACGTGCGGAAGTAGGGATAGCTTTATGCATGGAAGGTGAGAGCAGAAGTTAAGAGAAAGTAGCGGAAACACACAGCGTAAACGAGGCCAAAGCAAAGAGCGTTAACTGCGGTAACAGGCTAACAAACTGTTCGTTAAAAAAAGCAATAGAGGAAACGTCCTACATGGTTCAGCATGCGCAGCAGTCCAACGAGGTCTCCTCACGAAGTGCGTGGGATCGGCCGATGTACCACGGCGCGGCTTGCTTGCTGAGGAGTCTCACGCCACGTCGCGTCCGGACACGGGACAGCGGCCGGACGTCAGGGACAGTGCACTGTGGTTGACGGCTCGACGGCCCAGCGGTGGTTGTGAGCCGGTGTTTCCCCGAACCGCGCTCTCTGGCCCAGCGCGTCAGCAGATCCAGGCACGGGCCAGAAACAGGCTTCGGTAACCGGCCCACCAGCCAGCAGCGGTTGAGACAGCAGCGGTTGAGACCCTGGCTTCTATCTCCAAGCGGTCACAGGGCCGCGCTCACTCGCCCAGCGCGTCAAATGCGTCTGCTCAACCCTTGCCGATTCGATTCTTCTGCACGCACTCGATGCAGCTGCGCGCTAGGTCCCTTCTTTCTTCTTCATGGGCACTTCATCACACAGACTTCCTAGCCACCTCCGCTGCGCCTACCACCTGTCCATCAGCAACGCGAGACATATCGGGCGTCGTAAGCATCAGTAAATTGAATTTCGCTTTCGCGAACCACGCCGTGCGACTGAAGCGGAAGCGGGAAATCGAGCCGTAAGACGTTTCTGCACCGAACCTTAGTCGCGCAAGAAAATGGGCAGCAAAAATAAACTTGCCGAACTTTCTTTGTCCGGGCACTGGAAAACGCCGCCGTTCGTCGATCGTTGGCCGCAGCTTTTCACCTTATACTTAGCCTCACGTGTTTCCAAAGTGGCAATCAGGATATCCAAAAAGCGCGAACACTTGTCACAACACATTTAGCGTATTCGGTTAATATTTTTGTGTCCTCGTTCATTTGTCCGTGAGTGCACATGTATATACAGCACACAGTTCGTTCTCTGGCCGCGTGTCCACGCATGACCTTCGGAATTCCGGTGATTGGGCACGGGCGGTGCTAGACCTGCGACAGACGTCAGCCGTTCACCTTTCGAAGAGCAGGAGCGTGCAGATTCATAAGTGGGCCGGATAACTTGCGTTTCCAAAACAACTTTGGAACAACGGCTGCCTACGAAACACAAGTACTCTAGAACTGGAAAACAGCCATTCGTCATGTGTTCCCCTGCCAGCGAAAAGAAAGCGGTCGCCTGCTGGCCGTGCGCAAGGTGATCACCTTTTGTAAATCCGCTTTCAAGTGACAAGCGAGTACTCGGCGGCGGGAAACCTGCCGAGTGTCTTTTGATGGAGCGTTTCTGGAGCAAGTGCCGTTCATCGCCGGTGGTTGATCCGCCAGACACCTGCTGAGTAACTTTCGCCGAGGGGAAACCGTGTTGACCGTTAACGAGCGAAAGCTGACCAACTTAATAACATTGGCTGCCGTAAAAGTGCGCAGAGGATGGTGGCCGTATTCGAATTGTTTATCTTATGTTTAACGCTGGCCAGTTTTTTGCCGATGGCCGAACATTCCGGAGTACAGCCGTAGGTTGGCTGGTCAATATTCGGACTTGCTGTGCTGCCTGGGAATTGCTGCCAAAAGGGCGCACAAGTTAGGGCTTACAGTCTGTGCAAATCATTATCATAAAATTTTGGAACACTTTCCCCTATATGCGAAAACTGTTCAATTACTACCACGTTTCAAAACATTACTGCAATCATAGATGTCCGAACTATCATACGCAATTTGACTTCCAGTCTGTACATCTTAATGTGGCAGAGTGCTGGAGGCTCATCTACAGCGTTGTATGTATTAAGTTTTGGACTAAAATGTTTTCCCACCTTATTCACAGTTTTTTTTTTCAATTTTTGGGTGAATTATCTGCAACTTTACCGGTAGATAATGTACACAATATTTTGCTTTTTTTGTAACTTATTTTGTTACTTTTAATAAACATTTGTTGTATTACCTCATTGCGTCTTCGGAATAACGCTATTCATAACTTTCGCTACTGCTGAGAGTTTTGTTTCTATTCCATAAAGTACATTACAGTGCCAAACTCTGGAATCTCTCTGTTTACTTGTTTTCACATACTGTATATTTTGTTACGAATAATAAACTTAAACTGAAATTTCCAAGAACACATAGAAACAAAGAAAATGTCCCTGGCGAATGAACACATTTCAGCCGGCATGTGGAGAAACATGTTCCGAAAATTCATGAAGAACATGTTATTTTTCGTCGTGCACCACGTATTAAGAGTGACAGCAATGGGCCCTTTTGCCCTTTTTTAGCATAATCACAACTGTTGTTGACTGCAGCTACGCAAAAGAGGATTGTGACATCTTTGGGCACAGTTTCAGTGACAGAACAACTGCTTCTTAGGGAAGAGCAAGGTGTTCATAGACAGATCTGTCTTTTCTTGAATTCATTTCCGGCCTATAAAAAAGCAAAATGAAGATGTCAGAAGTTGCAGCAAACGGCTGGCCTTACTGTGGCGTTGATCCAGTGATATATGTGCCTCTTTCTAGAAATAATTCAGTTTTCCTTTCGTCAGATCCATCTTTTACAGTAGAAAGTGTTCGAATATTGTTTAATTATCTTCCAAATCTCTTTAGTTGGACAGTACTCCCTTTGCCATTACGGTGTAAGGGATTTAAAATCACTTTTGTAACTTTTGTGTAGCAATTTCGCATAATCTGCTACCCCTCCAGAGATGGCGGAATAAGCTTTAAAATGTAGGAGCAGTTCGAGCAGCAAGGCTTTTTTAAGTGCGAATGCACTTTATAAGCGACCCCAAACCCTCCACCGCCGGCGGCGGCGGCGGCGTCCGCAGTCCTCCTCTCTATATAAGAAAAAAACAGCATCCGGCGCCAGGTTTCGATCCGAGGACTTTGCGGCCGCAGCGCGACGCTCTACCGACTAAGCCACGGACGCGACGCTGATACCTGTGTTAGTAGCGCGCCTTATATCTTTAACGCATTCAAACTACGTCGTCAGCGGCGTGCGTTGGCGACTCAGCGGCGTTATAGCGGCTTGATAACTGCGTGGTGTACACGTGATACTACAAACCCGATGGAAGAGATAGAAGAGAAGGCGGCGAGGCGGTGGGCTGCGGGGGCCGAGCGCAATTGCCGCAAGCGGGCCGACAACCTTGCATTCGCACTTTCACATTCTCCCCCTCGGGGAAATGCGTGGGAATTTTTTTACCACGTAAATATATTTGTATGTATTGTACTTGTATGGGAATAATGAATTAGGTCATGATACAGGTCTTTTGTAGTCATTGTTTTATTACGGCCTGTTTAATATTAAGTATAAATGTCTTCATTAAGGAGGCTTCAAAATGTTGTTCTGCGTCTATTATCTTTGTGTTTTCTCTCCATTTCAAATAGGTTGCATCATGTTTGGAAATCCTAAGACGCATGAGCATTTAAAATTTGCATAAAATATTCGTGTTGCTTAGTGGCTTTAGTTTTATTTTGTAAAATAGGTTTTATTGTGCTTAAAATAAGCACTGCCAATTTCGTTTTCTAGTTTTTATTTCTAGTAACATACCTAGTAGTTCGTATATAGAAGGGCCTGTGCAGCCGTGTTTCCTGGAGCAATGTCCGGTGGTGCTAATAATGGTTGCTAAAGGGTGCTAAACCTGGTTCGTACAGGCTTGCTGTTACCCAGTGCTGGCTTTTATTGTGTGCCGTTTTCGTTTGGTCACATCTTGTTATCATCTGCGATGGTGTTAGGTGGTCGGCTTGACTTTTCTAAGCTAATTAGAGCTGTAAGCACAACAACATGCTGATGCCCTTGATTCTACGTCACTTTTGCACCAATGCCCTGCAAAGTGCGCAAGATCGCTGAGTAGGAGCACACACATGAAGATCCTGAGCATGCGACTCTCCGCGCTTGACAGCTTGTCCAGTCTAAATGGCCCAATGTTTAAGATATGGTGCTATTTAAAATGTTCGCCACTGTAATGTAATACTGAGCAGACCCATTTCATCTCATAATAGAGAAACACGGCTTTTATATTATCTTTGTACTGAAATGCGGCAGCGTGTACACGTCTTAAGCACGAGGCAGTGGAAAGTCCCCAATGAAATGAAAAGTCTGATTCCAACTGATAAATTTCTATTACAGCAACATTTTCATTCCTCGATGGAGTGTGTTGCCACTCTGGCATGAGAAAGTGCCTATCCGCAGTAAATCTTTAGGCTTATCAAAAAACTAAACTATCTTATCACGCTGAAACGCAAACACAATAGCCGAAAGTTTTGTCTCTAGGACACCCCAGACGCGGACAGATTGGAGATGGAAGGAAAGTGTGTGGGGCTGCCCCTTTGATTGGCATCGGCAAGTAAGTGACATCCAGTACCAACCCTAATACCTAGCGTTGCCAATCATTCCAGGGAAAGTTTCAACTTGTGCGTTGTTTTTAGCCGGTCGTCGCCATGTAGCGCAAGGTATATGAGTGCGTGGAATCGAGCGCTCATGTGGGGGTGGTCGCTGCTAAAACAGACCCAACAAGAAATTGAAGTTCCTGGCTGTACAAATCAGGCACCAAGGGTCATCATTCAAGGGAAATACACTCGCGATGCTTTAGCACAAATTCTAGGACACGCAACACAATCGCAGCCTGCCAAATAAACTGGCTGAGGTTCTAAGTAACCGCAAAAGGGTGTAAATTCATTCCAGACGTGTTCCTCACAGTAACATTACAGTAGAGTAGGCGTAGATTTAACATGTTTATGTTTCTTCCGACGACATATAAATGAGGTGGCATAGGCATACCAATAGGGCTTGCATACGTACCACTAAAATATTCATACAATACACAACTTGGTAACATCCAGTAAACAGCTTTTGATAGTACATTTGAGGTACATTTTAGAATGTTTTTACGTCATTTTGACGGTTTTTCTGTATTTACAGCATTAAGGAGTTGCCGTAAGTTTGACCGCAACTGTGCGTCTGGTGGACATCCGCACCCTCAGTAGCCTAAATCTACAGGACATCTGTAGCCCGCAACATGAATTGCTGGGTGACAACATTTTCAGAAAAAAAACTTCTGATTTAAATTACACCATATAAATTGAAGTGTGTGTCCTTTTTGCACAAAATCAAAGTCATGAGAGCTTCAAGAAAATGTTATCTTACGCAGTGTCATGTATAAAATTATAATTTTCTTTGTGCGGCCAGAAAAAAGGTGTTTGCTGAATGAAAATTTGACTCCCACTGGGAATTACTCCCTAAAGAGGAATTTAAGCAATGTCGTTTAACAGACCTACCGCATTCAGGGTGCAGTGAAACCAATTATTGTGTTTAAGGCACTTACAGGACTGTCCTAAAATAGGAATATATACAAAAATATTCTCATCGCAATCGCGCTATTAGGTGTATGAAGATGTTTATATATGTACGGACGCAGGAACAAACGACTACGCATTCTACAGTTAAAATATTGCTCTTGTTAGAAAACTTGACTGAAAGCTCGTTAGCAAAGCGGAAGAAAAGTTTTGTACATCGGACCACAGAACGTCCACTATTCGACAACACGCCATACTATTGTAGAGTCAAAATAAAGCGGAAAGATTGTATAATGTTGCGAATCGCACCATATTGCTAAGGTACTTAGCTGAGTCACCAACTATGAGGCAGTCTATAGATACAAACCTAAGCTAGAACGCTTCGCATCTTAAGGAACAAGAAAAGATGCAGCATTGCAGGTATGGTACAAGGGTATTAAACATTTGATTCTGAGGCAATGTCATGCGGAAATCCTTAAAGTACTCTATTGATATTCGGAATCTTTTTAAACATTTTCCGTAATGATTAGGAAATGAGTAAAACTAACCAACATCAAAGTGTTTTTTAGAAACTAAATAATCTTTATCACGTCATAACGACTGACCATCTGCTGAAGAAATGACAATTCTGGTCGTCTACTAATCGCGAATCACCATCTGTGAAGGCTTATGACATAAAACCCAGAAGGAAGAAGTTGATGGACCCTACTCGTTGGCATTACCGGATTGCTCCGTGTCGACAACACATAGTGGGTACAAGAAGGAGTTTGCTTAAGAGATTACATGTATGTTATGGTTCCCTGACAAAACCACAGCTTTTAACGCAATGATTTGGGTAAGGTGCATTACCTAACGCATATCTCCTGAAGTGGCATTCGCTTAGTACCATTTGTAAGGCGGTTGTTAGAGAAGCCTTTAGCTTATTGTTGGGAATCCTTTGTACTGTATTCTGCTGCACAAATTATGCATGACATCACGGCTACAGCTTGAGACACGTGCAACTAAATGAGAGCACACAAGCTCTGTGTAGTGTAAGCTATGGTTTAGCCAAATACGCTTGTGCATTGTTTTATGGCGTCCAATAGCGCAAGCATTGAGGTTATGAATATAACTAAACAACCAGTCAACCCTGATCGCTGTGCGGCTAGGCTGTCCTCTACAGAGTGATCAAAATCGACAGTTATTTTTTTAATTTTTGCCTAGATATACGGGAAGAGCACTTCTGCAGTGAAGTTACGCGGACAGGGGGACACATAATTAGGAGGTAAATATTGATGTCGGTGGCATAAGTAACTCAAATTCAATAGTTCACTTTCTAGTGGCTGCACTATGCAGGCATGGTTGTATAGAAAAGTTGGACGCAGTCGTGTTTACACATACTTTCATTTAAAAGAATTCTTCTGGGGCATCTGTGTTCCGAGATATCGAAGGACCGAAATTTAGTTACCGTTGACATGATTACGGATGCAGGACAGTGAGGACCGGAAGCGAAGCTCATCTCTTTTGTTTTTGTTTCGATTGCGGTTCCGAGTACTTCAGATTGCGAGAACCCCAGCCAAGACAACAAGGGTGCCAGTTACCACTTTTGCCAATGCCTCCAACCCATTGTCAAACTAAACACGTACAAACAGACACGGCACAAAAGAGAGAAGCTTTGCGCCGGTCCTCACTGTCTTGCATGCGTAACCATGCGAACAGCAATTAAACTTCTCGGAGCACGGGTGCGGTGGACGAATTCTTCAAAATGAAACTATGTGCAAACACGATGGCGTCAAACTTTTTAATACAAACATGCCTGCTTTCCGCCACCACAAAAAAGTTAAATATTTAATTTTAAATATGTCACCGATATCAATATATGGCACGTAATTTTGTGCTCCCCTGGGCGCATAACTTAAGTGTAGAGGTGTTCTTCACGTACATCTAAGTGCTTATTTTAAGAAAATCGTCGAATTAACATTGATCACCCTGTATTTTGAACGTTTTTTTTTCTCAAATATTGGCCCTAATGCTTTTTTGTAGTAAGGGAAGGCGCTGGTTTCTCCATGAGAAACTGCTTGATAAATGCCATTTTGTTAAAAGGCATCATAATGTGCAGTCTTGTTTTGCTGGTAAGGTACTTTTGTCAAAAAGTAGCATAACTTCACAGAGAACAAGGTTCTCGGAAGAGGGTATTTTCAGGGCTTACTTCTGTCACAGTGGACACATTTTATGCTTCGTAACAACGCAGTTGCAGAGAAATTGCGGAGACAGTGCTGTAAACCACAGATGAAAAGAAGCATGGATTATGTCAACTGCGTTCAGTTTCAGTTTATTGTTTCAGAAGAAATGGTACAGTGCATAAATAACTCAAGGAGGTTCCATAGTCATAGACTGGGGAGGAACCTCCAACCAACAAGTACGAACTAAAAGTATACGTAACGCGGTTAACAGCAGTAACAATCCTAAAAAACACGAACAACATGATTACTCAATCAAGCCAAATAGTGTTACTAAAAATCAGAAGTATTATACAAACAGGTAATTAGAGGCGGATATTCATATACATACCCCATATACAAGTACATATGAACAATCGTTATGCCAAAACGAACCGGCGAAGCTGCCTCTTAAAAGAATGAATTGAAGGAGATGATTTGATGGTTGAAGGTATTGAATTCCAGAATGAAGTCGCCAAAAAGTTCGCTGTTAGTTTGCCGTAGTTAGTCCTACATTTTGGTTAGAGATAATTGTTGTGGTGTGAGAATCGAGTGCAATCAAAATGCGGGTTTGGATCTTTAGATCAAAACCCGCATCAAATGGGTAAATATTTACTTAAATCACCGATTGACAAAATAATTAATATGCGGAGTGATCTTAACGCATCACATGAAAAATGGCTGTAAGTGATCTTTCTTAATACTTGGTTATGTGCTGTAGAGGTGCCAAGTGAGTTTGACATGTGTTGCCCCAAGAAGAAATGCAATATGAGCTATGGCTGTGAAGGAATCTATAGTAAAGTGAGACTAATACGCGTACATTAAAACAGGGACGGACTCTAATATTCTCAGGCCATAGGCCGTTTTACGGGTTAATAAAGATATGTGACTGGTGAATTTCAAATGTATGTCGAGTTCAACGCCGAGAAATGTGGCATGGTCTGTAGCATGAAGCAAATTTAGCCCAAGGCTTATGGAAGGCTTTCCCAGAACAGTTTTAAGCGGGGATGAAAAAATGATGAAGTGTGATTTAGTGTAATTATATTTAGCACATAATCACTGCACCATTTAACGACTTTAGCGGCATCAGCATTGAGGTAAGAAATTAGGAAATCCAGACATGTGTGAGAAGAATAAATTGTCGTGTCATCAGCATACAAAATGCAACTAGGATGTTTCATTTGGTCTGGAAGGTCATTAATGTATGCAAGAAATAAAATGGGTCCCAAAATTTAACCTTGTGGTACTCCAATGTTAGTTAGTCTAGTACAATCAAAAGTTTCCGAAATAGAGACGACGTGGTTTCGATCACGTAAGTAACTGCGTATTAGGGAAAGCGCTGGCCCACATAAACCTAACGCATTTTTTTAGCAAAAAGTATGTCGGGATTTAAAGAATAAAACGCTTTTGGAAAATCAATAAACAGAGACCGGTATATTTACCTTCGTCAATGGCTGCTTTAAGATGATCTATTATAGTAACGAGAGCTAATTCAGTAGAGTAACCAGGTCGAAAGCCAAATTAATTAGATGACATAATACTAACTTTTAAGAAATAGCAGGTTAAACGACTAACAAACAGCTTTTCAATTAGTTTGCTGAAGAACGACAAAATAGCAATTGGGCGATGGTTTGATAATGATGTCATGTTACCCTTTTTGAAAACAGGAATAATTTTGGCTATCTTTAGGCGACTAAGAAAAGCGCCAGTTTTGAAAACTATGTGTAATATGTGTGAAAGCGCGTTACTGATAACGTGTGCGATAAGCTGTATAAGAAAAGAATTAAAGTTGTCTAAGCCAGCACCTGTATTTTTTAGACTGAGAATGGTCATGCGCACTTCATCTGGGGAAACAGGTCTCAGAAAGAAACTGTGTGGCAGACGATGATAAGCGTTGGCAGTTGGAAGCGAAAAATGTGGCTGATCAGGATAGAAGAAAGCTACGAAGGCATTGGCAATGGCTGACGGATTATTTAACATTTGCTCACGAACCTGAATTGTAGTAAAGGATGGTTTGATGGTGCCTTATTTAAAAATTCGTTAATTATTTTCCAATGTTTTCTTGAATCTTTGCTAGCACTGTCGATTTCTATCTCATAATACTTCTTACCGTCTTTAAGTAGCTCACCCAAAATATTCTAATAGAACTTGTAACGCGCCAGCAGGGTCAAATTGAATGGCTTATTTTTTTTGTTTTTTTATGAAGATTATCTTTCCTGCGCACTAATTTTACAAGACTATCGGTCATCCATGGACATCGAGGTAAAGCAAACCTTTCCTTGCTGGTCGTTATTGTGGTTAACTCAGAAATAACGTTAGAAATTATGTTACAAAATGTTTCAAAAGCGAGTTCAGGATTATTTTGCGCCGTAACAGGACACCAATCAGAATGAGCCATTTTGTTAAGAAATGAAGCCTTGTCTATAATATTGCTTTTACATGCATATCCGAATATTTCACATTTCACATTATTCGCACAGATATTTGGTAATGATCCGTAATGAAACTTTATTGACACCAGATCCAGGAGTAACCAAAAGGTTGGACAATGTGTGATCAATTAAAGTGTCCTGTCCTTTAATATTTCGTAGAGTCGGTACAGATATAAGTGATTCGAGGACATGTCCATTCAAAGTATCTGTATAAGTAGCATGCAAAGAATTGTTAATGTCTGCTAGAATAACGTTGACGTCACCCATAATAACAATGTTTTCCGTTCTAGTGAGAGTGTGTGCAAAACCTGATTTAATTCTAAGCAGAAATCTGAAACTGACGATGAAGGAGAGCG
Source organism: Haemaphysalis longicornis (assembly GCF_048455015.1). Lineage (NCBI taxonomy): Eukaryota > Metazoa > Arthropoda > Arachnida > Ixodida > Ixodidae > Haemaphysalis > Haemaphysalis longicornis. The sequence goes on from NW_027526445.1 coordinate 19,253,930, forward strand.
ATAAATAGACCCGATAACTAGGCTTTTGAAATCAATATTCAGAACTGACGCATCAAGCTCAAGCCACACAGACTCGCAATTCACTTGATTAATTGATAAGTCTAGACGCATGGAATATTGCAACTCAGTGGAAATGAAAACCGCTGCGCCACCATGACAGCTGCCGCTGCAGTTACAGTATTAAGCTGTATAAGATGAAATAAAGTATAGGTTGCCATCAGCTTTATTGGGCCAAGTTTCGCTGACACATATGATCGAGAAATGGTGATTGAGTGATGCTAGGAATGTACTTATGTCGTCAGAATGCTTTTGTAAGCTACGAGCAATAAAATGCACAAGAGACCGGCAAGGTGTTTGAAGATATAAATCCAGATCGGAGGGTGTGAAGTATGAAGCCATGATAAGACTGTTTAGGAAAACTGAACATTAGAAAAGAGATTAGATTCAAGTCAAAATAGTGAGGTCAGTGACAGAGTTAATGCGATGAGCCCGGCTGTCCTCAGATTTGCGAGCGTTGACTCCACAGTTCTTTGTCCACAGGAAGAGCCATCCCTTTTCTTTTTTGAGGGCTAAGGACTGAGGAAACAGCTTCTTGTTGTCGGGTGTTAGCTGCTCATTAATGAAGATGGGTTCGTTGTTCTCTCCTGTGAATCCAAGACTGCCAACGACCAGCCTAGCCTTGCGAGCCTTCGCCACAAATTTGTTTTTTTGGCGCGTGAGCAGAACCTTGCAATGATGTTTTGATGACCAGACTTAGCAGGAACATAATGCGCAATGTCGAATTCCACCGGAGAAAGAGGGCACGATGCCTTTTCACCAATGGCAGTCACAACGACAACACATTCTGCATCCTTAGAAAATGGCACTCCTTTGATTTCAACATTGTTGATCCCGGAATTATTGTTCCATATCGGAAATCTGTTTTCTAAGAGCCACATTTACAGCCAGCAAAGCCTTGTTTGAGGCTAGCAACTCGGCCGGCTGGATACGCGTATTCTCGACAATGTCGTTAAGCATGCTGAACCCACCATACATGTCAGTAATTTTGTTATGTAGGGTAATGTTATCCAGTCCAGCTTCCTTCAACTTTTCTTTCACGTTGTCAAAAAGTTTCTCAACAAGTTTGTTCAAGCGTTCTTGAAACTGCGCCTCGAGGTCACCGAGTCACTAAGCCAATTCGGCATTATACGGCATAATGAAAGAGAACAGCAAACTTGCAAAACTACAAAGTAAGCAAGGCAATCAACAGCAGCAGCAGCAGTTGCGGTAACAAATATTCTTACGTTATCTCCATAAAAAATAGCCACCAACCTGTGGAACGTAGAACAACGGCTTAGTAAAGCGCGCACTTCGACCGCAACCGCGGCCGCTCTGATGATGCTGTCCAGCCGACGGGAGCTTTTAAAGCTGCGATGGTCGGGCGCAAGCACTCTGGATTGGATCCGTTGACACGCAGCGCCACCACGAGACACCTCGTGGGGTATGGCGCAGCAAACAGCTTCTTCCGCAGATGATAGCCCAGTGCAGCAGTTTTTCTGTGGAACGTAGAACAACGGTTTAGTAAAGCGCCCACTTCAACCGCAACCGCTGCCGCTGTGATGAGGCTGTCCAGCCGACGGGAGCTTTTAAAGTTGCGATGGAACGGCGCGGGCACTCTGGATGCGATCCGTTGACACGCAGCGCAGCCACGACACACCAGAAGGAGCGCCGATCAGTACTACGTCCGGTATGGGGCAGCAGAAAGCTTCTTCGGCAGATGATAGCCCAGGGCAGCTGTTTTACTGTGGAAAGTAGAACAACGGCTTAGTAAAGCGCCCACTTCGACCACAACTGCTGCCGCTGTGATGAGGGGAATAGTGACTGTCCAACATTTTGACCTAATTTATGAAATATTTTTTGAGCAAGTACAATTGTGCATTTTGAAAGCACTTTTTTTTGGCTGTGGTGAATTTCACCCATTGCCTCTTACTGTCGAGCGAATGGTGATTCTCCTTACTGTAGAAATAAGCTGTAAAGTTACAGCAAGCAGTTGAAATAAACTTTCGATGCATGTCTTCAAATTCCCGCTCATACAACACAGTGCAGCCTTGCCAATGTAACAGGGAGAAGCACTAAATATCCTGTATAAAGCATAGATGTAACGCACACGTGTCCCTGCCATCAACATCATATAAATGTACACTAGATGTACATTCAAAAAATATTTGTGCTACATTCCTAATGGGATATATGATAGACGTACCTATACATATCGGGCTTACGTACTCCTACCAGAAAGACACAAGGGGGTGCTACTTAGGTAACCTGCCCCAAACTGCATATAAAACTACCGGGACGCGTCCATTCTACAGTGGTCTGACGTGTTTAGGATACAATAGTAACAACGTGGGAAATCCATGAATTTGATCAAAATACGATGTGTCCTGGACATACAGAGCTTCGAGTACTTAAAACTCCAGGATATCTCTGGTACGCAATGTGGTTTGCCTGAGCTCCTGCATTGATCACGCCAGTCATAACGAAACATCCCGGGCAACTCTGGTAGATGGGAAATTACACTTGCTCACATTTTATCCACTAACACCACAACGAGATGCATAAACGTGCGTGAAGGCTTTGGTAAGATCTTACAATGGAAATGCCGGTGTTTCGATTTTAACGGCATCTTTCTCTCCCTTACTTACCTGACTGAGAAGATTGTTAGGCCATCATTTTCTTTCCAGATACGTGCCGAGTTAGGTGAATTCATTTCGATTCCGCCTTACTTAAAGCTGGTCCCTTTGTGTGCCAGAATTCCGGATAAGAAATTTACTGCAGTATAGAATGGTATCGATCGCCCCGAATGTATTGGATATTCCAAACGTGGTTGCTTACCCAGAAAACTGACGACACTAGGTAGCATGCCATAGACGTTTTCAGCAGTAATTTACCCACCTGCAATTTAGATATACTGCTATCGTATTTACGGGTACACTACCTCATCTGCGGCTAAATATTACAGGACTGAATTAAAACAACAATTTGCTGACTAAATTTGCAGACTCACAAAGGATTCCCTTGAACCCCCACACCTCATACTTTTACTTTATTACTTTAGAATAAACAGAAACTAGAATTATAACAGACTTAGAGGACCCCGTGGTTAGATTTGTATGCGAGGTGTAAAATTTGTACACATTTCCCTCCGCAGCAATTTTACCATGAAGAGAAAGCCTACAGAAGACACTGTGACAGAGTTTGATGCAGTAATGTTGAGCTGCGTAATGCAGCAGTGCAGTGAAAAATAGTTGATTTCCATCGACGAAATTCGTTTTTGTAGCGGCTGCCCTTTCATCTCAGTGCCATGTAGTGAATAAATAATTCTAATTTTGAACCCCGCGTCTCACGAGACGGCGGGAAGCCCAGCGTATTTAGAGTAAAGGAGAGTACGTTTGTAAAGATGTCCCAAAGTTGAGTGCATGCTAGTGTTGCATTCAGTCCGAGTACTGTCCTTAGTACTATGTTGTTTTTTGACACTTTAGGGGGTGTACCGCTGGTGGGATAGTTTAGAAGGTAAATGTTTTTTGTGTCAATTTTGTGCACGATGGCCGATTCGGTATATAGCGGCTGCTACGAACTTCGCATTTCTAAAGAATTGCATTACTTTCAATCTTAGTGGGTCGTTTTAAGCACTTTTTAGCCTGTTGTCTTTAATTGCCGGTCTTGAAATCAAAGTACGTGATTTTGATTTCTAAATAACACTGTAAAAGAGGTCATAATAAAACGTGCAAGCTAGTCCACTTCAATAGTGTTCCAGCCCCACCTACAATGTACAAAAAGAAAACAAATACACAAACTAACATATGCAGCTAGGACATAAAGCAAAATATTCAGTCTTCAAGAAGACATAATAATATCAATACCATTTTTTTGCTAACTTGTTAGTCTGCCTTCCACAAAAAAGTATGCACTATGCTAATAGTTTGTTACATGGTATACACTGATAACTAGAGCGAGCGACTTCTTCGCTAAGCAAACCTAAAACTAGCATCGCTGTTCCCGTTGTGTCTGCGCATGTACTTTGCGCCCGCATCTCGCACTAAAAAAGGAAAACGGGCCACAATTGCAAATGAATGGAAATCGAGCGATAGTAAAAAAAAATAATTTTATCACATTTTTTTTCTGAATACAGTTACCTAAGTTAACTGTAACTGGTTAGCAAAGTGGCCAGTAGTAATTGGCAGGCTAAAATACCTACTATTCTGCCGCAGTATGTCCGAGGCTGCGTTTACCTGTGTAATTGTTATTTATTTCAATGTATTTCATCCTACAGTACGCCGGCAGCACAAGTAGGTGCAACATAATTTTACTTTGCAGGTATAGAACATTTATTTTTTTTTTATTTTTTTATTTGTCATGGTACCCACAGCGCCAGTTTGGCATTACATTGGGGGGGGGGGAAGTAGTACATATATATCATAGAGAAAGAAAGCAGTTCATACTGAACACATGAAAATAACAATTACAGTTCAAAACAAATCGCTGACACAAACCAAAAGCAAGAACCGTTAATTTATGCTCACCAACGACATCAAAGAAGATAGGAACGACATAATCCTACATGGGCGAAGCAAAACATGGTTCTGGTGGTGCAAGAAGGAAAGCACTGAAAGGAAATGAAAACCCAAATGCGAAAATGCAAATCACACGACTGAAGCAAATGCATCACTTGAAGACAGCGATATGACATCCCTAGGCAACCTGTTCCACTCACTGACCGTCTTAGGGAAAAAGGACATCTTAAAATCTTCTGTCCTACATCTATATTCTTTAATCTTAAGTGGGTGATCGCGCCTTGCAGAAGTGTACTCTGGTGCCTTTTTATAGCTATCACGATTGAGGCCGCTTCTATTATGATATTTAGTGTGCAAAAATTTAAATCTGAATGTCTTTCTACGATTTTGAAGGGTTTTCCAGCCTACGTTTTCTTTTGTTTGGTATGCGCTAAAATACCGAGTATAATTTTAAACCACGAAACGTGCTGCTAAGCTTTGTACCCTTTCTAGTTTCATTTAATACAGAAATGTACCTGCGCGGTTTGAAAATAAAAAAAGACAAATATATTCAAACATACAAATAGGCCTCGCAATAGTGGTCGCATGGTTATAAAGTTCGTATATTTGCCGAGGCACAATCAACTATTCCAAAAGCTAAAGACGGAGAGTAAACATAAGAGGGGTCGAGCAGTAATGCATCTGTGCGGCTGCCGAAATAGTTACTGTGGTACCGCACGAGCACAGCCAGGCAATGTATTCTATTATTCTGTTGTACGAGGAAAGAAACTCATTCATTGTATCCCTTGTATCCCTTGTATTCATTGTATCCCTTGTATCACATTATATTCCATACTGGAATGGCTTGGTTCACCATGGCCTCAAAACCGGGGTGATAACGCGAATGAACGGTTGAATGTAAGTGATTCAACGACTCCAAGCGCTTCTGTGAGGTTAGCAGTGTTTGAAGTAGGGACAACCGAGCAGAAGTGGTCGAAGAACATCTGTTGTAACAAGGGCTTATAAATTATTGGGCTATTCTTTGTACTGATTTCACATTATTATATTCGAACTGATTGTGCGGGTTCTATACGGGAGATGCGCATGCGATAACTGGGCGTACCAACAACGCGTACATGAGCAAAGTGGCATCCTCGGGAGCTTTCGCCAACGTGCACCTTAAGTTTTTTATGGCTTTAGTGGCAATGTTACCAGGAACAAAACGGGAACAAAAGCTAGCAAAGGAATCATTGGTAATTTGGAGCTCGTATTTTTTAGTTGATTACCTCATGTACCATGCCCTCGTCTTCACTAAGTAGTATATGGGAAGTTCATTTACTCAAATTGCCATTATGATTACGTAGAAATAGCAGCGGGCGAAACACCGAGGCTTATGAAACCACTAAAGAGACATCTACAGTGAATTTCGCGCAAACAAAAGAGACATTGCTTACGCGCAAAACGAAACTTACAAATCAATAGAAATAATGCAGGCTTTTTAATATTGCGTTTACTTGCAGAGTAATTCGCAATAAATGATAGTATAAAAGGCTTTTTAAATATTTATTATAATAGAATTTTTTTGGCCACAGGAGTTGATGGTGCAAAGATATGTCGTGTGTAACTTCCTACAGTTGCGTCACAATACTAGAACCTAGGCGAACATAGTGCTCAACTGTGGAGAGTATGCTACTTGATCCAAGGCGCTCCATTTTAGATTTAAAAATACATGTTCAAGGACCTTACATGAGTGTGAGGCTGTAGATATCGCTCTATAGTTCAAAAAGAAATGTCGAACAGGCATTTCAAAATGGAAGCACCTTAGCATGTTTTCATGCACTGTAAACAGGAAAGTGGGCAACGAATGCCAGAAAATGATTGAAATAACAAGATGTCAAAAGTTATTTACGTATGATAAATCCACTGGGGTCATTGCTCTGTAGCCCACTTTTTACGGACATACATTTCGTTTGAATAAACAGCATACTGAACATTCGGTGCACACCTGCGTTTCACCTCAGGCCTTCAGTGTATGTTTCCGCAGGAAACTACCACCAAATTTACTTGGGGGCAAAGGCTACCAAGAGGGTAGCCACTGTAGATAAGACGGAATCCAGCACACACCGCAACGCTGTGTGCGCAACCAAGCGGCATTGTCTGCACCCTCTTTGACTGCACTTTGTCAATTCGGTCGCAATGCTCGTAATAGGGCCCTCAAGGTTGCTACAAAATGAAGCCAGCTGGTCGTCTTCTAACTGCAGCTTTAACAGAGAATCCTTATTAAGCAGAATGCAAGCTTGACACCATCGACCAATGTTCGTGCAGGTTCTTCAGAATGTATCAGAATTTCTAAGCATTCGAGAACTTGGGTGAGTTGCAAAGCATTAAGGTTAAAACTATTTTAGGTGCCTTGACCGCAGGCTTCTCCGGCGTTTGCACAGCGGCAGCTCTGATCCTTGAGAAATACTTCCATCGGACGGCAGTGAAGGATTTTGAAACAGGGCGGCTCTCTTCTAAGAAAAAAACACGTACCGCTAATGCCTGAAAGGCTTGGCGATAGCGCTGCTTGACTTGTCTTCGTAGGCCCCAACATTTGAGACTGTTTTTTCAAACGACATTTGGAACCAATTTAAACCACCTATTAGCATTGAATCCTGTGCAAAGAGCAGCGGAGATATTTAGATTCCTTTCGCAAGAAAATTATGCACGGCCGGCCGAATATTTGTTAAGCTTCTACTGAATTAAGCTTTTTCATTGCTTTCCTTTCTTGTAATCGTTATGTGCACTGAGGCATCTGCAGTCGTTTCAAAGGAACTCTAAGCTTGGGAATGAATGAATACTGAATATTGAAGATAATTCTCGCGAGAGTCTATAGTTCAATTTTGGTGGTGCAGAAACAAAGTAGGCGTAAAATTCAAGTTGAGAATAGGAACAGCAGTTGAAGCATTCGCTTATATTTCACGACGATTTGTACCAAACTTGTTGGACAGGTGGTAGCAGAATCACATGCACAAGACCATTTTATGTATTAGTTATTTTACGTACCTATTTATAACATGCACATAGTTGACATAGATACAGGCAGATGCTGGCTAAGCATTTCTAGTGTATTTCTGGCCTATTAGTCCAAGGAAACAGAAATGTCATGACAATGAAAAAACAAAAAAAAATGACACAAGGAGAAAAAATTTAAGCTGCTCTAGTCAATGTCCAATCTGCCGGAATTGCAGACCTGGGATTCGCAATATTGCGCGGTGCCGCAGTTATCCCCTTACTGCAACCACCCACCAGGCGTTTTGCCTGCCTGTCTCCCTCCCATCTTAATGAACTGAACGAATTGAATAAATCGAATAAATTGAACAAGGGAATCGAAATTTTTCGCCTTCGCAGTGCTCCAAGCCCCTGGCCTGGAAGAGCGCGAGCTGGTGTTCGGTTTTTTTGTTGCGTAAGCTACACTTGCCGAGGTTGATCAGTTTCGCGTGGACCATTAAGGACCGTGCTGCGCAAGCGCGAGGACCGTGGATTTGAATTGGATTAGAATAAATTGGAATTGGAAATCCCATCCAATTTCCATACAGGTGTGTAGAGAATGGGTCGGCTCATTCGCCGGTCTGCGCATTGCCGAGGAGTGACGTCATAGCCGGTGGAGACGCCCTGGCGCTGACGCGTGCCCCACTGTGCGCGTCTGCTGCGCAGTACCCACGTCTGACCTTGCGCCGCAGTAGCTCGATAGCCGTTTCGCCTGGCTCTGGAGAGCCGTGCTGCGCATGCGCGAGGAGCAGTGACTAGACTACACTAAAATATGCTGGATTGGACTGGACCGGATTGAATTGGACAGGGTTGGATTTGATTGGGTTCGATTGGATTGCTGAACCTTAGCTCACTTTACGTATTTTCCAGCATAGTCGTAGTAAGCCACTGCAATTTTTTTTTTGCTCGCTCTGAAGTCACACGTGCCACGCCTTACTGGGCAGTTTGGAACGAGTTGGTTTTGGTGCCACCTTTTTTCGCTTGCTCTTGTAAAAACCAACCCAAGGGAGTTCCTTACTAACTATACTCGTTGGTAGCCGCTTATATTCGCAGATTTCGCTTCCAATGCATTTTCGGGTTTTCATTGCGCTGAACAACACAGGTATGTGTGACAAGCGCCAGCGGTGCAGGAGTTTTGAACCGTTATGACTATATAAACTGCTCTTTTTTCGAGGACTCTTTTACGTTCCCTAAATGGCTCCGCTATCCCGCTGCAATGCCAGATCCCCAAGTCACTTTAGATTAGATAATTTAAGTGTCGCCTACCTAGAAGGTCCACGTACGTAGAAATTTTGCTGGTGGCCAATGCGCATCATCAGAGCTCAAAGGGCCTACATCCATCTCAAGGACGTACGCGAGAATTTTCACGTTGCTTCCCTGCGTGGAGTTGACCGACACAGCAGCGCGCTGCTTTTTCGCTTCACAGCGAAAACAGCTCCGTCGCTAATCTCTCGTGGCAACGTCATGGTAAAATCTACTGATTTCGCCTTCGATTTGCCCAGTCTTACCGTTACGTAAAATTTAAATAGGCAAACAACTTTGGTTGCTCAGTTAGAAGATATATTTGTCAGCTGTTAAGCCTGACGAAGTACTGTTTTTTGTCGTCATAGCAACGGGCTCGTGAGATCACTTGTGGGTACAGCAGTATTTCTATCTGTTAGTAGACGGCGCTAGGAGTAACGCGCGGCTTTGAGCGCAGCGCGCGTGCAACCAGACGTCCAACGAGCTAAATCCGCGGCGTAGGTATAACTGAAAGGGTTTCGCTTTGCATATGTTTTACATTTGCGTACGTGAACTCCGTACGCACGTGAAACTAAATGGGTTTACTGTCGCGGCGAACGATCAGCGACGACAAGGCGAATCCCTAAGGTGCTCTGCACTTAAATGGTAGGTTTCTTAATAGCTACCTCTAAAGTCCAGAACTGAGCCTGAGCACAGATCAACCAACACGTCCTTCCTTGACAATCTTTCGCTTAAAAAAAGACGACGGAGGAGACATAACAAAAATCACCAAGCAGCTTCCACGCTTTTGACTTCTCTCCACTGGCTGAGAAATATGAGCCAAGCGTTGTTCCCGAAGCCTTGCTCGTTTCTGGCGTAACAAATATACAAGCAGCACTTCAAGAGAACGCCTTTAACATTTGAGGTTGTGCATAGAAAATTCAATGCACATTCTATCCTTACAGCCGCATTTTAACTATTTTGTATGTTCTCTACAATGCCTGGGTACACATCATTAGGATATTTTTCTTCATTCACGAAACTTTTATCAAGACGACCGCTGCATTACCTTTGAGAATTTTTTTTACATGTGCGGGCATGCAGTAAATTATTGCGTAGTTATGAAAATATTTTCAGGAGGTTGACACGCTTATATTTCGCAAAACATTGTGCGTCATAAAGAAAGTGAAATGACGAAGCTCTCTCACCATTCTCGCAGTATCCGGATCGGGAGCAATCAATGCACCACGTTAACGACGTCACTATTTGCATAAAAATTGTCGGCCGTAATTTATACGAAACCGATTTCTGTGACGCACCACAGGGAAACCAAATGGGCACTGCTGCTACCACAGGAAGCCTTCGTTCCAAGCCTAATACCCCTCTGACTACTTTCCCAGATGCCCTTTAAGATAGCGCATGAAGCTTTTTTGTAGCATTATAGCAGGGTGTCACGACTAGAACAGAATTGAAGTACACTTGATTCGCTAAGCGCATGACTGGCTCTAGTGCGTATACCTTTTCCTGCTCCTACTCTGGGGTTTTTAATACTTGTGTCACTATTCCATAGGTGATACATTTTTGTTTAGTGACAGTAACATTTACTTGACGGGCAGTAGGCATCTATGTACCTCGTTTCAAGAATTAACCTTTCGTGCGCTTTTCCACGCACAACTCGCAAGGCCCATTCACACTTTACGGAGGAGCGAAAGAAGTGACGGGCAAGCTGCCATTTGTTTCTTCCGGCGAATGTTTTTGTCGCTTGCTCTCTACCTGATATATGCTCCCATGGCCGAAATCACCTGAAACTTTTCGCAAGTGTGAGTGAGCCTTTAGACTTTGCAGGCTGCGGAGACAAGAAGTTTGAAAATACTGGGGGCTTCCGAAACGAGACGTCATTCGTGACACATTTATGTTTTTCATGCGTACTATGTGTGTGTCGTTGAAAATAAACTTTATTAGTGAGGGATTACCTCGCGTTCATATCGTTCATAAAATGATGTGATAAAAAAACCAAAGGTGAGAGTGTACACCCCTGTATGAACTCTTTTCAAATTGGCTTTATTTTCATGTCACTGCTAAACTAGCTTTGTGAATACCTTCTGGTTTGGACTATTGAGCAGTGTTTATTTCATTGAAAAATAAATCACTGTTCTACACTCTAAACCCGAAATGTTTTGTTAAAACGAAGGCACAGGAATAGAGAAGACGGTAGATTAACCTCGGGCTAAGTAATTTGTAGACCCGTCAATATTCGTTTTAAACGCTTCGTAATTGTGTCCTACTGAAGAACGTTTCCAGTTCAAATAGGTCATGATAGCGTGTTTGAAAATGTGGAAAAATTCAAAAGTATTGTTTTAAGCCAAACTTTTTAGGGCTGCAAGGACTGCCTCCAGAGCAGCAGCACTCAATATCACGCCAGTGTCATCAATAGTGCTTACAAACACTCAATACTTGCAGAGATAAACGGGAGTGAGGCTAAAGATCTATCGCGGTTTCATGCTGCCACACAAACATAGTGATGATAACCTTAACCGCAGGTAGTGTTGCATCGAGTTTCCATTTCACATTACGCGCTGCATCATCATGAGCTTATTATGGGCGGTAAACGTGTGCTCAAGCTTATGCTGCGAGTGTCTGTAGTGTTTATAGTTGCAAAGCGTAGTCGCATGAATGGGCTTATTCGGAAATGTCAAGTCTCACGTTTGGAGTGCAAGAGTAACTATGGGAACCACCATGAGTTGTTGTGAATATCTACCTATCCCTTTATTTATTTCCAGTTGCGTGTTCGTGTTGTGGTGCTCAGGTATTAGTCTACTATTTTTCGGTTGTGTTCAACGTGCATGGATTTCTTTACGTTAGATGGCAGCTTAGTGGCTAAGTAACGTGCCGTGTTGCTGAACAGAAGGATGCAGTTTAATCGGATGTGGAGCAGCCATGTTTAAAATGAAGGCAAAAAATCAAAGTGTTTAGATTTTATTTCCCCTTGTAGCTTCTCAAACGCTACTAAATAATTTATAGCCCATTTCTCCACGCAGAATATGGGTCTAGGTGTAGCGTCAGTGCGTTAAACTCACATAATTTCATTTTTTACCCACTCACTATGAACGAAACCATGTTGTCACTGGGCATACAATAAAAGTGACTGAAAGTACAGACAAAACGTGTTCATACACATACCTTGTGGCATCATCGAAATAGATTTTCACACACCATAAAAAAATGCTTGTGCAATCCACATTCCAGAAATAATATTTTGCCGCCAGAATGAAAACAATCAGAGAAATTAGTGTTTTGGGTGTTTCAGGTCTTTTAAAACATCGATTTTTTTGTCCACACCCGATTCAATTCACACTGCTAGTGTAGTTGACTTACGGAAACTTTTTTTTTTGGAATAGCGTCAAGCTTTTCCTCATTTGAAATTGAGGGTTCCAGTGGTAAAACAAGACTGGCACGCGCAAAATGCAACGGAGATTGACAGATTGCTTTTGCGTTCTCCACTGACAGCCTTCTAACCTCGGGGTCCCTCCAAGGGCCCCACATCCCTGTGGCACCCGCATGGTTCCATTTTATGATGAATTTATGGCAGCAAATTAAAAAAAAGCAGCTTTCAGAGTCGGCACAAACTTATACCGTGCTACACAAACACCAAAGAGCGTCGAAAAGCTTGTCAACAGGGACCGGGTGAAATCAAACACACCCCTTGTATCTGGTCTACCTCTTATTCTCATTTTTAAGGAACCCGAAATTGCAGAAATAACCGCTCGAATTCGATAGTACTGTGTATTAGAAATATTACCCTCAAAAAAGTCCAGGCCTTCTATCGGCTTTATGCATAGAAGCCAAACACTGGGCGTACACCTGCAGACACAGCAGCGCAGGTGGCGTGATAATGTTTTGCATCACTTCCAGCAGCCATTACTTTATGCCACAAACTCTCATCACTTGGTACTGCGCGTCAGCCACAGTCATTTCAAATACAGTATGGTGTCCTAGGGATGAACATACCGCTTTCATGTAACTCGTCTGCAGCGTCTAAAAAATCAAGTTGTACGAATCATCACACGCCGTTCCCACAACGCTCAAGTTACAGCACTCTTCTTCCAGCTTAATATTTCACGCATAGACGCTCGCATCAAATACATGTTATAAATCACCGCATAAGATTTAATTAGCACTCCTAGGTTCTTATATGTGATTAGTTTCGATCATTTAACAAACCCACACTTTACGCGGTTTTCACTACAGAATACCTTCTTGCTGCCAAAACTGTGCACAAGTTACGGCTTACAGTCTGTGCAATTCACTATCATAAAATTTTGGAACACTTCGCCGCTATATGGAAAATATGTGCCATTACTACCACGTTTCAAAACATTACTGCGATCATTCATGTCCGGACTATCATACGCAATTTGACTTCCAGTCTGTACATCATGATGTGTCGGAGGGCTGGAGGCTCATCTACAACGTTGTATGTATTACGTTTCGGGCTAAAATGTTTTCCCACCTTATTCAGTTTTTTTTTTAGTTTTTTTGTGAATTAGTTGTAACTTTACCAGTAGATAATGTACAGAATATTTTGCTTTTGCTGTGACTTATTTTGTTACTTTTGTATATCTTCTCTTGTATTACATCATTTCGTCCTCAGAATAACGCTATTCATAACGTTCCCTACTGCTGAGAATTTTGTTTCTATTCCCTAAAGTATATTACAGTGCCAAACTAAGGAATCTCTTTCTGTTTACTTGTTTTCACATAGTGTATATATTGTTACGGATATTAAAGGAGCCATGAAGAGAAAACACAAGTTTGGTTCATTCAAAAGATTGTCTCGTTAGAATCATGCTGACACCACTTTTAGCGTAAACTTCGCTCAAATAAGCTACATAATTAGGAAAAACGGGAATGGTCATGCGACCCACCAGCTCATTTCCCGCAACAGAACCTGTGATGTCACATGAACTAAGCTCTGCGATTGGCGGAGGCTGGCAGAAGCAGACGCAAATTAGGTAGAGCTTACAAACTAGACGAACGAGCGATTTGCGCTTAAATTTAGGGCACATTCTTTACAAAGCAATAAGAATGATGGGACAAACAGTGGAAGTTACGAAAGCACATGTAAACATAGAAGTACAGATGCGTTCTGCTGTTCGTACTGCGCACAGCATGCTTTGGTTTAGCTGCACAGCACTACGGGGCTTGGGGTTGTCGCAGACGACAATGGCCGATTGACGCAAGCAACGGTGTCTTACGTGACCCCATTTGTCGAGCGAGCACTGTTTCAGGGAACGAATATTTTCTCCAAGAACAAAAACAAGCCAGGTTTAAATGCGGGCAAAAACAAACCAAACGCTTGCCACGGTATGGTGGCGCCGTCTAGGTTACGGAAAGTAAAGAAACGCGGGAACAAACCAACACCGCTGTACAGGGTGGAGACAATTTTTGAACGGTCCCGTGCCGCCGCAATTGGGCCAACGGGCTCAACGCGTTATTCTTTTCGTTTCCCACGAGACCTAGCAACGCGAAACAGACAATATGATTCAAACTTCTTCAGTAAACCGCGTTGCGGCGATAATTTTAGCGCGGTTTTGACACAATGACTTGCTTCGGCGGCGAGCGAGCAACCGAACATGGCGGCACCAGCGTTACGTGTCTCTACCCTGTACTGCGGATGCGTGAATGAAGGTACTCTAGGCTGCAGAGCGGTCGGTTCCTGTGATGTCACTTGGGACCACGAAAACGCACGATTGAGCGGGAGAATCAAAATTTTAACCTAAACTGTTTAATTTCTCAGTGAATAAAGCACTGTTTGTATCCGGACAAGCGCTGGGGGCACTATAAAACACGAAATCTTTCGAATAAAACCAACTTGCATTTTCTCTTCATGGCTCCTTTAACTGAAACTGAAATTTCGAAGAACACGTAGAAATAAAGAAAATGTCCCCGGCGATTGACCACCTTTCAACGGGCATGTGGCGAAACAAGTTACGAAGATACATGAAGAACATGTTATTTTTCGTCGTGCCCCACGTCATAAGAGTTACAGAAATGAGCCCTCTTGCCATTTTTTACCCTACTCAGAACTGGTGTTGATTGCAGCTACGCAAAAGGGGATTGTGACATCTTGGGGCGCAGTTTCAGGGACAGGACAAGTGCGTCTTAGGGAAGAGGAACGAGGTCAGAGACAGTTCTGTCTTTTCCTAAATTCATTTCCGGCCTTGAAGCAGCACAATGAAGATGTTAGAAGTGGGAGCAAATGGCTGGCCTTAATGTGGCGTTGATCCAGTGATATAAGTTCCCCTTTCTAGGAATAATTCAGCTTCTCTTTCATTACAACCATCTATTGCAGTAAAGACTGCTGTAATATTGTTTATTAGCTTTGAAATCTCTTAAGTTGGCCAGTACTCCCTTTGCCTATACGGTTTGAGTGACTTAAAATCTCTTTTGTAACTTTTGTGTAGCAATTTCGCATAATCTGCCACCCCTCCAGAGATGGCGGAATAAGCTTTAAAATGTAGGAGCAGTTTGAGCAGCAAGACGTTTTTTTTACCGCGTAAATATAATTGTATATATTGTACTTGTATAGGAATAATGAATTAGCTCATGATACTGGTATTTCATAGTCATTGTTTTATTACGGCCTGTTTCACACTATCTATAAATATCTTCTTTCCGGAGGCTTCAAAATATTGTTTTGCGTCTATTATCTTCCTGCTTTCTCTCCATTTCAAATAGGTTGCATCATGTTTGGTAATGCCAAGGCGCATGAGCATTTAAAATTTGCATAAAATATTCGTGTTGCTTAGTGGCTTTAGTTTTATTTTGTACAATAAGTTTTATTGTACTCAAATAAGCACTGCCAATTTTGTTTTATAGTTTTTATTTCTAGTAACATACCTGGTAGTTCGTATATGAAAGGACCTCTGCAGCCGCGTTTCCTGGAGAAATTTCCGGTGGTGCTAAGACTGGTTGCTAAACGGTGCTAAACCTGGTTCGTACAGGCTTGCTGTTACCTACTGGTGGCTTTTCTTGTGTGTCGTTTTTGTTTGGTCACATCTTCTTATCATCTGTGATGGTGTGTTGTGGTCGGCTTGATTTTTCTGTGCTAATAAAGCGGTAAGCACAATAACATAATTGGGCTCTTGATACCACGTAACTTTTGCACCCAAGCGCTGCAAAGTGCGCAAGATCGGCGAGGAAGAGCACATAAATGGAGATCCTGAGCATGCGACTCTCCGCGCTTGATAGCTTGCCAGGTCGAAATGGTCCGATATTTAAGATATGGTTGTATTTACAATGTTCGCCACTGTAATGTAATACTGAGAAGACCCATTTCATCTCATAATAGAGAAACACGACAATTAGTATTAGCTTTGTACTGAAATGCGGCAGCGTGTACACATCATAAGCACGAGACACTTGAAGGTACCTAATGAAATGAAAAGTCTGATTCCCACTGATGAAGTTCGATTACGGCAACATTCTGATTCCTCGATAGAGTGTGTGGCCGCTGTGCACGGGAAAGTGCCTATCCGTAGTAAATCTTTAGGCTTATCAAGAAACTAAACTGGCTTATCCCGCTGAAACGCAAACTCAATTGCCGCAAGTTTTGTTTCAGGAACACTCCTTGAGCAGGCAGATTAGGGATGGAAGGAAAGTTTTCCGGGAAGGGCCTTTGATTGGTCTCGGCCATTAGGCGACTTCCAGTACCAACCCACAAAACTGGTATTGCCACTCGTTCGAGGAAAAGTTTAAACTTGTGCATTGTTTATAGCCGGTCGTCGCCAAGTGGCATAAGGTATATGATTGCGTGGAATCGAGCGCTCATGTGGGGGTGGTCGCCGCTAACACAGCAGCGCACCGACAAGAAATTCAAGTTTTTGGCTGTTACAATCAGGCACCAAGGTTCATCAATCAAGGGAAATACACTGGCGATGCATTAGCACAACTTCTAGGACACGCAACACAATAGCAGCCTGCCAACAAAACTGGCTGAGGTTCTAAGTAACCGCAAAAGAGTGTAAATGCATTCCAGACATGTTCGGCACAGTAACACCATAGTAGACTAGGCGTAGATTTAAAATATTTATGTTTCTTCCGACGACATATAAAGGAGCTGGCATAGACATACCAATAAGGCTTGCATACTTACCATTATTCGTACAATAAACCACTTGATAACATTCAGTAAAGAGCTTTTGAGTGTGCATTTGAGGTGCATTTTAGAATGTTTTTATGTTATTTTGACGGTTTTTGTGTAGTTACAGCACTAGGAAGTTGCCGTAAGTTTGACCGAAACTGTGCCTCTGGTGGTCTCCCGCATCCTCAATTGCTTAAATCGAGAGGACGTTTGTATCCCGTAACATGAATTGCTAGGTGACATTTTCAGAAATAAGTTCTGATTTAAAGTACACCTTATAAATATATGTGTGTGTCGTTTTTGCACAATATCGAAGTTAGGACAGCTTCAAAAAAGTGTTGTATTACGCAGGGTCATGTAAAAAATAAAATTTTCTTAGTGCAGCCCGAAAAAAGGTGTTTGCTGAATGAAAATTTGACTCCCACTGAGAATTTCTTCCTGAAAAGGAATTCGGCCAATGTCGTTTAATAGAACTACCGCATTCAGGGTGCAATGAAACCATTTATTGTATTGAAGTCACTTACAGGACTCTCCTAAAATAGGAAAATAAAACAAATTATTCCCGTCGCCATCGTGCTATTGGGTGTATGGAGATGATAATATATGTACGGATGCAAGAAAAAATGACTAAGCACTCTACAGTTGAGATATTGCTCATGTTAGAAAACTTGACTGAAAGCTCGTTAGCAAAGCGGAAGAAAATATTTGTACATCGCACCACAGAAGGTCTACTTTTCGACAATATGCGATTCTATTGTAGAGTCAAAATAAAGCGGAAAGATAGTGTAATGTTGTGAATCGCACTATACTGCTTAGGTACGTAGCTGAGTTACCAACTATGCGGCCGTATATAGATAGAAACCTAAACAACATCCCTTCGCATCTTAAGGAGCAAGAAAAGATCCAGCATTGCTTGTAGGGTACGTGAGTAATAAACATTTCATTCTTAGGCAATGTCATGCGAAAGTCCCTAAAGTACTCTAATTATATTCGGAATCTTTTTATACATTTTGCGTAATGATTAGGAAATGAGTAAAATGAATCAACATCCGTATGTTTTTTTACAAAATAAATATTCTTTATCAAGTCATAACGAATGACCATCTGTTGAAGAAATGACAATTCTGGTGATCCACGAATTGCGAAACACGATTTTATGAAGGCTTATGACATAAAACCCAAAAGGCTGAAGTGGAATGACCCTGTTCGTTGGCATTATCCGATTGCTGCGTGTCCACAGCACTGAGCGGGTACAAGGAGTAGTTTGCTCCAGAGATTACATGTATGCTACGGTTCCCTGACAAACCCACAGCATTTTACGCAATGATTCGGGTAAGGTGCCTTAACTAAAGCATATCTCAAGAAGTGGCATCCGCTTAGTACCATTTGAAAGTCGGTTGTTGGAGAAGTCTTTGTTTTATTGTTGGGAATCCTTGGTACAGTATTCTGCTGCAAACATTACGCATTAGGTTGTAGCGGCATCATCGCGATCGCAATCATCAGCGCCACTATCATCATCCACATCCTTTCACCACTATCATCATCAGTGGACTGGCACATCAGCAGTGCCACGCGCCTCGCGAGAAGGAAACTAGATCGAACACGACCGTGCAGCTGGGCGGTCGCTTGCCATCGCCGCTCCGACTCCTGGCCGGGCCTACGCGCACCAATAAAATGTGGGAAGCCTCATCAACCACAACGACCGAGTCTGCTTCCTACAAGTGGTGACCCGGAGGTTCCGCGCCTGATACCCGGCCAGCGGCACACCGACATGGTGACGTGGGGGGACCCGCCGATACCAGCGTTCGAGCCACGGCACCTCAGGGGATGGTTCTTTAAATTCGAGGCTACCCTCTTGCTAAACCACGTCACTGTACAGCCTCTGAAGAACTCCATCCTTTGGGAGACGCTTCCGCCCGAGCTCCGCTGCGTCCTCGTCCTCCCACCGCCCAGCGCCACCCCCTACGATGATCTTCGCGCTGCCGTGCTCGCGCACTACGGCCTCACGGACGACCTGTTTCGGCCCGCACCAGAGGAGGTACACGCACGCTCTCCGCACACACAGCAGCCGCCCATTGTACCCTCTGCGCTATCGCCTTCGTCCGCGGCCACTAGTATCGGCCACCTAGACGCCACCTCCAGCGCGGCAGCCGCCCCTACACCGACGACACTTGTAGCAGACGACGTCACGGAAAAGTCACCGCCCGCCTCGGCCCCTTCTACAGCCTCATGCGGGGGCTCTGGTGAGCTATTTTCCGGTGTTACCACGAAATCCGTTCCAACCTCATCGCCCGCTACGCCACCATCGCTCGTCATATGCCCCGCTAAGTTGACAGACTGCCCTGCTCCACTGCAGTCGCAGCATGACTCACGCGAGACGTACGTCGTGGCATCCAAAGCCAAGCCAGACGAACTGACGTCTCTCATAGTGCCGCCGTCAACGCCTAAGCCGAAATCTCAAGGGAGTGAAGCCGCTAACAATGCCGACAACGTTCCGGCTTCCCAACCCTTAGAACAACACACCCAAATCCTTGCTGAAGAGCCCGTTGACAAGGCATCTACGACTACAGCGCAGCTGCATGCGTTGCAAGAGCTTTCTCGCGTCCACGACCAGCAAGCGCTCACAAAGCCCGACGCTCCGGTAGCACGCGCCCAAGTGCGTAACGGCTCTATGTCGCCACCAGTTCAGCCTGCTTCCGCCAAGCGGCACCGACATCGCCCTAAGCACCTGTTGCCAAGACAAGCTGCATCACGAGCACTCATGAGGCGCACTCCAACAAGCCATCAGCGCGGTCCTGCCCAGCACCGTTCATACACGCGCTGTCAACGGCAACTGCCCTGTAGCGGCATCATCGCGATCGCAATCATCAGCGCCACTATCATCATCCACATCCTTTCACCACTATCATCATCAGTGGACTGGCACATCAGCAGTGCCACGCGCCTCGCGAGAAGGAAACTAGATCGAACACGACCGTGCAGCTGGACGGCAGCTTGTCCATGCCGCTCCCACTCCTGGCCGGGCCTACGCGCACCAATAAAGTGTGGGAAGCCTCATCAACCACAACGACCGAGTCTGCTTCCTACAAGGTCATGGCTACAGCTTGAGACACGTGCAACAAGTTGAGAGCACACAAACTCTGTGTACTGTAAGCTATGGTTTAGCGAAATACGCGGACAGGGGGATACATAATTAGGAGGTAAATATTGATGTCGGTGGCGTATTTAACTAAAATTCAATAGTTAACTTCCTAGTGGCTGCAGTATGCAGGCGTGCTTGTATTGAATAGTTGGACGCAGTCGTGTTTACACATACTTGCATTTCAAAGAATTCTTCTAGCGCACCTGTGTTCCGAGATATCGTAAGACCGAAGTTAAGTTACCGTTCGCATGATTACGGATGCAGGACAGTGAGGACCGTCGCGAATCTCATACCTTTTGTTTTTGTTTCGATTGCGGTTCCGAGTACTTCAGATTGCGTGAGCCCCACCGAGACAGCAAGGGTGCCAGTTACCACTTTTGCCTATGCCTGCAACCCATTGTGAAAATAAACACGTATACAACAGAAAGGGAAAAAGGGGAGGAGCTTTGCTCCGGTCATCACTGTCTTGCATGCGTAACCAACCGAACAGCAATAAACATCTCGGAACACGGGTGCGGTGGAAGAATTCTGCCAAATGAAACTATGTGCAAACACGATGGCGTCAAACGTTTTAATACAAACATGCCTGCTTTCCGCCACCACAAAAAACTTAATTATTCTATTTTAATTATTAAGTCACCGATATCAATATATAGCACCTAATTCTGTGCCCGTGGGCGCATAACTTAACTGTAGAGGTGTTTTTCACCTACATCTAACTGCCTATTTTAAGAAAATCGTCGTATTACCATTGATCACCCAGTATTTTGAATATTTTTTTTTCAAATATTGGCCCTAGTGCTTTTTTGTAGTAAGGCAAGGGGCTGGTTTTTCCGCGAGAAACTGTTTCATAAATGTTATTGTGTTATAAGGCATCATAATGTGCAGTCTTGTTTTGCTGGTAATGTACTTCTGTGAAAAAGTAGCGTAAGTTCACAGAAAAAAAACGTTTTGGGAAGAGAGTATTTTCAGGGCCTACTTCTATGTCAAAGCGGACACATTTTACGCTCCATAACAACCCAGGTGCAGAGAAATTCTGGAGAGAGTGCTGTAAACCACAGATGAAAAGAAGCATGGATGATGTCAACTGCGTTCGTGAGGGGAATAGTGACTGCCCAATATTTGGACATAATTCATGAAATATTTTTTGAGCAAGAACAATTGTGCATTTTGGAAGAAATTTTTTTTTGCTGTGGTGAATTTGACCCATTGCCTCTCACTGTCGAGCGAACCGTGATTCTCATTACTGTAAAAATGAGCTGCAAAGTTAAAGCAAGCAGTTGAAATAAACCTCCGATGCATGTCTTCAAATTCTCGCTCATACAACACAGTGCAGCCCTGCCAATGTAACTGGGCGGAGCCTAAGTATCCTGTATAAAGCATAGATGTAGTGCACACGTGTCCTTTGCATCAACATCATATAAATGTAGGCTAGATGTATATTCAAAAAATGTTTGTGCTTCAGTCCTAATGGGATATCTGATCGACGTACCTATACAATTCGGGCATACCAGAAAGACACATAGGGGACTATTGAGGTAACCTGCCCCAAACTGGTTATAGAACTACCAGGACGCGTCCATTCTACAGGGGTCTCACGTGTTTAGGATACAGTAGTAACAACTTGGGAATTCCATAAATTTGATCAAATTACGATGTCTCCTGGACATACAGAGCTTCGAGTGCTTAAAACTCCAGGATATCTCTTGTACGCAAAGTGGTTTCCCTGATCTCCTGCATTGATCACGCCCATCATAACGAAAACATCACCGGCAACTCTGGTAGATGGGAAATTACACTTGCTCACATTTTAGCCACTAACACAACAACGAGATGCATAAACGTGCGTGAAGGCGTTGGTAAGATCTCACATAGGAAATGCCAGTGTTTTCCGCAGTACGATTCTAATGGCATATTCTCTCCCTTACTTAGCTGACTGAGAAGATTGTTTGGCCATCATTTTCTTTCCAGACACGTGCCGAGTTAGGTGAACGCATTTCGATTCCGCCTTACTTAAAGCTGGTCCCTTTGTGTGCCAGAATTCCGGATACGCAATTTACTGCTGTATAGAATGGTATCGATCGCCCAGAATGTATTGGACATTCGAAACGTGGTCTCTTACCCTGAAAACTGACGACAATATCTACACGGCCATATAATTTTTCCTCACTAATGTAACTGCCTGCAATTTAGATATATTGCTAATGTTTTTACGGGTACACTACCTCATCTGCAGTTAAATATTACAGGACTGAAATTAAAACAACAATATGCTGAATAAATATGCAGACTCATAAAGCATTCCCTTGAACCCCCACACCTCATACTTTTACTTGATGATCAATGAGAAACTACAATTATAACAGACGTAGAGGACCGCGTGGTTATATATGTATACGAGGTTTAAAATTTGTACAACTTTCCTTCGCATCAATATTATCATGAAGAGAACGCCTACAGGTGACACTGTGACTGAATTTAGGCAGTTATGCTAGGCTGCGTAATGCAGTAGTGCAGTGAAAAATAGTTGATTTCCATCGACGAAATCCATTTTTGTAGCGGCTGCCCTTTCATCTCAGTGCCATGTAGTCAATAAATAATTCTGGTTTTGAACCCCACGTGTCGTGAGACGGCGGGAAGCACATGGTATTTAAAGTAAAGGAGAGTACGTTTGTGAAGATGGCACAAAGTTGAGAGCATGCTAGTGTTGCATTCAGTCCGAGTACTGTCCTTAGTACTATGTTGTTTTTTGACACTTTAGGGGGTTTAACGCTTGTGGTATAGTTTACAAGGTAAATGTTGAGTGTGTCAATTTTGTGCTTGAGGGCAAACTCGGTATATATGTGTAACTACGAACTTCGCATTTGTAAAGAATTGCATTACTTGCAATCTTAGTGGGTCGTTTTATTTTAAGCACTTTTTAGCCTGTTGTCGTTCATTACCGGTCTTAAAATCAAAGTACGCGATTTTGATTTCTATATAACACTTGAAAAGAGGTCTTAACAAAACGTGCATGCCAGTCCGCTTCAATAGTGCTCCAGCCTCACTTTACAATGCACAAAAAGAAAAACAAATACACAAATCAACAATCGTAGCATGTACCTAAAGTAAAATAGTCAGTCTTCAAGAACACATAATAATATCAGATAGCAATTTTTTCCGCTAACTTCTTATTTTGTCTTCTAAAAAATGTATGCACTATGCTAATAGTTTGTTGGATGGTATACACTAAAAAGTTGAGCGGGCGATTTCTTCGCTAAGCAACACTGAATCTAGGAACACTGTACCCGTTGTGCCTGCGCATGTGCATTGCGACCGCATCTTGCACCAAAAAAGGAAAAGGGGCCACAATTGGAAATGAATGAAAATAAGGCGATAGTTAAAAAAATTATTTTATCACAATTTTTTCTGAATACAGTTACCTAAGTTAGCTGTAACCGGTTAGCAAAGTGGCCAGTAGTAATTGGCAGGTTAAAATACCTACAATTGTGCCGCAGTATTTCTGAGGCTGCGTTTATCTGTTTATTTATTACTTATTTCAATGTACTTCAGCCTACAGTATGCCTACAGCACGAGTAGGTGCAAGATAATTTGTTCTTTGCAGATATATAACATGTAATATAGAAATGTACCTGTGGCGGTTGAAAAAAAAAAGAGAAATATATTCGAACATACAACTAAGACTCGCCATAATGGTCACACAGTTATAAAGTTCAAGTATTTGCCGAGACACCATAAACTATTCCAAAAGGTGAAGACGGAGGGGGATCATAAGACGGGGTGAGAAGTTATGCATCCTTACGGGTAGCGAAATAGTTGCTGTGGTACCGCACGAGCATAGCCAGGCAATGTATTGCATTATTCCGTTGTGCGAGAAGAGAAACTGATTCATTGTATCCCTTGTATCCCTTGTATCTATTGTATCTATTGTATACCATTATATCCCATACTTACAATGGCTTGGTTCACCATGGCCTCAAAACCGGGGTGATAACGTGAATGAACGGTAGAATGTAAATGATTCAAGGACTCAAAGCGCTTCTGTGAGGTTAGCAGGGTTAGAATTAGGGAAAACCGAGCAGAGCTGGTCGAAGAACGTCTGTGGTAACGAGGGCTTATAAATTGTTGGGCTATTCTTTGTACCGATTTCACAATAATATATTCGAACTGATTATGAGGGTTCTATAAGGGAGATGCGCATACGATAACTGGGCGTAACAACTACGTTACATGAGCAATTTGGTATCTTCTGAAGCTTTCGCCAACGTGCATCTTAAGTTTTTTAGTGTTTTTTGTGGTTATGTTGCCTATGTTTTTGGTTGCAACCACTTGTTGCAACAGGAACAGAAGCTAGCAAAGGAATCATTGGTAATTTGAAGATCGTATTTTTGAGTTGATTACCTTACGTACCATGCACTCGTCTTCACAAGGTAGTATATGGGAAGTTCATTTACTCAAATGGCCATTATGATCACGTAGAAATACCAGCCGGCGAAATATCGAGGCTTATGGAACCACTGAAGAGACATCTACAGTAAATTTCGCGCGAAAAAAAGAGACATTGCTTACGCGCAAAACGAAACTTACAAATCGATAGAACTGTTGCAGGCTTTTTTAATATTGCGTTTACTTGCAGAGTATTTCACAATAAAGGATAGTTTAAAAGGCTTTTAAAAAGATTATTATAATAGAATCTTTTTGGGCACCGGAGTTCATGGGGCAAAGATATTTCGTGTGTAACTTCCTCCAGTTGCGTCACAATACTAGAACCTGGGCGAACGTTGTGCCGAACTTTTGAGAGTATGCTATTTGATCCGAGGTGCTCCATTGTGTGTTTAAAAATTCATGTTCAAGCATCTTACATGAGTTTGAGGTTTTTGAGATCGCTCTATAGTTCAGAAAGAAATGTCGAATAGGCATTTATAAATGGAAGCAGCTTTTCATGTTTCCATGCTCTGTGAACACGAAAGTGGACAACGCATGCCGAAAAATGATTGTAATAAAGGGATGTCAAAAGTTTGTTACGCATGATAAATACACTAAGGTGATTGTTGGGAGGCCCACCTTTTAGGGATATACAATTTTAGGTGCAGGATATGTTCCACACACCCTGAAGCATCGAAGATGGGACAACCTCAAGTAGCACGCGAAAATGAGGGAATAGCAAGGTTATCATCTGTGATTATTGAATCAAAATGTGTCGAACGCAATGAGATTTGTTTGAAAATTTGAAATAAGTTCTGATATATATGAACAAATGAAGGTCACGAAATTTTAGTCGGTGGTGCCGACTTCCGGAATTTCGGTGGATTAGTGTTAAACCACTCCTGCAACTGCAACCTAGAATCGAAGTATTTTATAGACGCTTGCATCGGACCAGGTGGCGGTAATCCCAACAAGTTCGGGTAAATGCACCGACAGAAGAACAAGAAAGTCTGCATTGGTACAATATATACTTCTGATGCTCAGATCAAATGCAATAAGCTTGCTATCACATTCTTTATTTGCCAGTTACTTCGGAGAGGTAAATGAAACTGCCGGTTTTTTAGCTGCTTGTTTCGTGCCTAATTGTACTAGACTGCTCTTTCCACACGTACCGGTTACCATCAATATAGACATGATCGTATCATATTTCAACTGTTGAACCATTTTTGCAGACAGTCGACGTTTAGTTAAACAGAGTATTTTGTACAGTACGTAGTCCAATACGAAAGTGTTGATTCTATGAAAATCGGATCTTTTAGGATTTGGTGCATTTGTCGCGACAGGCACATTTTGTGAAATCAAGATTGCTATTATAACAAGCTGATCATCTGCATCGCGTAGCGCCCGAATACGTTGGGAGCGTTCAACCTGCGGAAAGAAAATTTCAAGCATTTCCGCTAGCAAACTAAAAAAATGCGACAGAAGCGTTTCGCTCTTCTTATTACGGCTTTCGTGTAACCCGTGTAAAGGAATGGCATTTTCACGAGATCAGCCCTCTAGGTAATCCGTTTAGGCTTCAAGTGTTGCTAAGAACTTATTCAGTGAAGCTATAGGATTTCAATTTCCCCACATTAGGTTAACGCGTTGGTGACTGTGGATGATTCCAGGCATATTGCTATGGTTTCAAGCTGTTTAAAACGCGAGAAAAAGACTTCTTGATGGCAGCACTATCAATTGCACTCTGTTGCTGGCACCCCAAGAGCTGTGCAAGCTAATCATCCATCTTCCCAGTGGGCGTAGGCTGATTTGTTGCGAGCTAGGGGACCGCTAGCTTTTTGGGAACCATGCTTTGAAGGTTTATAGATGGGGAAGGCTTAGGTGGTTCCAAGTTCAATTCAATGCTCCCACTTACAATAGTACACATGATACGGTACAGTGCATTTAAACAAGCAAAACGTTTGGGGCGGAAAAGTAGCCACATAAACCTGTCATCACCACTAATGAAATATGTTTTCCTAATGTAACATGCCTCCAGGATCATTAGGCACCATTTGAGCACTATGAAAAGCTTCTCTGTTTTGAACACTTCTATTCAGTTCTACGTCCTCCCACATGTGTTTGTTCCGCGCTTGCGGTTTAAATGGAATGTTGTTGACATCAAGACGCTACTGTTTGCAAGCGCTTTAGGTCTCTATAAATCTTCACGCTCGCGCGCAAGGTTCGGGATAAAGTGTCTCTGTTATTCCCAATTTTATCATTCGCCTCGGGATAATGGGGTGTGTTGAATAAATAAAAATAATGAAAAGCGTCTGCAAGCATGCTGCCGTTCATAAGCTCAATATTTACAGCTATCTCCATTTATTTATTTTTTTTATTTTATTTTATTTGAATACCCTAAAGGCCCCCAGAGGCATTACATAGGGGGGGATACTATCATACAATGCATACGTCAACACGCATAAAAAAGACCGCACTGAGCGAACCGACAACTGGGCGAAAGATACATTCGTAAAAAAAAAGGAAGGAAAAAGAAGAAGAAGAAGAAGCGACACGGAGTTACCACACAGCGCATCTCATACCCGCAGTACATTCCAATGCCAAGAAGTACACACGGCCGCCGAACATCAACGCTGCACTGGCACACAAGATACAACAGGGCACACAAGAAGTATCACTCGGAATTTTCCACATTCAGAAATTTGCGCAGAGCAGATTGGAAGTTAGACGGGTCATCCACCGCTACAATCTCGCGGGGTAGCTCGTTCCACTGGCTTACGGATAGCACAGAAGGGGAATTTTGGTACTTTTTGGTTCTTGCGAATATGGGCGAGACTTTACACTCGATTGGACACATAATGGGCTGGAAAAATATGAGCACACGAAAAAGATGTAACACCATGATAAAGAAAGTGAAAAAAGGTCAAACGGAAGAATTTACGACGAGTGCTAAGGTCTGGAAGATTAAGAATCTGTTTTAATGCCGATACACTTTGGTATGGCGAGTACGAGCGCAGAATGAACCGGGCAGCCTTATTTTGAATGGACTCGATACAGTCGGACAGAATAGCTGTGTGAGGGTTCCAAATAATAGAAGCATAGTCGAGGGTTGTACGGATGAGGGAAATGTATGCTCGAAGTCTGGTGACATGGTTTGCAAGATATAAACGGCGCTTTAGAAAGCCAAGTTTTTTTAGTGCCTTGTTTGTTATGTGCTCAATATGCATGGTCCAGTTTAAATCAGGAGTAAATATCACACCTAGATACTTAGAGAATGGGTTCGTTCAATTGTTGAACTGCATAACGTGTATTGATGAAATGGAGTATTTAGCTTCGAAGAAAATGTCATTACCTTAGTTTTCTCGGTATTAATTTCCATTTTCCCCACGTGGCTTCCGTTGCGCTCTGAGACGAGGGAGAACTGAATATGTAGTTTATCTTTTTTCATGCTATATCTAGTCTTGACAGGTGAAACAAGTTACGTTTTCCCATTAAACATTCCTAAGAAAGGCGTTTGTGTTGTTTCTAAGTTTTTTTCAAATTTCTCAGTCATCAGGGCATCTTTTAAATAAATATTTCCGGAAATATTTCTGTTTCTTTTTATCAATTTAAGAAAATGATTCGAAATGTCATGTTTCCCTAATCGCCGGGACTTGTGCAAGAATTATTACCTAAAAGCACTTCTTTATGGTTCTTTAAAAACACATGCTTCATTGCTTCTTCAAACAAACACATGAATTTATTATAAGCACGATCTGAGGTATTTGCGTGACATAGAGGGTCATAATTAATATTTTACCGTCCAGGGGTATGCTTCGATGTCGTTCCACTAATATTATAAATTTTGTGGCTATCTATTATTGGGTAACAATTCTCTCTGGTGAGCACCTGATGAACCTAAATATCGGGACCTGGTCAGTAATGTTGGAGGCGAGAGCACTACCTATATTATCATAAGTGGCTAAATTATTCATGCACAGGTTTAATATTGCGCATCAATATGATGTAATATCTGCGGCCATTTTTATAAGGCAATCAAAACCACTGCGCCTAAATGTGTCTCGAACATGCGCCGTATAGTAGATGCGTCCGACATGTTTATATTCAAACCACTGCCAAATGCAATATTCAGTTTATTTTGTTCACATGTACAAACAGACCTTAAATCTAGCCAGAAAATGTGGTTAACTTTCATTTAAAAAGCAGTACATGACCACAACCATGTGATAATAAATGGAAAAACAGGGCTTTCAATGTCATTCGGTAGAAACGAAATTTGTGCCATCCCATTGCTTGTGACACGTCTGCCATAGATTAGCAAGCGAGCATCATTTCGCTTATAACAACTTCGGGACAAGGAAGAAATTTTTTTTGTATTTTGGAAGGTCTTTCAGTTAGAAGTAGGAAGTCAAACATAAAATTGAACATTGTAAACTTGATTGTTATGAAATACACAACTGATCTTTGTTTTCTACGAACCGTATATGAAAAGGGAAGTACGTGTTACCTTTGATAAATTATTGAGTGAAGATTTTGCTTACGTCATCAGATAGAAAAGAATTTCTTTTCAGATGCGAGCAAAAAGTGCTGTTGTGTGTGTTTATAAGATCATATTGACGTACCGCGAACATCATAGTCGCACTACTCACAAGCACGCAAATGGAAGTGTAGGGTGCCATTGCTTCGTTATGACCAATTCATCCCTACGCACAAAGTTATGACCATCTTTGATCTAGTCAAACGTGTGCTATTGCTTGGTTATTACCAATTCATTCTGATGCACGTAGTTATGACCATTTTGATCCAGTCTATCTTTTGATAAGACGTTCTTTTTTGCGATGGTCATGCCGAGAAGGCTCTTCGAAGGTGGGTACAAGAGTTTGTTGAGAAAATTAGGCGCATTAGAGCGACCTAGTTTCCTCATTGTAGGAAAACTCTTTTTTGCCTTCCGAAGAAGTGTGTCACGCTTGCAGTGGCTCCTGAACAAAACGACAATGTCAGCAGGTGCCTTGTCGTTGCGCGTTTTCATCTGTAAACGACTATAATGTATTGTGTCTTAACTGTGTGCTGCATCGAAGTGGCAATTTGGCACACTGTACTAGGTTTTACTTTGTTCTGTTGCGCCACCTTGACTTAGATGCTACACTTCTGGGAATATGGTATATTAGCTGCGATCCAAAGCTCTTGCTCATTTATTTCCTTTTGAGTTTTCTGCATTTATTCTTGAGTCTCGTTAGTTATCTGTCGCACCATGTTTTCCTTTTCCATCATTGTATTCTTGTTCATCACCTCTTGAAAACTTGCGTTGATACTTGACGCTTTTTGGGAAATCACGGAGGTGTTTCGCAAAAATTCTTAAAGTTCTTGCCTAAATGTTACACGCAGTGAATTTGACACGCGTTACCACTTCTTGTTCGAGTATACCGTGGAACCTCACCCTCCATGCCCACACCCGTTCCCAGAGGGGAGTCCTTAGGTAGTTCTTCTGCTTTGCACTAACAGACTCTTTGGCAACGTCGGCTACGACAATTTGGGCTGAGGCCACTCCCACTTTCCCATAAAACACTAATCTGGTGTTTCAAAAATAGAGTGTGCGGCTGTCTCCTTCTCTGCTCCTATAGCAATTCAATGTATGTAGTTCAGCAATATATAATTTTGCCACCGATAAAAGTAGTGTGCAATTGCTTCGTTATCACTTATTTTTAAGCCAAGTCGCTCGTTCTTCTCTGGTAGACTTCATTTTAGTGCTTGTTGTTCAAGACGTTTCAGATGAATATTTAGGATTTTGTCAATTCATTTTTTTACGTTTTTAGTTTTTGTTTTTAGATAACCCTCTCCTCTCTTTGAACCCTTTCGGTTTTATTTATGAACGAAATGTTTTGCAGAAACTATAGTGAACTAGAATAATCTAGTGGCGTGAACGGCGAGGAAGGGGTGTGCTCTTCTGTGTAGAAACCACCGGTTGCGCCGCTGCGCCCTCTTCGAAAGGCGCCGCCGCGGCGGCAGTCGCTGTACTTCAGGCGATCTGCAGTTGTTACGGCTGTCGTTGTTCCGATGTTGGGTAGTAATTAACCTTTACAAAAAAAAAAACTACTCGCGTCTGGCATCCCCGTACCTTGCTAGGAACCTTTTGTTGCAAATCTGCCCGTTTGAGCAGTAGGGAAACGGCTATAAATCGTGTTGTTTGGTGTCGTCTGCTACCTGCGCAGATAATCGATACGAGCGGACGCGTTCGATGTGCTGCCGGCGGAAAACTGCTATGTTTAATTCTTTACGAATGGATTTACTTTTTTTGTATTTACTGTAATAAAGTCCCGGCATGAACCTACTCGTGAATTTGCCTATACAGAAGCAAATTATACCCAGTATTCTCGCGTCCAGTAGCACCCGGCTGATTTTTTCAGCAGCAAAGTTTGCAATGAACAAATTACCTTCAGAGGAAGCTTTCCCCAAGCACTTAGGGCTGCATGCGGCGTTAGCACGTGCAATACATCACTAAACCCAGTAGCCGTCATGGCGGCCCTTTGCAGGCCGAACTGCTGTCAGCTTCTTGCAGCACACTGTTCGCAACAGCTGGGGAATCTATTTAACCGCTTCCGCATAACACACTACGATAAAATGTTTGCGCGGACACTTGGTCGTCATGTGGAAAGAAGAGCACAGATTTCTCGTGAAAAACTTCTAGCTTTTCTTCTCTTCTAATCGATGTTGTAGCGAAAAGAACGTCTTGATCGCCGGCAAAATTTAGCCGGCACCAGAGCTTTGAAGGAAGCTTGACTTCTTCAAGATGGCTAATTGTGAAAGCATCCCATTCCACAGAACTTGCGCCTTCATTTGATAAGCCCTGCGGAGAGAGAGAAGCCTCGTGGTGTAGCTGCGCACCTCATCTTTTTCGGCTCTTCAGCTTTGTCGTGGCTTCTTGCTGACTGCAAAACTGGAACTCTTTTTTTTTTTTTTTGCCCGCCTTTTTTTTTGCGGCTTCCGCCTGCATGCTCCGTATTGAATTCGACGCACAGTAGGCAGGATGGTAGGTACAGCACCTGGAGCCAGTGACAGCTTCCCGCGTGCAAGTCGCACTTCACAGCCGTTTATTACGCGGATTTAATGCCGCAATATGCACTCGGGCTCAAAGTGGCGCTCACCGACGGCTAAAGATATGGTCAAGAGTTTGTCCAGTCTTCCCCAATTTTGTTCGCACTTTTTGCGCAGTTCACCGTCCATTGGAGCGGCGAACAAAGACGCCTTGGGAGCAACTGGGTAACCACGTACTGTGACAACCCGGAGCAAAGGAATAGGTGTCCGTCCTTCGTTTTGACATCGCGGCTACCCGGCCTGTCCAACCTCTATTCGACAGCACTCGCAATAACTATTTTTCTGACGATTAGATACCCCTTGCTTCTGTAGGGGAACATCACGGAAACGTAAAACACGCACAAAATGAAAGGCCGCCCTCGACCATAAACAGACGGAGAGTCTGCCCTACCCAGCGCCGCCAACGCATCGCATATCCCCTCGTGTCGTCTGCGCGGCTAGCAGACGACACAGCGCTACTTTGTTTGTAGCCGTTGCCCGATGGCTCAAACGGGTCTGATAAGCAACAAAACGTTCCTAGAAAGGTACAGGGACAACAAAAGTGAGCATCTTTATGCCATAAAGAATAATTACTGTAACACACTAAAAAACGGCAGCGGCAATAGCTGGCGAGCGCCCCAAGCAACGGCCCGTTCAACCGCGGTGCCGTTTTCGGAGAAGGCGCAGTGGCGCCCCTGGCGGCGGTAGACGCGCTTTGCTTCAGCTGAACGCGGCAGAGCGCTCCCGTTCGCGCCACTGGATCAAGACATTCTAGTTCACTGTAGCAGAAACCAAGCAACGTTGGCATACTTAAGAATTGAGCACATGAACGTGGTGCAGGCTAGCAGCTTGCCATGCCACCATGTGAGTGTCAAGCGGAAATAATTAAAAATAACCTACTGGGTGCAGTTGGATTCACGACGTGGACATGTGAATCCCACTGAATGGTTAATGTTATAGTGAAACCTAAATTTGTGCTGGTTGAATTTCGCTTGACCTTCTACGTCGCAGGTGATAATAAAGGAAACAAAGAATAGCATAGGTCCTAATTCTGCTCCCTAGGGTACATTTAGGGTGACGGTACCTGTATCGGATGGCGCTTGGTCGCAAACAATGTATAGCCACAGTTGGGATAGAAAAAGTTATCGATGCTGTAATAGGTCCTGCAATTATGGCTCTAAGTTTTGAGATTAGCTTGGCGTGGGATGCACATTCGGGGGCTCTTGTGAAGTCTAAAATAGTTAAATCTGTTTGGCCGCCGCTGTTTTCGGATAGCACAAGATCATGTACTTCCTCGGCTGAGTGGATGACGGCTATAAGCACCTTTGTAAGAAATGCGGGTGAGGCGTAAGAATGTTACTGTTTTTAGAAAGGAGGTTTAGTGTTTTGTTGTGATGTGTTCCATTGTTTTGCAACATGTACTAATAAGAATGTACGGTAGGTAACTTCTAGGTGTGATTGCCGGATGTGTGAATTGGAACAACTTTGGGTATTTTCCAGCCATCTGAGCACTGGGTATTCTCAAGACATTTTCTGAACACAACTCCAGGGTAATGGCTATACAATTCCGGTTATCGCTTAATGAGCTCGTTCGAGGTATTCATGTTGACATGTGCATTATTGTTGTCAAGGTCGAGAGAACATTATAAGTAACGGCTCCAGTTATATGGTTCGAAAGGCGGATGAAGACAAGGACTTAGTATCGGAAAAGCGCCGCTATCAGATATCAAAAGAAAATGAAAGTATTCGTTGAACTGATTAGCCTTTGCTGTTCTTTTTTAGATGCAGAGCATCTTATAGCGGCGGCCTGTCACGCGTCGTCGGTGTGCGCCGTCCGTCCGCACCCGCCAGCTGTGCGATAACGCGCGCTCGTACCCTCCTCTCCCCTTCTCCTCTCCGCGCCGTCTGTGCGCCGACGCGCTTCTCCCTGCGTGTCTTCACCCCGCCAGCTGTGTGATAGCGCGCATGCGCGCCTCTCTCTCCTCCTCCTCTCCACGGCAGCTGCTACCGCGCGCTTGTACCCTCCTCTCCCCTCCTCCTCTCCCGCTGTCTGTGCGCTACGCGCTTTCTCTCCGCGTCTCATCCGCAAGATGTGCAATAAGCGCGCATGCGCGACTCTCTCTCATCCTCCTCTCCACGGCAGTTGCTTTATATACCCCGTGCGTGCGCCGCTGGATCAGTTGCTTCTTCGTTTGATTTGCGCAGCGCCGTCTCGATGTGCTGAATGGACGCCAACAAACTGTCTGGCGCACCTTCAAACAGCGCCAGTCAGTCCGTTATGCTCTGCATCCTCACAATCCCCCTCAAGGAGCTGCAGGTATTTTTTTATCCAACGATACCACTGGAGTGTAGTTTGGGATGTGCGATTTTTTGGGTGCGAATTGTGGTCGAGTTTTCTTAAAATGTTTTATTCGGTTATTCACCTTTATTTTTAGGTTTTCGGTTGCACATTAAAATCAATATTTACCGATGGCTGCTGGCCTTTCTTTTGAGGGTATGCCGTAGTCTTTAACTTTACGCTTAGCGCGAAATACACGGCAAGTAATCCCCGGGGTGTGTTTTCATGAATTTTGTTTTCAGTGGAATTTAAATTTGCATGCTGTTTACGCTAGTGAAGTGAAATCGAAGCCAAAGAGTCTAATAATAAATCAGACGCAATTTGACAGAATCTCTGCAATGCTTGGGAAAAAGGTTGGTTGTTATTCCGGCGCCGTCCGGCCTATTGAAATTATGACTTCTCGTAGAGTATTCAATTTTCGAAACACTGTGCCTAACGGTGACATACATTTCTTTACACCATGGTCGTAGAAGCCATCACTTACGTATATATGGCTTTCCTGTAGAGAAACTTTATCATTTAAAAGTATTAGGTCGAGAATATTGTCCGCGGTACCCTAAGTGCGTGTTGGATGGTGTTTTACTTGATGGGGAATAAAGTTTAACGTTAGGTGTGTTGGTGCACTTGAACCGGTGAATGTGGAAAGCATGGGCAACCAGCCAACACCCAGGCTGTTGAAGTAGCCCAGCAGAATAACTCGTGAGTTGTGAACGTGTTTTTTCCTAAAATTCTCGAATGCTAACACAGGTTCTGTACAAACAGCCAATGATTATTTGGTAGTTGTCGAAAATAGTTTGTGTGGCTACGGCCTTGGTGGCAGCCATTGAAAGAAAGGGAAAGAATAGTGTACTCTTTTTATCGACAGGACTAACACCCCGCACCGTCTGGGCCTAAGTTTGTAGATAACAGAGTAATTGAGCGGCGCAATTTCGCGATTGATATTATAGAGGGTGTACCATGTTCCGATGATGCAGCAGCGTGCTCAAAAAGCGGGATTTCATAAACTTCTGATTTCTGATGTTTGCCTCTCGTATTAATGCTTGGTATTGTTAGTGCGTTTCCTTTGCAGGGTGACGGGATTGTGGATGGCCTCTGTCGGACGTCACCTTTTTCTCAAATACACTCTCGTTCTTAGCTTCATCTTAAATGAACGCGCAGTCATTTATTACAGCTTACGGATAGGAAGCTCGACCTTGCACTGTTTTTCTTGGTTTAAGTGGTTAAATGCTTAACTTTCTATGTTAACGCAGAGCATTGTGGGGTGTGTAGGTTATAGCTATATTTATTATAATTTTCAGCGTTCTTTTGGCAAGCTCTTTAGTTAACTCCTCTATTTCTGCGAATAGTTAGTCTGAACATTTAATATTGCGTGTAGGTGATGTTTGTCGAGGTTTAGTTTTTGTAACTGCTATAGTGGTGTTCTCAAAAATGTGGTATGCCAATTGAAACTACTAATGCCCTTTTGAAACTACTAACACCCCTACAAAGCGCCCCCTTGGGCCCCTTGAGCCATCTTTGTGACGGTGAGTGGTGAAACCGCGTACCCCGAGCCCCCCCATGCTTAAGCTGTTACCTACCGCGGCTAGAAGTTGAAAAGTGAAGGATTAGAAGCCGTGAACAGTGGCCGTCGGAGCTTTGGTCAAGCCCCGGCCGATGGGCTCTCTGTTGTCTACCAGGGAGGGAGCTCCGGGACCTCTTTGACTACCAGGGCAAAATCAAAGGATAAAGTACCCCCGTCTCCCTGCTTTGCAATGTATCATATGGCATTTTCCAAACGCCCCCCCCCCCAAAAAAAAAACGTTAACGGCCACAGAAAAGGGGCCGCACCGAAGCTTCATTCCCACCCTA
Source organism: Haemaphysalis longicornis (assembly GCF_048455015.1). Classification (NCBI taxonomy): domain Eukaryota; kingdom Metazoa; phylum Arthropoda; class Arachnida; order Ixodida; family Ixodidae; genus Haemaphysalis; species Haemaphysalis longicornis. The sequence goes on from NW_027526445.1 coordinate 19,289,677, forward strand.
GCCACCAATTGCATCCCAAAAGCCAGATAACTATCTGCGCTTATTGATTGTTGAATCTCTTCACAAATCGAATCCTATCCCGTCCCAGTCAGTGTTCCTTATCACCAAATTCCTTGAAGGCATCCTGGGAAAGTCTTTCCAGGTCAAGAAACTGAGAACCGGTGAAGTTCGGGTCGAGGTGAACACTCACCAGCTTGCCAAAAGCCTCCTTACCCAGAATCGCATGGCAGCTCTGTACATCAGAGTCACACCCCACCGTAGCCTCAATAGCTCTAAGGGTGTAATTTCTGAGCCAGATCTGATAAATGAGACAAAAGCCGATTTTCTCGAAGGTCTGAAAGGCGAGCAAATCATGACAAAACATAATCTCGACATTTTACCATTCCACACTCCCCGAATCCATCAAAGCAGGTTTCATTCCTTGTTCGGTCCGGCCGTACATCCCGAACCCGCGGCGCTGTTTCAAGTGCCAACGGTTCGGGCATGGCACCACCTCCTGTCGTGGCAAAACAACGTGTGCATAATGTTCATCTCAAGATCATGATACAGGTGACTGCCAGGCTCAACAAATATAGTGCAGCAACGGTCATGGACCTCATGCTGCGCACTCCCGCACGTGTGAAAGGTTCCAGATTGAAAAGAGAATAATCAACCTCAAAATCACGGAAAACATCGCCTTCCCAGAGGCGCGGAAGAGGCTCTCCTCTTTCCCCCTGGGGAGTTATGCCGACGCAGCTCGCCGGGTGGCGGAGCGGCGTCTAGTTTTGGCGGGAACCCCGTACCGCGAGTCGGACCTGGTCCCGCCTCTATCCCCTCCCGCTAGGTTGCCTCGGGCAGCCGAACCCGCCACTACACCGCCGGCTGTTGTCGCATCCACATCTGTTAGGGATGCTGCTGCACAACCTGTTTCCTCCTCTCCACCGGCCCGAAGAACACGCGAGGGCCCAGAGGAGATGGAGACGGAGAAAACCACAGCAGTGCCATTTTCTGCCGCACCGCCTGTGCCACCCGAGGCGCTCCTGACGGCCTCGGCGGTAGCGGCCAAAACGAAGGGCACCGGAAAGGGTGCCAAGGACGGGGGGTCCAGTACACCGGGTACCCCATCCAAATCTGATGATGAGGTGGATGCGTCACCTTTCCCGTCTGTTTTGCAGCAGAAGGAGCAGGTCCCTCCATATAAACCTCAAGAGAAGGAAAAAAAGCCCCTCCCAAGAGTGCAAGCCCCGAAAGACCTTACGTAAATAGTCACACTCAAGTAGCTCTAACACATCATAATGGGAAGAGAAAACAGTTCAATGGAACTGCAGAGGCCTTCGTAATAATCTTGACGACGTGCATGAGATTCTGCATGCCAATCAGCCAAGTTTAATGTGTGTCCAGGAAACACATCTGAATTCCAAGCACACAAATTTCTTGAAAAGTTACCTGGTATACAGAAACGACAGGGTTGGCTGCACACACTCTTCTAGCGGTGTGGCCATAATCGCCCGCAAATCCTTGTCATGGCACCCTGTCACCTTGAACACCGTCCTTGAGGCTGTAGCCATCCGCACAATATTATTTAATTGGTTGATAACGGTATGCTCCATCTACATCTCTCCTGGTCTTACACTTTCAAGCTCTGACTTTGAGGCGCTGGTCGACCAGCTGCCTGAACCAGGAGGCGGACTCTTAGCCTTCAACCCAGCGTCCGGGCTAATTGCGACTCATGCGGCATATTCTCCCCTGGTGAGCCTGGGGAAACATTACTGCGTTGTTGTTGCCCTAGCTACGCCACCGCCATGTTGGCCTTGAAGGCGTTATAATTGCCATGGCAACAATGTGAGGGCACGCAGCTTGCGTGGGGGAGAGGTAATGCTCTCCTCTCTCATGCCGGTTGGATTCCTTCCCCCCTCCCCGTGTCCCCCCCTTCCCACCCGGCAACCGCCGCGGCCACCCCGCTGCCTCCAATTGGCAAGCCTCGCTCCGTCGGCACGAAGCCACGCCGCTTGAGCAGTAACAAGGCCAGCTCGAATATCCCTTGAACACTTTATTCGCGTTACGTGCGCGAACCCGACGTGCGGCGAGAAACACGGATGACCAATACAACACAGACAAGGTTGTCTGTCTCCAAGCACAGCACACGCACGAGACAAGTCCTATCGTTCAGCTCAGCTTCACGTACGGCATACGAACGACGTTCTCACCTTTTGCCAACAGCACTAAAAGAGTATTCGCGTTACGATTCACCCTGGTGTTCTTGGCGTCCCTTTTGCAGCACCGTAATGTCCGAGGGAGCACATCGAGCACATACGAGAAATTGCCCACTACATGAGACGCTCGCCGGCCTCGCTGCTCGGCGTGCGCAAGCAGCAACTGCGGCGACCGTTATCGCGCATGCGCGCCACCAGTCGCGCCGGTGAGAAGCGGAAAGAAAAAAAAAAAGAAGAGAAGTGTTTCCCCAGCGCCACTCCCTCTAGGCGCGCAATAATAGAACCGAAACTAGAAAAAGTAGCATTGGCCTGCCTGAACCATATATCTTAACAGGTGACTTCAATGCACACAATTCTCCTTGAGGCTCTTCTAGCACGGATGACCGAGGTCACCTGATAGAGAAGTTTTTAACATCCTCTGGAGCATGCCTTTTCAACAAGAAACACCCTACATACGATAACATAGGACACAACACATACTGAAATCTTGACTTGGGTATTGGTTCGGCAATTCTCTTTCCATGTCTTGAGTGGGCAGTGGGCACGGCCCCATATGGTAGTGATCACTTCCCCACTTCACTAAGATATTTAGGTAAAGGCCCAAGCAGTTCATCTTCCCATAATAGGTTCAATGAAGCACGAGCTAACTGGAACTCATTTACAGAGACATCGAAAGTACACCACACATTTAGGACACCTTCATGTTGAAGAAGCTACCCAACTCCTCACGGCGCAAATCCTCGATGCCACCGAAAAGTCCATTTCCCATGCCTCTGGTGCCCCGTGCAACCAGAGGAGGCCGTGGTGGAATGAGGACTGTAGGCGGGGGCGAGAGGCACAGAACAGGGCGTGGGGTATCCTTCGTCGGTACCCCACGTCGAGTAACAATATTGTGTTCAAACGGGCCAAGGCGCTCGGAAAACGTGTGCGCCGTGAGGCAAAACGAGAGAGTTGGCACAGCTTCTTGACATCCATTAATTTATTTCATACACGGACTGAGACAAAGTCTTGACACGTATACGTAAGCTCAAAGGACAACAGACACACAGCCTGCCCCTGGTTAGCACAACAGGAAACACGCTTGAAGACCAGGCTAACACACTTGCACAACTCTTCGAACACATTTCCAGTTCAGCACACTACACAAGCATTTTCATGAAATACAAAACATCTGCACAAAAAAAGCCCTTACAAGACAAAGACAAATCAAAAACTTTTGATAACTCTGATTTCACTCTCTATGAGTTAAGGGTTGCCCTCAGCAAGTGCACACCTTCAGCCCCAGGCGCAGATAGATTACATACACCATGATACAACACCTACACCCAGACCGTCTTGAAACCCTCTTACACCTATACAATAAAATATGGCTTTCGGGGCACGTTCCACGCCCTTGGAGGGAAACTTCTCGCCGAACACTCTTGAATACAGTAGACATAACCACATTACCCTACACCGACGTGAAACCACACATGAGGCAACAACTTTGCAAAACATGGCAAACACACTGGAGTGAACAGACAACACGTTACACGTAATAAAACCACACTTGGGACCATACACCACCAACACACGTAATAGATACACTGAAGTCGCCTTGGCTAGAATACAGATAGGGCACACTCATGCAACGCACTCGCACCTTCTCACTGGGTCTCCAAGACCTCTGTGCAGCAGGTGCGGAGAGGCCCTATCCGTGATCAACATCCTCATACAATGTAAGGCACTCGACATTAGACGACGCAAATACTTCCCACAACTACACACGCGACATATTCCACCACACCCGTCATACTTATTAGGAGACGAAGCCATGTTTTCTGTTCAGTGCACCTTTAGATTTCTATCAGAAGTGCACTTCTTACAACTCATCTCATACCACCCATAGTTTTATTCCTGGTCCTATACACCAACCACCTTATTTATCTTTTAACCACTGTTGTTCTTCACCCTGACCCTTTACACCAGCCATGCTCATAGTTTTTAACTGATAATATTTCGTGTTCCCTCCTCATCAAATAACTTTTTGTTAGCCGCTTTTTACCCATGGCGGCCTTGCGCCAATAAACTCAAACCATCATCAAAACTACTAACGCTCTATTAGAAATCAAATCAAATCAAAGGTTTATTTGTTTCAACACAAGGTTGGGGTTACATCAGGCGAAAAGCAGTTGTGTACTGCTTGAGGGTGCCTGACGACCCTTGGACGACAGCATGTTCACAATAAAAAGTACTGCGTAAAATGGCTTATTTACAACCTAAAGTACTTGCGATAAAAAGTAGCATAAAATCGTATCCTCATACCTAAAAATCTGCACTCAACCAGGAAAAAACATGTCTACGAATTTTTTGTCCACAACGTGTCGTCTAAAAAGTATTCCACGAATTGTTTCCGGGTAACACTTCCAATATCACCACCTTTTTTTTCACACGTATTAAGCAGAACAGGTATTTAGTATGCGAGTGATTGCAGTACATAGTCAGTGCGTCGGCGTGGTACAAGCCAGTTGTCATTGCATCTAGTGCGTACATCAGTAACATTTTTGGATAACCCAGATTCTGAGTGCAAAAATGATTTGAAGCTCTTGTTTGAGAACAAAAAAGAATAAAGCAGACGAAACTCATATGTTCGCGAAAAGGGGTATTATCTTATAACCTGTAAACAGCGGCTTTGTCGTGTGCGAAAACGGGACATTGGCAATACTACGCAGTGCTTTCTTTTGCAAAAGGTGAATTGCGTTTATGTTTTATCTGTAGTCGTGCCCCAAACAAGTGTGCAGTAATTGACATGCGAAGCGAATAGGGCATGATAAATTTGCAGTTTGGCTTTTGTTGGAAAAAAAATGACGACATCTAGCTAGCGCTCCTGATGCAGATGATAAAGATTTCGCTACACACTGCACATGCCATGTCCAGGTCATATCATTAGAAAAAGTTACCCCAAGAATCTTGTGTCTGCTGACAATTTCTATTGGGGCAGACGCAATTGTCAGCTGCTTATTTAACATTGCCTGTTTGTTCCTGGCCCTGAACATTATAGCCTTTGTTTTATGGGTATTTATTTTTAAACCATTTCAGTTAAACCATCTGGATAGTTCTGACAGACATTTTTCTGCCCTAGTTGCTACGTCACTTGCATCTGGCCCTGAAATAAAGAGGCTTGTGTCATCTGCATAAAGTATAAAGTCAACAGTTTAGTCAAGTTTAACAATGTCGTTGACGTAAACATTAAAAAGAAAGGGACCTAAAACACTCCCCTGTGGTACACCGGAACATATTTTGCTCTGCGAAGAAACAAAGTTTTCAATTGCAACACACTGCATCAGATTACAAAGGTATGATTAAAACATAGCATGTGCAACACCGCGAACACCATACGCATCCAACTTATGAAGCAATATCTTATGATTTAGGTAGTCAAAAGCTTCACTGTAGTCTATGAATATACAAAGCGTGATCTTGTTGCGTTCAATATTTTTTATGATCAGTTATTTCATTGTTAAAAGGGTCGTCTGAGTGAACTTTCCCTGCGGAATCCGTGTTGGCTTTCTGCTAGTATAGAGTGTTTACTAAAAAAATTATTGATGCGGAATAAAATTACTTTCTCTAACCCCTTGGAAAACACTGAAAGTATGGAAATTGGCCGGTAGTTATTCATTTCATTTTTGTCCCCTCCCTTATAAATTACAGGAAACTTCGCTATTTTCATGGCATCTGGAAAACATCCCGACTCCAGAACATGGTTAAACATGTTTGCGAGGCAAGGAGCAATAAGATCAATGACATATTTAACAGGTTTAATTTGGACGCTATCAATGTCCGTGGAAGAACTGTTTTTCAGGCTGTTGAATGTCTGGCATATTTCTCCTTCTTCTGTAGGTCGAAAAAAAAAATATTCTGATCACATATATAGCTAAGCGGAACCTCGCAAGGTTTATCGAAAGGTTTCACTATGTTCACAAAATGCGTGTTAAAACTTTCGGCTAACGAAAGACCAGAAATGTTTTTGTTGCCTATGTGAAGTTCCCTACCGCCAGAGTACGCCTCTTTCTTTAACGTTTGGTTAATTATGTTCCAGACTTTACCAGGGCGTTGTCTGTATGCATGGGAGAAAATGTTTTCGAAATACGACGCCTTTGCTTTTTTTAATTCGGCGTTCAGGTTATTTCTGAATTTCTTAAAAGGCGTTAGCACAGTTTAATCTTTTGTACGTAGGAATTTTTTAAACAGCTTGCTTTTTTTCGGATCATTTTTATGTGCTCTTGTGTCACCCACGGCTTTCGAATATTTTTACTGGTTTTTGCTTGTTTATAAGGAAATGAGGCATTATAGGGATGAAGAAAATCAGGAGATATTCATTATAAGCATGAGTGGGATTATTCTTGGCATAGACTGAAGACCAGTCTTGGTTTAAGATGCGTGAACGAAATGAATTCATGTCTGCACATGTTATTCGCCTGTAGATTGAGCCGGTTTGTTTGTTTCCTTTGTATGATGTAGATGCCACATAAGTGACAAACACTGGGCAATGGTCACTGATATCGTACGATATCGTTCCAGCTGTTTTCACGATAGTATCCCTACTAACGATGAATAAATCTATATTGGAGTGGCTCTCGCACGTTACTTGAGTGGGTGTGTCGATGACATCGCAAAAGCCGGCGCCGTCGATTACACTACTTAATTGGAGAGAATTACCAGTATTTTGGGCCATAATAATGTTCAAGTCACCCCCAAGTAAAATACGATAGCCGTGAAGCGAAGCATGGTCCAATAGTTTTTCTACGAAGTCAAGGCATGCACTAATGTTGCCAGATGGTGGACGATAGATAACAGAAAACATATTACTGCCACAAAGAACGGATAGGCATTCGTAATCTGCAGTGACCTGCGTGAACTCGGGCAGCAGTTCAGTGGACATGCGTCGCGTAACATGCATTGCGACTCCCCCTCCGCGTACCCCAGTGCGATTTAGAAAGTAGTGATTATATTAATTTAGGGACAGCATGTCATTGTCACTGTGGTACCAAGTTTCGGAGAACATGATTACATTGAAATTAAATTTGAATTCGCAAAAAAATATTTTTATTTGGTCTTGTTTAGGAGAGAGAGAGAGCGGGCATTTATGTGATTGGCAGATAAAGTGTTTCTATTGGGTTCCGGCGCTGTGACGTCTAAAGGTAAGCAGTATTCCTGATACTGCATGCTTCTTCGGCAGGTCATTTTCGGATTCGATGCGGACGAGATTGGCTGATTCCATTTTCCGTGCAAAAATTTTTCCGTTTCGTGTCCACACAAACTGCTATTTGAACTCGCGTTTTCTTGCCAGTGCCAGGGAGAGGAGGCGTTTCAGGGTTGGACATAAGTGGTCGTTTAGATAGATTAGCTCTTCACTTTTAATGCCAACTTGGCTATTTTTGATGCACTTTTTTCGTGGCATCTCAAGAAGAGCGTCCCTTTTTTGCCTGCTTTTGACCTGTACGAAAACAGTACTTTTGCCAGCTTCTCGAGTGGGTGCACGGTGGCAGGCTTCTATGTCGTCGCATCTTACGGCTTCGCCCACTGCGTCACTGATTTTCATCACTAAGTCAGTTACGTTTTCGCCGTCGGCATTTTCTTTCTTCATTGCATCCCTTTCTTCTTGCGCAGTAACGAACTCCTTCTTCATGTCTTAGAAAGTCTTGTTAAAGAATTTCATGCTATCCTTTATCTCTGAGTTGCGTTCGTAGTTCATGAATTTCATTTGGATAGTCCCTGTCATTCGCAGACTGGTTTTTAGACATCTCGTCGCCAAGAAAAAAACACAAGGCAAAAAACACAAACTTCCAAGTTTCGGCAACTGCAACAGCGCAAAACAAAGCTAATCACTTTCAAGAACGAGGCATTGCAGTACACCAACCTGCGTTGCAAGAGACACAGGATCAGGTGGCCGTCGGTACGCTGTCACAGCTGCCGAATGGCCCTTCCGACGGTCGCTGGGCTTTTATACGGGCTCGCACGGTGGTGGCGTCGATGCAGGCTTGCTTCCGGCGATACGTCACAACTGACGGAAGATGCTGTTCCCGTAATCCACGTGCGGCGTGCCTGGCTGAGTGACAGCTATCTCCTGGGAATCTGCGTTGCCAGAGACACAGGATCAGATGGCCGTCGGTACGCTGTCACAGCTGCCGAATGGCCCTTCCGACGGTCGCTGGGCTTTTATACGGGCTCGTACGGTGGTGGCGTCGATGCAGGCTTGCTTCCGGTGATACGTCACTCCTGACGGAAGATGCTGTTCCCGTAATCCACGTGCGTCGCGCCTGGCTGAGTGACAGCTATCTCCTGGGAATCTGCGTTTCAAGAGACATCGGATCAGATGGCCGTCGGTACGCTGTCACAGCTGCCGAAGGACTATATTACTTCCGCAAATTATGCATGTGTGTTAAGAAGCACGGCGGCAGGGCTCCTCTTTATTGTGCTCTTCTGCGACTAATTTATCCTTATTTCAAAGTTTCGTTCAACAATTTTTATTTCGAAGCCTGTTTTTGATGTCACGTAAATTGCATGGTTTTTTGTTTGACCAGGTTTTTTTGTAATTTTTTTGTTTCTTTTGAATTACCTTTTGGCTTGTCCAATTTTTTTTAAAACAATTATCTGTCTACTCTACTTAGGCGAATTGTTCCGTCAATTATTGCAGTTCCGCATTACTGGGAAAATGCGGCGTAATACAATGCCCCGGTTTTGGGGATACCTGACAAATATCGCTTGGCGGTAAACAGCAGCCATGAACCCGAAATATTGATGGAACGCAAGCACACATCTTTGTTTTAAAGAACTATTCGAAAGGCCGTTGGGCAAGTTGCTTCATGTTTGGCCACGAGCACGTCCACGCATTGACATCTGCCACCCGTTCTGGACAAAATGTTCCACCACTGATGTGTTTGTTCGCACCACCCATCCCTTAATTTCTCCTCTACTCTGACTTAGATCATTCTCTGGAGAGCTCTGATGTGGCAACGAAAGAAACACATCCCGGTCATAGCCCTGCACATCACGGGTGTACTTTGCGCCTCTACCAGCCCCTACCCTTGAACGCAATGTAAATGAAGAGCTACAACGTCTACTACAACTAATACTACTTGTAATACTACTACTCTGCCGCCACAAAAACCCGTTTCGCTAGGCATGTCACGGCCGTCAAATTTGCGTACCTTAGGCCTGACATAAGGTCAACTGGGTATTTTGGAGATGAAAAGGTAGTGTAGAATTACGTTTTTTAAAGCAGCCCTCAACATCGCATTTTTTTCAGAGCTGATGGTACAGTACAATCATCATCATCATCATCATCATCATCATCACCACCACGAGCCTACATGCGCCCACTGCATGGGAAAGGCGTCTCCAATTATTCTCCCATTACCCCTGTCCTAGGCCAACTGTGACCAATTTATCCCCGCAAACGTCTTAATCTCATCTGCCCATCTAACATTCGGCCACCCCCTGCCAGCCTTGAATTCTCTAGTGATACACTCTGTTACCCTTAATGACCAGCAGCTATCTTGCCTTCGCATTACATGCCGTGCCCACGTCCATTTCTTCTTCCTAATTTATATATATGTGCTTAACTAGCACTAGAATATTGGGTACCAATTACAGGGCCCTCATGTTCAGCCTCACTGCTCTGTTTAGCGCTCTCTCCCCGCATCCCCAGTCCTCAAATTCCGCGTTTTTGCGGTGAGATTTCCCTTTTTTGTGGTTGTACCAGCCCTGGGCTCTCTTTGCCATGTTTTCCCACCTATGGTAAACTTCGAAGCTTCGAAAACTTCGTTGACGACGATTCAGAGCTTTTCTTTCTATAGACGGTATTTACTATACGGAAAAAACCTATTCGCACTACGACTCCACAATACCGTAGATGGAGTTTCTGCCGCGCGTCTAAGTAACCAAAAGTAATGTTTTGGAACCACCCTGCTTACCACGATGATTTTTATTCGACTTGATACTTGATCCTTGAACAATCAATCCCCAACAAGGAAGATTTGCCAAGCAGTATCAGAAACAAAATACTAGTCTTGTTCCCTAGTAACGTGCTCCCAGGGATAATTAGGACGTGCAGAATTTCTTTCAAAATTTTATCTGTTATAATGACGTACCACATCCTCCCGTTTGCTTTCCGAGGTTTTCTTGACTGCCAATCCTTATATCTGTCTTATTTCAACGAGCCCCTCATTTCTTATTCTGATTCGCTACCTACATAGCGAGTGCATCTGTTCTGGCAGCCTTGGGGTCATAGGGAGCCCAGAGGGTTCAACGATGGTCCACCGCTCTCGACATATTCATGACACTTGAGTCACAATCCGGGGGTTAAAAAGACAGTCCCGTTCACCCCGAGTAGTCCGAGTGGCGCTAGCTACCACCCCCAAGCGCAGCAAACAAAAATACCTAAACATAAATACGCCAGAAAGTGGAGGGCAAAATCGCCCCGCCGGTAGCGTAGTAGTTATCGCACGAGACCGGTAGTCTGGGGGTCGTGGGTTCGGATCCTACCTGGCGGGCATTTTTACTCCACTTTCTTTCTTTCCTTATTGTTTATCTGTTTCAATGACCTACCACATCCTCCTCTTTGCTTTCCGAGGTTTTCTTGGCGGCAAACTATTATTTTATGTATATATATATATATATATATATATATATATATATATATATATATATATATATATATATATATATCGATGTGGGTTCGACTCCCACTTCTGGAAGAACACCGCGTTTTTTCTCGAATTCTATTTCCGCTTAGTTATTACTGTATCATCAAAGAAGTATGACAAACACGGCCTTCGCCAGTATTAGAATATCGCGTAAAAAGCCGAATAGCACTGGCAATGGTGAGTGCAACCTTGGATATGTGTACTTACCGAGTCGCTCGTCCCGTATCTCTCTCTCTCTCTCTCTCTCTCTCTCTCTCTCTCTCTATATATATATATATTTATATACTATATATATATATATATATATATATATGTATATATATATATATATATATATATA